>NC_135480.1:153254194-153878194 GCF_052094955.1 Ictidomys tridecemlineatus | reverse complement strand
TTTTCCTACTCCTTTGCCCCTAGTAACCCTTTTATTCTCTATTTCTGTGGGCTTAATTTTTTTTTTAGATTTCACATCGAATTATATATGCAGAATTTATCTTTTTCAGTCTGGTTTACTCTTTCTTTTATAAGCCTCAACAATAATTTTTAAATCTCTTTGTGTGTGTGTGTGTGTGTGTGTGTGTGTGTGTGTGTGTGTTTGAGAGAGAGAGAGAGAGAGAGAGAGAGAGAGAGAGATTTTTTTATCTGTAAAAGGATACTTTGTTGTTGTTGTTGTTTTTCATATCTGAGCTATTGTCAATAACCAATTGTGTATTAGTTAGGTAAGCTTTTATCTGTATTGCCTACCAGTACTAATAGGTAAACTCATTGTCATCAGAATAGGTTAATAGACTTAATCTGTTAATAGGTTTGTATGTGACATTGGATAAACAGCTTTCCCTTTAACTCTCTTAACCCAGAACTAAAATAGGTTTAAAGTCAAGGGAACTTGGATAGTATCTTTGTGTTCTCTGGCTGTGTACAACATAGTATGACAGACCAGGTGGCTTAATAAACATTTCTCACAGTTCTGGAGGCTGATAAGTACAAGATCAGAGTGGTGGTGGGTCAGTTCTTGGTGAAGGTTTCAGATAGTGTTCTCTATGTCCTCACATGGTCTTTTCTTGGTATGTGAACTTGAGATGAGAGAGAAATCATGTGTCTCTCCTTTTGGTCAAGATATTAATAGCATCATGAGGATGGTATTTTCTTTTTTTGTTACTTCCTTTTACCTATGCATAATATTAGGGTTCATTTTAACATGATTATACAAGCATAGAATATAAATTGCTCTAAATCAGTCCCTAGTACTTCCCCTTTTCCTCCTGTCTTACCTTCCCCTGTCCGTTCCTCTGCTCAGCTGATTTCTACTACTTTACAGTTTTTTTTTTTTGAGAGAGAGAAAGAGTGAATTTTTTTAATATTTATTTTTTAGTTTTCGGAGGATACAACATCTTTGTTTGTATGTGGTGCTGAGGATCGAACCCGGGCCACACGCATGCCAGGCGAGCGCGCTACCGCTTGAGCCACATCCCCAGCCCCTTTATAGTTTTTTATTAAGTCATGTTTTGAGGATATGATGGTGAGTTTCCCTTTGAATATATATATATATATATATAGGAGTGATCTATATAGAGAGAGATCACTTCAACATGATTGATATCCTTGAGCCGAACTAGTTTTTGGTTGCTTTTAGCCATATATATACATACACACACACACACACACACACAGGAAAGTTAGGTCAAATTTATTCCACTGTTCTTCCCTCTTTCCATAAATGCTCCCCATTAATCCCTTTCCTCTACTCTATTAATCATTATTTACATAGAATCCATCTCCTCTTTTCTTTTCATTTTAGAAAATATTCTAACTTTGATTTTCTTGATCTGGCTTATTTTACTTAGCATGATGATCTCCAGTTCCATCTGTTTACTGGCAAATGCCATAATTTCATTCTTCTTTATGGGTTCATTGTGTATATACCACATCTTATTTATCTTTTCTTTTTTTGATGGGCACCTAGACTGGTTCCACAGCTTGGCTATTGTGAGTTGTGCTGCTATAAACATTGATGTGGCTGCATCCCTATAGTTTTCTGCACATCTTTAGTAGAGTATGTGGCATCTCTATAGTATGCTGAACCTATACTATTCCTATTAGTGTCTCTCAAGATGCACAAATGTCAGTTCAAAATGAGTCAAAGGCCTAGGAATGAGACCAGACATTTTGCAGCTGCTAGAAAAAAAAAATGTAGAACCATACTCCTTATTGGCATAAGCATCAACTTCCTTAAGAAGACTCCTAATACATAAGAAACTACACCAAGAATCAATAAGTTGTATGTGGCATCAAATTCAAAAGCTTGTGCACAGCAAATAAGGCAATTAAGAGCATGAAGAGAACGCCTACAGAATGTGAGAAAACCTTTGCTACCTGCTCCTCAGGGATTAATATAGAGAATATATAAATAACTCAAAAAACTTAACACTTAAAATCCAATTAATAAATTGTCAAAAGAAATAAACAGATACTTTTCAAAAGAAATACAAATGGACAATAAATAGATGAAAAAAGTGTTCAAGGAAATGCAAATCAAAACTACAGTAAGATTTTATCTCACTCTAGTCAAAATGGCAATTATTAAAATATAAATCAAAAATAAACATTCATGAGAATGTGAGGATATAGGGACACACTGGTATATTGTTGATGGGATCATAAATTAGTGCAACCACTCTGCACATCAGTATGGAGAATCCTCAAAAACTAGGAATGGAACCACTATATGACCCAGCTATTCCACTCCTTGGCATCTTTCCAAAAGATCTAAAATCAGTATATTCTTGAAAAAGCATTCATCATTAACTAATTAACCATCATTCTATATTTCTGGCATCCATGGTTTTGTTTGCAATTTATTGATATAGTAGCAATTTTTCTTGCTACTACAATTGCTTCAGCATATAAACTTCAATTTGGTCATATTTGAAAGTCCCAAGTGTACTGCAGTCATATTATACTATATTTTAGTATGCCCAATTGCCATACCGTTTATTCAGAGCTAAATTCTCACTCCAATATGATAGATATTCTTGAGCCAAACTGATTTTTGGTTGCTTTTAGCCTTCTCTGTAAATAAGACTCATCCATTTGGTCTTAAAATCACATTATATAAGTGACCATGTTAATCAAACAGGGAGTTGATTCCAACCACTTTTAAGCTCTAACCAGTAGAGAGTT
This sequence comes from Ictidomys tridecemlineatus, assembly GCF_052094955.1. Lineage (NCBI taxonomy): Eukaryota > Metazoa > Chordata > Mammalia > Rodentia > Sciuridae > Ictidomys > Ictidomys tridecemlineatus. The sequence continues at coordinate 153,875,408 of NC_135480.1, read as the reverse complement.
TGGTCAAGGTATCTAAAATGTTCTTGGCTATTTGAGTGAAGCTAAGCTATAAAGCATGTGACAGATGAAACACATTAAGTAGAAATAGACTTCCTAAGAAAAAAGTTTAAATGCAGTTAATCTATAGTGAAGGAAGAAACACTTAAAAGTTTCCCTTAACAACTCTATTACACTTTGTTTATGAATACAAATACAGCTTCAGGTTTGCTTAATTCAAGTTGTTCCATGATAATTATTATCACTATATGCTTGCTAAGTATATCTATAAATAGCTGGCAGTAAGTTTGTCTTCTCAGCCTAATATAAAGGTGTCATTTTTGATCCTGGGAAATGTGACTTACAATCTTTACATTTGTGTCAAGTGGTATGAAATCTGTAATTCATGTGATCACACTTTCACACAAAGAAGTTAGGCAGTTCAAAATCTTGATAGAAAGATTCATAGATGAAAAATCAATGTTGAGTATGCTGATAAATAGTGAACATTTATTGTATTATCATCTAGAGAGCTGCAGATGAACTAGACAGTTCTGACACTATTTCTGACCAGTTTCTTAGGAATGTGACATGTTGTTTTAAATGGATCAGCAGTTGGTTCTGTAGTGAGGCAGTACAAACAGATTGATATTACCACCAATTGTAGTCTTTAATGTAATATCTACAAAACAGGCAACTGCAGAAAACTGTGAAACACCAGTGGGAAAAGAACACATTACAAGTGACTTCCAAGCACATGTGTATATTCAGACTTCATGACAAAGCTTTCAACCATAAGGAATGTTTTATGAAAATAACATTCTCTGTATAATAGCAAGGCTGTTAATACTAAATGACTAAAATGACTGTTACTCACTTTTTAACATCTGCAAAGGAAAAATGTTTTAATTTAAACTATTGATCAGGATATGTTTGTCATCTCTGTATTATTAACAAGAAACATGCAAAAATCTAAAACAATCTATTTCCACCAAAAATCCTTTATACTACTTAGTAATGAATATGTCACTTATTTTTCATGTTTAATGAAGCCAAACACCTAATCTTTCAGTAATTTAGTGGATATTATACTTACAATAAAAGATATTTTTTGTTTGAAAGATGTTTTATAGAGAGATATTCAATACATGAAAGTAGCTATTGCTCTAAAAACAACAGATATGAGATATTTTAAAATTATTACTTGTATCAATGGTGTCTAGGACTGAGAACTGTATTTGAACCATACTCTGTGCTTGTGTGTACAGATCTTTTTTGTTTGTTTGTTTGCTTGTTTTTGTTGCTGTTGATGTTGCTGTTGTTGTTGTAGGAGGTACTGATACATATCTATCATGCCTCATCTTTCAAAAGATGAATTCATGGTTGAAATGGAAATGTGAATTTATTGGATCTCAACATATCAAGCTAGGAGCTAGGTATTTGACAAGAAGATATTTCAAAGTCCTATCACAGTTCAGCTGCTCTACTAAGTGGCTCTGGACAATGCTCCAGTGAATACTATAATAGCTTGAGGTAGCAGATGTAATGCTGCAGCATATTGGAGTGGGACTGAGTTAGTCCAATAAACTTTCAGAGAATGACAAAGCATATGTTATAGGCCTTGGAGATGGTTTCCATGTAGAAGTTCATAACGGGTCCTTATTCAGTTATCTTGATGTGAGCATTACAAAATTATCTCATACTAACTTGATTTTTTTCATGCACTTTGATGAAGGACTAAGTTAACTTTCTTTTACAATTCAAATTATTATGTGTTTTTATGTCCATTTCAATTGATATAATTTTATACAATCCAATATTTTGTTTACATAATATTCCAAGAAATATTTTCTATTCATAATTTTATTGAATGAATAAAGATAAAATGAATGATCAAATAATAAGGGTAAGTATCATTAAGTCATTCATTTAATCTTCATGGTTTTAGACTATAAAATGTATGAAATACTCTGAATAGATAGTGATCTGTGCAGCTTTCAAGAAACAGCAAGATGAGAAATTCTGCAATCTAGTTATGTGATTAAATTGAACTTTTTCTTAATTGATACAATTGCTTCGTTGCTGTATAGAAACAGACACTTTCTTATTACAAAATGATCCAAAATTTGAATTTTCCTCATTTACTTAAATACTATTGGTTCATATTCTTTGAACACTACCTCTTTACTCTGAAACGGCTTTTACCTTTTAACTTGTTTTTTATTTTGTACCTATCATCTTCCTTGCAAAATCATATACATTTCTAATATAGTATCCATGACATTATTATGTCCATGATATCATTATATTCTTAATACTGCTTTATGACACCATGAAAACCATAGAGAGAATATTGTAGAATAAATAAGGGATATTTTCTTACACGTTTGTCAGTGCGTGGAATTTCTCTACATAAAATCTAATTGGGTGGGAATAAATATCTGACCAGCATAATACAATCACCATTATACACAGAATGATTCTTTCTGTACACAAAAAGCAGAATCATTATTTTTCACTAAAAGTAAATTTTACTTTGCCCTGTTTACACTTGCCATGGTTCAGTGTGTGTGTGGAGGGGGAACAATATCAGTGTGTAGACTATTTGAAAAGTAATAGTGACCATGGTTAGTTTTGTACAGAAAAAAAAACTGTGCTGAAACAAGTGCATGTCTTCAAGTTTAATTCTTTTTGATTTTCTTATATGTTTTGAGATTAATTTCTAATAGAGAAAACTATACTCTTTATTGAATTTCATTTAAGGCAGAAAAGAAAGTAATTATGCTTCTACATATTATAACAGATGAAGCAGGTTATTTTATCCTTGTGTCTTAAGCTAAAATAGTTGAACCACTATAGTATAATGAAGACTTTCTTCCAGGTTTCTAAGCCTCCCAGTATACAGAAAATTAATTATGATGCAGACAAGTTTCTGGAAAATTCTATTTGGAGAGAGGATAGCACCTGTTTCTTCCCCCTTACTCTGTAGTCACAAAAACAAAAAGATGGTTATAAAAATCCAGACTGTATTATGAGAAATGCATCTACTGGGATTAAAAAAATGAAAAAAAAAAAGAAAAAAGAATTTGGTTTGTGCACATGATGTGAACAGGTCTAAAAGAATAAGATACCCACCCATCGGAGGTTTATAAAAGAATGAATATTTCTGCACAAAATGCAAAGGAAATCAGATAATAAACCCTCAACTCTTATTGCCAAGCAGGACTGCTTTTTCAGAAGCCTGCATCTGTTGTAAACAGACCAGACGGATATACATAGAAATAGAAAGCTTCAAAGAAAGGGTGTGATTCACAAGCCTTGTTTTAATAGCAGTATCAAGCTTTCTTTTGAAGTAGATCGGTCTTCGAAGCAGGTGTCTTAAAGGTGCCATCAGACTGCTGAAAGTCAGGTAGTGTTTGAAAGCTTGCCAGCTTGAAAGCCATTAATTGACAAGCCTTGAAAGTCCAGCAAACAGGAAAGGAAATTATACAAAAGAGTGAGCCTTGATTCCTCGCACCTCACCCAGAGAAACAGTAGAGGGAGCTGCCAATCTTTCAAGACTGAAGTATGCAGTGTGCAACTTCAATGATTGACCTCAAAATCAGATTTTCACAGGGCAGAAAGCGCTATAATGTCTTTAATTGCCAGATGGCACATGCTTTGTGTTATTTTATCAAGTACCTACTCAACATTATCTTGAGGAAAAAGTAAAACATAAACAAAATAGCTTATTCTTGCTGATCATGCCTAGTTGCTAATATTTGTGTTAATCAAAATATGACACTCTGGCTTTCTGAAAAGAGCAAAGTACAGAAATAAGCGTATCTTAATCATAGACTTTGCAGGGCTATTTAAAGTCCTTTTTATTTGTAAGGATTTTTATTTTAGTGTAAATATAATTATAGAAAAATTTATTCTTTACCCTTCCTAAGAAGGTGTCTGAGGAATACAACACAATTTAAAATCGGTACACTGAGAAATTGGGAAGTCTGTTATAGATTTTTAAAAACACAATGATATAATAATTACATAGCACTGGAAATGTTTATTTAGTGTCAACTGCAACTTGAGATGATCTCTCTCTTCATTTGACTGCTAATTGCCTCAGGCAATCCTTTTGAAAATGCAACAGAGTGGTAAACTACAAACCAACAGAAAACCTGGAGATGCTAAATGTGGAGAGAACCTCATAAGAATGCAAAATTGGTTATTAGAAAAATCATTCCATCTGCTATGGAGTAATTAAACATGATGCTTTGACATTAAGGAGTGTCTTGTTGCATTTTCTGAGGTGAGAAGGTATCCTAGTAGACTGTTGCCTCATGGCTCTGATTTCTATGCTCTACACAGGCACAAATTTGACAGGCTTAGATGAGGAAAAGATTTGGGAAAATAACTATTCCTCCTTCTCAATACCAGCATCTTAGTTTTTCTTCAAAAATATGATCTATTTGTCTTTTCTGCTGTATCAAAGTAGAATCAGGAAAGATATGCAGGATATGCAATTATCCAAATTAATATATACATGGCCATATGAAGAGGAAATGTTTATGTAAAGGAACTTCAAGATTAATTCTTTTTGATATTACTATTTTTAATTTGGTTACAAAATTGTATGTGTTTGAAAAAATTCATAGAAATGTACCCTAAAATAGTGATTTTACTTTTTTGTTAAAAAACAAATTTAAAAATATGTTTGAAAGAACATGATAAAAACTATATTTCATAAGTAAATTTCAAAGTTAACCACTTTACATTCTGGTTCACTGTTCCTCATTTATGTAGGCTTAGTCCATAAATAGTAGAGAAACATAAGTATGGCTCTACTTTTTAAAGAAAAATAGGTGGAATATTTGAGATGTTACAAAATATGTAATATATCAAAAAGAAAAAAAATCAGAATAAAGAATTCTCACACTTAACTCATGCTACCTTCAAGCATAATTCCTCTTGTGTATAGTAGATTATTTTATTTTTCTTATGGTTGGCCAAACTTCACCTGTATTAAAGGCTAAATTTAATCTTGAACTTCTTAAGATGCACTTCAAAATGCACTGAGTTCCATCTTTCATGTGCTCTTTCTATTAAATACTCTGTAACATCGTTTTAGAATGCACTCAGTTCATTCCAATTTGAAGATTGTTTTTTAGCTTTCAACCCTCTGTTCAGTCAATCCCTTTTGTATTCCTATCGATAGCACATTGTATGGTATAGAGTAGATGCTCAATAAATCGGCTGAATAAGTAAATAAAACACTGACAAATTATATTTGGGGTTATAGCTAATTTACATAAAATAAAATAAAATAAGCATTTCTTATTTGCTTTAAAAGAGAGATGTGATGATTCAAATCCATTTATTCGATATCGTCTCATCTCTCAACCTCATGCACTTTGGTCTAGAGCATGGTATAATGAATTCGTGTGGAAACGGTATGACTGACCATTTCTTTATACAATTATTTCATGGGAATTGGCATAAAGAATTCCCTATGATGACAAAAAGTTCCTTATCACAGTGGCCCAGAATGCTGTCATAGGATGTTTGCATTTGGTTGACTGATATGAGGGACAATTTCACTATGCTTATTTTTATGCTTTTAACATGACTACCTTCAACATTTTACTTAGAAACTTTTTTGTTATTTCAATTCTTTTTAAGTATTATTGTTACTTCACACCTCACATTCCCTTTAAGTGGTAAGATTCTTTCAAATTATTGAGAGTACAGTTGATTTGCATTTCTTTTTTAGGCACATCTTAATGATGGTTTACAAGAACTTCTGAATCTGGAGAATATTGAACATGTGGTATAATAAAATAGTTATTCATAATTGATTTGAAATCAAAATATTGAGTACAGATTCAAAGAAAGCACCAAGGTAATTGAAGTTGGAAGCTATTCCACCTTGCTAAGATTCAATTTCTTCTACACAACCAGAACAGTGATAATCACTACTTTAGACTATGTTAGTAATATATTAGATTGTTAGTCAGTTTTCTGTTACTGTAATTTATACTTGAGATAATCAACTTATGAAGATGAAAGAATTATTTTGACTCACATTTTTGGAGTATTTGGTCATGGTTCACTAGCTCCATTACTTTTTAAGCTTGTGGCAAGGCAGTAACCATGGTGGCATTATGTAGTACAAGAAACCTCATGGCTAGGTATGAAAGAGAAAGAGCAAAAGACTGGAATTCCTTAATTATCATCAAGGGCACATCCTCAGTGACCTAAAATCTCCTACTCTGCCAAACTTGTTACTACCACCTCTCAATAGTGCCAAGATGGGGACCAGGTTTTCCATATGTAAGCCTTAGAGGGATAACTTGAATCCAAACCATTTTAGTTTTCCTTCAGGATTATAATGAATAATGGAAACCCTTGATAGCATTTAACAACAGAAATATGATAATAGTTATATCTAATTGTTGTATTCATTATCATTATGTTTAATGATTTTAATACCATTCACTACTACAAAATTCCATAAATAATTTTCTTGTCCCCATTGCAGGAAGATATATGCAAATATTTATAATCTAGGTGGATGCTTCTTAAAATTAGGTTGACTAGTAACTGGATACTGAATGATTCCTGTCCTTAAGTACTTGGTTTTTGATCACAGTCTATTTCATATCTGCTTGTCTTTAAAAATAATGATTGAAGAGTAACAAATAATGTTGGATATTACTTTTAGCTGGAGAATAAAACTTTTCCAGAATTCTCTCCAACAGATCTTTGGTGTATTGCTCACGTTTCTACTAGTAACTAAACTCACCATATATCTGCTAAATTAACAGGACCTTAATAGAATTTTGGACTTTTCCAAGGTAAGTGGTGATAAGTTATACTGCAATGTCTCTGTTTTCACCCAGTGCTGAAGGCAACACAGATCTTATTAAGATCGGCACTACAAATGGTCAAAAAAACAATCAAGCTCTAGAACAATAACAAAAATGAAAAAAGAAAAAAAATATATATCTCCATTTCTAACCTGTTTAGTTTTGTTTTGGCTTCATGCATTCAACCTAATTCTGCCACTGACATTTCTTTTCATTCTAAATTGGTTATAAGGATGACTTCCTTTGGTAAGAATAATTTTATTTTTTAGCATTTTTAACACTGTGGTTCGACAATATAAAAAGTATTTAGATTATTTGGGGAAAATGTGACATTACAGAATACTATTGTGATGCTCAAAATGAGGATAACTGTCTTTTTTGAGTGATAATTTCAAAATGAGTTTTATTGTTGTATATAAAAATATTGCTACTTTTTAAAACAATGCGTTTGGTTTCCTTACTTAGACTTACCCTACAATGTGTTTAGTAGGGAGATACATTTGTGACATGGTAATTGTTTAAAAATAAAAACAAATTTAAACAAAGCATCTAGAATAGATGATTTGGTTTCTTGACAAGCCACAAAAGAGCATGTTCTCTATAACACTGTTTAAGTCTAATCTAAGATTTAATTAAGGTACTTACTTTTTAAGAAGTAGATGCTAACTAGTCAACTAAATGTGCCAAGAATTCTTCTTGCTGTTAACATAAAACTGTGAAAGAGACAGAAAACATGGCAGCCATGTCTCCAGCAGTGGGTTGTCATGCCGGGTATTATTTTGTAATAGTGGGCCTGTATAGTTGGTATACTGATTTTGTGGTTAGAGATTCTGAGACCCCTATCAAATGATGGTGTCGTTTTTTAGGGTCACTTGTGCTGAAGAAATATCAGTTTTGCATATGCTTAGGTAAATTTAGATAATGGTATAATTTAGACACATTGTATCTAAATTATCTTTTATAATTTTTCCTAAAGTCATATAAAACACTTCAGCCAACATGTTCAGAGATCACTTAATACAACTCTCATTATTCAGATGAGAATATTGAAGCCAAATGGCAGTTACAGAATGACAGAGTTTTTGTTTTTTTTAAATATTTTTTTAGTTGTAGATGGACACAATATCTTTATTTATTTATTTTTATGTGGTGCTGAGGATTGAACCCAGTGCCTCATACACATGAGGCAAGTGCCCTGCCACTTAGCCACAACCCAGGCCCCAGATTGACAGTTTTTGCAAAGTAGATTTCAGTATCTCTAAATTCTGATTTTTTGTTTAGTGTCATATTCAATATACCATAGGATACCTTCCACTTGATATCCTATGTTTATGAATTTATTTAACTATAACTGCAGTCTTGTGGTTGGAAGGCATTATCTTGATTACCTGAATAAGAAAAATCAGGCTCAGTGAAGTTATTTAACAAAGTTAATAGAAAGTTTTAAATGAAAATCAAATCTTTCTGATGCCAAAGTTCAAACTTTAAAACACTACACTGAAGTGCATTATTGACCAAGTTCTTTGAATTTATTGAAAGAATGTAAAAAAGAAAATTAAAATATAGTTTAAAATTCCGGCATGAATTTTAAACTGTATTTTATGTTTCATTTGTCATGAAACTGACAATTGCTATTCCTTTCACAAACAGATATACTGCTCAAGGCGGGACTGATTCAGGAATACATGTTTTAGCTTTGAAGGCCATGCTGTCATAATTTTACTTATTTAGTTTTGTTATCAGAAATTCCCAGCATGTATGGTCAATATTGTACCCCACACATTTAAAAAAAAGATAAATCTATTCTAATGATTTAGATTATGACTAGAATTTACTCTCATTTTTCCTTTGGCAGTAATCCCACATTTCACTGAAAAATATCAACATTTCCTTCCTGTAAGCTTAGCATCTTTCCTTTGTTACAGTATATAGGTAGCTTTTAAAAGAAATTTGCCTTGAAATTCTTCTCCATTTCAAAAAATAAAAATCTTACTTCCCAGGTAGCTTTGCAGAATGATGGTATTTTTATGTACGAGATCTACGTTTTGATTTACTTTTTTTAGTTTTGCGTACTGGGGATTGAATCCAGGCATGCTTAACCACTGAACCACATCTCCATCCTTTTTTATGTTTTATTTAGGGCCTTGCTAAGTTACTGAGGCTGGCTTTGAACTACCGATCCTCCTGCCTCAGCCTTCCCAGCTACTGGGAATACAGATATGGGTCACTGTGTCAGGCTAGACATCTCCATTTTTAAAAATCTTTGCCTATATCTGGTTTTCAATGTTGTTATAGTTTGGATGTGAGATGTGCCCCCAAAAGATTATGTGTGAAACAAACAATGCAAAAGGTTTAGAGGAGAAATGACCAGGTTATAAAACCCTTAATCCCATCAGTGAATTAGGGATTAACTGATTGGTAACTGAAGGCAGGTAGAGTATGGCTGGAGGAGGTGGGTATTGGGGGCATGTCTTTGGTGTATATATTTTGTATTTGGGGAGTGTAATCTCTTGCTGTGCTTTCTGATCATCACGTAAACTGCTTCCCTCGGCCACACTTTTCTACCATGATGTTCAGTCTCACCTCAATCCCCAAAGAATGGAAGTAGCTGTCTGTGGACTAAGACTGCAGAAACTGTGAGCCCTTAAAAAAACCTTTCCTCCTCTACAATTGTTCTGGCCTGGGCCTTTCATTCACAGCAGCAGAAAAAGCTTACTAAAACAAATGTCAACCTATTATCAATTAAATATACTTTGTTACTTGTAATGCAAATACTGAAAACTATGTGGGGTGGTAAGAGCCACCCCTGTCTCACTTCAAAGTTAGGTCAGACAAGGCAGAGTGTACCTAGGCGAGCAGAATAAGTTAATTTCTCTCTACATCTGGAGCATTTTCAAAGTCATGTTACACAAAGTATACTCAAAAAATGTGTGCAACCAAGGAGACTGGATGAACATGAGCTCAGAACAGAGGTTGCTACTCCATGAGCTCTTTTGGAAGAAAAAAAAAAAACAAACGGAGTTCTTTATCTCATGTGGTCACAGATGACTGGAACAGAATTAAGTTCTTTAGCCACAGGCAGCTCCTTAGCATGCCCAGGAGACTATGAAGTAACCTGGAATGAGCATACTAGCTATTTGAGTCTTGTGAAACTGGATAATTAAAAAAAACCTAAATGAACAAAACATTCTTTAAGAGTAATTTGAATGGGAAATGTGACTGAGTCAGTAATTAGTAATAGGAATAAAGGATAAATGCCATGCACAGTAGCCAGAAGAGTTGTGTGGAAAGAAATTGAGAGTTGACACAGGTATCAGAGCACCCTAAAAGGGGAAATAAAATGTGTTTACCCCTGGACTGGCAAAAGGTGCATTACTAGAGCTGCCCTGATTTTTGCATTGCTCCTCTCCCACGGTTTTACCCTCAGGAAAGTACAAACATTTACTTTCCTCTCTAGACTTATCAATTCACAAAACCTCTGTCATGAATCCCAATAATTGTCATCTGTGCAAACTAAAAGACTTTGTGCAGAATCAGTGTTGATAAAGACTAGATAAGGTGAAGAGCAAGTGTTATATTAACCCTAAAAAGGTCCATGGTTATATAGAGTGTGATAGAGTCTTCAGCACAGGTTTCAAAACAATTATATAAATGATCAATCAAGTTAACACCAAATATAAATATTTATTTTACACCGAGCCTACTGCATCTTCTGAAAAGTTGAAAAAAGATAGTTTATAAGAGGTGTTAGTACATTCTGTACAATTACTAGCTTGAACATTGATCAATGATATTTAATTCACTTTAAACTTTCCTATCATCTCATTTCACCATCTTTCCTACCCCTTGCCCCCTCCAGATGGACATCATTACTCCAGGTACACATATGAAGACATGAATGGTGGGACTCTACTTTGTGTACAACCAGAGAAATGAAAAATTGTGCTCCATTTGTGTACTATGAATCAAAATGTATTCTGCTGTCATGTATAACACATTAGGATAAATAAATAAATAAATAAATAAATAGATTTAAAAACTAAACTTTCCTATCAAATGTAGTTCTAATAAAACTTTGGGTTTCAAATATTTATTTTATTACAAGTAAATGTGATTTTCAAAAGGCGATTATTGTAGTCTATTTTTTGTGCTCATATTTGTATCCTCCAATAGTGTATTTAAAATTTATAACTATTCTATGGTACATATTATACTTAACAGGAAACATGCAATTCTGCTTACTCTAATAATTAGAAATCTTTTTTCATCATTTAATTTTTGAGATGAAAATTTACAATAAGTTTCTAAACTAAGAAATAAAATACATTAGGGTGGTTTTAAATTGGTATTTGTATTGATATATGAGTTTGTGAAATTATATTGTCTACTTCATCTATCATTTGGAAGAAAAAATAATTACATTTTTGAAAGGTTTTCTATTCATATCACACAAAAATCTGTGAAAAAAACTGAGAGTTCAGCATGCACATTTCAATGCTATCCACATGTGAATTGCTGTAAAACGAGGGATAAATGTGATTGAAGCACTTCTGTAACAGCTGCATAAATCATTCTTTATCTTGCTTCTCATTGCCTTATAGGTATACAATGCAGCATAGAAATCTCCAAATACTAGCATATTCTTCCTTAAATTTCTCTTTCTCTATGTACCTGTAACTCCATGCTTTCACTAGCAATCAAAGTGTTTATATTGGTGGTTGAATGAACATATGTATTAAACTAATACTCAGTAAACTAATAATAGTAGGATGAGTGAAATCCTTTTTCTGTTGCATTTCAATTGACAAAAGTGAAGGAGTAAACCTCAGTCCGGCATATTTCTTAAATATACCTATGAGAATTATTGTTAATTATTGTTACATGTGACATTGTCTTTCATTTCTTAAAATAACATCTGATTTTACAGTGTAAATTTGTACAGTGTGTTACTATTATTTGAGAGCATAACAATGTTGTTCACTGCAGGTATCAGAAAAAGAAAAAATCTGATACATTTAACATACTTAGGCTGGAATGAGACTAACTTTTAATTCTTTGGCAAAGTGCTAAATAGTAGAAGATAATAATTTCCCTTAATGAGAAATATTATATTTCTTCCTATTCTGATAATTCTCATCTAACAAATATTCATGGACCCTTGTTGAGGGTCTCTTGAAAACATGGCAATGTAATTTATATGCTCCTATAATTTCTTTCTTCTTTTACTTTTTTTTTTCCACATTGGAACTAGAGGATTGGACACAAGGTTGTTTAGCCACTGAGCCTGGGTCTCGCTAAGGTTGCTTAGGGCCTTGCTAAATTGCTGAGGCTGGCATCAGACTTGAGATACCACTGTCTCGGCCTCCCAGGCACTAGGATTATAGTCATTCACCACCTCGTCTGGCTGCCCCTATGACTTCTACCTGGGAATGGATAAAGTGTGTTGGTAGAAACATGGGTTTTCTTACAATTATTCATTTAACACAATTATTGAGCATCATTTATTAATATGTTTATAGACACTAAGAAATTCCAGAGTTAAGAAACTCAACTTTGTCCCTGCTTCATGAAACAGAGCTAGTGGTGAAAAATGCTGACCTGCCTGGCCTGCTTTCATTGGCGTTAGACCATTATAATCTTCAGCTCATTTCAGAAGAGCAGAATATCTGATTTTTAGAAAATATTTTGGTTTAAATGTTTTCCAAATTAAGAGGCATTTCTCGTACAACCCAAAGCTATCTGGATGATTATAAAACTGAGGGTTTTGAGAAAAGAGACGTGAATTGTCCAATGGGAAAATTTTTAATTTAGTTCCTTTTTGTTACACATAATATTGGGGTTCATTTTTACATAACATATAAGCATGGTATATAATTTGCTCTAATTCAATCCCCAGTACTTCCTTTTTCCCTGACCCCTTGCCCCTACACTAGTGATCTTTATGCTGTTTATTATTTTAATTAGTGCTTTGTGAATATGCATGAAGGTGAGATTCACTGTGGTATACTCACAGTGTGGTTAGGTGTGAGTCATTCCAACCTTCTTCCCTTTTCCTCCCCTCTTTTCTTTCCCTCAATCCCTTTCCTCTAGTTCACTGATCTCTCTTCTATTTTCATGGAATACCCCCAATACACATACCTTCCTTCTCCCCAACTCTTATTTTGGTGCAGCTTCCACATATCAGAGAGAACAGTTGATCCAGAAATTCAAAGTGTGAATTTTTCAAATAAGTCCTTCTGCCCAGCTCTAGTTATGAGGTGTGGTGTGTGGCATGGTGTGGTGCATATGTGTATGTGTTTAGATACAGAATTATTTATAGGCAGACACTCATTAACAGCTTTCTAAATACCTGAGAGTTGAAGACTTTCTGGAAATAATTTTGAAGATGAAAGAACAGATTCTAGGCATATTTGTAAACAAAATTACTAAGTCTTCGTAACCTACAGGATGCTGAGGATTCAGGTATAGGACTGAATTACAGATAATTTTGATATGTTGATCTTGCAAAATTTGAACATGGTGGAGTTATTTACTTTAGTGGGAAATTGGACAGGAAATTAAAGGATGTACATCCTTACTGGAGACATAAGAAAAACCTATAGAAAAACAGAAGGCAGCTTTTAAAACAGATATAGACACAGGAATTTAGGATTGTAGTTGAGGTTCTTGTGAATCCACTAGTTTAAAATAATAGTAATGGTAGGCCATATTAAGTAATATAGAAATCTCAAAATGAAAATTTGTGTTGGCAAAAATAATTTTCAAACATACTAAGACCAGTGTAGTAGTTGAAGCCATAACCATGGTTGTCATTTTTCAGAAAGAATAAATTCAGTGAAGAGAGCAAAGATCTTGGGTTGGAGCCTGAGGTACACTAACTTAAGGAAGATAAATTTATAAACATTGACCACTCCAAGTCTTGAAGAAGTTAATAGCACTACAAACTCACCAAAAGGTGAGTATTTCAAAGAGACACTAGTCAATAGTATCATATACTAGAGAAAAAAAAATAGATAATATGACTATAAAAATAGATTAAAGTAATATTTAGGAGTAAATTATGGCTTTAGTTATTCAAAATTTATTCTAACTTGACAAGTAAGTGGGTATGGAATGTTCTCTATTCCCATAATATGTTTAGCACTCAGGAAATGCAGATATAAGGTAGACAACTGGGATTAAAATAAACAAGCAGACAAAACATCCTGAGAAAAATTGCAAATTCTGAATACACAGCTAAACTTATCAGCTCTTAATTTATGACATGACATTCTGTGTACTTCCTTTTTAGGTGAAACATTATGTCCAGTGGCTAGGCCATAAACTCTACCATAACAAAGACCTGTCGGGCTTTTTGAGACTATATCCTGAATGACTAACAAATTATTAGCAGTATATTAGTTGTTAGTAATGGTTGAATAAATAAATGAGTGCTCCTAACCTACACAGTGACTTCTCTTCAATCTTCTCTCTACTTAATAAAAGCATCCCTCACTAACTCTACTAATTACCTTGTATTAGATGTGACCTCTGTTCAGGTTCCAACAATAGAGACCTAGGCTAATGGTAGTCCTATTTTTTTTTTCTGGGCATTTATTGTTCTCTCATATGTAGGAAATATTAGAAAGGCAGATTAGATTTGTTGTGGCCATATAAAGACATCATTAAAACTTCAGACTCCTATTTTCTACTCTGTATTCCCTGCTGTGTGGCTTCTATGCTCAAGGTTGCCTTATTACAACAGTATGGCTTGCTCCAGCTATTGCATTCTTATTCCAGGCAGGGAAGAGGAAAGAAGGGCACCAGAGAAATTGTCTGCTCAGTCAGCCCCACCCAAAGAGTGTGGCTTATATGAAATTTATCAACCCAATCTGCAAGAAGGGTGAGGAATAGTTTTCAAATTGCATATATTCATCCCCTACATCTTCCTAGTGGAGAACGGTGGGGAGAAAGTTTTCCATAGACAAATCAGAGACTCTGTCATGTATTGTAATATCACTAAATTCCAGGGAAACTTTGAATCCTAGACTCATACAACTTCTCAACTACCCACTATGCTAGTCCTTCTTTTCTGAGTAAGTATATTAAAACTCTAGTTGGATGGCAATTTCTTGCTCAGTGTTCTTTCTCCATGTGATCTCAAACGATCAGGACCTTCCTTTTAGTCAATTTTCACTTCTCAAAACTTTCTATATGCAACTGACTTTCCAACATCTCCATTTGGAGTTTTCACAGGAGTCCTAGATACCCAGTATAAAGACTGAATCAACATCAACCTTTGAAAATCTGCATATTAGTCCTTAATGTAATCTTTAAAAAAATTATATTCCTCATCTACCTATTTCCTACCTCCAGAAAATTCATGGAGATATTAGATGGAGTCAGGACTCAAATTCCCATCTGTAAGACAAAAAGTTCCATTTTACTCATCACTATCCTATCTAGTGGCCCAAAACCAAGCCCACAGAAATACCTAATAGGAGAAATAGAAACAAATGTAAAGATAAAATTTAAGGTATAATATCAACAAAATTAAAATCCTGACTTGTATGGAGGCCACCAAAATATACATCAAGAGTATGTGTGATAAGTTGTAGAGGAGTATATTATGCATAAGCAAAGTATAAAGAGGAAAGAAGCATGTTTGATATTTGGTCTCCACAGTCTTACAGGATAGGGCACCAAATCTACCCAGGAGAGATGAGTGATTTTGTTTTTAAGTAATAAAAGGTATTCAAAAACTACTTCTCAAGATGCTCAACCTTCAACTTGATGTTTTTCTTCTCAGAACTCTCTAAGCAATGGTTGCACCCTGTTCTGCCTTCAAGAGCAATGGACTCTGACTACATTAAAGGCATTTTATTTATTATTTTTCCCTGACTTACAAGTTGTAATTGGAAAGAACCTCCGTATTTAGAAATTACAGGTTCTTTTTCTTGGCAGTAGAAACTTTAGTGAGATCTAAACTATGAGAAAAAGACAATGAGAGAAAAAGTAAGTTTTTAATCGATACAAGTATAAATATTATTCACTTGTATTTATTTTCCATCTACTATCATTACCACATTGCTATGCACAATTTAATATTTAGTTAAATAAATTATTTTAAATTAATCATCACTGATTTTGGACTTATCATGTGAAAACTGCTATGTGAGTTAGAAAGAGAAAGAAAAGAGGGAAAGAAGGAAGGAAGGAAGATCGGGTAGTAACATTGCCCATAAGTGTTTTTTCAATAAAATATGATTTTTTAATAAAATGCAACCAATGAAACTAAAAGAGAAAGTTAATTATGTGTTCAATAATCCCAGGCTTCTAACAATTGACTTTCCCAATAAGGTCCCATCAGCCCATTATCTTCAGTAATTTATTCTGTGGGGGGAAACAAACAACTGGTAAAGACTATGTCTTAGTGGTTATCTGAATCATGCAAGATTGATTCATAATATAGATCAAATCATATATAAATAATTGGGTAGCTATCACATTTCTATTCAAAGATAATATAGAATGCTTAACTTCATAGAGCATGTACTATAGCTACAACCATTTTATGAAAGAATAAAGTAAAGCAAGAAGAAAAATGTGTTGGTTGCCTCATTGCAGAAGTAGGGACATCTGTTTTTGAAAACATTAGAGTTATTTTAAGAAGGTATAATACTGCCTGAGGGTGCTGAGCATTAAAATCAGAAGAGAATTAACCTCAAATACCTTATGTTCCTCTCACATTACCTTTTCTTTTAATGTCCTATTCTCTTCACTGATGTTACCACTATAATAAGTGAAAAGAGGTGTGATTAATTGATATGACTGATTATCTCTGGAGTTAGTTGTGTAATTTACATATCTTTAAGGCTTTTACCATGATCCTAATATGTAATGCAGAATATTTTATATTTTCAATTATCTCATTAAGAATTTCTAGAACAAGTCAATAACTTGGTCCGATTGACCATTTTCTGGTAGATGTATTTCTGTCACTGCAGTCACGAAACAGAATATCAAAGTAGATGATGAGACAGATTCAAATAGCCAAGATGGGAAAGGAATTGTCCAAAAAACAAACAACAACAAAAAGAGCCAACAAAACACCCTATTTGTTAATTGTTCAACTTAATAAAAGACATGCACTTTATAAACACTAATATGTATATGATTCTGTAGATTAAAAAATACTAGGAGGAAAAATCGGAAACTTTTTATTTTGGTTGATATTTTTAATGTTATCGATATTTTAGGTATTTTTTTCTGACTTTTTCAAGTGAGATTTGGCATAAGATGCAGACGATCCTTTCAAGTTTAGGAAAAAGTTAACATCTATGCCATACCTGTGTAATGAGAGACTATTGCAATTTGACCTAAAATATTTAAAAGTCATTTTGCCTATGCCATTAATATAATTTTATACATGCAGAAACCATTCTGTGTATCACTCAGATATTTTCCTACTGAATCTTTAAAGAAAATTAAAGTTAATTAGAGAAAATTCTGTATTTTGACCAAAAAAAGTTTCAAGAGTTAAGAAAATTTTTCAGAGAAATATAATCTTGCATGAGAGTGATAAGAATCGAGTATAAGTTTTCAGATTTCAAATTCCACACTCTCTTCTGTAATTAGAACTTTATCTAAATATGTGACTAAGAAGTGTTTAAAAAAAACTGACTATTTACAATTGATCTCAATGAGGATGTCACAGAATCAGGCAAAAAAGGAAACTCCAAGTGTTGTTCCTGTCTACAAAGCAACCATTAATCAGAGAAAAAACAGAATGTACCACCTGAATGAACTACATCAGATCCCTGGAATTTGGATATTTTCAGTGACTGGGAAATTGCTTAAAGAAAGAAAAAGCTTATGTATGAAATGTCAAAATACATTCTACTGGCATGGAAAACTAAAAAGAACAAATAAATTTTCTAAAAAAAAAAAAAAGAAAGAAAAGGCCAATGGGGCTGGGGATGTGGCTCAAGCAGTAGCGCACTCGCCTGGCATGCGTGCGGCCTCAGCACCACATACAAAGAAAGATGTTGTGTCCGCTGAAAACTAAAAATTAATAAATATTAAAAATTCTCTCTCTCTCTCTCTCTCTCTCTCTCTCTCTCTCTCTCTCTTTCTTAAAAAAAGAAAAGGCCAATGAACTTTTGAAATTTTATCGAAAGAAACACACTTGAATTAACTGTTCTCCCTAATTTCTCACCCAGTCCCAGCAAACAGGAAATGTTAGCCTACATTTCTGTGTTGACTGTTGTTTCAATGGGTTAGTAAGCTTTTATTCTTAAAGATTAGGATTGTGAAACTTGAGAAGTCTGGTGACTCTTAAAGCAACCTGATGAAGACTCTTGCCTACTTATCTTATTTGACACCTTGCAGCTCCAGTGAATTCCCCAAGGGTAACTCTCTGAAGATTTAGATAGGTGAATTTTTTTTTTTTTTTTTTTTTTTTGGCACGAAGCAGAGTGTGTTAAGGGCAGTGTGGATCCAGATATGTAAGGAAATCTTATTCATGTCTCAGAATAACTAGAGATAATAAGATGGAAATATCAGTGTCCACATCCAAGAAATCTGAATTTTGAAAAAAAATAGTTTGAAGTCACCTAACAGACATATTAGTAAATTCCTCAACAAGTAACAGTTGCAAAATCTCAGGAGGGAGAGAGTACAAGAAAAACAGGAATGAAAAACTGAAGAAAAATAAAATGTCTGATGGAACTGTGGGAACATTGTTGGTGATGCCAACATATGCATCATAAGAATCCAAAGAGAAAAGATAGGGAGAGGTGAAGAAAAATATTTTAGGAAATAATTACCAGCAATTTCCAAATCTGATGAAAGTCATGAAAATACATCTAAGAAACTCAACTCCAAACAGTAGTTCAGAAATCTACAATATTTTCAAAATATCAAAACCCTAAGACAGGGGCTGCAGTGTAGCTCAGTGGTAGAGCATTTGTCTAGCACATGTGAGGCACTGGGTTGAATACTCACCATTACATAAAAATAAATAAGTAAATATGAAAAGAAAAAAAACTAAGACAGAAAGAATCTTGAATGTATCAAAAGAGAAGATACTCAACAGATACACAGGATTCTCCATATTATGAACAGCTATTTTATCAATAGAAATTGCTGAGTCTAGAAGGCATGAGACAAAATACCTAAGTAATAGAAAATAATGAATTCAGCAAAGTGGCAGGATATAAAATCAACACACATAAATCAAAGGCATTTCTATATATCAGCGACAAAACTTCTGAAACGGAAATGAGGAAAAACACCCCATTCACAATATCCTCAAAAAAAATAAAATACTTGGGAATCAACCTAACAAAAGAAGTGAAAGATTTATACAATGACAACTACAGAACCCTACAGAGAGAAATAGAAGAAGATCTTAGAAGATGGAAATATATACCCTGTTCATGGATAGGCAGAACTAACATCATCAAAATGGCAATATTACCAAAAGTTCTCTATAGGTTTAATGCACTGCCAATCAAAATTCCAACAGCATTTCTTGTAGAAATAGATAAAGCAATCATGAAATTCATATGGAAAAATAAAAGACCCAGAATAGCAAAAGCAACTCTAAGCAGGAAGTGTGAATCAGGCGGTATAGCGATACCAGATTTCAAACTATATTACAGAGCAATAGTAACAAAAACAGCATGGTACTGGTACCAAAACAGGTGGTTGGACCAATGGTACAGAATAGAGGACACAGAGACTAACTCACAAAGTTACAACTATCTTATATTTGATAAAGGGGCTAAAAGCATGCAATGGAGGAAGGATAGCATATTCAACAAATGGTGCTGGGAAAACTGGAAATCCATATGCAACAAAATGAAACTGAATCCCCTCCTCTCGCCATGCACAAAAGTTAACTCAAAATGGATCAAGGAGCTTGATATCAAATCTGAGACTCTGCCTCTGATAGAAGAAAAAGTTGGCTCCAATTTACATATTGTGGGGTTGGGCTCCAAATTCCTTAATAGGACACCCATAGCACAAGAGTTAATAACAAGAATCAACAAATGGGACTTACTTAAACTAAAAAGTTTTTTTCTCAGCAAGGGAAACAACAAGAGAGGTAAATAGGGAGCCTACATCATGGGAACAAATTTTTACTCCTCACACTTCAGATAGAGCCCTAATATCCAGAGTATACAAAGAACTCAAAAAATTAAACAATAAGAAAACAACCCAATCAACAAACGGGCCAAGGACCTGAACAGACACTTCTCAGAGGAGGACATACAATCAATCAACAAGTACATGAAAAAATGCTCACCATAGCAGTCAGAGAAATGCAAATCAAAACCACCCTAAGATACCATATGGTCTCACTCCAGTAAGATTAGCAGCCATTATGAAGTCAAACAACAAGTGCTGGCAAGAATGTGGGGAAAAGGGTACTCTTGTACATTGCTAGTGGAACTGCAAATTGTTGCGGCCAATTTGGAAAGCAGTATGGAGATTCCTAGGAAAGCTGGGAATGGAACCACCATTTGACCCAGCTATTGCCTTTCTCGGGCTATTCCCTGAAGACCTCAAAAGAGCGTACTACAGGGATACTGCCACATCGATGTTCATAGCAGCACAATTCACAATAGCTAGACTGTGGAACCAACCCAGATGCCCTTCAATAGATGAATGGATAAAAAAAAAAATGTGGCATTTATACACAGTGGAGTACTATGCAGCACTAAAAAATGAGAAAATCATGGAATTTGCAGGGAAGTGGATGGCACTAGAGCAGATTATGCTTAGTAAAGCTAGCCAATCCCTAAAATAAAAATGCCAAATGTCTTCTTTGATATAATGAGAGCAACTAACAACAGAGCAGGGAGGAAGAGCAAGAGGAAAAGATTAACATTAAACAGAGACATGAGGTGGGAGGGAAAGGGAGAGAAAAGGAAAATTGCATGGAAATGGAAGGAGACCCTCATTGTTATACAAAATTACATATAAGAAGTTGTGTGGGGAATGGGAAAAAAAACAAGGAGAGAAATGAATTACAGTAGATGGGGTAGAGAGAGAAGATGAGAGGGGAGGGGAGGGGGGATAGTAGAGGATAGGAAAGGTAGCCGAATACAACAGTCACTAATATGGCAGTATGTAAAAATGTGGATGTGTAACCGATGTGATTCTGCAATCTGTATTTGGGGTAAAAATGGGAGTTCATAACCCACTTGAATCTAATGTATGAAATATGATATGTCAAGAGCTTTGTAATGTTTTGAACAACCAATAAAAAAAGAAAATAAAATAAACCTGTCAAACAAAGAATACAAAGTCTGGCAAAGCTTTCTGTAAAAATGAAGGAGAAAGTAAGGCATTTCAGATAAGCAAGAGCTAAAGGAGTTCATTATTAATAAACCTTTGCAAGAAATTCTAAAGGAAGTCTTTCAGTCTAAAATGAAAAGACAGTAGGCAATAAGTCAAAAGTTTATGAAGAAATAGGGGAAAGGTAAATACACAGTAGATATTCAGCTGATATTATTGTATTTTTGATATGTAATTCCTCTTTATTATGTGATTTAACAGCAAATTTATTGAGCAATAATTGTAATCCTTGTTAATGGGTATACATTGTAAAAATTACGTAGTACTTGAAAGTAACAATAAAGATGAAGGGGTAGAGATGTAAAAGGAACAGAGTTTTAACATACTATTAAAATTAAATTTTATAAGTATGGATTATAATTGTCAAAAAAATTTTAATTGTCAATTTGCAACAAAAAAGGACAGGAATGAAAATGGCATACTACAAAATTCAATTAAGTACAAAAAGAAAAATGAAAGAATTGAAGAACATAAAACATACAGAAAACAAATTACAAAATGCAAAATTAATTCATTCCACATTAATGATTGTTTTAAAAATAAAGGGGCTAAAGTATCCAAATAAAAGGCAGAGATAGAAATTTAAAAATGCAAGGACCAACTCTTTTGCCTAGCATGAGACATAATCTAGATTCAAATTTTTTTTAAAAAAATTGAAAATAAAAACCCAGGAAAAGATATTTCATAAAAAAAGTAAAATAAAACCAAAAGTGACCTGAGGTACCATATATTTTCAGACAAAATAGATTTTAATTGGATAAAGTTTAGACTATATTAAAAAAAGACATTTTATACTGATAAAATTTTAAATCTTCAAGATGTTGTAACCATTATAAACATATATCTAACAGCAAGACTTGAAAATATATAAAGTCAGAAATTGTATCATATGGATGTATTGAAACAGTATTTCAATAATAGTTGGTGACTCAAATACTTTATTCCCAATAATTAGAAGACCAACCAGTCAAAAAAAAAAAAAAAGCAAAGAAGAAAGATGAAATTTGAGTGGCACTGTAAACCAGTAAATTAGACCTAACAGGTAGATACATATACATACCACTCTACCCAGCAACAGAAGAATCCACATTTTTTTTCAAGTGAACAAGAATTTCTAACAGGATAGATCATTTGATATTCCCCCCAAAATTAAATTTAATGAGAATAAAATCATACAAAGTGATTTCTGCAAACACAATGGGTTCAACTAGAAATTAATCACAGAAGGAAAACTAAAAAAACTCACAAAAATCAGAAATTGATAAGCAACCAACCTGTGGATTAAAGAATTCACAAAAGGCATTAATTAGATAGAGTGTAAATATCATAAGAGACATCTTGTAACTGTAAGTTAAATTATGAGTATAAGGCCCACCCAAATACCATGTGGGTCTCTACTATGTATCACTTAGAAATATAATTCAGCCCAGCCTGGGAATTTTCAACCCTGGCCTGGAGATTGTATAGACGAGATCTCTATGGTAATGGGACCTATAGTCCCTGCTTGCCCTAGAAATAAAACCACCATAGCAAAGATACAACTTTCATGAAACTTAAAACAAAGTTTACCTTTAGAAAAGTAGCTTACGTATCCTTTATGAAAGAAATAGCTGGCAAATTATCTGGATAGAATGGCGGTATAAGGAAGAGAGGGCATGCTCCCAAACTCTGAGAATGGTCTCAAGTTGGAGACCCTACAGATGGATTTGTCATCTGATGCCTGACTCTATCTAGCCCATGCCACTGGCCTGCTCCATCTGTCCATTTTGTGTAAGTGCTTCCAGAAAAAAAAAAAAAAACTGCAAAAATTAACTAAAAATAAGCCTAATGCCAATATTTAAGTTTTAGTAATATAAAACACTTGGTAGAAAGGAGTAGAGTCAAATTGTCACAACCATGAATCTTACAATAATTTCTTAAATATGGCCCAGTAGCATAAGCAACAACAAAAAAATAAACTGATTCTCATCAAAATTAAATAATGATAAATGATGTTCTCAAATTGAATTATGCAATATAAAGTAATATCAATTTCATGCACACAGAATCCTTCATACCAACATTTAGCTCATCAGTCTGCTTTCTTTCAACCGTGTATAAGATATTAATCAGATTTTTTTATATCAGACTTCCATGTGTAGGATTTTCATTTCAAACTTCACATCCTCCTTTAGGAACATTTTACCCCCATATTACACACCCAGGCAGAATTAAAACTTTTTGTTCCCTTTAAGGTCTATTTATTATTAAGAGGGGGAAAAATATGCATGTTTATCTTTTTGCAATCTGTGCCTTCCTATCATTTAAAGTATTTATGTGACTCCTTAGAAAATTCTGCCTACATATAACAAGAAAATGCTTGAATCAACTTTCATATGCAGTAGTTAAAATCCATAGTGTTTATTCCATGATTAACAAGCTGAGAAGGGACATAGACTATTTTTAAATGAACATTTTAATACTGCTTTACTAGCATCACCTGCTCTTTTACTTTAACATTATAAAATGACAGATTAACAAGGATTAGGAAACGAATGCACTGCTTCTCAGAATATGGTGAATAACAAGGGATGCTCTCTGAACTTCACAAAATAATCTCTGTATGAATTTCATGCTTGACAAACAGAAGTTTGAGGGAGATCCATAGCTATTAAGCAAATTTCTTATAAATTAGAAACATAGCCTGCAGAGGGATTACAAGAAGTCATTTAGAAAGGCTTTTTGGCGATTGTGAATATATGTGGCACACAATGCTTTGGCATCTGTTAGAAAAACACTTTCCTCACTTGGCATGCAGGCTGCTGTTGTTGAGCACGCCTGATATTATATGTCCCTAATCATGAGCAGGGCTATTCAAAGAGGTTAAAACATGGAAATGACTTGCAAATCATCATTTGGAGTCGGCACTGCAGAAAAATTGAAATGAAAGCATGGCCAAATTAGTATTTTCTTTCTAATTGTTTTGGTTTTAGAACAAAATATGCTTAATGTGGACATGTAAGCAATATATAAAAGATTAAGCTATAAATGAATCCTAATTCCGGATGTTTTTGTGCAAAGGAGACTTAAATCACACTCATGCTGTTCTGAGAGCTATAACAAATTTCCATAGAGTGCTTAATTTGCAAAGCACTGGGTCACATTAATATTTCATAGTGAGGTGATACCCAGGGTTACTGCTGTGCTAATAATGTGATGAATGACCAATCAAGAAAATAGAAACAGAAAGACAGAGAAAAGGGGGAGAGAAGAAACTCAAATAAATAAATAAACCATCCCTCCTATTACTTTAGACAATAAACTCTGTAGGTTTTGACCATTTATTCCCAGTAGCTCAAAATTCTTATTTTAATTCATTAACATTCATGGATTTATCAACATTAGCTACTTCTATACCATAGCATGCTGTTTTGTAAAATCATGTGCTTATCCTATTTTAATTATATTAATTCAATTATTGAATAAAACACCAATAAAGATCTATGAGACTTTCCATTAATTAAATTCTTTCTCTTTGAGTCAAGTAAGGTGACTTTCATTATAAACAAGAGATTGACCAACTAACAAATGCTTTAAAAATGTAGTTAATGTGTTTCCTAAAACAATCTATGATGCTACATAATTCTGTGGATGATTTTTACTTCATTCTTGGAGGCTCAAATTCTTAATAAGATTGTGGCAGTTCAAGGCCTTTTAAATACTGAGCCCTGTATCCCTAATATTTCTGCATAACTTTAAACATCAAGAATTCACATACCTTTTATACTTGGAAAGAAAGTGTTAGAGATAAAAGGTTTATTTCTTTATTTTGTTCCCCCAAAACACACACACACACACACACACACACACACACACTCACACACACACACACACAAACACCTTATATCTGCCAAACTTTTTTGCTGAAGGAAATGTTATCTAAACAGAGAAAAATAATGTATAGGCTTCCTTTTTGACTCAGTGACCAATCTTAATCCAATCTCCTCAGCAAAGCAAGGAAGGTGAAGGCCCATATGGAAAACTCTAAGCTATCCCTGAAAATGATTTAATAATCCAACCAAACATCTGTATGTCACTGAAAGATCATCCAATATTCTAGTATTAATTACAGCACTAAATGGAAGAAACCTGGATTCTTTAGGGTTAGGGCCATGTCTTTTCGTTTTATCCCCCTCACCTGGCATATTATTACCATATAATATAAATTACCAACATAAACCTATACATGTGTATATGTATTTTGTTGTATATGATAATAAGAAAAATACAAACTTATATGTATATACACATGTATACAGTCTAACTTTGCTTTTATTCTTTATGTTTTGTTAGCAATTCTTTAGTGTTTTTCAGGATTGCTTAGGGTAATTTCAGGGTGCCTTGAGGTTTCATATGAATTTTAGGCTGAAGTTTCTTATTACTAAAAAATCAATGAGATTTGATAGTTTATTGAGTCTATGAATTGCTTTGTGTAGTATTGGCATCTTAACAATATTGGTTCTTCCAATCCATGAACATGGATGTCTTTCTGTTTATTTAAGACTTCTTTTTTTTCATCCAGAAATGTTTTCTAGTTTTCATTATAAAATCTTTCACCTCTTTTGTAAATGTCTAAATATCTGATTCCTTTAAGGGTTATTATAAAATTACTCCTTATTTTTTTGTATTATTATTTGTGTATAGAAGTGTTGATGATTTGTGCATGCTGTGTATCCTGTAACATTGCCAGTTTATTTTATTAGTTCTAGTAGGGTTTTTTTTTGGTGGGGGGGGATTCTTATGGTTTTTCTTGTATAATATCATACCAACTTTGAACATATCATTTCACTTCTCCCTTTTAAACTTTGGTGGCTCCTTTCCAGCCCCCATCCCACATGACCTAATAGCTCTTGTCTAGGATATGTTGAACAAATATGGAACAAGTAGACAACTGTGTTTGATCTTAGAAGAAAAATATTTATTTTTTCACCATTGATTGTGATTGCTATGGATTTTCCACATTTGACTTATAATGCTGAGATAATCTCTTTTTATTACTACTAATTGTCCATTTTATATATTGAAAGGGTACCAAATTTTGTCAAGTGCTTTTTCCGCATTAGTTAAGGTGATTAATTTTTGTTTTGCTTTTTTGTTCAACATTCTTTTAAGTTGATAAATTTAACAATTTTTATATCTTAAATAATTCTTGAATTCCAGGAATTAATTCTACTTGCTCATGATATATATGAGCCCTTCAACAATAATATATTTTTCTTTGTCAGTATATATAAAATTGATGTTTACATTATACTGCAGTCTATTTAGCATGCAAAAACATGTATAAAAATCAATGCCCATGCCTTAAATTAAAAATACTTTATTGCCAAAAATTGCTAACCATCATCTTAGTCTTCAGTGAGTTACAATCTTTTTACTGACGATGAATATTGATCAACATTGATGGCTACTGATAGATGAGGGAGGTGAATGCTGGTGTTTGGGTTGTCTGTGGCAATTGCTTAAAATAAGACAATTCAGTCAGCTCACTTCCTTTCATGGAAGCTTTTCCTCTATTATATGGTACCGTTTGATGGCATTTTACCTAGAGTAGAATATGTTTCAAAATTGGAGTTAATGCTTTCAGACCCTGCCAATGCTTCTTCCAAATATATTTGTAGAATATTCTACGTATTTTGTTGTCATTTTAAGAATGTGTTCAGTATCTTCATCAGGAGGATTACTTGACCTCATTAGTTTGAGGCCACTCTTAGTAACATAGAGAGGCCCCATTTCAAAAAAAAAAAAAAAAGAAGAAGAAGAAGAAGAAAAAGAAGAATCCAAATGATAATGAAAGTATGAATTTCATTCAAGTCCCATAAACCTTAGAAAATAGTAGCAAAAGACCAAAATAAAATTGCACCTATTACTGAGATAGCTCATGTTCTCACCTCTGCTTTTCAGAAGCCATCATGTGAAGTTACAAAGTCCCTAATAATTATAACCATATTTTCAAACTTATGGAAAAGTAAATTCAATATGAATGCTTATATTTTCTATCAATTGCCAGGTGATAATATAATGACTGACTTGGATAGGCACTTAAAACTGGAGGCTATTGCTCTTAGATAACATTAAAGATTTTATATATATATATATATATATATATATATATAAATAATTTGTGCCATTAATAGCTCTATTGAGCAACAATCCTGAACAAACTAAATCAAACAAGCTCTCATAAACTCTCAGGTAAATTATATAAGACTCTCTTAAAAAAGTACAGTAATCAATATAGGATTAGTATCAGATGAAACCTCCTAAAACATCTTCACTTTTTTTCTCAGGACCATGAAAGTGGATAGAATATGATACATGTAGAATTCAAACTCCATATAGCCCAGAGTTAAAAGTAAGCCAAAGGAATACAAAATCAGAAAGAAGTCATCTTCAATAATGTTACTCAAAGAGTAGTCTATGAAATATCTGTCACTGGCCCACTGTGATGAAAGTACAACCTAGAGGAAGCATTTAGGAACTTTGATAGAAATTTGACATTGTTAAGTTATCCAAAATCTTTAACAATGAACTCCGCTTATTTATTAGGCTATTAATGAGTTAAATGATGTTGATCTTGGGTGTTTTGTCAAATGAGTCATGCTCCATGCACACGTCATGCACAGGAGTATTAAATAAGAGTCTACAATTGATTAAATTTTTTTTAAAAAGTAGGGAGCATGGGATATTGCATATTAACATACTTTAAGAAGCACTTATTTCTCTAGATCAAATCAAAGGCAGATCTTCCTATTTATAAACAAACAGAATGATACTTTACTTAAAGAAGAAATGAAACACCAAAGTGGAGCAGGATTTGGAGCAAAGGGAAATAAGCAGTAGAGTGTATCATTTATATTAAAATATGATGGTACTCCACTCAGTTATAGAGTGCTTGCCTATCATATGCAAGAATCTGGGGCTAATGTTCAGTACTGCAACAACATATATAACTCCATACACTGTCTTTAATTAATAATTTAATAACTTTCTCTTATGATTGAAAAAAATCTTTATGTATATTTGAAAATACAGTAATTCTCCTAAATCCAGTATTTTTATTTGTTTTTAACATTTTAATTTAATTAGATTCAATAATTTTTTTGCATTGACCTATAATGTTATTTTCTTTTGTTTAGCTTGTTTAATTTAGTGTCAATTATTACCAAAATGTTCAGTGAAAAGAATTGTTTTTCAGAACCTTGAATATTTATGTTGTCTGAAATTAAATAAAATTATTTCTGAGAGCACTTTGGACAACAAAAGAAAAAGGAAAACTGTAAATATATGAAGATAATTATTAGCATATATTTTGTTATTGGTTTTCTTTTCTTTCTTTTTTCTTTTTTTTTTTTTTTTTTTTGACATGGGATCTGACTGTGTTGCCTAGGCTGGTCTCAAACCCTGGTATCAATCCATTATCCTGGATAAAAATTATATTTACAACTTTTTATGAAGCTTTAATTAAGTTAATTAGGCATCAGATAGTTAAGAATAAAGTAAGACAATAATAATTCCTATCTTACCAGTTGATTAAGACACCTTAAACAAATTTACGTTAAGGAATTTTTGACTTAGAATGGGCAAACGGCATTGGCCCTGCAGCTTATTGGTTTAGTCTCAGAATATTTATCAGGAATTATTGTTCTTATGGATTTTAGCAGCTACTGTTTAGGTACTGTAGACTAGTTGCCAGAGAGACAAAGAGTTCTATGAAGTCAAGAATTGTTTTGATTTTGTTCAATGGCCTAACTAAAGGGCTGATAACAGCTTCTGGTTCATAGTAAATGCTCAATAAATTTGTAAATGTGGAAGTAATCAACCAGTTTCATTAGAATGTGTTAATTTTAATTTTGATTATCCTTTCAATTCCATATTCCCTCTTTACAGCACTGAAATACTAATAAATTCCTAACAATTTTGAAAACTGTTAAGCATCAAATCATTGAAAACAGCCTTGATTAGGTGATTTCTTTTAGCTTTCTCTCTGAAGAAGCACATATGCTTATGCTTCACTATTTTAATTCTCAAGTTCCGGGAACTAATCCAAATATAAAATGGCACATTAAGCTGTACCTACAGAAGGATGAAGGGTTCTTTATTTAAAATTTTTATGAGAAAATTTTGACACTTATCTTCTCTCTGCTCCCCTCCCTCCTTTTCTCTTTGAGTCTGCAACACATGAAATTGTGTTAAGATGTGGGAAACATTATGTTTGCAAAGCCGAAATCCATATTTAATTAGCCATGTTTCAAATAAACTATATTTTTCATTGGGAATTTGAGATTGCAAACCCTGACAAAGATGGGACTCCTCAACAGTATGGGATAGAGATATTCCTGTGAGATTTGGGCTAGGTTTATAATGTTCTCTTAATATGGTTTTGCTTTTAGACTCATTCCACAGCATTACCATTGATCAGGTTTATGAGTACTCAGGGATTTTTAAGTATGCAAATTATTTAGCTGACACATATACAGACTAATGAAATTTCACTAAATATAGAGCTATCGTTACGAGGAACTAGTTTATAATATTTTAGTATGCATACTCACAAGATATATTTTATGCATTCTATTAATTATATTTTATTAATTATAATGAGGTTAACTTGTTTTCTAAGGTAACTTTTTTAAAGCAAGGATTACCCACTGTGTATTATGTGATAAACAAAAATCTATTTCTTTTATAGTCATTATTCCTGCTTTTATAATTACAGTTTCTCTGTATATGTATTAATGTTTTTCTTGTAGTTACTTTCAGTCTAGAAGTTACTTTCTGGTCCCCCCAAATCATTTACATTTGCTATACTTGTATAAATACATACAAAGTATGAAAAGAGGAGCATTTAGTTGTAAATCTTTGTATTAAAATAAAGTTTTCTGCCTCAAGTGAAAACTCAGATGCAATGATTGGCTGCAACAAAGATTGGAAAATAATCATACTACCGTGCAAAGATGAAGAACGTGCTCACCAATTAGTGGTGACTCTTCACATCTACAGAACAGAATCCAAGACGTATGCAGGGTGATAGGATTCCATAATCTTGAAGTAACCTACTATTGTAAAACTTTTAGTAATTTGTTTTACATTTTTTTTGAAAAATGCTATGTAAACCTAGGACTATTAACATGAATAAAGGTTCACAGCTCACTCCAGGTGTTACATTGATTTATCTTATGATCTTTCCTAACATTTGAGGTTGTAATTTCATTTCCCTTCTCTAGGTCAACTTTTTCATATTCTTCACTTTTAATGTCATTTATATTACAATTTGTGCTTGATAGTATTCATGTGAGTTACATAAAATATCCTCTGTACTGAGAAATGTATAATTACAATTTCTTTCTTGTAGAAATTTTTATCTTTCCCACAATTAAATGTTACTTAACTTTTTTCATGTTCTTCATTTCTCATGTACCTATTGCTATGCAGTTGAAAAGTAGAAACAAATACAGATTGTTAATGGTTTCAAATGGAAAACTTTCTAAATTTACTGTTATATTTTTATTTATTTATCTTTTTTTATTTTTCTAAATAAATATTTTACCTCTGTCTTTCCCCTGCTCAAATCTAGATGTATTACTCTTAAGACAAAGTGTACAAGTGTTAATCAGGAATGTTCTATCACTATTGTCCTCAATTGAACCTCCTGGCTCCTAAATCTTAAATTGCTCTCTTGTTGGCTGAAGCATGTTTTAGAGAATGTTGTAAAAGATACATTGGTTTAGCTGAAGCCTGAAAATGTCTTACTCCCTCTGTCTACAATTGATGAGTAATTTAACTTTGTGTTTAATGCAAGAAAAGTATAATTCTAAGAAAACTCATTTGCCTTTGCTCCAATTTATCCTACTCCCCAGTGTTAGCAAGAAGTATAATATTTTATATTCAAATTCATGTGTAAGTTTTTCCTCAAATATCAGTTATCTCTTGAGTCATTACTCTAGAATGACTCATTTTTTTCAAGAATCTTCAAGTCTTTCTGTGTAGCATAACTATGACTGTTGTGAACAAGATAGCAGAACGGTCTCACCACCCAGAGATGAAGACTTCGTAATAATCTTTCCTTTGTACCTTATCCTCACCTTATATGGCCATGTTTGTCCCTTCTATAGATGGGTGAATAGTATGAAGTTCCTTGCAAATGGAAGAAGGAAGTCTCTTTTATCAAGTAGTTCATGAAGTTAAGCTATATTAATGTATAATAATTTATCAATTGTGACTTTTTTCACATTTTTGCTTCTAAATGGGATTTAGTCTAATGTTTTACCAAAATTCAGCATAGTATTTCACCAAACATAAATTTACTAGATAATATTGAGATCTCATAAAGTTCTGGCTTCCCTTTGAAAAATTCCATTTCAACCTATGTAGAAAGAAAGATAAATACAAGGGATACATTATTTTATAATGGAAAAAAATCTGAATTTCAAAACATAGAAATGTTTAATTAAACTTGGCATCTCCACCAAATGAAAATAATGTGTTAAAGAAACCATAACCTTTTTTTTTTACAAATTTGTCCCTATTTATTTGTGCATTGGATAATTATGTAACAACATTGTTAACAAAATAGAAATATGCTTAACTATTTTAATCATCTTGTTATGTTGAAATTATGAGTGTTTTATTATTTCTAACTTTTTAAATTGTTTTTTCTTGAAATGCTTATACATTAGTTTTATAACTGTTTTGGTTGGATTTTCACTGCTATAATGAAAAGACTTTACAATAACAAATTTAGAGGAGAAAAAGTTTATTTGGTACTCATGGTTTCAGAAGTCTTAGTCCATAGAAGGCCAACTTCATTCCTCAGGGCCTTAGATAGAGCAAAACACCATGGTGGAAGGGTTTGGTAGCTGAAAGCAACTTAGAACATGGCACAAGGAAGTGCAAAGAGAGAGATCTGTTCATCAAGAACAAAATATATACCTTAAAGGCATGACCCTAAATGATCTGTCTCTTGCAGCCACACCCTACCACCAAATTAATCCCTATCAGTGGATTAATGCATTGATTAGGTTAAAACTCTTAGAACCTAATCATTTCACCTCTAAACTTTTCTGCATTGTCTTACATATGAGCTTTTATGGGACACCTCATATCTAAACCATAACAGTAACTAAGAAAATAAACTGACTTTAAGATATCTGAGTAGCCTCTACAATGTTGCATATTTCAAAATAATACTATGACAATTTTATTCATTGGCCTATAAAATAATTTTTCTAATATCTTTTGGAAAAAATAGTAGTCATGATATAAAAAGTCCTTCTAATGCCCAGTTTCTGTGGCATTGAATAAGACAGACCATTTATTAAAAGTCTTATTATTAAAAATTGCATATATTAAAGCCTCTTTATTAAAAGTCACATTGTTAGCCAGGTGTGGTGATGGTGCCTGTCATCCCAGAGGCTCAGGGGGCTGAGGAAGGAAGATTCTTAGTTCAAAACCAGTTTCAGCAACTTAGCAAGGTTCTAAGCAATTTAGCAATTCCCTGTCAGTAAATAACATATAAAAGGGATGTGGTTCGGGGGTTAAGCTCCCTGGAGTCCAATCCCCCCAGTACCAAAAAAAAATAAAATAAAATAAAAAATAAAAACCACATTGTTTATCCAAAATGCTTATTTTTAGAAATAAAAAAGTAGAAGTGAATTACACTCACAAAAAAAGAAAATGTAGTCATATGGGCACTCCTCAAAAATGCTTTTTTTAGATTCGATTAAATTCTCATTCTTGAAACTGTTTTCCTTTTTTTTTTTTTTTCCAGTACCAGGGATTGAATTTAGGAGCACTTAACCATTGAGCAACATCCCCAACCCTTTTTATTTTATTTATTTTAAGACAAGGTCTTGCTAAGTTGCTTAGGGCTTTGTTAAGTTGTTGTAGATGGCTTGGAACTTGAGATACTTCTGCTTCATTCTCATGAGTCTCTGGGATTACAGGTGTGTGCCACCATTCCTGGATCCAATATTTATTTAACTCATAGTGTTTTCTTGTTCAAGAATGTTTTGATGAAAGTCTCAAGTCTGTCACTTTTCAGGTGTGTGACCCTAAATACTAATTTCTTCATTTTTAAAATAAAAATGTTGATATTTATCTCTACCTACTTTACATACTCTAATGATTTTTGAATAATGAATGAGCTGGAAAATGCAAGAAACTATTTAAATAGAAGATTTCAGGATGAACAAGATTGTTCTGTTTTGGATTTCATTCCAGAATAAAAACTTACAATTCTTTTTAAAATTATGAACAATTGAATGCAACAAAACCCACTGTGTATGAACAGAAAATTTTGCCATCAGTAATGGTTTCTTCTGATAATGTCATCTCTAGTGTGGCATAATTCGACACATTTCATGAATAATTCCTCAAAGCTTTAAGGAATTCAGTTTTCCTTCCTCTGACAGCTTATACACCAAAGGAAGAAAAAAACCAACCATCAGACCAAATAATAGACATATTTATACTGAACACCTTGTAATGATATCTAGCTGTATAGTATATCAGAAATTCTTACTCAAGAAATGTTCTAAACCAAAAGGAATTATGATCACTGGCATTGTGCATAAAAGTGCTTTATTTTATTTTATTTTCCCAAATGAGAAGTCTTTTTTATTTTTCCCTGGAGACCAAAAACATATCTCAGCAATTAATTTTAAAAAATTATTCAAGAAAAAGGTTTGAAAGCAATCTTAAAAATCATATAATTCCACTTTTTCATTTCAGAAATGAAGAAGCTATGAGAGAAGAAGAGATAAGTGGTTTTCCATGATCACCCCTTTGAATTGCTGGAGTCAATTGGATTAAAGGGTAGAGAAGCTGGGAAGGCAAGCCTCTTCCAGGGCACCCTGCATTACCAAGCCTGTTCCTCCTCATTTGTGCCACAGGGCTGCACTTGAGGATACTTCAGAGTGGGGTTTTGGAATGAAATTATAAAATAGCAGATGAGTCTATTTTTAAATAAATCTCAGTCTGCATAAGAAATTCCAAAAAGCATCTAGTCACTTAAAATAAAATGTGTAAAACCCTTTGCCTAACATTGGAGATTCCCACTTAAACCTTTCAGAAGTTACCAGAAAATATTTACAGAAGTATTGTAGCATTGAATAATGGCATTTTTAATACTAGGTTGTATGAAGCATAGAAAATCAGAAAATCCTCGTGGCAGGGTAAGTTATCTGTTCTTACAAGTTGTAACCATCTGTGGGCCTTATGTTAAAATATGTAGCATCTCCCTTGTAAATCAAAGGGAGAACCACAGTTTCATGTTTCTGTATTAAATGTTTTCCTTTTATCCCAGTCTTCAAATAATCAAGTGATTGTTACACTGTGGATGGTGTGAAAGAGCAGTGACTTCACAGGGGATAATTTGATTTTATATGCTTTTGCATTTTTTTGCAATATTATTTTCTGTTGAATAGCACCTGATAGCCTCTTAGGATAATGGAATTAGTCCTTTATATTATCTTACATTTCCCATTTCATCTCTTTCCTATGCTCTTTCTTCAGATAAAGTGTGGGAAATTCTTACACTGTGATCAGGTAATATTATAATTTGCATATTCAATTGACTACTAGTGATATAGCCTTCATTTGGAATAAGAAAATCACTGCCATATAGTACTTTCAGGTCTCTACAATAAGCATTTGATTATAAACTATGTTTATTTTCCAAGGATGCTTAGTGGTACAAAACAATAACAATTAACCACAAAAAATGGCCTTTGAATTTATTAAACCTTCTCTATAACATTGTGTGTAGTCAGTTATTATATGTGCCTAGCTCTGCATTTCACAGTAATTGTGAGGAATAACATGTGGAAATAAGTATTGTTTTTAGTAAACTTTTCCATCACTGTGATCAAAAGCTTTGGCAAGGACAACCTAGAGGATGAAAAGCTTATTTGACTCCTGATTTCAGAGAGTTAGTCCATGATTGGCTGACTACAGAGCTCTGGGGAGGAGAGAAAGCAGAACATGGCAGAAGGGATGGTGGAGGAAAGTAGCTCAGGACATGGTTACAAAGAAGCAGAGAGCTCAACAGAGACAAAATATAACCCCCAAAAACATACTCCCAGTGGTCTACCTCCTCTGGCAACACCTTACCTGCCTACAGTTAATCCATATCACGATCAATCCACTAATCAGGTTAAAATTCTCATAATAAAATCATTTCATTTCTGAATTGTTCTTACATTGTCTTGCACATGAACTTTTAGGAGAGACCACATATCCAAACCATTACAGGAACTATCATTAGCTTCTTTGTTCACATAGGAAATTGAAACATGAGATCACCTGTCACATAAAGAGCAGAAATGAGACCAATTTCCATGTTTTCTGGATACTAAAACTGTACTTTTATACTAGAATTTTTCCAAAAACAATAGCTGTCAAGTGAGCCTTCATCAAAACTCTGAACTATCTAGTGTCTGTTTTTAAATATCTAGGAATAAAATTCAATTTATTGACCATATAGATTGAAAATTCACACTGTCACTTTCTTATGCACATTAGCCAATAAAATTCATCAGTGAATATATTTCAGGAATATTTTTATTTTGGCATTAGAGTGACTCAAATGCTTTGCACCCTAACCTGAATCCAGAGTTTTGTAAATATGTAACACAAAAATAAGCATATTTGTTTTCGTTTTTAATCCAAAACAAAATATACATTTGTGTTGGTCATTTTTAATTAGAGAATATTATGCTATTATGTAGACCATGTATTATAATCTTTCATATAAACTGATTTCCTATATTTTTATCTACAATATAAATAGTTCAAATTAATTTCTTCTTTTTTACAAAGATTTAATTCGCTACATGTTAGTTAAACCCTAATGAGAGTTCTACTTTTGTCTTTATTCTATGTTCTAAATTGTTACAGAAATTAGATCAGTCAATCATAATAGA
The DNA here is from genome assembly GCF_052094955.1 of Ictidomys tridecemlineatus. Lineage (NCBI taxonomy): Eukaryota > Metazoa > Chordata > Mammalia > Rodentia > Sciuridae > Ictidomys > Ictidomys tridecemlineatus. The sequence goes on along the minus strand of NC_135480.1, from coordinate 153,839,275 downwards.
TTTTTCACAAATCAGTATTAACAACTATATTCTCTTCATTTACTTATTCATCACTGGTTCTATTTTTCTAAATCAAAATATTTCCTAGGTAAGTGAATAAATCTAGCAGATGCACAATGTTTGTATTTCCTTCTTTCTTTTTTTAGTTGTTGATAGACCTTTATTTATTTGTATGTGGTGCTGAGAATCAAACCCAGTGCTTCACACATACCCAGGCAAGTGCGCTACCACTGAGCCACAGCCCCAGCCCTCAATGTTTGTATTTCTATACTTTCCTTTCATGGAAATTAAAAGACCATATACAATGCATTCTTTCCCCTATTTTATTATCACTTGTATCTTGGATTTTCTAGAACCAGCTAGACAATCCAGAAGGCAGGTAGGCCTACAGGTTTATCTAGGGATTTGTGATTTAGGAATGTGGGGAAGAAGCTTTAACTGGAAAAAAATATTGTGTACAGTGAAATTTTCAAACTTTTCCCAGGAAAAAGCAAGGATCCATACAGTTGTAGGAAGAAGGAATGAAGAAAGTTATCTGAGTATTTATTAACCTGTTATTTTAATTAAACTTTACTATAGAAATTTGTGAAAAGGTAGACTGAAAATAAAATAATTCCCACAAAATTTAGAGCAAAATATTTTTAAGACATTATTTACTTAATTAAGCAATATATAATCACTTTTCCCAAGAGAGATCAATAAATGCATATTCTTTTTCCCACCTACATTTAGTACCCAAAATAGAGAACAAAGAATAAAAAAGGAGATGAATTATTTGTTATCTTATTGTCTAATTTTTTGAGTTCTTTGTATACTCTGGATATTAGGGCTCTATCTGAAGTGTGAGGAGTAAAAATTTGTTCCCAGGATGTAGGCTCCCTATTTACCTCTCTTATTGTTTCTCTTGCTGAGAAAAAACTTTTTAGTTTAAGTAAGTCCCATTTGTTGATTCTTGTTATTAACTCTTGTGCTATGGGTGTCCTATTAAGGAATTTGGAGCCCGACCCCACAGTATGTAGATCGGAGCCAACTTTTTCTTCTATCAGACACAGAGTCTCTGATTTGATATCAAGCTCCTTGATCCATTTATATAAAATATTACTTTCATAACTCATGTAGCTACATGACCCTAATGGTAGATTGCTTATGTGTTATTTATGTCTTACCATAAAATTATTCCCTAAAATATGCTCTTATTTTCCATAAGAGCATGGCTTGCCAAGTTAAGCTTACCACTTACTCACCATTAAGTACTATCTCAGATTTGGGAGTATAGTGGGAGAGATGGAAGGAGGAGGACTTAGGCCACACATTTCCAGTCCCTACTACCCCATTCACAGTAGGATAAAATGAGGAGTGTGGCTAGCCAGAGGATGAACAGATAGAGCCTTCTACCCTCACTGAATTGTAAGATACATAAGATCAGTTTTCTTCACTAGGGTATCCAGAGACCTGTGAAATTGTCTGACCTAGAACACATGCTAAATTTTGTTGAATATTAGTACAATAAATTAAAGTTTTCAAAAGAAGTTTGGGGAATAACCACTTTCATCTTATGAAGTAATCACACATTAAAATAGGAGTGAGAGTGTATATCGCAGTCTTACAATTAGAATTCAAAATTTTATTTATCTATCAAATACTGTCTCATTTTTCAAATCCTAGAAAAATTCAATAATTTTCAAACTTTCTATTAAATCTTAATAGAAATTAAAGAATAATTTTAACAGGAATAATACATATCTTCATTATAAGTTGTGCGATATATAGAAAAATATATTAGTGAAGCAAAGCCCTTTAGTAAAGGTATCCTACTCTAGCATATGTATTTTGATGATTACATTTTACATCACAATGTTTAGAAAATCTTATATGCTTGTATATACATCTTTGCCTCAGTATTTTTAGTGAATGCATACAAATATAACACGTTATTTCACAAGTTTTATTCACTTACATTTATTTCCTAATAATTTTTCATAAGCAACAGTGCAATAATAATTGCTTGAATGGTATTGGATGAGCACATGAAAATATTTCTCAAGAAGAGATAATGAGAAGCTGAACTGCTATGTCAATTTTGAGCATTTTCCCTCAAAAGAATATACTCTGTTTTTTTCTTTATTTTTATAGTTATAGCCAATCTAATTGACAAAAATACATTATTAATGATTTGTTTGATACATTAATTATTATCATGGAATGTTTACTGTGTATAAATGTGTTTTTTGCCAATTTGTATCTATTAGTCTATAAATTGATAAACAGTCATGACTATGCTCCAGTGGAGGGTGCTTTACTATTTTCCTGCTAGTAATATTGTTCCATAAGCTCTCTGCTTTTCTTGGGCCATCCCCTTCATCTCCTAAATGAGGTGCAAGAATCCAGTCTCAGCTTCTGCTTGGCTCTTAAGGCCTCCTACCTGCCTCCTTCATTAGGAGCATCAGACCAGAAACACCTGTCTTAGAGCTGACAGCACATAGTTCTAATCATTTACAGTCTTGACTTCATACATGCAGAAAAATACTAACACATTCTTTCTTTATACAGCATTTTTAAAATTAATGTACTGTAGCTATACATAATATTGGGGTTCATTTTGATATAATCATACATGCCTGGAATACAATTTACTCCACTTCAGACCTCTGAACTTACTATTCCCATCTCTTCTGCTTTTCACTTTCCCCTTCTTTTACTCTACTGGTCTTCCTTCTAGTAATATTTTTCTTCATGACATGAACCATAGGAAATTATAAAACTATGATTCTTTATGAAAAGTGACATCAGTTGTAAGCTTAATTCTCATTGCTCAGGATGTAGATAGAGATAAGGTAAGCATTTTTGAAATATAAAAAAAAATATCTAGGAAAAGAAAACTATTCACTAAACTGGACAGGGGCATATCTAAGTTAACAACTATTTAGATCATGTAAAAGAATGACTCGTCTAGTGAAACTGAAACACATCTCCAGTAAAGTCAAATATTTGCACTTACTTATGAGAAATTCAATTTTAATTTATATATTCCAGTTCTATGATTTTCTTTTAACTTTGAACATTAAATTTCCTAAAATATTTCTTATTCAAATTCTGATATTTTATGTTTGTGACCTTTAGAGTCCAGGTGGAATTGTATTTTCAGCATATTCGGCTGCTCAGCTTTAAACTATATTAGTAAAATTCATAATTATAATTTGTCATGTATATAATTATATAATTTTAACCATGACCTGTATTGACAAGAATTTTCTAGCCAATTCAGGAAAAAAGAAAACTGAACTTTAACTATGTGATTCATAGAAACTACGGGGTATTATTATAGTTGGTAAAATTATAATGCTTTTGTTGATATGAACCAAGGGTTACTTAGTATTTTTGAAATTTTCTTATGAAATTAATAACAGTTGCTTTTTAGTTAATTTTATATCTGTTAAATTACCAAAGTAGGTTATTAGACATTTTGAAATACAAATTTAAAATCAAAGTTTTGCATTTCAAACAAATGCCAGAAGTAAGATTCATCTTCTATAAGTAGATACTAAAAGATAATCCATACAACTGAAAAAAAGCAGTTCAAATAGTGGATGATGTTATTTTCACAAGAAGCAAAATGGTGAAGTTCCTAATTCAAGCCATCTATACATTTGAAGGATTTCTGTAGCCAAAGTTATTGCTCACACAGCTGTTAATAAAATATCTTTTGAAAACTTTAAGCTTGTGTGGAGAAATATTAGTAGTAGCTAATAGAATATTTAAAGAGGTTTAAATTTGGTGATATCTCATGATCATCAGACTATTTTAATAATCTCTCACAAAAAAACTAGCATTTTATATCTAACATACCATCACACCAACTCCTACTTGAGAAGGCTAATTAGACATTAGAATTTTAACATTTTTAGGTTGTATTTTCAAGGCTATCCTCCACCTCAAATCCACTTATTTTTAGCTTCTAATTCAAGTACTTTGGGTAAAAGTGAGTATGAGTTTAATTATCTTACTGGCCACCAAAAAGTCTAAAGCTAAAGAGAAAAATAGACTTGGGATAAGGGGAACATCTTGGAACAAACCCACAAACTTGGCTTAAAATTATATAGAAACTTAATCATTGAGTCTGATGAATGGGACTTCACTACAAATTTGTGGGCCATATATCTAAAATGGTTTATGTGCTGAGAATTTCTTAAACATTCATGCTATTTCATGGTATTTTTCTCATATTTCATATCTTTTAAAATTGAGTTTTCTAATTCCCAGAGACTAGGAATTGATTCATGTTTTGCTGTGACATTTTCTAAGAATATATTGCTCCAGTCTTGATAATTTTATAATCTTACAATGAAATTTTGTACATGATTTAACTTTAGTTTGCGACTTATTCTTCATTATAAAATGGGTATTCAGTTATATGGAAGTATTTTACAAATATGTAGTTAATAAAACTCAGGGAAAAAATAAAGATGATAATGACTAGTCATTTTATATGTCTTTTAAGATATGTTAGATTTCCAATACATTTTTTAAGGATTTAAGCACTTTTTAGTCATAGCATTGTTACTTGGGGTACTTTTAATATATTATATATTATCTTATTTCTAAAAATTACTTTATAATTTAAAATATCATTAAATAATTATTTTTACTGATGGGTTATTAAAATGTGTATTTTATAATTTATTATATGTTTATATTTCTTCAAATTAATAATTTTAGAACATTAAATAACTCTCAAAAGATAGATTAAATCAAGGAGAAATCTCAATGTCATAGCTGCCAATTAAAAGATCTGAGAAACTATTTGTTAGTGGACAATTTAATATACATTAAAGAGTCTTTAAATTTTCATAGGTATGCAGGGAGTTCATGTTGTTCGCAAATACATAAAAGCATCTACAATAAAGTCTTTATTAATTTTTTTTAAATCCAGGAATTGTAATAAGATCTGTTCTTAGATACACTACTAATGCCAAAGCAATTTTAGATACCTAATAAGTGTTTCATAAATTATGGTTGAATGAAATAATCAAAACATTTTAAAAGTTTCCTTCACTTGAATTTTTAGAAGAATGTTAAGTGTTTCACTTATAGAAAGAATATTATCAATATACTAATGTGTTATTAAGGGATATGTTATAGAATAAAATATATTCTACCTAGTTTTATTATAAAAGAGTACCTTATTGAGTACAAAGTGACTTATGTGATCAACAAAAAGACCGAAGAACTTGATTCTTTTTTTGTGGGGGTGTGTACATCAAGGATTGAACTCAGGGGCATTCAAACACTCATCCACATCCCCAGACCTTTTTTCATATTTTATTTATAGACAGTGTCTCACTAAGTTGCTTAATGCCTCACCATGGGGAGGCTAGCTTTGAATTCATGATCTTCCTGCCTCAGCCTCCTGAGTTGCTGGAATTACAGAAGTGTGCCATTCTACCCAACTAAGAAACTGATTCTATGTTACACCTTTAGGAAGGATTGCAAGTGCAATCTTGTAGCATATATAGCAACCAAAAATACTTTGTTTTTATGATCAATCAAAATTTTTCTAAAATCACTATAATCAGTTAGTAGTCATAATTAAGAAGCTAACTCAGGAACCAGACACATCCAAAATGATACCTAACAGCAAAGAATGGCAGATGCATGCTCCCAACCTTGATTCTGCATGCAAACCAGTGAACAGGACAGAAAAAAAGTCAAATTGAAATATTCATCATTTTGCATGAGAGTTTGTGGAATGTAATTTTTCTGCCTGTGCAAGATAATGATTTTTCCCCCTTTGGGAAAAGTATGTCAGAATTTCCCCATATGTTTTTTAAAATTATTTTATAGTGTCTATAAATTTCATCTCATAGTCATAAGTAACAGTGTTTACATAATATAGATATGAATAAAATTTATTAGGGTGCATGCTTTAAAAATGTAGCAGCACACATGCAAGACCTAGGGTATGCATGGAGAAGAGAGAAAATTTGCAAGATAATGATAGACCACTTTGCTCTCATAGGGCATTTTTCATGTTTACTTAAAATATTATCATATATATTAACTTTATGTGGAATATAAGTTTCTATATGCACAGAACATGTATTGTTCAATTAATTTACGTGATTTAATATGTCTTCATTTTAAATATGTGTATGCATAATGGAATATATTTGAAGGACTGTCATATTGAAGAAAGAATGAAATTGTTTTGTTGTGACCCAAGACATAATGCTAAAAATAATGAATAATTGGAAGTCAGAGAAGCATATCAGTTGAAATTTTCTGGTTATCAATACTGTCCAAAAGTGAAATAGATTGTCATCAAAAAATGACACTTAAGCCTAAAATGAGTGGCCAATTCTTAGATGTTGCAAAAAAAGATCCTGATTGAATGGCTAAACTACGTGGTCTATTTTAAACACTAAAGTGTCCTTAAATTTTCTTATTCAATGATTTTAAAAAGATTGTTGAAAAAACCCAAATGTCAAATGGATAACTTTTTAAAAATATTAGATCTGTTTTCTCTAGATAAAGGAGAATAAAGAAATCCATCAAATGTCAATCCATCAATTTTATACAAAATTAATTTAGACTTAGTACTAGAACACAATAAACATAAAGAAAAAAAAGCTTGTAAGTGTTGATTCTAGATTAAAACAAAGTTGAAATATTTGCTGTTTCTAATATGCCCTTATGTATTCACTGCTAGATTTTGTTCTGGAGACTTCCACATTGCAATCTTTAAAAATTCAAAAGATGTATTACTAGTCTACTTAAACCTCAAAATATCACATTCAAGTTATATCTTTCTGCATCAAGTAAACTTTGGAGTTTATCCCACTTGAGAAAATAGCAGACACATGAAGGCTGTGACTCATGTCTCTTTTTAAAATTATATGTGGAAATTTTATAGAAAGAAACATTATATATGCCTCAAGCTTTGAGACATTTTAAATTAGTAATTGTAATACTTTACAACTATGCAAATGACAAGACCCTGAGGTAGAAAATTATCCATTTGTTTTCTCTCAAACAGACAAATAGTAACTAAGAATAACTTATCAAAGCTTTCTGACATGATAGCAGCAGAACAAGCAAACATACCTGTCTTTCTTATCTAGTTTGATTATATAGTAGCACAATCAACACTTGGTGAATCTAGGTTGATTTTCAATAAGCACATAGTCCAGTTTGTTTACCTTTCATGTGATGTCCACTTGAATCAGAGAACTATAATCATTGCTTTTGCATAATATTAACACAATTATGTAAACTGAAAAAAAAATTATAAAATTTATTATTTCTCTAAGTGAAATAATAAAATGCTGCTAGTTATATATTAATACCCAAATTCACAAGTTTAGTAGGGTAAAAAAAAATATAACTTATGGCTGTTCTTATTTCTCCCATACTGATAATCAGATAATAAGCTTGATACTTTAAGAACTTTATCCCCATCTTTACCACCTTTTATGCTAAAGGTAGAGACAAAGCTCTCTCTCTCCCTATCTTGCATGTTGCATGTTGTCCTTCCACATGTTCAAATGAACCCAACTTTTTGACAATTACTTCAACTACTGGAAAGTTCTCTTTTTTCCTGTAGATAAAAATCTCTATCTTTGTACCTACCTTTTTTTTTTTTTTGAGAACATTCTGACTTTTTTTTATTCATTTTACTTAGTTACACATGACAGTACAGTGATCTTGACATATCATACATTTGAATCAGATGGAATATAATATCTCATTTTTCTGAGTATACAGGTTGCAGAATCACATTGGTCATGCAGTCACCTATATACACACAGTAATAATAATGTCTGTTTCATGTACCTACCATTTTTATCTGAAATTAGAAATTTTATTGAAAACTGTGTAGTAAACAAAATGTAAGAATATTTTTTCCTTCTCCTTTTTGCAAGATTACATAAAGACCAGGGAGACCCTATGTTTTCACTAGCTTTTTCACTGCTCTGACTAAAAGACCTGACAAGAACAATTTTAAGGAGGAAAAGTTTATTTGGGGGTTCACAGTTTCAGAAGTCTCAGTCCATTGAAGGCCAGCTCCATTCCTGTGGGCTCCAGGTAAGGCAGAACATCATTGCTGAAGTATGGCAGAGGGAAGCTGCTCACTTGATGATCAGGAAGCAGAAATAGACTAAGCTCAGCTCACCAAATATATAGCCCAAAGAGATGCCCCAAATAACATAGCTCTTTCTGCCATACTCTAGCCACTACTTCAGTTTCCACTTATTTAATCCCTACTAGGAGATTAATTCACTGATTGGGTTAAGGCTCTAATAAACTAATCATTTCCCCTCTGAATGTGAATGCATTGTTTCACACATGAGCTTTGGGGGTACACCTCACATCCAAACCATAAGTCCCTACTTTATGGAGTAGACAGTGAGGAGAAGTGTGGTGTAGAAGGGATGGTCAACCACGGTGTCAGGAGGCCCCCAAAACAGTATTTGCTGTGGGTTTCCAGAGGCAAAAATATTGAAAATTATTTTACATTCTCAATTTAAATTTTTGATTATTTAAAAATAATCAGAATTATTTAAGAATGGAATTAAAAGCATACTTAGCTATTAAGTAGGTGGAGGGATAGAATCAACCCCAAAGCAAATGTAAGGATATGTTGGGGAAGCAATTCAGATTACGTTTATGAACAAAATTCGTGTATCAAATCTTTCCTATATGGCAGTGTGCTGTGTAGTACTTTTGAAGTAAAAGTGATGAGTACAAGAATTAACATGTACAGTATTTTATTTTGAAATACTTAATACTACTTTCACTATTAATAAACTCATTTCAAACATTAAAATCTATTGATATTTGAGTCAAAAAGTTACACCTTTTATTATATTTTATAAAAATTTTATATCTAATCATGTTATATAATATCAAATAAATAACACTGCAAACATGCCCATTTTGCCTTTTCTTTACCAAGATGCGGTGATACACATTTTTAAGCACCTATTATGTACACCTTTGCTTTCATTCATTATGCATTTATTACTTATTTAGTATGATTCATTGTTCATTGTTTAGTTTAAAGCCTTGACTGATAAATATTGTAGTTAGTGATTTATTCTTATTTTTCCATTGTCCTGACTCTTATATGAACCCCTATTATTACATTTCCAATGAAACTAAATATGCTGAGATCTTGCCATGTATAGAAAACTAGTTTTTCTTTATCTCATTTAGTTTCTACTATAATTTCATACATATATGGCTGTTATGTAAACCATAACAACCATATATATAATCATAGCATTAAAAAAAAAACCCTTTAATTCAGGTAGTAAAAGTCAGACCCTTTGAAATAAGTTAAAGATGCAAGTTATCTTTTCCTGAAATTTGGGAGAAAACTTTATAACAAATGACTCAAACTCAGTAAAAAGTATATGTTATTTATAATGTACTGTCCTCTTCAAAGAAGTGCCAAAGAAGAACTTCAATATTTTCAATCAGCCTCCAAAACAACTAAAAATATCCAAAAACAAAATTCTATTCTGAAATACCCTGTATTTTCCTATATTCTATCACCTTAAAATTATGTTGTTTTTTTTTTTTTTTTTTTTTGCTTTTAAAAATACCCTTTCCCTCCATTAGCCTTCTAACATCACCCCGTCTCCCATTCTGATCACTAGTCTCCCTATAGTCCATGTATTCATGAATTGATGAACTTAATTCTGAAAATCTTGGGATCCAGAAGTCTCAGCAAGGTTAAAAAAAAATTATTTACCACTGATCCACTGGATCACTTCCAAGAAAATCCTCCCCTAGACATTTTGAGGCTAATCTTGACCTACTTTTAAACCGAAAAGGTGTTTGAGACTGCTTGGGAAGGTCTACTTTAGAAATTCTCAGTATTTAAATTTAGATAATGACTCACTAGCCATTTATATATAGAATAAAAAAATATGTATGTAGGTATATTGTTGGATGTTTTTTCCTGCTGAAGTCCATATTACTAAAAACACATTAGATGTAGTTAATGATTAAATGAAGTTTTCTAAGGCTTTTAAGTATATTTCCAAATCTTCTAGGTTCAATTTTCTGAATATTATTTAAATTACTTCTAAATTATTCTGATATGCCTTTAGAAGTACAGTGTGGGTAGCTATAGAAGACCAATTAGGATTTATAGAAGAATCATTTATCAGCAGATTCCAAGTAGAAAACCTTTTACTGACTACTTTGACCTTTGATGTATAACTGTTGTATCTGTTTTTGAGTCTTTATTTTGCTTTGGCTGCTTTCCCAAAATATTAATTACAGTCCTAGTATTATTATGTTAATTTTATTTCTGTGAGGTCCCTAAAATTATTAAATGCTTAGTGTAGATTTCTTGCCTGTCTGCTTGTTATTCTTCTATTTGGTAAAATGTTTGTTGCAATTATTTTTTTTTTAATTTTTGAGTCCTTTAATAATTTGGAGGCTTATTGTTTTAACTGAAAATAAATCTATGTAGAACTGAAAGAGAGCTTACAAAGAAAACTATTTCCTGTTCCTAAAATCAGAAATGGATAAAAGTAGAAATATATAGTGTAGATGAGGACAGTAAGAAAATGGAAATTTTCCATGTCATTGTTTTAGTCAGCTTTTTGGACTCTGTGAACAAAAAGACTTTACAAGAATAATTTGAAAAGGAAAAATTTATTTGGGGGTTCATAGTTTCAGAGGTCTTAGTCCATGGATGGCCAACTCCATTCTCTGGGGCCTCAGGTGAAGGAGAACATCATGCTGAGGGGTGGGTGGAGGAAAGCAGCTCAGGACATGGCACCAAGAATCAGAGAGAGCTCTCTTTACCCCAACAAAAAACCAATGAATGTCCGGAATGACCCATGTATTCCAGAACAACCTACCTGCTTACAGTTACCAAAAAATTAATCCCTATTAGAGGTTAGTGCACTGATTAGATTAATCCTCTCCTAATCCAATCATTTCACCTGTAAACTTTCTTGCATTGTCTCACACATGAGCTTTTGGGGGAAACATAATATCTAAAGCATAACAGCCATATATTCAAATTACATTCTTACATTTTCTCACCTTTTCCTGGTATCTTTTATCATTTTATCATTATCAAAATTTCTTCTCAGTTTAAAATTTAGATAACATTAAAGGTTGAATTTTGTGTGTTTGAAAGAGATACACAACTAATGAATGCTTGGTTAAACTTTTTTGTTATGTAATACCATTGTTTTTACATGGTTCTATGACATTTACCTTATACTTCATTTCTGAAAGACAAGTCATGTTCATAAGCACTTGTGTTAGTCCATTAGAACTGTCAAAACGACATACTCCCCCCCACCAAAAAAAAAAAAACAAAACAAAAAACAAAACGGCATACCCCAGAGGAGGTCACATACAGAGAAAAGATTTACTTCTAATAGTTCTAGATGCTGGAATTCCAAGATCCAGGTACTGGAAGAGCCTGTTTCTGGTGAGGCCTTTCTTTCTGCATGTAGAATATTGCCTTCTTGCTATCCTTATATGCTTTTCCATCAGGCAGGGGCACTTGCTATGTCTCTTTCTCTTATAAGGAAACTAATCATGTTGGATGAGGAACCAATATTATGATTTTAAAGGTCATGAATTTATTACCTCCTAAAAAGCCTATCTCAAAATACAGTTACATTAAGGGTGAGACTTTTACCTTTGAATTTTCACAAGAACTCATTTACACATATAACAGTATACTCTCCAAATCTTCCCATTTGAATATGTCACCAGTGGTTTACATGATTATTGTCATGTTTTTTTCTTTATCTACTTGTTTTTTATGTACTTACACATCACATTGATATGAAAGGGTTTTTTAAATGCACAAAAAAAACACATTAAGTTGAAAGAATGCCTAGATGAGTTTTATTTTTTCACTTAAAATATTTAACTGAAAAATAAAGGTTATATATATATTATGTGATCATTTTATATACCATATGATTTAAAAATTCTTTTAAAACCCTTGTCTCATTATAAGATTGTCATTATCATTTTTCAAAACCATTTTATAGAGAGCTTATACTTTTTTGTTCATTAACACTAAATGAGAGAAAGGGCAATATCCTCAGAAATAGCTGGTGATTGAGCAGTATTTTTCAATGCAATACCAGGTCAGAGATAAAAACACAATTCCATAAGAGGTATTCATTGATAGTTCATAGGGAGTATCTTTGTATTAAATCATTTAGAGCCAAGACAACAAATCCAGTTGCCTGTTATGTGCCAAGTCTTTATAGATGCATAAATTTTTGCAAAGCATGAGGTCAGTGGGAAAATGTTGATTCTGTGTGCAACTGAAATATATACCTCCCATCTAAAGGCACTCGAATATTTGAAAAGTCCTGTGTCAGAGAAGCCAAAGCACTATGCAGATATGATTCATTCTTGTAGGATCCCTAGTTTCCATTCTCTCTCATAAAAAATGGAAAATGTTTTTTCTTCCCCTCAGAAATCTCTTTACATTTTTTTAATGTTTTGTGATTTGGATAAAATACAGATGCTGCAATATGAAACAAAGATTAAATTTTCTATCTTGTACATGAAATTAAGTTTAGTGTTTTTCCAGACTAAATCCTTATACTGAAAAACTAAGGTGTACTAGTTTTCTATGCTGCTCTAGTAAAGTGCCACAGGCTGGATGTATTAAACAGCACACTTTTATTGTGGTACAGTTCTAGAAATCTGACATCAAGGTGCTTCAGGGTTGATTTTTGTCTAAGCACCGTGAGGAAAATAGTCTCATGCCTCCTTCTCAGCTTCTGTTGGTTTGGTACCATCTTTGGCAATCTTGTCATCTGCTGTATCACCCTGCTCTCTGCCTTCTTCTTAATATAGCATTTTTCCTGTGTGTGTACTTATCTGCAAATTTCCCCTTTATATACAGATACCAGTCCTATCATCTTAATTATATTTGCAATGACCCTATTTCCTGATAAGACCACATTTTACTGGTCTTAGTTACAAGGGTTAGGGTTTCAACATCCACTTTGTTGGCATGGGGGCATGATTTAACCTGTATCACAAGGATAATATAATCAAGATTTTTTTGCCAAAAAAAAATCATAAACAAAAAGTGATACTTTCATTGCTACAAAGAACTCTTATCTTTAGGCAAGGTCACTTGTTTTCCTTCAAGGATAAATTGATGGATAAATAAAAGAAAAGAAAAGAAAAATCAAAATCCATTTTTTCATGTAATTAAGCAGTTCCAGAATTGGTACAGCAAGACAGAATACGTAGAGAATGATTAAAATGCTATAGAACCGAGTGCATTGATGTGTGCATGTACTCCAACCTACTCATGGGGCTGAAGTAGGAGGATGGCTTGAGCTCAGGAGTTTTAGACAGCCTGGGCAACACAGCAAACTCTCTCTTATGGATTTCAAGAAACAGACGTTTCTATTGGAAGGGGAATGCCAGGACTGAAGGTCGATATTTCTGTTGATTATTGGGAAACAATCCCTGGAATGGGAGAAAGTTGAACAGGCTCTAGAAAGAATTCATTTCAGAAAGAATGAGCTGGAGCCTGGTGACCTTAAGCAGAGCCTCTTCACTTTTAGGAATATAAGTCATCCCAGCAGAGACTTCTGAATTTCAGGGATTTACAGGGTTTCCAAGAAGATCTTTGACGATTCTGGAGAGATTTAGACCTAGAATTGGCCCATAAAAGGGATGATTATCAAATGAACTGGTAAATCAGGAACTATTACAGAGGTTTTTAATTTATTGATTAGATAAAGAAGAATTGGGCTAAGAGAAAGCATTTATTGGCTAATCCTCATAGAGACAGCTTCTAACTTGGTAACCTTCTGTTAAAATAAACATTTACTCTCATAATCATCACTTTCATGGAAAACACTAAAGTCTTTCATTAGAGAAAAGTGTCTTCCAGATCCAGTGTCAAGTATTTTGGTTTAGAATATCCAGATTTAGCCCAGATATGAAAAAATGTATTTTAACTTTATCACATGTAACAGAATTATTTTTAATTTTTTATTACTTTTTTATTTATATATGACAGAGGAATGCATTACAATTCATACTACACATATACAGCACAATTTTTTCATATCTCTTGTTGTATACAAAGTATATTCACACTAATTTGTGTCTTCATACATGTACTTTGGATAATGATGTCCATCACATTCCATCATCATTTCTAATCCTGTGCCACCTCCCCTTCCCTCCACCCCTCTGCCCTATCTAGAGTTCCTCTATTCCTCCCATTTCCCCCCTCCCTATTCCACCATGAAATAGCCTCTTTTTTTGTATCAGAGAAAACATTTGGCATTTGGGTTTTGGGATTGGCTAACTTCACTTAGCATTGTCATGTCTAACTCCATCCATTTACCTGCAAATGACATGATTTTATTATCTTTTATTGCTGAGTAATATTCCATTGTGTATATATGCCACATTTATTTTTGTCCATTCATCTACTGAAGGGCATCTAGGTTGGTTCCACAGTTTAGCTACTGAGAATTGTGCTGCTATAAACACTGATGTGGCTGTGTCCCTGTAGTATGCTGCTTTTAAGTCCTTTGGTATAGACCGAGGAGAGGGAAGGCTGAGTCAAATGGTGGTTCCATTGCCAATTTTCCAAGGAATCTCCATACTGCTTTCCATATTGTCTGCACCAACTTGCAGCCCCACCAGCAGTGTATGAGTATACCTTTTCCCCCATATCCTCACCAACACTTCTTATTGTTTGTATGCATAATAGCTGCCATTCTGACTGGAGTGAGATGAAATCCTAGAATAGTTTTGATTTGCATTTCTCTAATTGCTAGCGATGATGAACATTTTTTCATGTATTTGTTAATTGATTGTATATCATCTTCTGAGAAGTGTCTGTTCAGATCCTTGGCCCATTTATTGATTAGGTTATTTGTTTTTTTTTGGTGTTTAGCTTTTTGAGTTCTTTGTATATCCCAGAGATTAGTGTTCTATCTGATGTGTGAGGGGTATAAATTTGTTCCAAAGATGTAGGGTCTCTATTCACCTCACAGATGGTTTCTTTTGTTGAGAAGAAACTTAGCCCTAAGATGGTTTGATTATATTACTGGGCATTATCTTTCAGTGGTCCACATATCTAATCATCTTTCTTATTGAGCAATTAATAAGTACATGGAGAAAATACTGTGGCTTTCTGTGAATATTGTGTGTGTGTGTGTGTGTGTGTGTGGTACTGAGGATTTTATCCAAGGCAAGTGTTACTATGGAACTATATTCTCAGTCTTCTCATTTTTTTTTTTCCATTGAGAGAGAATCTTGTTAAATTGTACCTGTGGGCCTGGTGAGCCTGGAACTTATGATCTTCCTGACTCAGCCTCCTGAGTAGCTAGATTTATGGGCATGTACCACCACACACAGCCAAAACAAAAATTATGCTTTGTAAGAAATCAATAGAAATTAAAAATGCACCTTTGAGCTCATTCAAACTTAGTCCCTTTTACCTGAGCTAACACTACTTATTGGTTTAAGTAGTTTTCTGAGATCATTTGAATACATGAATGAATACATTCACATACTTAGGAATATTTCAAATATTATTTTTTCCATTGAGGTAGGTTTTTCATATGCATAATATTTCATACTATATGTATTTCTAAAAATTTTATGCATACTTTTATTCTCAAACTCAAATTCATTGGATTCTAATCAGTGGTGAAGAAACTACAACGTGATGATAATTCTAAAGGAAAATGTTTGCAGTACTGATATACTTTCGTTCAATTTTTAAAATTAAAATGTTGTATATGGAAATTGCTCTGAATGCAGTTGAACATGTTAGTGCCAGGTTTTGCTAATTTTCTGATGGACAATTAGACAAATATGCTGATGTCCAGATGCTATGTTAGGATGATGACAAGAAAAGCTCATGTGTTAGGCACTGCAGCAATGGTTACAGGTGGAAAGACTGAATTATTAGAGCTATAACTTCATACGTGGATTAGGCAATTTGATAGATGGATCAATTGAATGGAGTGTTGGGTGGTAACTTTAGGCAGGTGGGGCATGACTATGGGAAGCAGATCACTGTGGGTGTGCCCTTAGACTAAATCTTGTCTCTAGCTTCTTGTTCTCCCTCTGCCATGACCTGAGCAGCTTTCTGATACCACACCCTTCCACCATAATGTTCTGCTCCACCTCAGGTCTACATCAATGTAGTTGGCCAAACATGGACTCTTCTCAAAGTAACAAAGCACAATAAGCTGTTGTCCGTTATTGATTATTACATGGGTATATTGTCAATTTTATTGCTTTAATATTAATAGTAGTATCACTATGTTTTCACTAAAGTTGAGATAAATGATAGACTATAAGATTTTTCTTCTGCAAGAAGAGGTAAATGACGATGTTACAGTATGAAATTAAGTCAATAATTAAACACCAAATCAGAGACTATTGAGGTACTTAAAGTATTTACATTATCTGCTCACCCTTTCTCTAACTTTCCCATATTTTTTAATATCATTTTTATATATCAGAGAAAAATATATTGCTTCTACTATTATCATGCAGTTTTTTTTTTAATGTGACTACCGCATCTTCCTAACCGCCTGCAAACTTGTAGAATTTAATATTTCTCTAATAAACCCAAAGGGAAATTCTAAGCACTGTACTTGGTCCACAATGACTTTAGAAAATGTAGTGATTTTTCTATGAAGTGCTTTTTATTTGTAAGGTACTTAACCCTCAGTCCTCAGTGGGTCTGCTTGAATGCTACTTGTCATGTTATCTAAAAATCTCTCACACTGGAGAATAATAACATCCTATTCACATAGTAACCTTTTTACACTTCACACTTTCCAATATGCAAACTGTTTTCAAACATTGTATCATTTTTTATTTTGCCATATTTTCCCCTGTAACTTAAACTGTATTTATTTTTATGGCAACATTCTGCCCTAGCCTTATCCACCCATTAGGCTGCCACATCTATTTATCTACTATGGGCATTCTGCCTACTTTAGAGCATTTAAAGCAGGCCCTTCTATATGAAGATACAACTAGTACCCATTCTCAGAATGGGATGTACCTTTACTTTGCAGTTTGCAGACAACTATTCTATTCTTATTATCTAGTTTTTAAATGGAAAGATCTAAAAAAATGCATGTCTAGTTTAGTTGAGACAGTGAAATTAGTCTTTTCTTGATACATTTGACAATGAAGTGATCTTGTTTAAATAAAAATGAGGCAACTCATTCCAGATAAATCTAAAAGGTTTTCCCCTGCCTCCCC
Organism: Ictidomys tridecemlineatus; assembly: GCF_052094955.1. Lineage (NCBI taxonomy): Eukaryota > Metazoa > Chordata > Mammalia > Rodentia > Sciuridae > Ictidomys > Ictidomys tridecemlineatus. Next base: position 153,822,004 of record NC_135480.1, on the reverse strand, counting down.
ACCCCCAGGTTGTGTTTTTTGGTATCACCAGGCATTTATCTAAACATCAGATAATGTTCAAACCTTCTTGTAAATTCCTTCTCCGGTAAGGAACCTGAGACTTAGGGGGTTCAAAGGATTTGCCCAAGTTAGCATACAAATAATGTTTTAGCTTTATCTTGTTTCCCATAAATGTCAAGGAGAGCTTTTCTCCATACCAAAGCTGTGATATATAAGTCACCCTTTGGAAGATTAATAACCTTTGCCAAGATTCGAGTTGATTTATGCTCTGACTCTGTTGGCAACAGAGGCCTCCCTACCCCAGCCCTCATCAGCTACATTGATTGGGCACCAGAGCTTCACCCAGCCTGCTGCTTAAGCAGATGCTAATGGGCAAATGAGCAACAGCAGGGGGGCAGGCTGGGGTGATCTTCATTCATTAGCAACTGTTCAAGCAGCAGGCTGAGGGAATCTGCAGATGCTGAGAGAGACACTAGGATGAACATTGACCTCAAAGGTACTTTTTTTGAACAAAACTTGAGTTTTTCTACCAGAAGGTCAGGTTGCTGTGTTTACCAAAAATGCATACCCTGTGATACATGGTAAATAAAGGTCTTGCGTTCTTTTTCAGGTTTCTGCATTCTTGTATTGATGTCAAAATTCTTGTATTGATGTACCAAAATCGATCAAGGTTAGATTTTTGGTTCTAAGCCACAGTCTTATAAAAATTGCATAGTCATAATAATCTCAGCAGGTCTTACAAACCACAGATTCTAATTCAGTGGGCCAGGAGTAAGAATCAGAGAATCTAATTTTAACAAGTGTCATGAGATATTTATAATAGAGCAAGGATGCAACACGTTTTTCTAAGCATTATACTTTAAAATGTTACCCAGTAGTCTTTTGTAACAATGACTCAAGTGATCATTAAAAATACAATAAACTCACACCTACTCCTCCTTATTGGGTGATAATCTTTGAGAAAAATCCCACAAACCAGTTTTCAAGCAAGAAATTTGGGGTTCATGTTTTAGAAATTTGGGTGAATAAAAAGTTAAAATCTGGTCAAAAGGGTTGATTCCAACTTATTTTCAAGCACTAAGACTTCCTCCTTTGAAGACATGAGCTCATTTTAGAAGCAATTTCTCAATTCTTTCTTTTTCAAGGATCAAAGGCGGATATATAAAACCATCAATTAAATTATCAGCTTGCTTTCTGAGCACTGAATGCCAGTGGGATTCTGTTTATCCTTCCAGGACTTGCCTGATACTTGTTTTTTTTTTTTTTTTTTTTTTTCAGAAATATTTACAATGCTGACTGAATTCTCTCAGGAAACATTTTCTGGAGTCACTTCTGTAGACAGATTATTTGTACTTTGGGACATGGCTCTCTTTGGATTACTTTTACTGCTATATATAATTGTTCTTTGATCTTTCAGATTAATTGTAGCCAATCAAAACTGATCAGGTGTCCTTTCATTTAGTGTTAATTCTTTTAAGTTCCTAGAAATGTCTCAACAACCACAGACATGGTGGCTCAACCAACTTAAATTTATTCTGTCAGAGAACAGATCTAGAGACTGAAAATCTGAACTCAAGGTACCAGTGGGCTTCCTTTTCTCTTGAGGATATGATGAGAATCTATCTGATGTCTCACTCTGAGCTTCTGAAAGCTCTGGAAGTCTTTTGAGCTCCTTGGTTGGTGGATATGCCATTTCAGTCTCTACCTCTGTCTTCACATGCTTTTCTCCAGTATTCCTTTGTCTCAGATCTCCATCTTTTTTTAATTATAATGGTGTCAGCCAATGGACTTTAGGACATAACTAAATTTAAGATAATTTTGTACCAAGATCCAAATAAATTCCCATTGGCAGATATTGGCGTATGGGGCTTGGACATACCTTTAGAAAGGACAGTGTAGAACCCGTAGAAGTGACAGAATTCTAAGACATATACATTATGGAAAAACATGTATATTACATGATTTGGACATGTAACCATGTCTATAATTATATAAATTACACATATTTTCATGTCTTCCTTTTCGGGAAAAGCTAAAATATTATATTTATGCTTTTGGTGTGTATGTTTGTGTGTGTGTAAGAGTTGAACTACTCCTCTACTTTTGTTTTAATTTATGATTTCATTTAACAGTACTATGGATTAAAACCAGGGACAGTCTATCACTGAGCTACCTCACCATTTTTACATTCATTTTGATATAAGATCTCCCTAAGTCACCCAGGCTAGTCTCCAAATTTCAATTATCCTGCCTTAGTCTCCCAAGTGGCGAGGATTACAAGGATAAGCCACAGTGCTCAGCTAAGTTTAAAGATATTCCCTAACACCTAAATTTAATATGTGCATGTATTCAAATTAAGTTGGAATTTTTGAACTGAAATAGATTTAACATGTGAATTTTCTGTTAGATGTACCTAATTATCAAATTCAGTTGCTCGTTTTAGTCAGTTATGGCGGTATTCAGATACATTTGTTTGTTGTCAGCTTTTTAAATGTAAACATAATTCAAATTTACTTTAATATGAAATTGGAGAGAAATGTTTTGAACAATTTATTCAATGTAGGTTCAAATTCGTGTCAAACTTTACTATTTGCTATAGTCAGCTTTTTTAATGCTGTGAATAAAATACCTGACAAGAACAACATAGAGGAAGAAAATTTCATTTTAGGGCTCACAGCTTCAGAGGTCACAGTCCATAGACAGCCAACTCCATACTTTGGGGCCTGAGGAGAGGCAGAACATCATGGAGGAAGAGCTTGGTAGAAGAAATCAGCTGGAAACACGACACCAGGAAGCAGAGTAAGAGAGAAACGCCACTCCTGGACAAAATATAAGCCTCAAAGTCACACTGCCATTGACCCACCTCCTCTAGCCACCCCCTACCAACCTATAGTCACTACTCAGTCACTCCCTATAAGAGAATTAACACATGGATTAGGCTAAGGCCCTCATAACCCAATAATTTCACCTTTAAATATTCTTGCTGTATGTCTGACATGAGCTTTTGGGGGACAATTCATATCTAAATCATTATACTATTCAAAATATTCTTAACAGTAAAATAAGTAGATGTACAACTAGATATACAGTCACAACTAGATAGACAACTAGATATACAGTCCATAGACTAAGAATTGGGAGGGTTTGGTTTTCAAAATTTTTTTTTTTTTTTAGCTATTAACCACTCTTCAAAATTTGAGGCAATCATTACTGTTTAATTGTATTCTCATACTCTTTCTGTTTCCCCCACCCACTCCCACTCAATATTAGAACCCTCTTGAATCATCTGTTTTTAAATTCTCAGTTCAATTGCAGAAGGGAGAAAATAGGCCTATAGAACACTCCTTGTCAAGCATTGGGAGTATAAACTTTCACATTTGAAATTCACCAAGTGTAGTCCTTCCGGCCCCAGGAGGCCTGGGCTGCTTTACCTTGCTGCTGTAATGAGAATATACTGACACATTTTCATTATTAGAGCAAAGAAGAAGGACATTACATGAAGTCACTTGCAAATGAAATATCAAAATTGGCTCGAGTATACACTTTCATTCTAATCAAATACCATTCTCTTTTTCCAGAATCAATAGAGGAAACCAAAGAAAGGAGACGAGTGGTCTGAAATTAATACAGCTGCTGAAATCAGACTTAAAGTGGGTCCATTTATTCACAGTTGACTTGAATAACTGAAACATAGATTTTATAATTAGAGTGTCTTAAAAAGCATCTTAACTTATAGGCAGGACCCCAAAAATAACATGTGGGTTTTATTAGTTTTACCATTGAGTTGTACTATACTCCTGATTGGGTAATTCAAGGTGAAATTGGGTGAGAGATTATTTTTAAAATATCTTTTTCTCCAAAATGATAATATAACATCTTTTTTAAAAAATTACACATACATTTAATCTAAGTAATCAACTTTTACAATACTGCTTTAACTTCAGTGAGCCTACTGTAAAGATAGGTAAATTATTGTTTTTACTGACATTGGTACATGATTATTCTCACCAAATAAAACATATCAACATCTAGTTAGAAAAAGATTGAAATATCCTTCTTAGACTATTCAGTATTGGTAAGAACATAGCAATTGTCTTAAATTTATATGCCAAATCATCGGTGTCTTTAGGGCATGTTCCCTGAAAAACTGCTTACTTTGTAAAGAATTGAGAATTCTGTAATTTGTGCAAGGTGATTCTTTTTTTTTTCCCATGTGCAAAATCCCAATGATCGTAAATTAATGCTTGGATTTATACAGAAATAATGTATTTCAAATATGTAGGAATATGCTTACTTATTTATTTTCTTGGCAGTTTGTGTTTATGAACATATATATCTAAATATATTTTATATGTGACATTTAATGTCTGAACTTAATTATTGTGCATTTTTTAATATAAATAAGCAAGTTGATACGAATATACATGCTTACATTTTCAATTGTCCTGTGGCTTAGCTGAAATGTCACCATATACTTCCTCCTAGAAAGGTTTCTCTTAAACTTGACCTAGAGTCATTAGCCTGTCCAATTCAAACTTAATCAACAGAAAATTATTTTCAGGAGTTATAGGTACTGTGCCACATCTATAGTCTTGCCAAGATATTGTTAGAGTCACCGAATTCATACAGAATGGTAAACAAAATCAAAGGCTAACAACTACAGTTCTTTCTCTGTGTTATCAGATTTTATTTTAGTTATTGGAGTCCTCATGTCAAAGCTAACAATAAGTTTATATAGTTTCAGAGAGGAATATTAAGGAAAGCAGCATTAAATATTACAAAATATTTATTCCAGTGAAGAAGTTCTTCAATGGGAAGAGGAGGAAACTGTGAGAAGTGCCCACAACTTAGCCTATATGTTTTCAGGCATTTGAATAAGTTTAAATTACATCTAAGGTGGTGAATCTGAGTATATTGACTGAATCAAGATCCTGTGGCTTTCGTGTTTTTTCTTTATTTTTTTTTTTAGCTTTGAAAGGATAACAGTGTACCTGATATGCAGATTATAGGTAATAAATGGAAAATAGACATATAGCACACTAAATAAAATATAGAGCAGATATTTTAAAAGAGTGAAAATTTCATACACTTTGAAAATGTTGCTGATGTAAAAAGTAAATTTAAAATACATGAATAAAAGTCAAAGAACAAGTAAAATTTCAGTTTTATTGTCTCTACTGGAATTCTCATTAAAAATATAGATTCTCAAATATATAATAAAGAATTCCAGTATTATGTATAATTATCATGCACTAATAAAAAAGAAAACGTTAAAAAAGTAAAACAAAAGTTTAGATCACTGGGACCCCCCAATAGTATGGCACACATTGATGTATGGAGCATCCTATTAGAGAACATTTATGATATAGGTAATTAAAAAAAGAAGTGAATGATAATAGCTACTCAGATACACTGAAATAATTTACTCAATGTAATCTTCATTAAAGTGATATTAAGAGAACTATTTTCAGTGTGAAAGGAAGCAATTTCACTATATGATTCATTTTATTCTTAATTGTCAATCCACACAACATAATCACAATTGTAGTCATATTGAAGCAAGAATCAGGCAGATAGGCAAGGGTCAGATCCACAAAATAGAGGGATTGAAATGTTCATTCCTTTAGAGCCCTTCCTCCAACCTGTTTCTAAAGTAACCTGTCCCAGGGATTGTCCCTCCCTACAGGGAGTTATAAAATGTGTTGATTATGCTCCCTTCTTACCCAGATCACTCTACCTTGACCTCTCCAGCCCATCTGCTTCTCACTTTTTGGCCATTTCATTAAGTAGCTCCTGGGCCTTGTCACATATGCAGAAAAGGGGAGAGTTAAGGGAAGAAAGCAGGGGAAAAAAAAGGAAGCCTAGGACATATAAAAAGGCAGAACACCCTCACTTCTTGTGATAGCAGGATACACCTATGGCCCCCTTCTCCCTCCCAGTAGAAGTCTATGTTACCCCCTCTCAAATAAACTCTGCTTTATATGCTTGCCTCAGTGTGCTTCTCTATTGTTATACTTCAATATGTGAGGAAGCAGAACTTGTCACCAGTTACCTGCGATATCAATATGAAACATAGCAGAGGCACACCCAAGAATCTGACTATAATCTTAAAACAAAGTATTAATAAATCTTTTTACCTCTCATTTTGAGAAGGAGATTGAATATTAATAATTATGCATGTGATCCTTCTTCAGGATACTTAAGAATGAATGTCTCTCCTGTTTCACTTGAGATGTTTTAAATATACTTTAGTTACTTAAAGACAGTTTGCCAAATACATTTAGTTTCATGTGGCAGAATCTCGAACAGTCTGTTTTAAGAAACTGAAAACCAAAAAGAAGTCATGGAAACTGCGTAGCCATCTCTTGGCTCAAAGGTAACTGGTCTGTCATTCAGCACATCAATTTCCAAGGTTCCTTTCTTTGTTTAAATGTCAACCTTGCAATCATATGCGGGGTTGGCCTGGTGTGGCTTTAGAATATCTTAGCTAACGCTGAATCATTTGTTGTTTTGTTTTTGCTTGAGCTGACTAGAAATTTAGATTCTCCCTGTCTACTATTGGAGAACCCAAGGGGAATTTTATTGCTTTCCTGTGAATGGATAGATTTTATGTTATTTTAGTTCAACAAGGTTTGAGATTACAAAATAATTCAATTAGATTTGAACTTCAAAAATTTTTTCACAAATGGATCAAAAAACTCTAATTTCTCCAAGGTTTCTCTGTGGAACTCATTTTTTGTGCTACCTCTTCAGGCTCATGCTGATTCTCACTTCATATTTCAAAACAAATGGGGAAGAAAAGAATAACTTTGAAAGATTATCACTATTTGGTTTCAAGCCTTATTATAAAACTACTCACAATATTAGGTTACTGTAAGCAGGACATTTGGTTATTGAAATTTGCTATAGTTGCATAGATTAGCATACTTTTTACATCAAAAGACACATTCCTATTGTAAGATTTAGTAACTTTACCTTCAGGTATTTATACCCCACATATGAACACATATATGCTTACCAAAATTTGTACATAAAAATTCATAATAATTCTGTTAGTAACATCTGGGCAGTGAAGATAATCTATATGCCCTTTAACAGCTGAATCTGTGATCATTTGTGGTGTACTTTGAAGTGAAACAGAGGAATGAGCTGTTGATAACTACTTCAATATGAGTGAATCTCAAAAGAATTAAGGTGGGTAAAAGAAGTCCCATAAAAAAGAGCACACATTTTCTGATTTCACTTACATAAAAATATTGTAAATGCAAATTTATACATAATGGTAGAAAATAAGATATCTGAAGTTTTGGAGGAGATATGAAAGAAAGAACTACAAAGAATCATGAGGATCAGCCTCCTTATACCAAAGAAAACAGTGGGGTAGGGAGAGGGAGCATGGGAGGAATAGAAGAACTCTAGATAGGGCAGAGGGGGTTGGAGGGGAAGAGAGGGGGCAGGGGGTTAGCAAGGATGGTAGAATGTGATGGACATCATTATCCAAAGTACATGTATTAAGAAACAAATTGGGTTTGAACACATTTTATATACAACCAGAGATACGAAAAATTGTGTTGTATATATGTAATAAGAATTCTAATGCATTCCACTGTCATTTATTTTTAAAAAATCAATTAAAAAAAGAATCATGAGGAAATGTTGGGGAGATACATCCACTTTATAGTGTGTCAATGATACTTTAAGCCATTACAAAATCATAAGATTTTCTGTGATGAATACAGGAGCAGAACTTATTACAGGGAGTCAGATAAACCTAAGATTAAAACAAATTCCAGCATTTATTAAGCTTGTAGTCATGAGAAGTTACCAACCTGTGTTTCCTCATCCATGAAATGAGGAAATAATATGCAACCTAGTTTAGGATTTAAGTGTACTAATGTATGTAAGTACATCAAGTGTTTTGTAAAAAACATAACACATATTTGGTCTCCAAAAAATATTAATTCCCTTTCCCACAGTTCTTACTTTCTCTGAACTTGATATTGTGCTACAAGTGAAAAAACACTGGGAAAAAGTACTAACTTTAATACTTTTTTGTTTTCCCCAGAAATGTCATAAACCACGAGGTGGATGGCACTCTTCATGTACAAGACAGGCATCACAGAACAAGCAGTTTTGAAAAAATCATCACTTTTATTTAAAATTATGCCCTAAAGGAAAAAGAAGTGTCATTAATAGCACCCAAGTGAGAAACACCTATGTGCCCAGATGAAAAGACAAGGTCTAAAACAGGTAACACACCCTGTCATGAACAGGAAGAATCAGGTTATGACTAGAGACAGTAATCAGCCTTCCTTATACTGAAAGTTGGAGAAGTTCAAGCACTCTGAAACTGAGTGTGTGACCAAAAGCACTGCAGGGAAAAACGGTTGAGTCAGTGACTCTGGCAGAGTTAATGACAGAACTGGATCAACTGAAAAACCAGGCTGGCCCATTACACAAGGGTGGACCATCAAACTATCAGGAAGGAAAATGGACAAACTGCTTGAACCTGAAATTAAATAATTGTGTAAAAACAAAGCCAGCATTTACAATATTATGCACTACATCTTTAGAACTAATCACTCACCATCGTTAGAAAATTCAAGTTAGTAGATTGTAAAAGCATTTGTATCATACAAAGCTTTAGGGTGCAGAACAAAACGTGTATATTACTATTCAGTGTGAGATTACTCAAGTGAGATTAAAGATAAACTTCCTCAACATTTTTAAAAGGGAGCAAATTAAACTTGGAAATATAATAATTTTCCCAAAACTATCTAGGCAATCACCATTTATAGGAATCTTACAATAAATCATGCTTTTCAATACTAAGGACACTATTATAAAGAATAGAGTCAATCACCTGTTGTCTTTTGTGTTAATCAAGTTTTTCATATAATTTCTTGAATTCATATAGCCCTCTACAAATCATAAACTCCTCTTGCCTACATTAACTTATTTATTTTGTTATTTAAAAATAAAATGTCTAAAATATGCAAAGAATACTTAGCAGTCATAAGAAAATGAACCAGCTGATTTAAATATGGGCCAGGGACTCTTGTGCATCCCTGAAATGCCAGCAGCTCAAGAGGCTGAGGCAGGCAGTTTGCAAGTTCAAAGCCAGCATCAGCAATTTAAGTCCTAAACAAATTGGCAAAACCCAGTTTCAAAATAAAAAGTAAAGGTTGGGGGTTGTGACTCAATGATTAAGCACCCCTGGGGATTCAATCCCTGTCACAAAAAAAAAAAAAAAAAAAAAATGGTGCATGCACCTTAACAGACACCTTACCAAAGAAGGTCTACAGAGGGCAAATAAGCATATGAAAAGATGCTCCACACCATATGCTACTAGAAAAATGTAAATTCCACATCATATGTTACTAGAAAAATGTAAATTCAATCAAGAATAAAATACCCACTAAAAACCTACTCGAACAAATACAACCCAGAACACCAAGACCAGACCAAATACTGACAATGACCCACAGAAACTTTCATTCATTACTGGTGGAAACATAAAAAAAATCCCAGTTAGTTTGGAAGATGGTTTGGTAGTTTCTGACAAAATGAAATATATTCTATCATATGACCCAGAAATCTCACTCCCTGGACTTTACTGAAATGAATTTAGGACATATCCATACAAAAATCTCAACCTGGGTGATATGTACAGCACCTTTATTAAATATTGGCAAAACATGGAATCAATCAAGATAGGCTTCAGTAGCCAAATGGATACATAGGCCAGAGCACTATAAGACAATGCAACATTATTCAAGGCTAAAAAAAATGAATTATTAAGAGTTAAGAAGGCATGGAGGAAATTTAATGCATACTACTAAATGAAAGAATTCAATCTAAAAAGTACTTTAGGATTCCAGCTTTATGACATTCTGGGAATAGAAAACTAAGGAGACAGTATAAGATCAATAGTTGCCAGAACATAGGGTATAGGAAAAGATGAATAGGAAGAGCATAGATGATTTTAGGGCATTGAAACCATTCTGTAGCATACATTCAACATTTGATAGATACCATTATATATCTATCAGAATGTATAATGTTAAGAATGAATCCCCAAAATTAACTATGGATGATGGAGGATAATGACATGTCAGTACATGTTCATTAAATTGTCACAAATTTGCTGCTCTGATCAGGGATGTTGATATTGATGGATATTATATATCTGCAAAAAGGGGTTAATTTGTACTTTCTAGTCAATTCTGCTGTGAATCTGAATTTATTCTAAAAAATCAAGTGTATTTTAGTACTGTTTAACTTAAAATGTAATTGATGAGTAGTAATCAACACCAAAGAAAAATTTTAAAAGGAGCCATATTAAGTGTTAAAAAATTGCAAGAGTATATTTCATAGTATAGAACACACAATAAGTATGTATAAAAGAGAAAATCTCTAAATTCATGTATATTTGTGACCACATGTGTAAATATAGAATTTAGGGGTGAGATAAAAAGATAATAGAGGGACTGAATGGCTCTGGTGGTAGAGTGCTTGCCTAGCACATGTGGGGCATTGGGTTTGATCCTCAGCACCACATAAAAAAATAAATAAAATTGTGTCCATCTACAACTAAAATAAATAAATAAACAAATAAAGATAATCTATACCCAAAGGACTTAAAAGTAGCATACTATGGTCACAGCCACATCAATATTTATAGCAGCACAATTCACAATAGCTAAACTGTGAAATCAACCCAGATGCCCTTCAGTAGATGAATGGATAAAAAATGGCATATATACACAATGGAATATTACTCAGTAATAAAACAGAATAAAATCATGTCATTTGCAGGTAAGTGTATGGAGTTATAGAAGATAATGCCAAGTGAAATTAGACAATCCCCCAAAAAACAAATGCAGAATGTTTTCTCTGATATAAAGAGACTGATTCATAGTGGGGTAGGAAGGGGGAGCATGGGAGGAATAGACAAACTCTAGATAGAGCAGAAAGGTGGGAGGGGAAGGTAGGGGACACCGGGTTAGCAATGATGGTGGAATGTGATGAATATCACTATCCAAAGTACATGTATGAAGATACAAATTGGTGTGAATATACTTTATATACAAATAGAAAAAATAATATAATATATAAGGTGATAGATTAAATTCTGATTATCTGCAATTTATTTTAGTATCCAGTAGAAACACTAATTATTTCTGAACTTGGAAACCAAGTGTCAGTGAATTGCTACCTCTGAGAGAATATCCTTCCAGGCATCACAGTTTGCTAGGTGGTTTAGCAGAATTTATCTAGTTAAAATGGAAGGGAAAATTCCTTTTTATATTACTATGTATATGAGTAGTTCTTTAGTTGATACTGTTTTGGAACCTAGATCTGCCTGCACTGGCAAAATGTAAGGTGTTCCAGGGCCCAGCACATGCCTGAAATCACAGCTACTCAGGGGTTTAAGGCAGGAGGATTACAAGTTCAAGGCCAACTTGGGAAACTTAGTAATACCCTGTCTCAAAATACATACTAATATTTATATTCATTATTATATCTATGTTATTATAATTATTATATTATGATAATATTAATATCATCATCATAAAGAACTGGAGAGCTAGCTCTGTACAAACAGCCAAAATTTTGCAAAAAATATTCAACATCTTTAGCCATCAGAAAAAGGCAAATCTTAACTACATGGAGATTCCATCTAATTCCAACCATAAAAACAATCATCAAGAAAAATAATAAATGAGAGAGAGGATTCAGAAAAAAAGTAAGTCTTAATGTAAATTGGTTCATTCAGTACAGGAACCAGTATGGAGGCACCTCAAAAATCTAAAAATACAGAGATTAAATACTACAACATAGTACACTATAAAGCATTTTATCTTTCCTCAAAAGGAACAAACAACTAAAAATTGAATTGCAATATAATCCACATATACAACTTCTTTATATATACCCCAAAGAATTAAAGTCAGCATACTTTGGTGATGCATGCAAACCCATGGTTATCACTGCATAATTGACAATAACAAAATTATGGATTCAGCCTAGGTATCTATGGACAAATGAATGAATAAAGAAAATGTGGCATACATACACAATGGGATTTTATGTATTCGTAATGTATTCATATATATTGTACCAGCAAATTTATTTATTCATAAATAAAATGAAACTATATCATTTTCAAAAAACTAAATGGAACTGGAGGGCATCATGTTAAGCAAAATAAGCCAGAAACACAAGGATCACCTGTTTTCTCTCTTATGTGGAAACTAAGAGGAAGGAGAAAAAAGAGAAAGGCAGAGAGAAAGACACAATGAATGTAAAAGGGAGATTATAAGTATACAGGAAAGGGATTAGGAAGAAGAAAGGAAGGGTAGATGGTGACAATGGGGAGTGAATTTGATTATACTATGTTATAACCATGTATAGATATTCCAAAATGAAAGGCACCATAAGGCACTGTATTAATGCTATGATTGATATATACCAATAAAAATGTGAGATATTCTTTTCAGAAACCTTGTGATCATTTGCATCATTTGCTTCTCCTTTGAGTTAGTGAATAACATCATGCTTAGAGCATTCTCTGGGTAAGGGTGTACTCAATAGTCAGGTTCTTACTATTTTTCTAGGCAAATCTAATAAGTGAATAAAATAGTATTGATCCCCATGACATTACCTCATAAATACTACATTCTGAACAAGTAAAATAAGTAAAGTAATTCATAATGCAGACTGGAATAGAAGAGGGGAATTTCAACCCAATGGTCAGTATTCCCAAAGCCCATCATAGCTCTATAATCAAATATATGAGTAATTCTACAAAATGGAGATCTTGAGGTCAAGCTACATATTGTACCAGCAAATTAGTTCAGTGACTTTCACAATATTCAAGGCAATATTAATACAAGAATTAGAACTCAGTCCACAGAATAGCTCTTTTCCATATAAAAGATTATACATTTTAGCCAACTGTATTCCCTGAACCTTTAAAGAAAAATGTTAATGAAAAAAACTGAACTCTTCTGCCATAAATTGTTTCCCTTTCATAGCCAACTATGTTGTATGGTAAAGGGGTATATACATATATTTTAAATTTAACTTAATTGAAAGAGGAGGATTTCACTACTGAATTTTTTTCAGGGGGGGTGGGTACCAGAATTGAACTCAGGGCACTTGAACACTGAGCCACATCCCCAGCCCTATTTTGTATTTTATTTGGAAACAAGGTCTCACTGAATTGCTTAGCACCTCATTTTTGTTGAAGCTGGCTCAGCCTCCAGAGCTGGTGCAACTACAGGCATGTGTCCCCACACCTGACACTGTTGAAAATTTTTTAATTAAAATGAATTTATCAAGAAGAAGTGAATCCGGCTATCTGAGCCATACCAAGAATATAAATATTTGTATAATTTATATATTCAATAAATATTTCTAGTTTTAAATTATTAATTGCTCATATCCAATCATAGTATTTGGTGTCGTTGGAAATGTTTTAATTTCCTTTTATTATTATTTCATTATCTTCCTAACTTCTCTAGAATAAATGATCTAAGAAAGTAGAAATTTTTTCTTTAATGATTGCTATGTTCCAAGCTTGGGACAATGTTGAGCATATATTGGTTAACTGAAAGAGTAAGTATTACACATATTTACCTTGGTCCTTTGGTGTAGATATATTATTTAGGTTTCAGTGGCTTCCTTCTTTATTTTTTCTCTCTATTTTGGAGGATTATATAGATCAAGGGAAATTAAACTACACACCATGGAGAGAAGTGATTGAGTAAGTTATAAATTGGTAAACATTCCCCAAGACTGTGATTTAATGCAGTTACTGCCCTGCAGGTAGCTTTTAATGGCTTTCATTCTCCATAATTATTAAATATCATCACTTTTCTTTTTACATGTTACTTTTTAGCCACTTTAACATGCAGTTTCACTTCCTGTTTGGAGAGAAAGTTCATATATGTATGTGTATATATGTGTATATATATATATATATATATAAAATCATTTGTGTGTGGAATACAGACTCAACTTAGAAAATGTTTGCAGATTTTGCAGAAACTTTTGTGATATGTATTGAATTAATTTAAACTAAGACTCTTAGGTCATAATTAGTTCTGTTATGATATTGTGTTATACATTCATTTGTTCAACTTAAAATGACTTATTAAAACAAGAGGATTAGACTCAAGTCCTTGAAAATATGGAAAATTGGGCATTTATATAAAATAGAGACAGCTTTTTATTAAATCTTACTGAATGTATAATGGAAATTGTTTCATTGTGTATGCTCTAAATATAAAGATTATTGGTTTTGTTACTTTGTTTATGTAAGGAAATATTCTTAATAAAGGAAGACATTTGAAATGTTTTTCATGTTAAGTTTATTTTAGTCATCTAATTGCTTTAGGACACATTATGGATTTAATAATCTGAAGTCTGCTATTTTATGAGGTGAAGCTAATTTTAGTCACTAGAGCAGTAAAGCAAAGACTACAGAAAATATTTTCCTCAGTTAGCAATTTGAGTTGTGACAAGACTTTGCAAATCTGATTTAGAAGCCCAACTCATAAATTTCGATAGTGAGATGACTGAAATTAACTGTGAATTATCAAAGGTGAACTATTTTGGAAAGGCACACTGATTGTAATCATTTTTTGTCTAACTGGTACATCCAAAATTCATGTTGGCCTTCAGAAGATAATTCTGGGTTTTTTTGTAAAAGACACAAATTCCCTAAAGCCAATTTTTAAAGTTAAAAAAAAGAAAAACTTCTTTAACATTCTTAATTAAAAGTAAAGATGATTTGGGCTCAGTGTCTTATACCTGTAATCACTGTGCATATTCATTTAACAAGAATATATATATATATACCTACAGAGAAGCTGAACATAGTGATGAATGCCTGTAATTTCAGCAAACTGGGAAGCTAAGGCAGGAGAGTCACAAGTTTGAAAATAGCCTCAGCAACTTAGTGAGTCCCTAAGCAATTCAGTGAGACCCTGTCTCAAAATAAAAAATAAAACATGCTTAGGATTTAGCTCAATAGTAAAGCAGCCCTGGGTTCAATCATTAGTAACCCCGCCTCAACAACAACAACAAAAATTCTTCAGAACCTAGAGAAACATTGCCAAAGCTCTAAACAAGTTCAATATATAAAAAAAGTTTAGTTATATATTTATACAAAATTAAAAATGTAAAAAATTGAAATGCACAGAATAATAAAGCATGTAAAGCTTCATTTAAATTAAAATCTTCTGCTTCTTTAGAGTCACAGTAAGAAAATGAAAACACAATCCAAAGACTAGGAGAAACTATATATATTTTAATTTGTTCTAATTAGTTACACATGACAGTAGAATGTATTTTGACATATTGTACACAAATGGAGCACAACTTCTTATTCCTCTGGATGTACATGGTGCAGAGTCACTCCAGTAGTTTAATCATATATGTATGATTATTAGAATTAATAGAATTCTATTGTGCACATATGCCACATAATAATACATGTAATATACATGTATATAAGGTAATAATGTCTGTCTCATGCTACCATTCTTCCCATCCCCACAGCCCCTCCCCACCCTCACTCCCTCTACACAAAAGAAAGTTCCTTCATTTTTCCCTTCCACACCACTCCACTATTGGTCAGCATCCCCTTATCAGAAAAGCATTCAGCTTTTGGATTATGGGATTGGCTTATTTCACATAATATTCTCTAGTTGCATCCATTTACCTGCAAATGTAATAATTTCATTCTTCTTTAAGGCTTAGTAATATTTATTAGTAAATTTGTGTCTAAATATATTAACAATTTTTAAAACTCAATAGTAAATAAGCAAACAAATCAGTTTACAAATGTGAAAAATATTTGAATAGACACTTGACAAGGAAAGATATATCAATGACAATAAAATATGAAAAACATGAAACATTCAGAAGCACATGAAAGGTGCTTAGCATCATTCATTGGTCATGAGGGGTACAAGTTGAAATCACAAGGAGATATCATCATATATGTGTATACATACATACATTCATGTGTATGTGTGTTTAGACATAAACCAAACACATAAACAGCAATCTCTAAATATTGTTGGTTGAAGCTCTGTTTTTTCTTACTTGCAATAAATACCTCACTGTTTCTCTTTACTTTTTCTTAACCAGAAGTTGACATCATTCAGTGGACATCATTCATATCCACAGCTCAGACCTTGGGTTTGCTTAAACACCTTTTAATTTAGTCTTGATTTAGAACTTGTGCATGTTTTCTTTGGGGGAGCAGTGAGGCAGTAGTGCATTTTTCCAGATTAAAAACTGTTAGTAAACAAAAAAGTCTTCATTACTCAGACGGTACACCTATAAAATTGAAACTAATAATGCAAGTGCATATTAAATAAAAATGTCATGTAAAATAATTATTGCTATAGCTGATATATAGAAGTGCTCTGTTAAATTTCTATTATTAATGGTAAATTGACTTTTACTGTTGTTTTATATATTTTTTATTTTTAACTGATACATAAAATTGTACATATTCATAGAATATCATACAATGTTTCCAATATACATATATTGTGTAAAACATCTATCTCCTCATTTCTTTACAGTAAAAATATTAAAAATCCTTTCTTTCAACATTTAAAAATATGTGATGCATTATTACTATCTATAGTTATTCTACTTGCAATAAAACACCAGAACTTTTTTCTACCAGCCAACTATATAACTTAGTACCTGTTAACCAACCCTTTCATATCCCTAGTAGCTGGTAACCACCATGCTACTCTCAACTACTAGAAGATCAACTTTTTTTTAAATTTTACATTTCACATATTAGTGATATAATGTAGTACTTATTTTCCTATGCCTGGCTTATTTCATTTCACATAATGAGCTCCAGTTCCATAAATGTTGTCATAAATGAGAGGATTCCATCCTTTTATGGCTTAATAGAATTCTATTGTGCACATATACCACATAATCTTTGTGTATTTATCAATTCTCAGGCACTTAAGTGTCCATTTCTTGGCTCTTGTAAAAAGTGCTACAATGAATATAAGAGTGTAAATGCCTCTCTAACAGATTGATTTATTTGGCTTTGGGCACATACCAAGTAGTAGAATTGTTAGATCATTTGGCATTTCTAGTTTAATTTTTTTTCTTTGAGATAGTGGGGATTTCACCCAGTGCCTTATGTATGATAAACAAGTGCTCTACCATGATGTTATATCCACAACCCCATTTTAAATTTTTTGAGTAATCTCCATACTGATTTTTACATAGACTGTACTAATTAATATTTCTACCAACAAGAATGTTCAAGAGTCCCCTTGTCTCTACATCCTCATCATATTTATTAACTTTGCCTTCTAATAATCATCATTTTAACTGGAGTTAAGTGCTATCTCATTGTGGTTTTGATTTGCATTTCCCTGATGATTAGTGATAAGATGATATCTTTAACCTTGTGATTAAAATGAGGGGGAGGGAGGAATGATGGGAAAACGTAGGAACAGTGGAATGAAATTGAACAAATTATTCTTTGTACGTATATAAATATACCACAATGACTTTCACCTTTATGTATACTATAAAGCACTAATTGAAATATGCATGCACACACACACACACACACACACACACACACACACACACACGAGCACCAGAATAGAGGAAAAGCAACAGGGTGAGAGAGGAGGGAAGGGAAAGGGAAGTACTGTAATAAACTGTATTTCTTGCTTATCTGATTATGTCAAAATGAACCTCACTATTATGTATAACTATAGTGCACTAATAAAAAGAAGATACTTTACAAAATAAAAAATACATTTATTTCATAAAAAATAAACACTTTCTGAAAATACTTCATTATTTTTTTTGCCTAAATTAATTGTAAAAAGACCAGCTACCATATGAGAAGTGGTTTATCAAACAAACTTGAGAAGCCTGATTTTTGCATAGTGTTCAGGAGTACCAACACACATGAACATTTTAATAGATTTTGCTCTTCCTAAATAAATCCATTTTATTTTTTAAAGCTTGTTTTTACTGATTTCTTATTAAAAATTTTAATACACCACTTTTAATATTGCTACAAACAAAAGAGTTAAGAAATACACCATTGGAAACTTCTTTAAATTCATGAGATATTATAAGTAAAGAAGGGTAAAAGAACAGGAAAAGTCAAAAAACTTTGACTAGTTTTTTTTTCATATCTCTAACTTAAAGTATAAACTATTCTTTGTAAATTTCTCATATAACTTTACATTTTCAGACTTATGTATCTATTATAAATTGACAATTAACTATTTACCTTGAATCTATCTATATTTTCAACTATCTAATATTATATATATATTAAACTAGTATGACTTTTAGCTTAAAGATTTAAAAAGCTATAGTGGAGAAGGTTAATAAAAAAATTCAATAAAATGTTTATACTGATTTAAAAATTTGTTTACAGAAAAAAGATAAAGTCACTATAGTCCCCCAGGTAATGATGTAGACAAGAAAAATCCAATAAAAATGTTTGATTGCATGTAACAAAAATAACACGATTTAGTAGCTGCATTATAAAACCTTGAGGCAAAGTCACCTATGGCTTCTACTTCTACACTGAAAATCATTCCTGAGGTAACAGTACGGTCCTTGGAATTTATATTCTTATTTTATCACTTATTGTTTGCTGACTCTGTTCAAGCATTCTGGTCTGAGATGTCTCCTGTGTGAGATGATGGTAATGACATCACCTTCGCAGGGTCATTACAGCACCTGATACAAGGTAGGTCTTCATAAATACATGTTGCAATCTTGAGATGTTTAGAAGTCTGTTGTTATTATAGCTACAAATACTCAATCTTTAGATCAAATATCAAATAATAGCATATTTTGCTAATGAGCAACAGAGATGATCTAAATTCTGCCTGGCACCAAGCTCCTTGACAATGTGATAGGCTTCATATCAAACAAGGGAACTACAGGTGTTCATTTTAAATTCATTTAAAACTTTAACTAAACTATTTCTTCTCCTGTATATGTTAAAGGAGGTTTAATGTGGATAAATACAAATAACTTTGAAATCCCCTATGTAGTGTCTTATCAACAAACCTATCAGAAGCAGAAGCTGATGTATGTTCAGAAACCTTGAATTATGATTGAAATCTGCTCTCAAAGCAGAAAGGTTACCTGGGCAAGTCAACACGTTTGCAAAACCCAACAATTTGGGATGAGTTAGGAGGGGTGGGAGAGATCAGTCAGAGAGCAATAGATAACTTTAGAGCTTATAATGCCTTACTATCTTTTAAGAAAGCAGGCTCAGTGAGTGTTTGAAAATTACCAATACAAGTCTGATAAGTGGATTTTTTTATGACATTTAGTTCATTTTAACCCTAAAAGCTTGAGTTCTTTAATATTCTCTTACAATCATTTCTACTTAAAATTGGCTTTCTACTGTCATCAATAAGTGTCCTTCCTGACATTGAACTCAGTCTGAAAACATAAAAGCCTACGTAGTTTCTAAAATTAAAGTGAAGAATTTTACAAATAAACTTTCATCACTCCTGTCACTTTTATGGGGCCTAATCTAGTAAAGGAGAATGCTGCAGCTAAATGACTGACAGGGAAAGTGTCTCTTTTTAATTGGCACTAGGCAATTTATCAGTTTCTGATGTCAGGGACACTCCATTAGGCTGTGAGAAAGTGATTGGTGGGATAACACTCAATTGAAAATCTCTGTGGATGGTAGTTCATGCCACCATTACATCAAGTTAATGAATGAGGCTCAATAGCATCCTCCTCTTCCTAGAAGGAATACATCCATCATGGAACAAAAGATTCCCCAGTGCCAACGGGTTGTCATGTTTTTCTCTTCTTAGCCTACTTGGGAAAAAAGGAATTTCAGACTAAACTGAGAAGAGTGCTAGCCATTCTCATCCCATTGAAAATAATTGCTTAGATCACCACAGCTCATTACTTTTGCTAAATATAGAAGACTATCTACACAGATATAGTCATACAATAGGCACACAAGACTTCATGTCTTCTTCTTGAGGTAAATGAGCATACTCCTCATTGGAAGGTCTGAACAAGGATACATCTATATATCTCCAGATATATTTTTTCCGGACTATAGGCTTTGGGTACAATGGTTAGTATCCTGACTGGAAACTGTCATGTCAAATCTTGACTGGAGAGGATAGCTCAACACAAAAATATATTATATTATATTGTATTATATCATATTATATTATATTATATTATATTATATTGTATTGTATTATATTATATTATATTGTATTGTATTGTATTGTATTGTATTGTATTGTATTGTATTATATTATATTATATTATATTATATTATATTATATTATATTATATTATATTATATTATATTATATTATATTTAGTTTTAACTCATTACTATGCATCTCAGCACAGCATCTGAAAGTGATAAAATCTTTAAAATATAATAACAAATTAAAATCTCACAATTTCGGTAACTGCTATTTCTTCTTCTCGAGATTCAAAAGAGAAAGAGGGAGCACAGGGAGTAGACTATCATTTTTCTCATTCTACTTTTCCTTTTCTTATTTTACTTTCTCACTTTTTACCCTTCCTTCCTTGATTTCTTCATCATCTTCAAAATTCAGGAGGAAACCTTTCAGAAACTAAAGGCTTTGGGTACCATATGAATGGCCTAACTTGAAGCTGGCATATCAAATCTTGAGAAGACAGTTCAACACAAGAAGAGTACATTTAAGAATGCTTTATATTTTTTAAAGAAAGGCACTTATTTCTGACATAGTGTGATACATGCATTATTATCTTGGCATCCTGATCTGGCCCAGATGAATTCTTTCAGCTCCTAAACTCCATATCACATATTTTATATTAGCAGTTTTAACTCACCACACCATCTGTCTCTATCAACATCTAACTACACAGATGTATACTTGATGTGAAAATGTTCACAATCAACTTAATCTGTTTCATATTCAACCATTAATACCAGTTAAATATTACAATGTTAATTTTTCCATAGTTTTTAATTTCAGATATTTTTATTATGGTTATCTTGAGTCAAATTTCAGTAAATTCACATTGCTGTGTCAGTAACCTAAGTGTTAAAAATGTCCTTATAACTCCAACATTCATGTATTGTGTATCATTTTTAAAATCTTTTTTTAGATAGCAACTATTCAGTACTAGGAAAAAATGTGCAAGTATGTTTTTAATCTTTCTGACAGGAATGGTTCTACATAAGATGGCTGAAGGTTATTTTTTTTCTGTATTTCATTTTATTATTATTCTTTAGGTTTTTACCTCTTTTAAGCTTTTCTATCCAGAATCAGAGTTTAATGAAAAATAAACACCACCAAGGGAGAGATGCCAGAAAAGTTAACATAATAATTTCATAGAATTGATGAGAGCTATTGTTATTCATGCTGAGGTGATTTCTTCATTTTTTTTGTTTTTCATTTTCTCTTTTTCCCCATGTTTATACATTGTATACATAGATTTTTTGTTTATATATAATAGATATATTATACATATTTGTGTATATATTCACATATTCAATGTAGACATTCAGGTTCACAAAAAGTTAAGTAAAGGAGAAACTTGTAGATTTGTGGTGGACTCTATAGAAATGTTGGCATCAATTTCTAAATACTACAGTTCCAAATGTTATACATGTCTCAATGACATCAGGTAAAATGTTTATTAACATTATGCTGTTTCCTATGGAACACCTGCAGGTACTCCAAATTATAAAAGATTTTCAGCTTTTTCATTCCTTAGGTTTAAAATATAACATATAGAATGAAGATTTCAAGTATATTATCATACTTCTTTTACATAATTTCAACATTTTTGTAATAATTTCTCTTGCCCAAAGCATTGGCTGGGTGTGATACTTTTACTACATTAGCCATTAGCATTTGTCATATTTAAGAGGAAAAAATTCAATGGACGAGGCTGGGGCTGTAGCTCAGTGGTAAAATGCTGCTTCTCACATGTGAGGCACTGGGTTCAATCCTCAGCACCACATAAAAATAAAGATACTGTGTCAATCTACAAGTAAATATATAAATTCAATGGACTAAAATACAGATTGGCAATCTACAGTATGCCTACCAGTTGCTTAGGGCCTCACTAAGTTTTTGAAGTTGTCTTTCAACTTGAAATCCTCCTGACTCAGCCTTCCAATTCCCTGGAATTAGAGATATGAGCTAGAGAAACTGGCAACATTAGGTATAATTATTGGCATTAAAATATATTTTATTTTTATAGTCAGAGTTATTCATTAAACCTATCAGGAAAGAGAATATTTTTCCACCCAAAAGTAAAACAAACTCGTGCATTTGGAAAATGACATTTTATAAACATGAAAATATTTACTCAATATATTATTGGTATGTGTGCATATATTTTTAAACATGTGCTTTGAATCTGAGCTTTTGATTTTGAATCTGAGCTAGGTGTTTTGTCAGAAGTCATTAATGAATTTTAAAGTTTAGGTCAAACAACTAGGCAATGGCATGTACAGCACACATGGCAAGTATATTTTTA
The DNA here is from genome assembly GCF_052094955.1 of Ictidomys tridecemlineatus. Lineage (NCBI taxonomy): Eukaryota > Metazoa > Chordata > Mammalia > Rodentia > Sciuridae > Ictidomys > Ictidomys tridecemlineatus. Next base: position 153,799,435 of record NC_135480.1, on the reverse strand, counting down.
AACTGAGAAAGATTTATACACTTTACAACTGCATTTATATGAATTAAGTAATAGGTGGAATTCTAATCCTGAATTTCCTTCAATAAAATAATCAAGAATAGGATTGCTTTGAGAAAACTTCTAAATTCTCACAGTGACTTGATTGAAAGTTTCTATTACCCAGGAGTTTGTGTGCTCTTATGATCCTAGATACTTTAGAGGCTAAGGTAGGGGTATTATGAGTTCAGGACCAGTCTGTGGGTAACACAAAAAGATTCAATCTGAAAAAAAATCAAGAAAACAGAAACATATTAAAACAAAAATAAAAGTATTATTAGTAAGTAATATTGAAAATACTTGCTTTTCTGTCTGTCTTGAGTTTTCTTCCTCCTTTAACATTTTAAGTCCTAACTCATTTATCACCCCTATCATGAACCTAGCCTAAGTTTGCAAGAAAGGCCAGTTATCATTCTCTTCTTATTTACTTATTTTTCTATTTATTTGTTTATTCATTTTAAAACTTATTTTTGTGGTACTGGACTTTGAACTCAGGGGTGTCCTACCACTGAGCTATAGTCCCATTCCCTATTTATTTATTTATTTATTTATTTATTTATTTATTTATTTATTTATTTTATATTTTGAGACAGTCTTACTAAATTCCCTAGACTGGCCTTGAACTTGTGATTCTCCTGTCTCATCCTTCTAAGTTGCTAGAATTATAGGCATGAACCATCATGTGTGCCCTAATAACTCTCTTCTGCATGCAAGAATAAGTTTACAGCCATCTGTCCTACTATGTTAACATTATTTGTTGCACATTTAACTTTTTGAGTAACATTTATGTTTAAGATTGTGAACTTTGATTTATGTTCACATTTAACAAGTTTATCACTGATATTTTTTGGGGGGAGGGGGGCGTACCAGGGATTAAACTCAGGGACATTCAACCACTGATCCACATTCCCAGCTTTATTTTGTATTTTATTTAGAGACAGGGTCTCACTGAGTTTCTTAGCACCACGCTTTTGCTGAGGCTAGCTTGGATCTTGCGATCCTCCTGCCTGAGCCTCTGAGCCATTTTGATTATAGGCATGCACCACCACACCCAGCTATCATTGAATTTAATTACTGTTCTTCCCAAATTTTACATTCTCTCAATGAAATTATTTTAAACTTCTATTGAGAGAATATGATATTCTTATATAATACTAAAATATATGTCAGTAAAGATTTACTCAGTAATTACGCAAACATGAAAGTAGATGGAGAAAATTCTTTCATTTGGTTTATATTTCCTTTCAAAACTTTATTTACTTGTTAATTTTTTTGTTGATAGTAAACTTACAGTTAGTCTTTTCAATCTACATCTCAATTATACTTGATGAAGAATCCATCCACCCATTGGAAATTGATTCATATTCTTGGTTTCTACTTTCTTTTATTGAATATAATTGTCTGAGAAAGAATTCTGCTCTGTGATAGTGATCCAGTTCCCTTATTGAAGAAAGTGTTCTTTATTTATCAATGTTAGCTAAGATACCAGACAACATTTTGGAAGAACTTTAAATCTCCAATTTTTCACAATATTGGGGAAATTGCAGTACACCTAAATACCTCCCCACTCTGCCAAGGATAGAGTGGGAATTACTTAATGATAGAAAACTCTATAGTTTAAGAAAACAGTAATCCAATGTCTTGGCACTTAAACAACATATCTAAGTATTTGAGGCAAAAAGTGGTAAGACTGGAAGGAGAAAGAAACAAATCCACCATTGAAGTGTGAGACTTCAACACATTTCTATCAAAAATTGAGAATTCCAGCACACATCTCATCTATTGCTTAATGACATAGAATATTCAGAGGAAGGAATCAGCCATTAGGCAATTTTGTCATTGTGTGAACAGAGGGAATACATAATACAACCTTGACAGTATAGATCAACTAATTGATGTAACCTCTTGATGTAATCAAGAGATGTCGTAAATACAAATTGCATGAGCTCCTGTCTGCATAATACATCATAGTGTTTTGCAGTAAAAAATTTGTTAAGTAGAGGGCATATGCTCTAAAATAATAGTAAAAGTACATATACTAAATGTATAAACCAGTCATTTATTATTATCAAGTATAATATGCTATATGTAAATGTATATGCTACACTGTTCTATGACTAGCAGTACCATAGGTTTGTTTACACAAGAATCCACAAAAATGTACATAATGCATTATGACATTATAATGGGTACAACATCACTAGGCAATAGGAAATGTTCAGCTTCAATATAGTCTTACATGATCATCTTCTATGGATTCGATCTGAAATATCCCTAAATGTCTATGTTTTAAAGACTTGGTCACAACCTTGTGGTACTATTGGGGGCTGGTGGAACCTTTAGGAGATAGGGACTAGTGAAAGTAAGTAAGGACATTGGGGACATGCTCTTGAAAGTGAAGTGGGGACCCTGGCCTATCCCTCATTTTTTCACTTATTCTCTCAGTTGCCATGAGGTTAACAGATTTCTTTGTTCTATACTCCTGTCATAATATCCTTTGCCATCCTAGTCCCAAAGCCATGAGGACAATCAACCATGAATGAAAACTATAAAACTATGAGACAACATAATCCTTTTCTTCTTTAAGTTAATTTTTCTCAAGTATTTTGTTATACTAAGAGAAAACTAATATACCAACATTGTATGTATAGTCTGGTTTTGATAGAAATATTATGAGTGCATGAATTTCATTAAATTGAATAACACCATTAACTATTTGGATCTAATTGACATTTCAAAATATTTTACCTTACAGCAATAGAATATACATTGTTCTCGACCTCACATGAAACATTAAGACCAATTTCTGAGCCATATAACATGCCTTAGCACATTCAAATGAATAGACATTATAAAAGATAGGATTTCAGGTTATAATGGAATTAAAATTCAGGAACAGAAGAAAACTTGACAATTCCAAAATATTTGTAGATTAATCATAACAATTCTAATTATAATATAGGTCAAAGAATTTTCAAGACAAACAATAATATTTTGAATGAAATAATAATAATATTTTAAATGAAAACTTTGTATATGAAAACTATATACAAAGCTGTACTTACAGGAAATTTTAAAATGGGGAATTAACACAAAGAAAAATAAGAGATGTAAAATTAATAACTATATTTCAACATTGGAAACTAGAAGAAGAGCAAATTAATTCCAACATGGGTGAAAGAAAATAGATATCAGAACAGAAATGAAAATTGAGAAATGAAATTGAAAAAGATAAACAATAGAAATTATCAATAAAATTGAAAGCTCCTTCCTTATATTGACCAATAAAATTGATATTCCCCTAGCTAGATTAACTCAGGAAAACAGAAAAGATACAAATTAGTAATATCAGAAATTAAAACAAGGAATCACTCTTAATCCTATGCATATTCAAAGGTAACCTCAAAGTAAAGAAACAATACTTTGAAAAACTCTAAATGCCAAAAATCAAAACATAATCTAAGTAAACTTACATGTATTAAGTAAACTACTTGAACAGTCATTATACTTCCAAAACAGAAAGTGCAAGAACCAAAACAGAAAGTGCAAGAACTTAATTGTTGAATTGCACCAAATATTTTAAGGAAGAAATTTTTATATATATATACATATATAGATATATGTATATATATATATTCTACAATATTTGTTAAATAATTGAAGCAGAAAATAATTAAATCCTTTCTATGAGGACAGCATCACTGTAGTAATAAAACTAGACAAAGACACTATAAGGAAGGAAAACCTTCTAGAAGACAATCTCTACTTAACATTGATACAAATCTTTTATAAATGTATACATCTATACATCAGAAGATCAAACCCAACAAGTTCATATACTGGGAAGGAATAAATAAAATACAAATATTATGTTCTCAGATGGCATTATTGTTTATATAGAAAACCTCAATAAATCTCCTGAAATTAATAGACAATCATAACACAGTTGCAGAGTAAAGGGTTAACATACAAAATTCAACTGTCTTATTATGTGCCAGCAATGAGCTATTATAATTTGAAATTTAAAATACAATATTATGGGCTGGGGATGTGGCTCAAGTGGTGAAGCGCTCACCTGGCATGCGTAGGGCGCTGGGTTCGATCCTCAGCACCACATACAAATAAAACAAAGATGTTGTGTCTACCGAAAACTAAAAAATAAATATTAAAAAATTCTCTCTCTTAAAAAAAAGTATTATTTTCATTAGATTCTACTATCATGTGTAACTAAAAATAATAAAAGAAATTTAAAAAATAGAAACATGTATAAACATAAAAAATGAAAAAAACTACAAAATTCTAGTGAAAGAAACTAATGTAGATCTCAAAAAATGTAGACTATTTCATGTTTATGAATAACAAAATTCTGTTTTTAAGTTGTAATTTGCCTACTGTGAACTACCGAATTGATGTAGTCTCAATAAATCACAATCCCAGGAAGCAACTTTATGGATTGTAAAGTTGATATTAAAAGGCTATAATCTTGAATGGAACCACTATTTGACCCAGCTATCTTACTTCTACATTTATAGTTAAAGAACTTAAAATCAGCACATTATAGTCATGCAGCCACATCAATGTTTATAGCAGCTCAACTCACAATAGCTAAACTATAGAACCAACCTATGTGCTCTTCAACAGATGAATGTATAAAAAATAAAGATATATATGCAATGGAATATTACTCAACCTTAAAGAAGAATGAAATGATGGCATTTTCCAGTAAATGGATGGAGCTGGAGAATATTATGCTAAGTGAAATAAATCAATCTCAGAAAAACAAAGACTGAATGTTTTCTCTTATATGCAGATACTAATTCACAATGGGAGGAAGCTAGGAAAGAATAGAGTTGTTTTAGATTAGGTAAATGGGAATGAAGGAAGGGGAGAGGTTTGGGGGGTAGAAAGGATGAATTGAACACTATTATCCTATGTACATATATGACTTCATGACCCATGGGATTCTACATCATGTACCACCAGAAAATGAGAAATTATACTCCATTTATGTATTAGGTGTCAAAGTGTAGTCTACTGTCATGTATAACCATTTAGAACAAATCCTTTTTTTTTTTTCAAAAAGGCAACAATCTTTCCTTGTACTGGTGTGTAGAACTCCATTACTTGCACATACCACATTGTGTTGCTATGCACAACCATGTTCCTCTAGGTTTGGCCATATGCTTTCGCTTCCTATCTATATGCTCAGTGGCATGAAGACTGGGTCATATAATTGAAGCATGTTCACATATTTATGAAACTGCTAACCTCTCTCTGCCTCCTCCTTTGCTCTTATTTTCTCCTAACAAGTTCTCCATTACCTTCAAATTACATTCCCCTTTTGTCTTTGTCTCTCCTTTGGGAAGGTTCCCTCATTTGATTATTGGCTGGATGTTCATATTTATAAATGAGCCTGAAAAGCTACTTGGAAGCTTTATGCCTATGAGTGAGGTTAGTATATAGTGAGTTTTATTAGCAGAATTCCAATGTTAGCATATATTTTCTTTCTTTAGTTTCTCTTGCTTAAAGTAATCAGAACCTTCAGAGAAGAACCCTAACCCTTTCACAGGTTTTCCAAACAATTGGTGGTTTGATAGAAAACATTCCTGAGCATCACAATGTTTAATATGTCAATTTATAATTAATCCCCCACTTTCAACTGGCCCTGATTTCCTGGATTGAGATCATCTCCATTTTACTGTTTCTCCTTATGCCAGGAACAAAGAAAGAGAGAGTCAGCTATCTGTGCAAAGTGGGACAGGTCACTGGGGAGTCTACTTTCTCTTAGAACAGGCTACCAAAATCCTACTGGCTTCATTGTCATCTTATCCCTGAATCACACAGGACACACCAGTTACAATTATTGAGTTCTTTGGGACTTCGGAAAGGAAAATTGTATAGCTTCATGTTATCAAATACTTGTCTCAGCACTCAGCATTTTCAGGTTTTGTTTCTAACTCTTGCTTATTTTGTTTTTTTCTATAGTCAACCATGTTATTCAATTTGTCCTTGCTTTTATGTCCTATAATGCTTAAATATTATTTTAAAATAACTGTTTTTCATGCAGGTGATTTTTTAAAAAAATATGAATTGGTAACATTATCCTACTGAATGTAAATTTTTTTTTTAGCTTTCTCTCTCTATTACCAAAAGCTCTGTTACCATTTCTTCCTATAGATAAAACAATAGCACACTGCAGGATTAATCCTGGGTACATTAAGAAATCATTTAAATGTATGTCTACCTTCCATCTGTACCACTTACACATCTCTGGGCAAAGTACATAAAATGGAGAAAACTGAACTTCAGTTATCGACTTAAGGTATTAACACTTATTGTTCCATGTGCTTCTGTAAATAAAAGTTGGTAATATGTGCATGACTGATGGGTGTACAACAGATTACTTTGATACTATTTTCACCTATATTCCAAGGACTTTGCCCCAGTAGCCCAAACAAGAACTGTTCCTCCCTCCACACCACCCTCTCTAGGTTCATCTACCCTTCTTGTTTCCCTATCCTTGTCTAATGTGGTTTAAAGGAACAACAGCAACAACATTTTCTCTAAATGTATCCATTGAATTACTTCTTCTGTTTGATATTTGGTTATTTGAGTTTTTTTGTGTGGTTTTATTTACAGAAAAGATATTTTAAAATTAATATTAGATAAGATAGAAAAGAATATGTATAAAAGCAAAAAAGCTGATATTTGTAGTATTTTATTAATGTAATATTTATGAATTTATAAATAGCCCACCAGAATGTCAGGAATAAAGTTTGCATTCTAGAAATTTCTTCATTTTATCTCCTATTTCTAGTTTAAAATGATTCTAATTATAATAATTCTATTCTTACCGGGAGTGTATTGAAGGACTTCAACTGCATGGTCCCACATAATTTTCAGATTTTTTTCTGTGCATACGTATCATGATATTTCTCATTTTTTGAATATTAAGAAGGTTAAGTAAAGCCACAAACCTATATGTACTTTTCTCATTGGAAGTTTGCAATCCAACTGATTTTATTTTTTTATTTTTATTTTTTTTAATATTTATTTTTTAGTTCTCGGCAGACACAACATCTTTGTTGGTATGTGGTGCTGAGGATCGAACCCGGGCCGCACGCATGCCAGGCGAGCGTGCTACCGCTTGAGCCACATCCCCAGCCCAATCCAACTGATTTTAAAGTTCTTGTATTTAGTCTTGATAATAAAGTTTTCCATTCTGTTGCCCTAATTTCTTCCACAGCTCACATTGATATGCTGTGTCCTCATATTTGTCTGTAACCAAGGAGATCACTTCCTATAACCTAGGAGGAGTAGAAAATTTCCCATATAATGAGGTTGATGGCTACTACATGATCATAAAACTCTGGTCCAAAGAACCTTTCAATGTCTATTATTGTTATCGCATTTATTTTCAAAAGTACTCTATTAAAATGAATGTTAGATATTGTGAAGAGGTAGACATTAATTTTTAGACATAGATTTTTTTTTATTTTTACCTTGCAAAAGCAGACAGACGAGTTGATATTGAGAAGGTGACTTCCAAAGATGAACTGGAGAAATACCAAGAAGTAGGAACTGAGGATCCTAAAAACCAAGCTGAGAGTCTTTGCCTGGAGATGGCTTGTGGGGATCTGATGACAGAGCTAAGCAAAAGAAACACTAGAATGTGGAGGGCATCTCTGAGGACGGACTTCATCATATTGCCTAAGGTCAATTTCTATCTGAGAAATAAGTCCACAGCTGATCAGACAATTCTTTTGGCTCATGTCTTTAACCATTTTAATATATATGAAATAACAAGGTTCTTGCCCATGTCTTATTATTATTTCTAGTGAAAATTTATTTTTATAATGAGAATTAACACTATTTTGAAATTCTGGGAATTTTTAGTTTGGCTAGAATCCTAAAAACATGATTTCCCATCAAACAGCAAAAAAGCGATTAAATCTAACCTTCTGTGAAAGTCTTTGTTTTATTATTTTGTTTCACAGTTCTTCAAAACAAACACACCTGAATTGGTATTATTGCTAACACATATAATAGGATTGAATAATGGGTTTATCTACTATATTTGATACAAGCCAGATGGCAATGCTTTGAAGATAAAATGGTTATGGTGTGTGTGTGTGTGTGTGTGTGTGTGTGAGAGAGAGAGAGAGAGAGAGAGAGAGAGAGAGAGAGAGAGAGAGAGAGAGAGAGAGAGAGGATTAAGTACAGGAATAAAAGTAGGCTCTGAATATTTTAGGTTAAGTTTAATTGCTTTCCAGTAATAACTAAGTGACATTATGTTCTTTATTATCTACTAGTAATTACAGGTAAGTTCAAGGCATAGAAGTAAACAGACATCAGAAAGGTTAAAAACATAAAAGGCGTAGAGAGAATGAGTTCTGGAAGGCAGCTATGAAGTGCGGGTTGAGGCCCAGATGAGCCACTGGACAAGAGGTTTTGTGAGGGTTATCAGAAATGGTGACGTATGCAGGGAGTAGTGCTGCTGTTGAGAGACAATGTTGTTGAACTTTGTTTCCTGTGGAATGGCCTGTGTATGTGAAGAGATAGTTAATAAGCCTACAGCACAGAGAATGATATGTATCAACCAAGAAAGAATAGGGCCCTGCAAGTACAATGTGTACTGGTAATTGTTTGCCTGGTCACAAAAACCTGAGTACTTGAATTATAATACAAAAATCCTCTCAACATCAAAATACCAATTTCCTTTTTTGACTCAGAGTTTATAGTGCAAGTTCTTTCCTTAACTACCTTGAAAAAAATCTGAAGTAGAAATTTTATAAATAACAAAAATTTGCTGAGGACAAATGAACTCACTATATATAAAATTATATATATATTATATATATATATATATATATATAATATATATACACACACACACACACACACATACATACACAAGTGCATAAAGTGCATATATACACATTTGACTAAAGAGATACTTGCTGTTAACATCATATAAAAACAATACATAAACACAATTAAAATGTAGTTATTTTCTTGGAATCCATTCTTATGTGTTACATAAGTTTGCATAGCTTTAGTGTGATTGTTGCCATGTTTCTCTATTTATCCATTTTTGTTACCTGATTCTCTATCTAAGCAAGTTATTTAAATTCAACTATGCAGGCACATCACTAATGTGATCTGTAAAAGGTATGTGGAAGCTTTCTTTTTGTATAGAAAATTAGTACAATTCATTATCTGCTGACTTTAACAATAAAAATAACACATTGAAATTCATTTTTGTGGGGGTTTTTTTTGGTGGGGGATTAGAATTTAACCCAGATACACCTGATGACTGAGCCACATCCCTAGCCTTTTTATTTTCTTGAGACAATCTTGCTAAGTTGCTGAGGCTGGTTCAGAACTTGAGATCTTCCTGTCTCAGCCTCCCAAATTGCTGGATTATAGACATGTGTCCCATCATGCCTGGCTTAAAATTCATTTCATAATTAGATATACTACATCTTCTTTCATATATGGTTTCTTGAGTATGGAAGAAAATAATATGATTTTAACCAGTACATTGGAAATTTTATATGGCACTTAACTGACCAAGTAAAAACTTTTGATGATTTAATATTCATAGTCATATAATTGCAAATTATTGAGATGCTATGACACAAACATCCTATATTAGTATTATTGGGCTGCCATAACCAAATACCCAAAACTGGGTAGTGTAAACAATAGATTCATTTTCTCATGGTTCTGAGAGTCAGAGACCCAAGATATAGATGTTGCAGTTGGTGTCAGGTGAAGCATCTCTCCCTGGCCTACCAAAGGTCACCTTCTCCCTCTGTCCTCACCTGGACATTACTCTGTGCTTAGGCATAGACAGAGCTCTCTGGTGTCCTTCTTATAAAGACACGAGCCCTATGAAATCAGAGCTCCACCTCATGATCTCATTTCATCTTAATCACCTCCTGTTCTAATTTGAATATGAGACTTCCCACAAAGTTTCTGTGAGAATGCTGGAATGTTCAGAAGTGAAATGATTGAATTGTGAAAGCTGGAATTTAATGAGCTTATCCTGGTTTGAGTAGAGTGACTGGATGGAAACTGTAGGCAGGTGGGACACTGGTGGCATTCCCTAGAAGGCTCCATCTTCGTCCCCTTTCTCCCTCACTTTCTCTGCTTTCTGGCTGCCATGAGCAGAGCAGCATTCCCCCACCACACCACTCCATCATGATGCTTTGCCTCACCTCAGGCCCAAAGCAGTGGATTTGAATGACCATGGACTAAACCACTGGAACCTGATACAAAATAAGGTTTTCCTCCTTTAAGTTGTTCTAGTTGGGCATTTTGTTCTCAATGATAAAAAGTTGACTAAAACACCTCCTTAAAAGTCAACTTACAAGTGTAACCACATTAAGGATTAGAGCTCCAACATACAAATTTATGGGATCACAATACAGTCCATAATACATCCTCCTGCATTTGGTTATAAACCACTTGGCTTTGCCCAGGGTCACCGCCTGATACATGCAGACATATTTTCACTGAAGGAAAAATGATACCACTGCCATTGTTGCCCTTTTTTTTCCCTGTACTAGGGATTGAACCTAAAGGTAGTTTACCATGAGCTATATCCCAAGTCCTTTTCATTCTTTTATTTTAAGGAAGATACTCACTAAGTTAGTTTTGCCTTAAACTTTGTATCCTCCTGCTTGAACCTCCAGAGACACTGGGATTACAGGCATGTGCCACAGGGGCTCTATTGTTTAACACTCTTAAGAGAAGGAATTATGTCTTTTATTTGCCTCAACCTACCTCATGCTAAATGAATACTATTAGATCCATTAATTATCACATTAAACATGTCCATTTAATAAATCCATCTGATGTGCCACTTCTATGTATCATATTGACCCATGCTGGGTCCAACTCAGACTGAATCAGTTGACTAATTGCAGCAAAATTTAAGTCCTTTTTACTTCTGTTTATAGGATAGCTTTTTGCTTTGACTTCTATTCATCATTTTTGTTCTGATCTTTTCAAAGACAGAAGTGACAAAATGTGAAATGGTGAAAAGAGGTTATTTTGGTTTTGGTAACATAAGGCCAACCCTCTGGCCAATTACCAATAGAAGTGTTTTTGACAAGTATTAATTGTTTGGGTAATTGCTCCAAATGTCCCTTTCACCACTAGGACTTTAAACTCACACACCACCACCACACCACCACCACCACCACCACCACCACCACCACCACCACTGGAGTCAGGCTATTTTGTTCTGCCCATCTCTATTCATTATAAATTTCAAAGTAATACTTGACATGTATATTTTATATGTTTATCTAGTCTTGATTTCATGTTATGGAGAACACTGAAATAGACATTTGGGAATATAGATATTTGTATTGCTATAATATTCAAAAAGAGAGCACTGGGTAAAGGGAAAGAACACATACACCAAAAATAATTAGCAATCTTCTTAAGGTTAACATATTTGATTTTACTTCTGATTATTATAATGTAATTTAGCATCAGAAAGAATAATACAGAAAAAAATTCTGTTCTTTCTAGTACATTTTATTGTGTTTTACTAAAACCATGTATGATTCTTGAGAAAAGATAAGTATAAATATTCATAATTGGTATTTTGGACAAAATAGTTTCAAGGGTATGACTTAATATCTGTTCTAAAGAAAAATGCTTATATACCCTAAATGATAAATTTTACAAACCCGTTTTTAGAATACAAAAGTATTAAGTAGGAAGTTTCATGTTTATTTGGCAAACTTACCTGTTTAACTAAGATCATATTCTTCAATTTTTGTATCTACCTTAAGCCTCCTATGTTTGTTTCTTTTTTCAGTTATTAAACTCAGTCATTTAGTTTCTAATGCCTGAATTCCTCTTCAGTTAAACCCTATCATCTCAATAAATTCTTCCTTTGACATTCCAGGTAACAGTACGTCAGAAAAATTTCTGCAAAATAAGACTTTTTGTTATTAGTATTGTTAAAAAGACGTGTTCTAAACATGCTGCCTCTTTCAGGGATGGAATCATTTTATGAAAATAAAAAGAGCAGATTTGAGATGATATAAATCTAGCCTACATCTAATTTTGAGTACAATTGAGCACTAGTTGTGATAATACTAACCCTTGGCAAGTTGAACTGATTTCTGTCTTCCTACATTATCCATAATTGCAAGGTATTAAAAAAGAGAGCTGGGCATGGTATAACCACAGAGGTTTGGAAGGCTGAGACAGGGGAATCACGAGTTCAAAGTCAGCCCCAGCAAACTAGAGGCACTAAGCAACTCAGTGGGATCCTGTCTCTAAATAAAAAATACAAGAGGGTTAGGGATGTGGCTCAGTGACTGAGTGCCTCTGAGTTCAATCCCTGGTACCTCCCACCCACCAAAAAAATAAAACAGAAAAAAGTTTAACATATTCATCATTATTAATTAAAGTGGGCCACACACTATGTAGAAACTGAACATCCCAAATATTCATAAAGGCTGGGGTTGTGGCTCAGCGATAGAGTGCTCTGACTAGCAGGTGCGAGACACTGGGTTCAATCTTCAGCAACACATAAAAGTAAATAAATAAAATAGAGGTATTGTGTCCAACTTCAACTATATATATATATATATATATATATATATATACACATATATTAAGTTTTCTACTAAAAATCAAAAATTTTAGTAAATTTTACAACAAATAACAAAGTTAAAAAACATGAAGAAAATACCCATATGGACATCTTGCAACAAAATCTTTGTACTATTAGGAAAAATAAGCCTTCTTGTATTCTGAGCAAATACATACTCTTAACATATATTAGCATGATACTTTTTTATTTGTTGAGTTGGCCAATACAAATGATTAATTCTACCCCCAAATTATTAAATTATAAGGAGAAACAAAATTGAGGAAAAACAGATATTGTGAATATTAATCTAGGAGAACTAATTCTGAATAGAGGATTTATTTTTGCAAACTCTTCTTAAACTTTGTAAATAACCCACATCCCTGAAATTCTCATTAAAGATTCTACAAAACAATTTATAATTATGTTAAACAATCCTATGGCTACAAATTCACTTAAAAAGCCCCTTATGTATATAAGTCTTTTAAGTACTTGAAATGTAAATAATTTTAATTGATGAGAAAAATTTTTAATTTAATTTTAGTTAATTCAAATTTAAATTGAAGTAGAGGAATTGTTTTTCCATTATTCAAAACTTCACTGTTTTAGTAGGACAATTCATTCTAACTATAAAGAAATATTTTAGTATGTGGTCAGACATGTGGATCCTTTCTAAAGTTACACACAAACATGTCATTGATCTTATTAATATCAATAGTTGGATTCATTTTAAATGGTGTTTTTTCCTCAGAGTCTTAAGTTTGCAAATCAGTGTATTTAATCATCATATATATAGTCAACCTGACAAAATACTGAGAGAATTAACTTTTAAAATAAAAATTATATTTTGCTTATAATTTTAAAGACTCTAGGCCAGTAATAATATCAACATAAATGATAATTTTCTAGTAAATTAAAATATAGATTATTATTATCATTGTAACATGATAATATTATTCTTTTGGTTTAAAAACAAGAAAATAAATTTTAAAAATTAAAAAGAAGGCATGATGGTGATTAAAAATTGGGAGAAATTTCAGAAATAGGTACAAAAACCTGCAACAGTACAAAAAAGACACAGGAGGAAGTCATGTATCTCGTGATGAGTTCAAAAGCAATTTCCTGCAGAAAAACAAAATAAATTCCCATGTTTGTGTAAAATTAAAGGTAATAAAGTGAGAAATACCAAGTCATCTTCAACAATTGCATTGTGAATTAAAAGAATTTTACCTCAACACCAAAATGAAAAAGCAATAAAACTGATGAAGTAAGAATTCAGTGTCCTAAAAAATACATTTTAGATGATTTTCCAAATGTATCTGAGCCCGGCTCAGTGGCACATACCTATAATCCAGCCACTTGGGAGGCTGAGACAGGAGGATTAGTGAATTCAAAGCTAACCTCAGCAAAAGTGAGGCACTAAGCATCTCAGTGGGACCCTGTCTCTAAATAAATTACAAAATAGGCTGGCGATGGGGCTCAGTGGCCAAATGCCCCTGAATTCAATCGCCGATACCCCTCCCCTACAAAAAAAGCATCTGAGCTGGTACTTGTGGCAAGGTATAAGATGGCTTAAATTCTCACAAGACTATTGTTGCATAGCAAGATGGTAAAATAAATTATTATTTCAAACTTGTATATTTTTAGACAATTATGAGAAAAAAATTAAAAATGCTATTGTTAATCAGTAATAATCATCAGTTCACCCTTAAAGCAAATGTTCAAAGAATTCCAGAGCTTTCTAATGTTGTCAAAGATCAACTGATTCAAAATTTGCAAAGTTACAAATTTAATTTAGATTTGCAGTATGGTATAAAGAACTTTGGCAATAATACTTTGGATACAGTTTATTTCAAAGAATTTCCAAATTTACAAATAGTGTCCGTTTTAAGCCCAAAATGTGACATTTGTTACAAACTTTTGTTTTCCAGTATTTTATGTCCAATCAAGAAAGAATTTCAGCTGTATATTTTTTCTCATGATGGATGGTGCTTCAGCCACATTAGTTGAAAAATGTAGCTATGACTTGAACAGTGATTAGTAGCAAAGTACAATAAAAACAAGGGGCTAAGATTTTATAATCGCCTTACCCACTGTAGGATGCATATTAAAATACTTTGCATAGTTTTCCTAAGCAAAATCTAGGAAAAGCATCACGGATACACTTTTTGAATAATTATTATACGCATGCATACATTATGAAGCATTATCAGTTTATGAAATCATTGAAACATATTGAAGACCACTTATTTAATAGTTTCTAACTTTTCTTTGCTAACAATCCCTGTTCAGGTCATAGAACACTTTTTCAAAGGTTACTGTAGTGTTAAGCCTATACTTTGAATCTAGATTTTCATGAAACAAAAGGATTGCAGTATCAAAGACTAAAATGTCTTTGTAATTTTTGTTCCTTTATCCGTATAGCATTGTATATAAATGAAATGAATTTGACTCTCCAAGAATAGCTGACTTTTGATTTAATGTGTTAGTCTGCTTTCTCTCACTATAACAAAATACTGAGAGAATTAACTTTTAAAATAAAAAGTTTATTTTGCTTATAATTTTAAAGACTCTAGGCCAGTAGCTGCATCACTCTGGGCCAGTAGCCAAGCAGAACATCATGGCAGGAGTGCATGATGGAGCAGATGTGCTAACCTCATGAGCAAGGAAGAAATCAAGAGAGAGAGAGGAAGCACCTGGGCTCTAAATTCTTAATTTAGATATTTTGGATCTAAATTTAGATCAAGAATATCCAGTGAAATTTTGGTTTCTTAATTAAGATCACTATCATAAATAAAGCAAATATCAAAATTTTCAGAATTAATATGGAAAAACATGTAAAACTGGATATAATTTAGATCTCAAATATCCCTCTAAGGCCATGTGTTGAAGGCTTAGTCCTCAGCCTATGGCACTACTGGGAGACGGCGAACCTTCAGGAGGTTGGAAAGGAAGTTAAGTACTTGGAGACATGCCTTTTAAAGGAATATCGGGACCCTGGTCCTTTTATCTTTCTCTATTGCCTTCAACAACCACAAGTTGAGCAGCTTCTTTTGCAATATGCCTCTCCACAGATCAGCCAACCCTGGGTGAAACCTCTAAAACTGTGAGCCAAATAGACCTTTCCTCTTCATGAGCTGATTATCTCAGTTGTATGTTTTTTCATAGTAATAAAAGCTGAGTAACACACTTATCATATATAATTTTTAAATCAGACCCCTTCTCTTCTTCTTCCCAATTTTGAGATGCCAACACTGTGTGTGTTGTGTACATGTATGTATATGTGTGTGTATATATCAAAAAATATATCATTAAAATTTAATTTAAAAATTTTTCTTAATATGGGTGCTAAAATATTTTCTATTAATATGTATCTCACTTTATATTTCTACACCCACTTCTATAGCTCTTATTTTCCCAAAAGGAGTCATATCTGAAAACGGCTTGAGAACCACTGCTCTGGGCAGAACACTGAAATCATAATCCTTTAGTGGGATTAGCTTGTATTTGTCCATTATTAATTGTACTCTGTCTACTATGCTTTTTCCAGTGATGCTTCCAACAGCATGTAGAAAATGTTTACACATATAAAGGTGATGTGATACAGCCTAGACTGCAAGTACAGTGATACTGGAAGATCAAAGTCAACACTTAAATTTACACTTAGAACCAATTTTCATCCTAAGTAAATGTCAGAGCCCAGATGTTATCTGATCCACAGAGTTAATACCCTTTGGAAAACAAGCAACCGATTTCAGCACTCAAGGCTGCCAAGAGGTACAACACTTCATCTATACAAAGACAGCAGCTTCAGTCTCTCCAGCCTTTCACTCTGTCAGTGTACTTTATAATTGTCAAAAGAAAACACTCAACCAAAATAAAAATTTATTTTTGAAAAATAGAATAAATAGAATATGAAAATCATTAAATTGTATATGTACACATCACCTTTAAAATAATGTGATCACAACCTTCAGTTCTAATCTGGCCAAAGAGTGGGAGCAATGTAATTTTATTTACTATTTTTTTTTTTTTGGTAAACATAATCCTTCAAGAAACTGTATGCAAGAAAAAAAAGATTGTTTCTAAGCACCCTTTTTATTATTTTTTTTGCAACCTAATGAATATAAACCTTTTAGGAGAAATGGTTTTAGGGAAAAAGGCCACCTGGATCTAAATGTAAGTATAGTATTAAAAACAACATTACTAAAATGAAAATAATATCTTTAAATATGAAAATCAGTGAGAGCAATAGTATCCATGATTACCGGATGTTGCTGTTTTAAGTATCATAGTCTTGGTCGTCCATTTGCTTTACCTTTGTGGTATGTATTCTCCTTTCAAATTTAGCCCACAGGATGTTAAATAGTAAACTTATTCAACAAATCTGTGATAATTTGCATTTTTAACACCTGAAATCTGAGATGTAGACTTAATATATCATGATTAAACTTAAATCTGGAAATTAAAACGAAAAAAAAAAAGGAGAAAACTGGGAAAAGAGAATGAAACAACCATCCAACAGCAACTCAGGAAATTAACATGCATTGGCCATTGCTGAAAGAACATGGAGATGCTTAAAAGCTAATCCTAGAAACATACCATATGCTTCATAATTGGACTACAAATTTTCAAGGCTTAAAATACAATAATTTGTGTAATACAAATTAGGTTGCCAATCTTAATCTCTTTTGCATGATTTGGCATATAATCAGGAAATTAGTGTTTCCAATTCATTATTATCAGTGTCAGACAAAAATGTTGAATAAGTTACATATTACTTGATAAAAGCAAACACGTGATAATAAAATATTGGGGATACTACACTATAAGAATTCCATTGGTTGTAAGAGATTTTATGTTGAAGATGTTGTTACTTATTTTTGTTATTCTTCCTAGAATACGAAAGAACTCTAAATCACTCTTCTCTTCACTGGTTGGCTGACTCTTCACAAATGTATCCTCCTAAACTGTTACCAAATGCTTCCTTTAGCTGGATATGTTCCTCAAGGAAAAAAAAAAAAAAAGAACAAAAGTATCTCTTCCAGTGGCAGTTTTGAAATGATGATTCATCAATTAGTGCTAGTACAGGATGACTAATTATTTAGTCAGTAAATTAAGATTTTATTTGTTAATAAAAATCCTATACATGCTCTTAATTTTCAAAATGCTTTAATTTCTGTACTCCCATATAATACTACATAATTTGTAACTAGAAACTCTTTCACAGCAAACTCTTTTCTAATTCATACTTAAGTCCCATGGACCATGCATGCAGAAGATGAAAGCACAAACTCAGGGGGGAAAAAGTGTTAATTATAACTCTAATTTTTCATGAATACACAGAGAAAACAATCTAACAAGTGCTTAGTATGCCGATATAATTTTTTTTTTTCTTCAGCTGGCTTAGAAGTGTCCTGGCAATTAGGTCTGTAAAATGATGTCAGCAAGAGGCACATCTAAATGTGGTAGCATGTGTTATAATCCTTTTTAACAGCAAATAATGCAGTGTGGAGTCTCCAGGCATATGTGAATTTCTCAGATAAATTAATTTCCAGTTTCTGCAGCTTCACTTTACCTGGCTGGAGCAATAGAATTGATAATTTATTACTCATTCTGTTGCAAATTTATTTGCATCTGAATTTTATAAGCAGAACTGCTACAGTCAAATCTCTCATAATTGGAAAGAGCTACACATTTGGTCATGTGAAAGTTGTTGACAATTTAGAGCATCTTTAAAACTGTATGTCTTTGAACATTGGCTTTAAGAAATTATAAAATGTTTAGAATGATTACAAGTAGACCTCAGCTTTGAATTTCAAATCTGATAAGTACCAACTTGGATACCTCTGACAAATTTATGCTTCTATATAAGAAACCAGTCAGTTCTTTGCATAAGGGTTGTCATGGAGATTAAATGAGATAGTATAAACAAGGGCTCAATGTTTAATCTTATATACAATGATAATTTAATAAAAGATAGCTGTTATTTTTTGACAAAATAGGAAGAGTGCATAGAACTATGGAAGCAATCAATAAATATCATTATCATTTAATAGATATAATGGTACTGAAAACAATTTGCCAAATAAAATGTTAACAAAATGTAAAATAAATGCTGACTATATTGAAAAATTTTCCCAGTGCTATGATTTCAAATCAAAGTAATTAAAAATGATGCTGTCTTATATTCCTATTAAAACATAGAATAGTCTTGAATAACTATTTAAAAATTAACAAATACTTCTAGACAAGAATATGATATTTATTACATAGCATACCTTGAAATAAATACTAAACTAATTATGAAAATATTTTATTTTGGTACTTCAAAAATAAATTTTGTTCTCAACACATCAGAGATATCACCTTTTACAAATACAGAAAGAACTCTGGTACTTTATATGCTCCTACATATGTTTATAAAACTTACATATACCATGCTAGAGTACATTAAAAGGACTACATTATTTCAATTTTCCACAGAATTACTACCTCCCTTCATTTTCATTAAAATTTGGTTTCTTTTGTTCATTAAAAATATCTTTTGCTTACATCAGTTTTTCCATGTGTTTTATTACTCTCCACAGAATCCACCAAATTATCCACACTTAACAGATCTAGATGAAATTAATATCTATTAAATGTAATCCTCGACTAATTACCTTCACTGTTCTGTTCATTCCTAATAACACTTTGATTAGCCTCATAAGGGCACAGTGTTCCACACATCATGTAGCTCTAATATGAAATCATTAATTTTATTCACTGTCTCCCTACTTATGGTACACACTTTAGACCAGTGAGAAAATAAAATAAGAGTCTGCAAACCTATTAACTTAAAAAATTTATATTTCCCAGGTACTCTATTTGGTTACACATAAACAAAAATGTACTCACCTTCTATTTGATTTATTTGTTCATTTGTGTTTAATAGTTACATGTTAGTTATTTTCTTTAGGACAAATGAATTAAAAACTCAGACTAATAATGGGGTTATTATAAAGCAGCAAATGTCAATAATGGAAACTTGAAAATCACCGGAACTAAAGATGTCCCAATTCCAAGAAAGACCTCTGAAAAATGAAAGCCTCATTTATGGCACTGAAGGGAGTTCAGACTTCAAGGAAGTTTGAGTACAGGCAATTATAAGGATAAACCTAGTAAAATCAGGGACTCTTGGATTTACTGTAGTGTGCCAAAATATAGTGCTCTCTGTTTTTCTCTGAGTTTCCTTCTATTTGGTCCCTACTGCTAAGTGAATGATCCTCTAGGCATATTGCTAGTTAAATTCCAGGGAAGAATCGAACGAGCCTAACTACTCTTTTACCTATCAGGCAGAGCTTTCATTTGAAGCGGATTGTCACTGATAAGTTTATGTTTTCTCCTCATTGAGTTAGGTGCCAACCAGACCCGATGGGCTGCCAGTTTCACTTAGTAATCAGTAGTAATTTCTATTTGGAAGTTTTTTCCTTAGCAGGTGCTTGGGAATTTTGTGGTTTCCTTCAGAAAAGGGCAAAGGAGGTGGTAGGTCTCAACTTTGGCCTCTCTAAATCTGATTAATTGGGTTTAAACCAAAATAGATTAGGGATAATCACATATTTAAATGTCTTTTCAGTGTTCACCTGGCTTCTGGTATTTTTAGCATATAAAATGTTATATATACATCAATAACAGTCATGGATCAAGTTTCTACTAATGACCTAGAAATAAAAGATAACAGATGACAGAAATGAAGAAATCAACAAACCAACCAACCTTTTAATACTGAAGGTTAGAGACAATAGTCAAATGACAGTTCAGAAAAACATCAAGGAGTTACAGAATGAATAGGTCATCCATGTTGGGGAAATTCAATATGTCAGGAATATCTTGGGCAAGTACACAGGTTTACTTGCAAGAAGCATCACCAACAGATAGCAATATCTGAAACAGAAGAAATGAATTTTGATACTACTAGATTGAATATTTCCTTTGTTACTTTTCTATGAAAGGATTGGGGCATTATCACACATTAAAACAGGGAAAAATGTATAAAGAATACAAATCATTTCAAATAACATTTCTGTTTATTGTATCTCTGCTGATTGAGAACAGCCTGGCATAAAGAAACAAGTGATCTACTGTAGTGCTATATGGCCTATACAAATCTGGATGCTTAGAAAGCACTGAGCAATTCACACTAATCCCCAAAGATAAGCTGCAACAAGTAAACTTCATGAGTCACTTGAAATATTTGAGTCTATGGTGAAAAATGAACACTAGGAATATTAATATAGATGGTCTACTTTCACCTTAATTTGACTACCTATGGCCTATGGGTTGAACTCAGAGTTCCTTAGTTTTTGTAAAGATTACTGGAACACAGCCATTATACGTTCATCTGTATTGTCGATGATTACTTTTGCATGATCATGATAGGGATTGAGTAGTTACTACAGTGACAACATGGCCTGCCAACCCCAAAACATTTGCTCTTTAATCTTTTACAGAAAAATGCAAACAAACAACCAAAAACTTTGCTGGACCAGGCCTACCCCTCAACCTGCAAAATGCTTTTATGCAAATTTATTTACTAGACTGGGATAAATGGAGATCAAAGTTCTAGTTGGTATGGTAATTGATGGTACTCATCCTAACTAGATATAATTATGTCCCCATATAATAGCAAAGTAAATGTCTGAATAAAATAGGAAAACAGCAGGAGGGGAGAAGGGAGAAGGTGTTGTAAGTGGAATGGAAGGTGGGGAATGTTATGGTTTGGAAATGAAGTAGCTCTCAATGACTCATGCATTGAAAGCCTTTTCTCCAATGAAGCAATGTTCAGGGATAGGGCTTCAGGGAAGTGACTGAATCAGGAGGGTTCTGACCTCAAAACAGTGAATAAATCCATTGATAGCTGAATGAACAACTAAGAGGTGAAGAGGCTAAAGGAGGTGGGCCTGTTTAAAGGTAGTGAGTCCTTGGGGCTGTGCCCTGAGGGATAATATCTTGTCCTGGAGCTTCCATGTGCTGAGAAGCTTCCCTCCACAATATCCTTTCCCCAGGATGCTCTGCCTCACTTTAGTACCAAAGCAAAGAACCCAATCCAACATGGACTAAAACCTCTGAAACTGTAAGTCAAAATAAAATTTTCCTCTGCTCAGTCTTTTTCCCCAGGTATTTGTCACAGTAATGAAAATATGAGTACCACAGGGGAGAAAGAAATAGAAAGAACCCGGTGTACTCAGGGTAGAGATGAGAATACCCTTAGAATATAAAGATCTATGGAGTTTAATCCCACTTGTCACAAATGAATAGCTTTGATTTCATCTTTGGGTTCTTCAGGATAAGCCATAACCCTCATTGAAAACTGACCTTTTAAAAAACTAATTGAAGTCAAATTTTGCTTATATGCAAATGAAAATTTCCTAATCAATTCAAGGAAACAGTATTATCTAAAGGAAGTGGAAATGGAAGAAAAAAATCACAGAATGATAGACTTTAATCTACTGTGTATAAAGGCACTGTTCCCATTCTGGTTGCTAAAAAAAAAAAAAAAAAGCAGCATGAAGTTCCCCAAGAAGAACCACAATTCTGCTGTGGAAAGAAATTCTTTTAAAAACAGAACTATGGAATAAAAGGCTGCCTGTTCTCTTCACTGAAAAATTAAAGCATGTTTAAGACTTTCAGATTTGTGAATGACTAGGCAAGTTGATATTATTTTTCTATGTTGGACATTTTATTGAAATAGATGGAAGGAAGTTATCAGTAAAATCTTCAATAATAAGTATATACTGCCATATTTGTTTTCAAATTTCTATTTCTAATAGAAATGACAATTTCTGAATTTAGTATATTAAAAGTGGAAGTGAAAGGGTAAAGTTTCTAAGCTGCAAGACCTGAGTTAAAAAGTGAAGGACCAGGTATTGTTAAGTTCCTCTGCCACACCCAGAACCTGAAATTCCTGAGGCAGTTAAGACAACGCCCTACTGGCCATTTAGCCTAGGGCCCTGTGCAGCTTGAAATGTAGGCATATAGGGCCCGAACCAACCAGTTTGAATGTGTACCCCCCCCCTTAGGTGTGACCAATCACCCCTGCCTGACCTGTTCCCACCAATGAATGTACTAATCAAGTTTAAGAATTGTTGTTTGATTTTCCCGCGCCTCATGCTGATTTGTCCTGATGTATGCAAAGCCTCCACCCTCCCCAAAAAGTGTACTTAAGCACTGCTTAACCTCTGCTCTGGTCTCTGGGCTGCTCTCCCTTCTTGAGTGAGCCTGGAGCCTCAGCACGCTGAATTGGATCCTCAAAAAATCCCCTTCTTCAATTGCATGAGTCAGTCTCTTGATGGTTTCTTCCTCCGACTTTTCGCTGGACCCTTACAGAAGTACTTAACAGAACCTTAAATGTGTAGGACAATTTTATTACATATACATTTGTACATGTTCTGATATTTCTTAGTTAAAGTACTTGGCAATCCAAAGCTTTCAATGAAATGAGCTTCTTTTTATCCTAAAGCATTACCACTACACACTAAAAAGTAATAAAGCTAGTTAAATGAAAGTGAAGCTGTTAGCTTGAGGTTATTCCATTTTCTTTAAAACACATTAATAGGTGCTTAGCTAGGTTAATATAATACTTTTTGTAGAAACTAATTAAAACCTAAGCAAAGAAAAATATTGCTTTTTCTGTGTCTTTAAATTCAACTCAAATCAGCAAAATATGAGTCTTTTACTATGTATCAAGCAATGTGCAGGGTCACAGAAAAAAATGAGACATATACTTGTGCAACAATGAATAGCATTTCAGAATAACTAGGCCAATAGTAATAAATAATCTAATTGAAGACCATATATATTCCTTGTAATTACAGCAACTCAGGAGGCTTAGGCAGGAGGATTGCAAGTTTGAGGCCAGGCTCAACAATTTACCAATGTCCTTAGCAACTTAGGGAAACCCTGTCTCAAATTTTAAAAAAGATAAACAAAGGGCTTAGTATGTAATTCAGGTAAAGCTATCCTGGCCCAAGGGTTCAATCCTCAGCACAAGAAAGGAAAGAAAGAAAGAAAAAGAAAGAAAGAAAGAAAGGAAGAAAGGAAGGAAGGAAGGAAGGAAGGAAGGAAGGAAGGAAGGAAGGAAGGAAGGAAGGAAGGAAGGAAGAAAGAAAGACTACAGTATAATTAATGATAAGAACAAAGTGTTATAGGATTAAAAAGCAAACAGTGCTAACTTAATTCAACTGACACCTAAGTATCAAAAAAGTCATATCATTTCCCATATTCATAGTTTTTCTAATAATATTCATTACCATAGTAATAGCTATTCATATGAAAAATTACAAACACTTAAGATATTTCAATCAAGTAAAAAGGAATTTCTAGAGGTTAAAAAAACATTATTTTATGTTCCAAAAGGTTTAAGAGAGTAAATGCATTATATAGATGTATTTAAAAACTAAAAATTGGGAATAACATTGAGCAAATCATGTTCTTTGAACTACAAAAAACCTGTTTAATCCCTACAATTAAACTAAATTACTTAATCCAGAAAAATCTTTGTTATCAGAAAATGTGGATGATTTTGTATGAACTTCACTTAATATTATCTTACTTGACTTTTAAAATTTTTATTATTAATATTAGTACATATTAATTGTACAAGTCCATAGGATTCCCTGATATTTCCATACACGCATATATGACACACTGATCATGCGCATTCACCCTTCTGTATTCAGCTCAAATCCCTCTATGAACACACCTCATTCAGTTTCTAGTAATCTCTCTTCTATTTTTATCTACTTTGAGGTTATTTTTTTTAAGCTTCCATGAAAAGGTGTCTGGTTTATATCAGTTAACATAATGCCCTTCAGATCTATTCATTTTCCTGCAAATGGCTGGATTTCATTCTTCTTTTGCCTGCAGCTGTGTTTAATTTTTGTGGTACTGGAGATTGAACCTAGGGCCTTGCCTGAGTAATACTTTGTAGTATACGTATACTACATTTTCTTTATTGTTTTCCCAATTTCTTTCTCAGTAAATTCATTATTGGTGTATAAATAAAATACTGGTGTTTGTCAATTATTTTGTATCTTACTGCTTTACTGAATTTATCAGTTATAAAAATGTTCTGGTGAAGTTTTTAGGTTTTTCTGTGTGTAGAATTTATCTGGAAAAAAATATATTATCTGGAAACAGGGATACATTGATTTCCTCATTTCAAATTTGTATGCCTTTTATTTCTTTCTCTTGCCTGATTTCCTCATTTCAAATTTGTATGCCTTTTATTTCTTTCTCTTGCCTGATTGCTCTGCATATATTTTTCTAGTACTATATTAAATAAGACTGGCGAGAATGGATACACTATCTTATTCTTCATCTATGAAGAAGTGTTTTCTGGTTTTCCCAATTTAGTATGACGTTAGCTCTGGGTTTGTCATAGGTAGCAATTATTAATTTGGAGTATGTTCCTTGTGTGTAAAATTTTTTTAGAACGTTTTCCATTAAAAATATGAAAATATGAATTTTATCTTGTTTTCCCTCTATTGATATTAATCATATGATTTTAATAATTTGTTTTGTTTATGTAATATAATACATTTATTGGTTTGTGAATGTTGAAGCATTTTTGCATCCCTGGGATAGGATGAAAACAATTTGATTATAGTATATGATCTATCCAATGTGACATTGGATTTGATTCTTTAGTATTTTGTTGAGGAATTTTTAATTTATTTTCATCAGGAATATTGGTCTACAGTTTTTTTTTTGTTGTTTGTTATTTTCTTGTCAGGTTTTTATATCAGGGTAATGTTGGCCTCAAAAAATGAGTATGAAAAGAAAGTTTCCCTCTCTTTCAATTATATGAAGAGGTTTTAAATATTATTTCTTGTTAAAAGTTTAGTAAAATTCAGCCACGAAAAGCTCCATCCTGGGCTTTTCTTATTGGAATACTTTTTATTAAGGATTCAGTCTCAGCACTTGGTATGCTCAGGACTTTTGTATCCTCAATTTCAGTGAATGAGTTCAGAAGTTTTCCCATTTCCTATAGTTTTTCCAATTTATTTTCATATAGTTTTTCAAAATAATCATAATGTCCTTTCAATTTTTGCACTATCAGTTATGCTGCCTTCTTTACAAACTTAATTTTATTTTTTGAATCATTCCCTCTCCCTCTCTCTCTCTTTCTCTGCCTTCCTCCTTTCTTCCCTCCCTCCCTCCCTCTTCTTGGTGTAACAAAAGATGGTCAATTTTATTTATCTTTTCAAAGAGCCAGATCTGTTTCAGTGATTCTTTGTATTATTCTTTTTTACTCAATTTTACTTATTTCTGCTTTGATCTTGTTTTTTCTTTCCTTCTTAATTTTGTGTTTGACTTGTTCTTGTTAGTTCCTAAGACCTTGAGATGTATCATTTGGTTGTTACCTTGCAATCTTCCTTTCTCCCCACAATCCCCACTTTTCCCATTTTGTTCATGAGAGATGCATGACGTTATGCTATTTTTTTAAATTTATTAACACTTGTTTTTTGTCCTAACATATGATATATTGTAGAGAAAGTTTTGTGAATTAGAGGAAACAATGTATCTTTTACATCTGTTGGATAGAATGTTCTATCAATGTGGGTTAAGCCTTTTTGATGAACAGTGTAGTTTAACTTTGATGTTTACTTACTTATTTTGTTTCTGGATAATATATACATTTATCAAAGTAATATATACATTTATAAGGTGGGATATTAAAATTCCTCAGTATTATTGCATTGAAGCCTATCTCTTTCTTTCTTTAGTTCTAATAGTGATTGTTTTATTAAATTGTGTATTCTGTCTGTAGGTGCCTGTAGATCTATGATAACTGTATCTTTTTGTCAATTTGTCCTTTGATCATTATATAGTGACTTTTTTTTTGAAAGCGCACAGAACTATCTATACTTGTTTTTATTTTAAAGCCTTTTTTTTTTTTGGTTACATATAGTATAGCTACTCCTGATCACTTTCAGAATCCCTTTTGCTTAGAATATCATTTTCCACCCTTTCACTTTCTGTATTTTTGTCTTTATTAATGAGTTGAGATTATCATAGGTAATATAATGTTGGATATTACATTTTAAATCTATTTATTCACTCTGAATATGTTAATAGGAAAATTAAAACCATATACATTCTGAGTTATTATTGAAATATACGGGCTTATTCCAATCATTTTGTTGATTTTCTCCTAATAATTTTGAATATTCTTTGTTCATTCTGCCTCTCTTATTCATCTTCATTGTTTGATGGCTTACTATATTGACAATATTGATTCTTTCCAATTTCTCATTTATGTATCTATTCTCCTACTCAAATATTTGCTTTCATGCTTTTGTGATGGTAGTAATCTTCCTTGTACTTTTGGGTGTAGGATTCCCTAACATTTTATGTAAGTTTGATGTGTTACTCATGAATTTCTTCATTTTTTGCTTATATTGGAAGGTCTTTATCTTTGATTCTAAATCATAGACTTGTTGAGTATTGTAATATTGGATGATAGCTCTTACCTTCAACGAATTGACATACATCATCCCATGCTGTCCAGCCCTGTAGGATTGCTTGTTCTTTGTTGAAGAGCTTTGGTTTGTTTTGTAGAGGAGGAAGTGAATGCTGGATCTTTCTATTCAGCTGAATTGTCTTCATACTTTATTTTTATTTCTCTGCCTTCTTCAGTATCTAACATGTTAGCCAGAATAATGCACCTGTCCCCCCCCCCCGAAAAAAAAAGAATGTAGAGCCACCACTGCCTATTAATATATTACCTTATATGGAGAAAAAAAACAACCTTTGCTGATTAACATTAAGGACTACTGAGATGTAGAAATTCACAAGAATTATCCAAGTGAGCTCAGTTTAAGCAAGTGGATCTTTAAAATTAGAAGAAGGATACAGGAGTTGGGTGAGAGACATGAGTCCTAGGAAAGTTCAACCCCTCCTTTATTGGCTTTGAAAATTGGAGGAAGAGGACCATGAATCAACAAAAGCAGATGACTTATAGAAACAGGGCCTATCCATCAGCTGATATGCACCCATCAAGAAAACAGGAGCCACAGAACTACCATCACAACAAAAAGGATAATCCCCTAGAGCCTTTGTTGAGGCACATGGTTTTAATGACCCTTTGGTTTTGTCCTGGGGAGACCTGTGCCCATCTTCTAAACTAAAGAGGTATAACGTAATGCATTTATTTTGTTTTAAAATTAAGTGGCAATTTGTTAGAGAAACAATAGAAGGCTAATATACCCAGTCACTGATTGCAGGGATATATTTTTTTCCTCTCTCAAGTTATCTTTATCCTCATCAAGCTCTTCATCAAAATCTGACAAACTAAATCCTAAATCAAATGTTTCAATATAGTTCTTTTAACATTGAAGTAGAATGAAGAGGACTTCCCATAATAAGCTATTTTTATAATACACCCGTCTAGTTTTCTAGTCCTTGCTGCAGGGACCACAATATATTAGGTGATAAATAAATATTCTTGACTTTTAAGACAAATATTGATAGATAAACTGAAATAAATCTTTGATATCAATTCTAAGGCATTCCAAGAACATGGCTGTCAGACCAAATGATCTACCGCCTTTAATTATCTTGAACTAAAGTCTCGAACAGATCTGGAATGAGAGGCCATTCTTGCCTCAATAGAAGCCTGTCTGAGAATCCTAATATGTCCCTTGATATTCCCTGTACTCAACTTCCCTACAATTTGACTAACTATGTTACTATTAGCTTTCACTCAATAAACCCACAAACATCATTAATGCACACCACTCATTCTGAATTTATAATGAAAATTTTAAATCCTGACATTCATTTTGATGGTTCCACTTCCCACTATGTCCCAAGCATAGAACTTTCACTCTTGGACTGAATTCAAGATTTTTACAGTTTTTATAACTGTTGAAGATTACCTAAGTTTCTCCTTTCAGATAAGGAACAAGATAATTTAACCTCTCACAATGCTCTGACTCATCATTATCCTAAAAATCCAAGCTAACACAATAAAACAAGACAAGGAAATAATGGTATATAGGTTGGGAAGTTAAGACATAAAATTTTCTTTGTTCACATAGGATGTTACTGTCTATGTAGAAAAGCCCAAAGAATCAACAACTCCTGGAAATACAAGTGATGAATTCTAGCTAGGTTGCACCAAAGTTAATATAAGAAAAATATTTGTTTTCCTATTCAATAATGATATAGCTCAGTTGGTAGAGTGCTTGCCTTACATGCACAAGGCCTTGGGTTCAATCCCCAGAACCATAAAAAATTAAAATAAAATGAAATGGAATAAAATAAAATTTGAAAATAAATACATGGTTTTACTTACATAAGAATCAATCATGAGTAAAGCAAAAACTTAAGAAATGTATAAATCTAGATGAGGAAAATGACAAAACTGTGCTGTTAAAAAATTGAAAAAAAATCTAAACAAATGCACACAAATTGCATGTTCATTGATAGATTCAATATTATTAGTGTGATCAATTCTTTCCAACTTGATCCACAGATTTAATGCAATTTGAACAAAAATTCAAACTTGTTATTTTGTTAAGTGTTAGTGAATTGATTCAAAAAATTAAAATGTAAAAGCAAAAGGTGAAAGGTTGAAGAAGCTAAAATGTAAAGGATAAAACTTGATTCTATAAAGTCTTTCTTTTAGTTCTATTAAGTTACACATTTCTGAAGTAAGATTAAGTTTTGTTCTCCTGAAACCTGAAATTGTGAAAGCATAAAACAATACCCAGAACTGCCCATTAGATGTGTGTCGAAATCTCCCCTGACCATCTGGTTGCTCAAGGAGAACAACCCCCTTTCCTCAGAAACCGTGCAGTCCCGCACGTACACACCTCAGGGCTTAAACCAATCAGTTTAAATATATACCCATCTTAGTACACTGACCAATCACCCCTACCCGACCTGTTCCCGCCAGTGAATGTGCTAATCATGTTTTAGAGTTGTTATTTGATTTTCCCGCGGTATGTGATGATTTGCTAAGGGATGCTATGATGTATGTAAAGTCCCTGCCCTCTCCAAAGAATGTATACAAGCTCTGCTTAAGTTATTCTCAGGACTCTTTGCTCCTCCGAAGTGAGCTCTGAGCCCCAGCATGCTGGACCCCCAATAAACCCTTTGCTGTTGCATGAGACAGTCTCTTGGTGTTCTTTTCCTCCCACGTTTGCCCGACGTTTACAAAGGTAATAACCAACACTAAGTTGAAGAACAAAATTTATACTACCTGGATTTAAGATTTGCTATAAATTGATAGAAATTAAAAGTGTGGTTTTTTTGTGAGAAAAAGACTAGATCAGTGAATTATACTGGAACAACAAAATATTCACTTGGGAAAAACAGTTATCTAGGCTTAAACTTTTGTCTTTTATAAAAATTTATTCAACATGGATCACAGGTATAAATGTAGAATGTGAAAATAAAAAAAAAATACTTCTGAATTATAAGAAGAAAAATCTAGGCAAATTTGGGTTTGGCAGTGAACTTTAAGATCCAACACTAAAATAATAATATCTGAAATGTTCAAGATATATTAAATTTCACTAAATTTAAAAACTTTAACTTGAGAAAAGAAACTTTTAAGCGAATTAGGAGACAAGCCATAGGCCATATATTTGTAAAATACATGTCAATAAAGAATTTCTATGAAAAATACACAGAATACACAAAAAAACCCTCTTAAGACTCAATAATAAAAAACACAATTCAATTTTAAATGTGGATAAAAATCTGAATACCCATCTTATTAAATATACAGATGAAAAATAAGCAAATGAAAAAATATTCAACATGCTATTAGAAAATTACAAATTATAGTAAAAATTATAAATATATACCCACCTATTAGGCTAAAATCCAAAATACACCATCAAATTCTGGAGAAGATGTGGAGCAAACTGAATTTCCATTAATTGGTGGTAGTATGCAAAAATGGTATTCTACTTTTTAAGTTTGCCTGGAATTTTCTTACAAAGCTAAGGAAATACCATTCATGATCCTTGGTAGATATTCAGATGAGTTTGAAAATTATGTCCACATAAAAACATGCATGTAATATTTGTAGCCATGTATTCATGATTGTTATATCTTGAAAGCAACCAAGATACCTTTCAATATGTTAGTGGAAAAATAAACTATTGTATAGCCATTCAGTAGAACTTTTTCAGCAATAAATAGGAAGGAGCTATCACCCCCATGAGGGGTGGAAATGAATGTCCATATATTACTAATTGAAAGAAGTCACTCTGAAAAAGCTGTGAACACTATTCACTGAAATAGGGTGCCCTGGTGAGCTGAGTACTTTGCACTGGAATAGATTACAAGGGCCTCAGAAGCCAGAAGTTCTCTCTGACTTCCTCCTGCCCTCCTTTTTCTTTTCTCTATCTCTCTCTCAAGATAAATCTTAGAAACTAGACCTCCTCTCAACTGAAGCAAATTACAAAACCTGGAAAGGTGGCCTCTGACCTCTTTTTCCCTGAAGGTGCTCATTGGCTTAGCTGGGTGTGCATTGATAATGTCATATAAAGACACAAGAAATACTCTGACCAAACAGACCTTGCTCTGTCCACCTAATTTATTACCAGGAGATCACACTATTTATCTAATAATGCTTTTCCATTACTATGTACTTTTTTTCAACAGACTTACTATAAGAATACAAAGATTCCTCTATGTCTTTGAGTCTTTATTACTGAAGGGTCCTGTGTCACACTAAAACTTTAAATGAATTTCTGATTATTTTCTCTTGTTAATTTGTCTTTTTGTTATATGGGTGTCCATTCACGTTCCTTGCAATGCGTGAGGAAAAGACATTACTGTTTCTGCCCTCCAGCTACATACCATATGATTGCAACTTTTGAAATTCTGAAAAACACAACATTTTAGAGAGAATAAAAAGATGTGGTTCATGAGTTTGGGGAGAGAAAGCAGAAATTAATAGGTAGAAAACAAGGACGTTTAGGGAGTATAACTATTCCATATTTGTTACATTGACATATACATGACATTAACAATTGGTTTACAATCATTGGACTATATACAATACAAGGAGTGAATTACAATGTGAAGTATGGAATCCAATTAATAATAATATATCGATTATTTTTCCTCAATTGTAACAAATGTACTATGATAATGCAATATAATATTTTAATGACTTGGGAAACTGTGTAGATACCTAGATACCGGCAGTTAAGAATATATATGGAAACTGTTTTTTGCTTTTTAGTTTTTAGGTGAATGAAAGATGCCTCTGCAAAACAAAATCCATTGGAAAGTATCTGACAGATATTTTCTCACAGTGAGATCTTTGATTGGAAACAGTTGAGTACCAAATGCTGCCTTATTGCTGAAATTGTACAGTTTTGCTTATTTTCCTAAAAGCAACATCAGCCTGTCTTTTCTTGTTTGCCAAAGATAAGAATTGTTTTAGTGACCAGTGTACATTGTACATTTTTTTGTTATACTAAATTTTATTGTTGAATTGACCATTATAATGTGTTGTTAGAATTTTGCTCTTAAAATTTTTAGCAATTTCTTTCTTAAATTTGATGGGATTTCTTAATAGATATTCACTTTGCTCACATATAGATAGCAATGTTTCTAGTGTAAATGTTTCACTTTCTTTTTTCAAAATAAAAGACTTTGTAATAAACAAAATATTCTGACACACTTAAAATATTTTTTATTGTAGATGTTCAAGCCACTGTGAAAGTCATTGTCACTGTTGGTTAAATTGAAGCAAGCTAAACTTGTTTTTTCTTAAATCATACTGTGAATAGTCAGAGGCTGACCACACATCCCCCCCTCCCTCCCTCCTCCATTTTTCCCAGCTTTTCTTCCAATTTCTGTCAAGTAATTTAAGATTTGTATATCTTAAACTCTTTTGACTTTGAAATACTAAGTTCTAAAATTTATTAGTTCTAAAAGTTAATTCTTATATGTTAGTGTCTGATGGGGATAACTAGAGTAATTCCTAGCAATAACTGCAAATGAATTTGCAGGTGATATGAAACATATGCACAAATAATTCTGCCACTTAGCAGAATGTAACTAGTGTCATAATTAGCAAAAATAAATGCTATGGGAGTTGAAAAGAAGCAGAGCTCACTTTCAAAAGAGAAATATAGAATTGTGAGTGGAATTTGAAATATTCCTTGAAAATGGTTATGGATTTCTGATATTTTAGAAACAAGCATAATTTTCTTAAGATTCATTCAAATTTTTGTTTGAATCAATACTTTCTTTAATATCCTATGATATGGATGTAGCAGAATTGAACCATTTACCTATATTAAAGGACATTGGCTTTATTTCTACTTTTTAGTTATAAAACTGCTAGGAGCATTCATGCATAAGATTTTGTGTAACCTAACTATTCATGATCTTTGGAATAAATTCCCAGGAGAACAATTGCTAGATTGTATGGTAGTTGAACATTTTATTTTTATAGAGGACACAAATATTTCATAAAAGGCCAGAAAATGAGTATTTTATATATTGAGGGTGTTATGGTTTGGATTTGGAATGTCTTCCATAGGTTTCAGTGTTGAAGGCTTAGTTGCCAGTGTAGCAATGTTCAGATGTGAGGATGTGGGAAATGATTGATTGGATGTTGAGGACTCTGACCTCTTCAGTGGATTAATCCACTGTGGAATTCATAACTGAATGAGTTACTGAAAAGTTCCAGAAACTATAGGGGGTGAAGCCTTATTGGTAGAAGTAGATCACTGGGATCATTCCTTGGAAAGGTATACCTGTACCCTAGCCCTTCCTTGCTCATTTTTTCTCATCCTGGCTGTCATGACATGAGTAGATTTCGTCCAGTCCACCATACTTTGTCACCTGCCATAGTGAAATTTGCTTCACTTCAGGCTCAAAGCACTGAAGTCCACCAATGAGACTGAAACCTATGTAACTATGAACCAAAGTTAATCTTTCCTCTTTCAAATTTTTCCAGGTATTTTGTCCCAGCAAGGAAAATATGGCTTATACAGGAATATATACAGTCTTTATCAGAACTGGTTAACTGTAATTATAGCACAAAAACAATCATAGATAAGCATAAATACTTAAACATGGATGTATTCCAGTGACTTTATTTAAGAAACATGTAATGACTCAATTTAATCCACATGTCAATCTCCCGATTCCTGACCTGAATCATACAATAGACTTGTAATATCTTTCTCTCACCCATCACATGGTTCGTAGCAGAGGTACTTCCAATAAAAGATAGATTAAAAGGTGGAGATCATACTAACTTATTGAATATAAGTTTTATGTGACACAGAATCCTTCACAAGGAAATAAAAGCCCAAGGATACAGAAAATCTTTGTGTTTTTATGCTTAGGTTTGATGAAGTAAAAGACAGTCATGGGGAACCATGATTACGTAGAGTATGTGGTATTTTGGTAATTAGCTAGATAAATTTTAAGGCCTGTTTGCTACAATTCTTCAGAGTCCTTGTGTCTTCAAAGATCATTTCTTTCCTCAGGATGTAAGGAGGGCACTTCTCAGGTGAATTTCTTAAGACCAACTTTAATGACAGGACAGAGAACGTTTTTGTGAACTGCTTCTCACAGAGAAGGATAGGAGAAAGTCAGAGAGACCTTCTTGCTTTTGCTGTTTGCTTAAATTGAAAAGTGCTATATTTTGGGGTAGCATATTCTAAATCCCATTGTCATTCTAAAAATATTGACACATAATCAGGAACAAATGCATAAAATATAGGTAGGGATTGTGGATTGCACTTCAAGAGTGAAACGTGATTGAAAATGCTCTCACTTTCTTTCATAGAGTCATATAAGTAATAAAAAACTATAAATTGTTGAGATTCATTATCTATATAGTTACAAAATAGTTTACTCATAAATTATGACAATCAAAACCATTGTTTGAATTTTAATGCTAGGTCAGAAACTTACTAATTTTTATTTCTAGACCTAGCCTCTAAAATTGTATGATATAAATTTTGAAAATGAAATGGAACATCAAAATAATCTGTACATATTTCTAAATTAAAAGGAATTATGATCTTTTGGCAGTGATTATATTCACTCTTTGTGGGTTAAGTCATTGTTATTCAAGAAAACAAATTCCTTGTATTATCCCAAATTAATATTTTCCTCTAAAATAATGTTGTTATAGCCATGCAAATAATCTTTCAAGATGTGTTTTAAATAAATGCTTTTATTTTTGCTTTCATGTATAAATATCTGAAATTGGACTCCAGTTTTTAAAAAGAGGTCTCAGATATATGTATTTATGTTTAGATATTCTTACTAACAATATCTCAAATATCTGTAGTCCTTCTTGTAGGTTTTAGATGTGTTTGGGAGTGAGAATGGTTTTAGCAAAAGTCCATAAATCCATGGTTGAAATATGTGAGACTATCTCTGTGCTAATATTTTTGTAGACATGACATGCCAATCAGTATCTGTTTGTCAATTCTTGAAAGAAGTCTATGTAGGGAATTCTGTTTAATTTTTTTATAGAGAAGTTAATGAAGTAAGAGGAATTAAGCTGCACCATTCTAGGACAGGAAATGGAAGTTTTATTTTCATAATATATTGGGTGCCATTGGACTATAACATTAATTTTGTTGATACATTTAAGAAAGTAAGCATCTTCAAGGAACATGTATATATTTTCCATGATTAAATTTGAGTTAAAATATTCTTCCTACATATCTATTCATTAAATATTTTAACAAGAATTATATTGCTTTATACATGAAAACTTAAATGCAATGCACTTATAGTACTTAAGAAATATAGCAGATAAGAAGGCTCTGTGTTATCTTGATACCAAATCAAGTGCTTTATTTGTAGGAATTAATTTATCTCTGTAATTCAGAGAGTCTTCAGCATATATATCCAATAGATTTGACATCTTTCCTGTTTTCAATGTTGCCAATATAACATTTTAAAAAATGTTGGGCAGAGGGCAACTACTAACCCTCAAAAAAGCATTAGATAGTAATAATATCAAGGCTCTCTGTTTTCCTCAACAGTAATCTGATTCTCTAGCTGTGATAAACTGCTCTGCCTTTGGCCTTCTAGTTTAGCCATTTAGGAATTGGATTATTGTCTCATAAAACAAAAAGGCAATGATATCATTGCTTAATTATAATCATTATTAAAAGTTCCAAATCATGTCATTATTAGGAAAAGGGCAATTGATGGTACTTGAATGAATGACCCTCAAAGAATGTTTCAATTTATTTCTTGTCAGGAAAAATAAAAACACATTTGGAGTACAATACACAAAGTGGAAGATGATCATGCATGCTGGTTCAGAGCTTAGGGTTCCGAAGTGGTTTGAAAGATTTGAATCCAGGGGCTGGCGCTATGGCTCAACAATAGCACACTTGCCTGGCATGCATGAGGCACTGGGTTCAATTCTCAGCATCACATATAAGTACAATAAATGAATAAAGGTCTATCAACAACATATATATATATATATACACATATATATATATATAAAGAAGTGCTTGAATCACTATTTCAACTTTTATTCATTGTACATACTTGCTTCTTCATCTATAAAATACTAACAAGACATTGTACTTATGAAAAGGCTATACTTTCTGTAAAAATGAAATGTTATCATGTGTGTTTCATGTTTAACTCAGTGCTTGACATTTAGAAAGTACTCACTAAATGGGAGAAATTTAAAATAATACAATAATGATGATGTAATCTTGGTTATTTCAAAATTTCTTTACATTTACTACATCCCAGTGAAATTATTTTTAAACACTTAATGTTTTTACAAAAAAAAATGTCCATGTTCCTTTCCATAGTTTAATGTCCTTGATGTTTGAGATCTGTCTTGTTTATCTTATCCTTATCTATGATAATAGCACTAGCTTCAATTTGTGGCTTACTAAAGTTAGGAACTGTGTTTATTTCTCCTAATTTTGCACCTGGCACAAAATAAGATTCCCTGAATATTCATTGAATGATTTTTTCATAATCCCTGGACTAGCTCAGAACTTTGTATATAGAACCTGTGTGTTACCTGAAAGACACAGCATTATGCAACAAGATACCAGATGCAAAATGTTGCATATTTTTGCCTAGAAGACGCATGATGAGACGGAATGTAGGAATCAGGGAAGATGGCTTTGAGATAGATCTTTAAAATTAAAAAGATTTTTAATAGGCATAGAATAAATGAAGAGCATCTCAGATGGATAAAAATGAGTGTGTGTGTGTGTGTGTGTGTACATATACATATATATATAATATTTTGTAAGTTTATTCTTAAAATAGTGTTATGTAAATTTAGAGCAGACAGATATTATGAACATTGAATTTAATTTGTAGTTATAAATTAAAAATAGACAAAAGCTGGAGTAAAATTGGGAATTAATTACATAG
The DNA here is from genome assembly GCF_052094955.1 of Ictidomys tridecemlineatus. Lineage (NCBI taxonomy): Eukaryota > Metazoa > Chordata > Mammalia > Rodentia > Sciuridae > Ictidomys > Ictidomys tridecemlineatus. The sequence continues at coordinate 153,762,363 of NC_135480.1, read as the reverse complement.
TAAAATAAGCAAAAATGGAAAATCTGTTTTCAAAAGGTAAAAAATATTCTTGATGAGGTATATTTGACCATAGCAGAAAAGAAAATTGACATGACTATATTAAGGTCATGTAAATAGGAGAGATGTCACGATATGTCTGTATTCGAATTCTCTATCACAGTGAGGAGGAGAGTGAGGCTTCATTAAAAGAAATATGGTGAGGGGAAGGTGGAATATACAATGCAAGAGAAGATGAAATGCTTTATTTCAGAAAGACTGAATTTTAGGTACCAATACCATATCTAAAGAATACATAAGCAATAGGTATTTAGAAAGACATGGTTTTTATGTCATTCATTTTATAAGGCAGCTATATCCTATGTTGTAAATGTTGAGATAAACAGAAAGAGATCACAAACTGGATAACATTCAGAGGGATTTGGAGGTCAAGGAACAAGTCAAAAAGCTAGCATATCATAAAATCTTGCTGATAGAAGATAAAAAGTCCAAACATAGAGAATGCTTAACAATATTAAATGTCACATTAATTTCAAGCAAAGTGAAGAATTTTAAAATATTTGGTAATTAGACAGTAATTAGTGACCTTTAGAGGAGAAACTCCAGCTAAATGCTAAGGTAAAAGATGTTTCAAAAATTAAAAATTTAGTGATGTGTAAGAAAGAAGAGTTAGTATGGTACTTACTATTAGAAATGTTAATTCAATTCAATGTAATTAGAGAGTGTATTTTTTTTGTTTTAAAAGAGAGAAAATCTCTAGCTAAGGAGAAACTACAATAATATAATAGTAATATAATAACAATAGCACTTAATAGGATTAATGCTTAGAGATAGAAAGAAAGAAGTATTTTATAAGAATTCAATGAATGCCCAATATGCTTGGGGGACTGTGTCAGATGCTGAATAAACAGATCTATGTAAGGCACACAATCTAAAAAGTGAGATAGAAACAAAAGAAATAAGTACATATAATATGATGTGTTATCATAAATATATTACATGCATGGACTGTGTAAATAGACAGGGTTTTCCATCTTTATATCAGATAAAAGTGGTCTTCAAGCAAAGTTAGTCAGAAGGGATAAAGGAGGACATTTCATACTGCATAAGAAAATCATACATCAACAAGACATACATTTTTCAAACATTGTTCTATTACTATATACCCTAAGAATATATAGTTCATTTGTGTAGGCTATATCATAAAAATATGTATTAATTTTACATTAACATTTTAAGTTTAGTGTTTTCATAATTATAGTATTAGTCACAAAAATATGTGTTCCCTTTGGTTATCCCATCATCATCTTTTACCCAGAGTTGATGTTTATGCATTCAATAAATACTGGCCTTGGTCTAAACACTGGTGATGAAGGGTCATCAAGAATCATTCAAGCTAGGCATGCTGGTGCACTCCTAATCCCAGGTTTTTGGGAAGCTGACACAGGAGAATTTTAAGTTGGAAACCAACCTGGGCAACATAGTAAGAACCTGTCTCTAAGCAAAATATAAAGGACTGGGGATGTGACTCATTTAAAGTGTTCAATATCTAGCATCAAAAAAACAATCCGACTTCATGGAGCATACACACTAATTTGGATAGGATAGCAGAGATAATGCTGTATTTTCACAAAATCCATGATTTTCCTCTTTCTATACAGGGAAACAATATCTATTAGCATCCTTGAAAGTTTTGTTGGGGTCCTGTGTAATTGAGTTCTGGCTAATTTTTTGTCCCAAATAATACATATCACATCTGAACTCATCCTGAAAAACCTTTATATTTCACACTCTTATTATCTTTTCATATAAAGCTGGATAGCTACATGTTGATGGTGGTGGCATTATAAAAATGGAAGCAACCCAGAGCCCCAAGTCTCCAATTGAAAGACAGCTTCCTGACAGACATTGTGTTGTCAGTAGAAAATAAACATTAATTATGTTAAGCCATTGAGATTGGGAATTGCTTGTTATAGAGGTTAATAATACTGAATGATATAAATAGTATGGCTATATGAGGAAGATCCCAAGCTTCCTATTAAAATGTAAATTCTAGAGTCAGAGCTAGTGTGGGGACAAGCAAGACATAACCATACAGGAAAAATGAATATATGAGTGTCTGTGACCTTTTTAGATAGCTCATGTTGAACATGCATTTCATCTTTATATATACTCAGTTTTTATTGCAGTGAGAGATACGACACTGCACTGGACCACAAATGGTTGCCTCCTGGGGATTGCACCTCCCCTATGGGTGTCCACTCTGAGAATAGAAAAAAAGTATAATAGAAAATGACTGTGAATGATGTCAGTGGATTCTTCATCTGTTCAAACATAATATTCTGAGAGTTGAGAAATAAGTAATATAAAAAATATGAATGAATTTACATGGGCATTCTTTTCCAAGCATAGAAGAAAGTTTATCTTGCAAAATGTAGTCATAAATTTTCTTGCTCTGAGAAGATATCAAAAAACCCATGTTTATTCTAAAATGCCATCTTCATAAATTGTGCATGTAAAGCACTCAAGAACCTTAAAATCTCATGTTCCCTCTGATGGGTAGCAATAGATCAGAGAAGTTAGACAATTTGCCCAAGATCACATAAATTGTTAAGAAAACTTAAAATTAGTTTTAATTTCAACTTCATTAGTTTATTGCTGTGCTTTCTTGTGTATGTCAATAAACCTGAATTCACCAACTAGTAAGAATGTTTCACTATGTGTGTAGAAGTGATGCCATAGCTTGTTTTTGTTTTTGGACTTTGATTTCATTTTAGATAGTAAAATTGCAGATGCAAGAGCTCAGTATTCCTTCAAACAGTTTTTTTAATAATGACCAAAAAATATTAGCTGATGCTATTTTCATTTTGATAATATTTTATATTGTACGAACCAGAACATGAACATTCAAGTGAACAGATAATATTTGATTATGAAAATTCTGAAAGAATTTCAAGTTTGAAATTCAATATTTTTAGCAACTTACTGACTACATGAATATTTTGAAAGGGGAATTTATATAACAATTACAGATGTACGATGATATTTTAAATTGTTTTTGTTGTTGCTGTTGGTTTTGTTCTTATAAAATTTTCCTGGTCTGTACTAGTTCTAGTGCTTTAAATGCATGCCTAACTCTTTTACTTCAAAAAATACTTGAATCCAAAGAATATATGAAGCCAAAGCTCTTTTTTCCCTGGTAATGAAAAATGGCAAAAGCATGAAAAAAAAATCAACCCTCAGATTTTCATTTTTACTGAATCACAAATTTTTCACATTTTACGTTAGCAGGGAACAAATAGAACAGATGAACTTATTGGAGTGTTGTTTCTTTTCACTGTAAACACACTGTAGACACATATATTAAGCAAATAGCTAAATGTAAGGGGTGCAGGAGTGGAAACAAAGTATCTACAGTGTTTGCCAAGTGAATAAGGCCTTGAAAGACTGTTAGCTGCTCACAGATCCTGTTTTATTTCAATAGGAGATCCCTGCAGAACACATCCAGTAGCCCCTTTTTTTCTTTCTGGATGTAGTATTTCTCTTACTAATATTAAATGTAAAACTTCAGAACTGTATCTTACAGTAGCAAATTAAATATTATGGTGTCTTATCGTATTTGTCTACACAAATAGAAAAGAACCTCTCTTCTTTACATCACCACCTCCATGTCAAAGAAAGTTTGTAGAGAAAGACATGGCTGAATGTGACAGCTTCTTTTATTTGAGAAAATTTGACAGTATTTTATATGAAAATGACAAGGAATGAAACTTCACCATTGATGCTTAATAAAATGGAAAAGAAAGATCGCCTGGTGCAAGAATTATCTTAAAAATCTCACTGTTGGTAGACATTGCGGCACTCTCGTAGGACATCAGTGTGAGTCACATCATTCTGCTCAAAACCTTGAGCGACTCCTAGAATAAAGTTCTAGCTTCTTAGCATGTCATTCATATTCTTCCAAGATATTTTTTTCCTCCCTCTTTTTAACCTTTACTCTTTCCATCCATTATTTGTGTCTGTATCTGTAGTGGAAATATCTGCCAATCCATAAAAATAAAGCATAGATGAATAATATTATGCCAAGGTCTAGTCTAAAACACCCCTGTCTGTCTTAGCTCAAATCCAGATTAGACTAAGAGAGGCTGATGTGAAAGAAAATTTTCTTAGGTAACAAGTCTGTGACTCTGACCAGATGCACTTTCTTATTTTAACGAAAGGTAACTTCAAATTGAGAACACAGAATATTTCAGTCTTTTATGAAATCCAGGCTATATAATGTGTATGTGTATGTGTGTATATATATATATAACTTAGATTTCTCTTAGAATATTGTGGTTATTCTTTCAAAAGTATAATTCCAAAATATATATTCTTGGAAATTAAAATTCAATGTATTCTTAATTTAATAAGTTAATTTCACTTTGGAATTAAAATTCCAAAATTCCATTTTTCTATCTCTGAATTGCTTACAGTTATCTGATATAAAACTTTCATATTATTCCTGTTTAGGCATTTTGTTACTAGTATTTTGCTACTGCTTATGCTCAAGGCAATATCAGCAGCCCTCATGAACCATAAAAAAAGTATTTTCCCAGTCACTGAAAACTTTTTTCCTGCCTAATTAAAAAGAAAGAAAAACTTTTGAAATAAAAATATGTTTTTATATTTTAAAGAAACAGTTTTTGAGCCTCATATTTGAGCAGTTCTTTGTGCAGTTTAATGACTACAGGTAGCTTCATGAAATTAGGCACTATTACATCTTTTGTGTGAATAAGATTTTCAGTGCTTAAGTACAGTTGTAGTTAATCATGATTTATGTAGATTTGTGGATTAACCTTGGCTTTTTTTTTCTTAAAAGAGATAATATTAATTTCTAGTTTTAAAAGGACTTTTATTTCTGAACAAAGTTTCTAGGCTATGCAATTATATATTTTATAAGGCTTAGAAACTTTTTTGACATTGTACTAGAAGCAAAGTGCATGAGAAAAAACTCAAATTTCCTTATGAAAATGAGAGTACTGTTTGCATTAAAACATTGACCTCATGTGCTCCTCAGCAACTAGAATCGAGGGCTCCCTCCTGAACTATGGTTAACTTCACTTCATAAACTATAAGAAACATTTCATTAGGTTTTCTTTTCTGTAATATCTTCTTGGAAATATTAACCAAAATGTGAACTTCATATTGAGTGAAGACTTAGAAACTTTTTGTAAAGGGTTTCTACATTGTTTGACAAATGGTGACATGATCACTAAGCTCTTAGGACCTAAAGAAAATGTATGGAAGATCCAACAGTTGAATTGGACCTTGAAAGAACGGTAAGTTAGGGCTGGGGATGTGGCTCAAGCGGTAGCACGCTCGCCTGACATGCGTGCTGCCCGGGTTCGATCCCCAGCACCACATACCAACAAAAATGTTGTGTCCGCCGAGAACTAAAAATAAATAATTATTTTTTTAAAAAATAGTAAGTTAAATTCCCAAAAGTATGGAGGAAATATAAGGTATTTAAGAAAGACTAAATGGTGATTGACAATGTTTTTAGTTTCTAAAATACTTCTTGTCGATTCTCATAAAGTCCTAAAAACTGTTTATATTTTATATTTATAGTTTGACATGGACAATTTGGTGGTGTATCTAATTAAAAATGAATGTTTTCAAAAGAATAATTAGGTACTAACCTTTAACATAATTTCAGGAAAGAAGAGCAAGCCAAGAGTCAGAAAGACTACTTTTTAAGTAATTAAATAATCTAAGCCTAGAACAATGATTATTTAAGCTGTGACAGCAAGAATAGAGATCCACATATGGATTCAAGATGTATTTAAAAGAAGTATTGACACACTTAGGGTACAAATTTTAACTTAAATGTCTAGGTAAGTATTGACACACTTAGGTTACAAGTTTTAACTCATATATCTAGGTAAATTGTTACTTTTGCCAGAAATCAAAAGCGAAGTGAAAAATACATGTTCAAGAAGAAATAGAAAATTTTAGTTGAAAATCAGACTAATACAAAAAGTTTGAAATATAGGAGGGACTTCTGTGTAAAATTTGAATCATAAGGGTTCATAACTACACAGAGAGAGAACCAGGGTCAATCATTGGCAGCTATGGTTGAACCCTTAGATTAAAAATTAAATTTTTAACAAAATATGAAATGAATTGTCAGATTAAAACTATAAGTGTTTCTGAAATTGATTATAAATATAGTTGGCATGATTGGTCTACAGATGAACTGCTTTGCAAGACTCATTATTTTTTTTGTTGTTGTTTGTTTATTCAATGCCAAGTACATGCTTCAATTACAAGTCCTGTCAATATTTTTATAGAGTACTGAAATAAAACCAAAAGACCTTTCCAAATACTGTATTTTGGCTTAAATATCTCAATTGTTTTCTTATATATGTGTTTTCCTTAAAACATTTTGGTATTGTCTTTTCTACTTTCTTTCCTTTCAAAATATTATATTCAGGGACAAATTTCTAATACTCTTCCAATTGATCATCTTGCAATTCATATTTTGGAACATATTTGTCAATCTACTGGGTTACTAAACAATTCTCCCAGCATGATTCTTAGAAAAACATGTTTTCCTTCCTCTTACCTAGTTGTAATGCCATGAGTTCTTCATGTAAATTATTAGAACTCTTTGTATAAAATTTGGCAATTCTAAAAATAAAAATAAAAGATAAAATTAATTTTAATTGTAGCAGTAAAGATTATTGGGAATACTTCTGTATCTTTATATGTTTTATTTGTGCAGCATACTTGAGCCTGTATACGTGTAACTGTGTTCATATAACACAATTGGAGTTTTATAGTGAGGATGATTTTGTGTAATTATATTTTTCAATTAATATTGTGAACTTGTAATTTGTAAATTCATTCTATCTGAGGACATGATTTAACACTGTGGCTTAAGTAGGCAAGCTACCCCTTTTCCCTTTGTGATTTACAGATCTTTCCTGAGGCTGCTTCCATTTCTTTTCTTTTTTTTCTTTTTTTTCTTTTTTTTTTAAACAGAGAGAGAAAGAGAGAGAGAGAGAGAGAAAGAGAGAGAGAGAGAGAGAGAGAGAGAGAGGAGAGAGAATTTTAGAATTTTAATATTTATTTTTTAGTTTTCGGCAGACACAACATCTTTGTTTGTATATGGTGCTGAGGATCGAACCTAGGCCGCATTCATGCCAGGCGACCGCGCTACCGCTTGAGCCACATCTCCAGCCCTGCTTCCATTTCTTAGCATCAATTAAGAAAATGCTGGTCCCTGTGACCTAGAAACTTGATTATTGATTAAAGGTAGATCATGACCAAAACTGGGAACACATGTTTTTAAATTACATTCAGGAAATAGATAAATATATAATAAAATTACTTTATACTAAAATATGAAGAATGAAGTAGAGAAGACGAGAGACCACTTGGTTCTGGATAAATGAGGAGACAAAGAATGAGGTACAGTCCGTCTTTAAGAAAGACACTGGAAACCTTGTTGTGGTCTTGCAAATCCTTTGCCTAGTCTTTCCTGATAACTTAAGTCCTTAGGCACCTTCATAGGGTTGATAGTTTAACAGATAAAAGTACAGAACACTGAGCTGCATTCACTCAATTTTTAGGATAATTAAAGTACAATATTTGGAACATTGGTTATGCTAGGTTATCTGATGTTTGTAAGTTAAGACTACTGTGTGTCCCACATTTTGTCTAGCAACACTTCACCTAGTGTCTTTCCTGAAAGCAGTTATTGTTTTAGATATCAGTACTTTGATAAATTCTCTTTACTTGTAAAAAAAAAAAAAAAAAAAAAAAAAAAGCCATGGCTAGAATAGCAACACCCATTTCACTGTAGGGCTACACTTTTTCAAGTATTTCACAAGCATTATAAATTTGTCTACACCTTACTGGCTAATATCTATATCAATATCTATATTCTTCTTGGTTCCAAAATAAGCAGCAGCTGAGAATAAATTTCCTTTCCTTTGGTTATAGCTTTAAAAATATGAATCCTCCAGCCACCTCTTTTTAACAATTTCTACAGGTCATCATTATGTGTCCTACTATGCATTCTTCCAAAAAATATTTCTCATCAATATAAGTGAATCTTGTTGTTACTTTATATCAAGAGAAATAAACAGGATTTTAAAAACTTGAAAATAAATGTTTTATTTTAAGAAATTACGATTTTTTTCCTTGCTATTTTCTCCTCAACACCTGCTTGACTCCTCACAATTCTCAGTATGTTAAGAATGTGGGCATTTTTGCCTGCACAGGTGGTATTTGCTTTAGCATTGAAATGAAAAATATGGACTTTAATTTTTAATACTTTCCATTTTTTTCTTGCTATGTGTTCAAATGCCCTGACTCCTTTCTCTTTTGTTTGGTATTGGGGGCTTAACCCAGGGGCACTTTACCAGCTGTAGCCCAAGCCCTTTCTTTTCTTTCTTTCTTTCTTTCTTTCTTTCTTTCTTTCTTTCTTTCTTTCTTTCTTTCTTTCTTTCTTTCTTTCTTTTTTTCTTTTTATGCACAGCCTTGCTAAATTTCTGAGGCTGACCTTGAACTTGGGATCTTCCTACTTCAGCCTAGACACTGATATTATAGATGTGCACCACCTTCACATACCTTACTCCTTTCTTTGGTTATTCAGTTCCATGAATTAGAGACATAAAGGTTTTACATTCTATGTCTGGAATTCTGCATGAATTGAGAGAAAGTAATTTCAGTAAGTGATTTCCTAGGTAGATGACTAGTAGAATGAGCCTTGCTTTATGATGAAACACCACCATTACATTCTGGGATTCTCTTATCTATAACAGAGCTGAGGGCTCTCAACAAGGATTGCACACACAGCAGCTGTATAGACAGAGTAGCACTCACTTGAGCATTTTAGAAGGTTCTTTGAGAATATATGAAATATATGGAGCATATTCATCTGAAAATATGCAATAGTAACCATGAGACGATAATAACTACTTTATCAATATCCTTCTTTGAGGATTATCCATTTCAAGTCAATCACTTCTTTCAAGAAACGTGTACAGTCAGTCTTTAAGAAATAACTCTTCAATTATCAGTGTCTAGATGCCAAGTGTATATTATGTTTTTCTTACTGATCTGCACTGCCTATTCAATCTAAATACATCCAGAAGTGAAGATGAAAGATATTTTGTAGATTTTTAATTCACTTTTAATTTACAAATATGCATGTGTGTATGTGTTTGTATATTTGCATATTTATCTATGAAGAGCATTTTACTACTTACTCTTCTATCATAGAGAAAAAATTCAAGGGGGTTCCATTAATTTTTCCCATGTTCATGTGTTTGGCAATTTCTGATTTATATTGACATGGCACTAAAATTCCAGGGCTCTACCTTTTACCTCAGGATTCCCCAAAACAATGTCCATATGGCAACAGTAGGAAAGGGACCATGTTAACTTTCAGGAGATTACACAAAAGGTTAACACAAACTCAGTGTTGAACTTCTCAGGTACTTGTGATATCATTTACATCCTCTCAGGATAAAAAAATATATATATTTTTTCACAACTTTTGAGGAAAGGATTAAAAAAGAAAAAAAAAAAAAGTCAATGTGGTCAACAGGCTCAATCTCTGTGACAACTCTTCTTGCTTCCCTTGCTCTATCTCTGAAGGTTGCTGGTATTTCTGGGCTGGTGGCTGTATCACTCCAGACTCTGTCTCTGTCTTCACAATGCTTGTCCTCTCCTTCTAGGTCAGTTTTGATGTCATTTACATACTCTCAGGATAATCCAGGATGATTCATTTAATGAATATAATTAAGATAGTTACTTGCATAATTTTTTTTCTAAACTAAGAGAATACTAACAGTTTCTATAAATACAAATGTGAACATATCTTTGGGAGCATTCTTGAGCTTACCATAGGATCACAGTTAAAACCAAAACTACAAATGGATTTCATTTTAACAAGGTAATAATACATGACTTTTGATTTTTTAATCAAATGGTTTCTCCTTAGGGCACCTAGAAAGAAATGTAATTGTTCTTTGATGCTTAACATTTCATGTGACACTGAAGTGTTTTACAATAATTAGGTATTGGTCATAGACCCACAAGAATAGAAATTGTGAATTCATGTATTCTTACCTGAGTGCACTTAAGAAACTAATTTGTATACTCCATCAATTTCTTTATCATCATGTCACTTTATTTTCTTAATGTTTGCTTGAGAATCACTAACTTTCCTTGAAGGTTGGGGTTACATAAATTTTTGCCTAATCACATGTTCCTCAAATTTTTATTCACCTAGCTGCCGTGAGAATTAAATCCCAGAAAATCTGGATTAATATGCAATATTTTATAGAAATGATTAATTATATTAATCCTATGTATGAGTAAACCCAAATAACAGCAAACAGATAAATAAAAGTTGAGTGTAACACAATGATTACTCCTAAACAAAGAAAAATTAACGTTACATTTTGTGTTATGATGAATATGATTACTTCACATTAATAACCCTTCCAAAGAGAAATATAATATTTGTTAGATTACATTTTGACAGGATTTATAAACATGTGATATACTAGTGCACGTTGCTAAAAATATCTGTGAACATTGAAAATTATGCAATATTATCAACATTTAGCATTTAAATCATCAATGGGGACATAAAAGTAAATAAGAATATAGTTTATGTACTGATTCAGGAAAACTGTGAAACTGTCTTTCATGATTAAAAGAATAAGAATTCCATTTATAGCTTTATCTACATCTCTAGTTAATTTGATTGTGGTTAGGCATGATTTTAGTATAACGGGTATAATGTAATATTTTGTCTCAACTTTCTAAATTTTTCATAGGCTTATTTCTTTACAGTTTTCAATTTTTACTAAAAATGTTCTCTATAATTTTTGTACGTGACAGTAGATTTTGTTTCTATATTTTATTTACATAGCTATTAGTACATTAAAATGAATTTATTTAAAAAAACCATTACTTCAATGTATTCAGGTATGCTCCATATGCACTGTGCTTTCTCAGAATAATTTTCCAGTCTGTACCAAACAAGGAGGTAGCTTAGACAAATGAATATAGAGAAAACAACCATAGTTTTATTAAAAGACCTAGTGAAGTATTATTCTGCCTGAGAATGTTTATGTGCAGGTTTCTAATTGTGAACGTATTACTCTTACTGTTGGTAAATGGAAAAATTCAACTTTGTTTTGCTTAAGAGAATTAGGGGAATTTCTCATAAGTATATTGATGTATCTTAAACCATGGGATAACTCAATTGTGTACGGATTCTGCTTGTGCCACTGCTGCTGGACTGCAGATGCAAACCAAGCCACACAGGCTGCCTTTGCCTCCTCCCTTTCCGTTCCTCTCTCCCTCCCTCCCTCCCTTCCTTCCTTCCTTTTTTAACCTGGGATTGAACTCAGGGGCACGGGACCACTGAGCCACATCCTCAGCCCTATTTTGTATTTTATTTAAAGACAGGTTCTCACTGAGTTCCTTAGCACCTCTCTTTTGCTGAGGCTGGCTTTGAACCCTCAATCCTCCTGCCCAAAGTCTCCTGATCTTTTAGGATTACAGGTGTGCACCACCATGCCCAGCCTACCTCATCTTTATTTACCTCTCTGTTGCATATACACATTTGAAATAGCATGGGATCTTAACAGCATCAGGCAGTTTTCTATTCTTATGAAACTACTTCTTTCATTTCTCGTAAACATGTACCAAACAACAGGTGTCACTTTTTTTTTTTTTTTTTGCACCAGGGATTGAACTAAGGGGCACTGACCACTTAGCCACATCCCCTGCCCATTTTTTGTATTTTATTTATAGAGAGGGTCTCACTGAATTTCTTAGCACCTCACTTTTGCTGAGACTGGCTTTGAACTCTCAATCCTCATGCCCAAGTCTCCTGATCTTGTGCACCACCACGCCCAGCCTGCTTCATCTTTATTCACCTCTCTGTTGCATGTACACGTTTGAAATAGCATGGGATCTTAACAGCATCAGGCATTTTTCTATTCTTATGAAACTACTTCTTTCATTTCCCGTAAGCATGTACCCAACAATAGGTTTCACTTTTTTTTTTTTTTGGCACCAGGGATTGAACTAAGGGGCACTGACCACTGAGCCAAATTCCCTGCCATTTTTTTGTATTTTATTTAGAGAGAGGGTCTCACTGAGTTACTTATGGCCTCGCTAAATTGTTGAGGTTGGCTTTGATCATGCAATCCTCCTGCCTCAGCCTTGCGAGCCTCTGGGATTAGAGGCATGCGCCTCTGCACTTGGTTAGGTTTCATCTTTTAACATAGATATCCAGGGGGGAAAATAGCTCTAGGTAAATATTTTAACCATCAAAGAGGACCTTAGCCACCATTGGTTGAAAGTCCTATCATTGGACAGATAGAATATGATTGTATGGACAAGGTGGCATTGCTCAGAGATTATAGCTACATAATGATTATTAGGGTCAAGTAAGACAATGTTTGAAAAGAAGATTGCTAGACACACTTTCCTATGGGTTCCTGTTCTTCTTCCATAAGCACTATATCTGCTAGACCTGCCTACCATCAAGTTAAATATGTATATCTTTGCTGGGCCATGTCTTTACTACTCATTACTTCTAAGGAGTTTGCCTTTAGAAGAGAAGAAATGTGTAAGAAAGGGATATAATAGTTCCGATTCACAGGAATCATGGAAATCAATCAGTCTTCATATAGTTTGCTGTCTCCCTGCTTACACTTTATTTCATTTATTTATTTTCTTCTACTACACAATTACTATAGCCTCTGATCTTGGATTCCTCCTTCTGATTGAAATATTCCCCAGTACAGATTCCAACATTATCTCACAAAAGATCAGATGTGGGCATTTCAAGTCCTTATTCTGAAACCTTCTATAGCTTTATATGTCCTAGCAACAATTGTTGGTTAACATTCATGGATGGAATTCTTTGTTAGACTATACAAAGGCTAAACAAATCAAACTGTTAAGTAAACAGGTGACTCAGAATTTATGATTAGAAAGGTTGAAGAAGCACAGATTGTATGTGGAAATCTGTCAGTAATTTTCTCATGATATTTATTACCTTTATTTTTTATTATATTTAATTTACATGAGCAAGAGAATTAATGAATAATATTTAGTGTGGTAGCACTTGTATATAATAATTTTGAGGTAAACAGCATGTTATGATATAATTTTAACACTATTTACAACTATGAAGAAAGATTAGTGTACAAAAATTTTCCCCTGAGCTTTCAAATAGTGTTGATGGTGTTATTTGTGGAACCATTTATTTAGATTTAAATCTGACACTGTCTACAAAGTTAGAGGCACTTTTTAACTTTTTTTCCAGGTAAACACATGAGAGTAAGTTTTTAAAGCAGAGAGAAAAAGGAAGTCCACTGTACTCCCATACTTAACTCCTTTTATAGGTGAAAAAGATGACCACCATTAAATTTAATAATCAAAAGTTAACCACATGTTAGAATTTTGGTTTTCATATATGTTGACAGCAAAGATCAACTTTGCAAGGGGATAATCCTGTCTGTACTTTGTGATTGAGTGTAAGTTTCTTGAGTTTCCATGGTCAAGATATGTATGCAAGCTATTAGCATTATTCTAATATAACTGAAATATGAAGTGTATGTACACATAGATTTATGAAGCAATAAATAAATCACAAATGACCACGTTTTTTCTTCCTTATTTCCACTTTCCATCATTTTATGAGGAGTGGAGATGGTATGGAACAATATAGAAGACAATCAGGACATAGCCCTTTTCACTAAAACTTAGTGTCTGGGAATGAAACAATAGATTATGAGACTACAGAGGAATAAGCATGACATATTATATATAGAAGGGAAATTGAAAAGATAGTCTGAGATACAGGAAAACAAGAAAAATTTGCCTGAATAAAGGGAGATTCATTGAAAAGTAGGATATGAACCAGGTCTTGGAACAATACTCAGGGTTTTGATAGAATGTTTGCATTTTGCAAGTCTTTATGATTTAACAGAAACTGAAACAACAGCAAAATAATTATTTTATGTTTGTACTTGTGTGTGAGTATGTGTGTGTGTGCCCATGTGTGCATGCGGCACCTGCAGTGGGTTTTGCCAGTACAGTCATTGTGTCCGAGAGTTTGAATACACAGGTTTCCTTTCTAATGTGGAAGTTTTATTCTCATGGTATCAAATGGGAAAAAGTGAACTGGATTTTCTCCCATTTTTTGTAACCTGTAATCATGCTTATATTTGTTGCTTAATTATCAGACTGATGGCTTTTGTGTTTCTTTTTCTTTCTTTCTTTCTTTCTTTTTTTTTTTTTTGCTTTATTTTAAAACCATTCTCTGTAGTGCATTCAGAGGCTACCATAGTCTCTTTTACATTGTTTTCTTTCTTAACTGAATTTTGATTTGCAACTCTAGCAGCAAAATTATTCAGACCCTTGTGGGACAAATGAAATTGGCCTATTCAGATTTATTCCTTAATTTAAAGATAGTACAAAATGAATTCTTGGGAAGGAGAATATTAACAACCTTGCTTAAAGCATTTCCTTCTACTATTTAGGACTTGCACTTACTTTAGTTTTTGACTAATGTGGATGCCTGTGTTTCTCTTCTTATGGTTTCAATCCATTTTACCTTCTTGGTCTAACAGTATAATTGGTTCTAGCAATTATTTTTTTTGTTATACAATGCAATGGATCATAATTACATGATTTATCCCAAAGTTGATTTTTTGTTTAACAATTTGGTCTGTTTATTGATTTAAAAATATCATAATTTTACCCATTCAACTTTTTATTGGATTATCTAATATGTTTTTTAAAGATACATATTAGAAAAATCATAAGAACTAATTTTTTGTACAATGTATCAATATATCGTATGTCACTAATAGATATTAACTAGAATCAGAGTTGCCCCCTCCTACCTCCCTAGAATTCTGTTTAGACCTTCTTTAAGACCTGGCATACTTATTTCCTAATCTGTATTAAGTGGAAGTTATTATTATCAAGTTTCTCTAAGAAAATGATGAAATAAATGAAAATATTCTTTATATTTCATCATCACCACATCTTTTCAGAATGTAACAGCATTTTGCGTAGTGAAAACCAAAGTAATATTCAGTAGCACTTATGTTTGGTCAACGAAGGTGCCTGAAACCTGTTGGCCAAAGGCTTCTTAGGGGCACAGAGGTGAGGAACAGATTGTTAGTACTCAAATGCATGAGCTCAGGGATTTGCAGTTTTATGGAACTTTTGAAAGGTGACTATTCTATGAAGCTGAGCAAAAGAACGCTAAAGGCTGAAACAAAACACAAAGTTGTACTTATTATTTTACAATGAAGTACAGGGTTAACTTCAGAAAAAGATGCATCCTACTAGATCTTAGACAAACTGTTAACAGATAACTCTGAGCTTATTGTTATATAAACAGAGCAAAAGATGTTTTAAGGAACCAGGAAGGGCAAAAATGCTAAAAGTATAAGACTAACTAACTAAATAGTGGAAAATAAATGTTCTAATTATAGGCAAGGTCCAGAGATATTATTGATATTAGTGGTGATGCATCTATCTCTCTTTTTATGCATCCAATAAGGATAAATGGCCCACTACATCATATTTTTCAAAACTATATTATAAACTTGAATATGGATACATAGATTTCCCATATAAAGTTATGATATAGATTTTTATTTAAGAATGCCTACAAAACAATAATGTTTCTGTTTTTCTGGAAAATCATAAAGCTACCTGTATGTAACTTCAAACTATTTCATTTTAATTTGATTTAACTTTAGCCACAATGCTTAAAAACACCATAGGTGACAAGTTCCAAGGATATATTGATATTGGAAATCACAAGCATGCAGACACTTATATTACTTAAAAATTTTTTAAAAAAGAACATTCAACCGTGAACTACATATATTACAACAAAAAATATTTGGACAGGGTAATGACAATCACATATTTTGTGGAAAAAAAATGGCTGTGTTCCAGGAGATCTGACAGATGTGGGGACAAGGCAGCCACCAGGGTTAACTATTTAATAAATGCCAGAATGAACAGTTGGAGGTATAGTCACCTTTCCAAGTTAGCCATAATTGTATCCATTTCCTACTAAGTATCCTGAGAGAAACAGAAGAGAAGCTACCCAGAAATTCTAGAACTTACCTCTGAGAACAGGAAGTAGGACGGTATTACTGGCATATGTACTACCAATTATCATGTCAAACATATGGTTCAACACAATTAAGAGGAAGAAACCATGTTGACCTACATCCTTAAAGATAGCATTGTCCATCAATGCACGATATTACACGTTTGATAACACAGCTCAGCACATGTGAGACTAGTTATGCATATTAAGAATACTTGTGCCCATTGTGTTGCCAAATATTTAAATATTTTATCTTGCTTTTAGTGTCTAGCACATGAGGCTTTGATTGGACAGTTGTGTATTGTTCATTGGATAAACAACAGAAGAATCCACTATACCCATCCTTTAAAAATATTATTTCATTGAATTTTTATGGCATTTTTCTCATCCCTTGATCTTTCTCTTCCATCCAGAAATAATGCAAAATTTCTGCTTGAATATTAGAGTGGTTTTAAGTTTCTATACATGGTCAAATTATTTTGAGCAAATGCCAGAGGTTTACGGATGCTAAGATGTTTGCTGATTTTGTTGTTTGTTTTTAATCATGAGATATTAATGCATAGAATTATTTGATGTTCTTGAAAAGTTGAAGATGGATTACATTTTTTAAAAAATTAATTGTTAATTTTAGTTATACATGACTGTGGAATGTATTTTGACATATCACACATGTTATATAGCTTCACATTTTTGTGGTTGTACATGATGTGCATTTTTACTGGTTGTGTATTCATATATGAACATTGGAAAGTTATGTTCAATTAATTCTACTGTCTTTCCCATTTCTCTCTCTTCCCCCATTCCACTTGTCCAGTCTGGTGAACCTTCCCTCTTCCGTTCACCATCACCTATTGTGAGTCAGAATATGCATATTAGAGAACTTTTGGCCTTTGTTTTTTGGGATTGGCTTATTTCAATTGGTATGAGAGTCTCCAGTTCCATCCATTTACTGGCAAATGCTACAACCTCATTCTTGTTTATGACTGAGTAATATTCCATTATGTATATGTACCACATTTTCTTCATCCATTCATATGTTGAAGGGTACCTAGGTTGGTTCCATAGCAGAGCTATTGTGAATTGAGCTGCCATAAACATTGATGTATCCATGTCATTATAGTATGCGTATTTTAAGTCTTTGGGTATAGTCCAAGGGGTGGGATAACTGGATCAAATGGTGGTTCCATTCCAAGTTTTGTAAGGAATCTCCAAACTGTTTTCCATAGTAGTTGTACCAAATTGCATTCCCACCAATAATAATGTGTAAGTAAACCTTTTTCCCCACATCCTCACCAACATTTATTATTACTTGTGTTCTTGATAATTGCCATTTTGACCAGAGTAAGATGAAAACTCAGTGTAGTTTTAATTTGCATTTCCGTTTGTTAGAGATGTTAACATTTTTTTTTTCATATATTTGTTGAGGGATTGTATTTCTGCTTCTGTGAAGTGTCTGTTCAGTTTCTTTGCCCATTTGTTGATAGGGTTATTTTTTTTCTTTTTGATCTGTGTGGTATAGATTTTTTTCCCATTCTATAGTCTCTCTTTTCATGGTCTTGATTGTTTCCGTTGCCGTGAAGAAGCTTTTTAATTTGGTATAATCCCATTTATTAATTATTTATTTTAATTCTTGAATTTTAGGTGTCTTGTTGAGGAATTAGGTCCCTAAGCTGACATAATGGAGATTTGGGCCTACCTTTTCTTCTAGTAGACACAGGGTCTCTGGTCCATTTCTTAGGTCCTTGATTCACTTTAAGTTGAGTTTTGTGCAGAGAGAGAGTTAGGGGTCCAATTTCATTTTACTACATATGGATTTCCCATTTTTCCCAGCACCATTTTTTGAAGAGCTATCTTTTCTCCAACGTATGTTTTTGGCACCATTGTCTAGTATGAGATAATTGTAATTATGTGGGTTTGTCTCTATGTCTTCTATTCTGTACCATTAGTCTTCAGATCTGTTTTGGTGCCAATACCATGCTGTTTTTGTTAGTATACCTCTGTAGAATAATTTAAAATCTGTTATTGTGATGCTTCCTGCTTCACCTTTTTAGATCAGGATTATTGATTATTCTGGGTTTCCTATTTTTCCAAATGCATTTTGTGACTGCTTTTTCGATTTCTATAAAGAAAGTCATTGGAACTTTAATAGGAATTGCATTATATATGTATAGTGCATTTAGTTTTGGGAGTATGGTAATTTTGACAATATTAATTCTGTCTAAAAGGTGGATTATTTTTGTATTAGATTGCAAGAGTGGGTTTTATGTCCCTTAATAAATTTATTACTTTAAGAAATGATCAAGAGAAATAGATATTTGTGGCAATAATTCAATTTATTTTTTCAGTAAAAAATAAAAAGCATATATTCGAATGAATAAAAAATAAAGTGATATTTCTAAAAAATATCATCAACCCACAATCCATAAATTTGGGAAACTACATTATTTTGATAATCTAAGCATATCTAGAAACCAAGTGAATAGTAGATAAATCTGTCAAAATCTTCACATGGCTCTATTATTAAATAAGCTTTGCTTCAGTCTGTGTACAGAGTCCTAGCATTAGAATATTGGAAGAGTGGACTTCTTTTAAGTGAAAAGTATTCCATGAATTACTGTATTTTTATAACATCAAAGGATTAAAAAGTCATAGGTTAACTTTTCTCCTTTAGCTCTTTTTCAGTAAACACAAAAATAATTTTCTATTAATGTCTGGAATTTGCTGAAATATATCACTACACCTTGAGAACCTCAAGATATTCAAAAGACTATCATGTTAATATTACTCCATTAGTGAGCATAAGGTTGAAAGAGTGGACAATGTATATGTAAGGCAACTACAGTTTTCTAGTGTGAGCTAATATATGTGAAAGTAGCTTGTAAACAGTTAATTATTTGTGTAAGGTATTATTATTTGTCATTCCCAATGACATTGGAGGGTTTCCTCTTTTTTTAAATCGATTTTTTAAAAAAATAAATGAGAGTAAATGCATCACAATTCTTATTACACATTTACAGCACAATTTTTCATATCTCTGGTTATATATAAAGTATGTTGACATCAATTTGTGTCTTCATACATGTACTTTGGATAATGATGTCTATCACATTCCACCATCCTTGCTAAACTCCTGTCCCCTCCCTTTCCTTCCCATCCCTCTACCCTATCTAGGATGTATACTTTGGTAAATTGGTCCAAGCTCATGGGGTATATCCTGGATTGTGGTGCATCAAAAACAATTATGTGCAGTAATTTCCTTTGATAATGATCTGTTGAAAACAAGACTAAAGTTTAATACTAATTCACAAATAGTCATGTGACCTCATTTGGGTTAAGAAAAGGCAAGCGGAAGTATACAGGTGTACTGAAGACTTATGGATAAATATCCTAACTTGTTAAAAAAATAAGGTGGAAGAAGTTGGTCTTAATTTACGAGATATTAATTTATGCAAATGAAAGGCTTAGAAACCCAGAACCATTTTTCTACCAAAATGATTAAGTGCTAGGAGCCACTGCAAAGTATTACATTCATATGGAAATTGGGCTCCTACTGTTCATTTAGGCCCATTTGGGGACTCAAGTTACAAGACTCCTGGAGAGTTCCCATTGGTTGGGGAAGGATGGTAGGAGGGTGTTCCGGGGGAAGTGGAGCCCCCCGTGTCCGGTAGGGACACACGTGTGTGGGTGTGTGTGGACCGGCTTGTTAGGGGGACGCACACGGCCTCTCAAAAAATAAAACTTTGTTTCAGTTCCATCTGGCTTGTGTTTTTGTGCTCAGCCGGATTGCAGCATCGCAAGCCGGCGTGCACTGACAGCGACCCGCGAAAGCGCTCAGCAGGAAGGCAGCAGGTGAAAACAGCAGCGGGCAGAAGCGGAGCCAAGGCTCACGCGGCCCCCGCCGTCCAGCCTGCAGCATTTTGGTGGCCCTTGTACGGGGAACGCCCAAAATTTATAGGTGAGTGATATCGCTCGCCCCTAAGGAAAGGCGACAGAATGGGTATTTTTGTTTTGATTTATTCTGCTTTTATTTCAGGCTCTCTAGCCTTACAATTTTTTCAGGCGAATTGGGAAAAATGGTTGGCTCAAGGTTTTAAGTTATTCGGCCCTGAGAAAGAAAAAATTGATATAATCATTTTTCTCCTCTCCGTTTCTGTTTCATTCTGTTTTGGCTTTCTTCTATCCTACCTTATTGGGTTACGTTACCTTTATAGTAGATTAGAATCTAGTAAAAAACAAACCGAAAGACTGTTAAGTAAATTGTTAGAGGTCCAGGCTATGGCAGAAAACTTATTAGGTCAAGCAAAACAAAAGGTCCCTCAAGCTAGTCAGACAGAAGAAAAATTGAAGAAGGCAAGCTTAGGGAAAAAACGACCCTCAGATAGGGAGGCTAGTACTAACTCCGTTCCATCACCAGAGGGCGTAATTCAACCAACAGCTTCACCTGTAGCTGAGCAGCCCTCAGTTTCCATAGGTGATGAACAGAATCCTGAGGCAGGACCCCAAAAGTTAGCATGCCCTGTAGTTGAGCGGGGAGAAGAAAGGGAACGAGTTTACCGTGCCTTAGATTTCAAAATAGTAAAGCAATTAAAGGAAGCTGTACAAACCTACGGACCTGCCGCTCCCTTTACTGTCAGAATGGTCGAATCTATTACCAGCTGGGACTTAACACCAGAAGATTGGGCTAGCGTGTGTCACTCTGTGCTAAATGGAGGACAATATTTATTATGGAAAATTGCCAATGAGGAATTTTGCAGGGAGACAGCTAGGCGAAATGCAGCAGCAGGTTATCCTGAAAGAGATTCTCAAATGCTATTGGGGAAAGGACCTTATGAGGGTCAGAGGCAACAGATTAGATATGATCCTGGCGTATACGCTCAGATCACTATGAATGCAATTAAGGCATGGAAAACTTTGAAGGGACAAGGGGATTTACAAGGTCAACTATCTAAGATAACACAAGGAGTTAATGAGCCCTACGCTGACTTTGTAGCTAGACTTATTGAAACAGCCTCTAAGACATTTGAAAATACAGAACAGGCAATGCCATTTATAAAACAACTGGCTTATGACCAAGCAAATCGTTGCTGCAAAGAGGTCATTAGACCGTGGAAACATGGAGATTTAAACACATATATTAAATTATGTAGCGACATTGATGAACAAGGACAAGTCATGGCAGCTGAAGTAAAACAGGCTTTAGATACCAAACCAAAAACATGCTATAATTGCAATCAGAAAGGACATTTTAAAAGAAATTGCCCCATAGGAGGAGGGTTTAACAAAGCTAGGTATCAAAGGAGTAGAATCCCGGGTATTTGCCCACGATGCCATAGAGGGAGACATTGGGCTAATGAATGCCGTTCTCAAACCACCATAGAGGGTATTCCGTTATCAAAAAATGGACAAAGACCAAGTGTCTACCCACAATATCGTGGAGAAAGGTATCAGGCCCCGTTGTCAAAAAACGAATTGGAGGGCCCAATGCCCCGGGGCCCAAAGCCACAAATATACGGGGCAATGGAGGAACCCAGCAGCACCATCAAGGTAGTGCCCAGGACGCACTATCCATCAGATCCCTCATCAGACAAACTAGAGGGAGCGCAGGGTTGGACATCTGTGCCTCTGCCAGAGCAGTATTAACTCCAGAGATGGGAGTTCAAATCATTCCCACAGGAATAAAAGGACCTCTTCCCCAAGGAACAGTAGGCTTATTATTAGGACGCAGTTCTTCTACACTAAAAGGACTTATGATAAGTCCTGGGGTAATTGATCCCGATTATGAGGGTGAAATAAAAATTATAGCCAGTTCTCCAAGAGGTATATCCGTAATTTCATCAGGAGATAGAATAGCACAGTTATTAATAATACCCAGCCTACATGATGAATTTTCCAGTTGTAATGTAGAAAGAGGTTCCAAGGGATTAGGCTCCACAGGTGTAGATTGGGCTATGCTTTCTTTAAATTTAGATTCTCGCCCAATGCTAAAATTAAATATTCAAGGACATGATTTTAATGGGCTGCTGGACACAGGTGCTGACCTCAGCATCATATCTCGTCAGGAATGGCCAAAGCACTGGCCATTGCAACAAGCCACTCAAACGCTTCGAGGCCTAGGAGTGGCAACTAACCCCCATAGAAGTGCTATGGTATTAGATTGGAGGGATCCTGAAGGATGTGAAGGAACTATACAGCCTTATGTATTGGACCATCTTCCCATAAATTTATGGGGACGGGATGTCCTAGATCAATTAGGATTGACATTAACAAATAACGTCAATTCTAACGCGCCCACTAGTAGGGCTAAACAAGGCTTTAGAAAAGAAAAAGGATTAAGGAAACAAGATCAAGATATGATAGCACCAATTCAAATAGATCAAGAAATAAATAAACATGGATTGGGTTTTCAAAAAGGGCCACTGAGACAATCAAAATTACATGGAAATCAGAAAGACCAGTGTGGGTTCCTCAGTGGCCCCTGACTAAAGAAAAGATACAAGTAGCCCACGATCTGGTCAAACAACAATTAGCGGAAGGACATTTACAACCTTCCGTATCTCCCCATAATACTCCCATTTTTGTCATTAAAAAGAAATCTGGTAAATGGAGATTATTACAAGATTTAAGAGCCATTAATAATGAGATGGTTATTATGGGACCTGCTCAATCAGGGATTCCCCAATTGTCTGCTTTACCAAAAACCTGGCATGTGTTAACTATAGATATTAAGGATTGTTTCTTTTCAATTCCAATTCATCCCGAGGATAGTCCACATTTTGCATTTACTATCCCTGCACTAAATCATGAAGGTCCTGATCAGAGATATGAGTGGAAAGTTTTACCCCAGGGGATGGCGAACAGCCCGACTATGTGTCAAATTTATGTTAATAAAGCAATCCAGCCACTTAGAAATCAAAATCCTGAACTACAAATATTTCACTATATGGATGATGTGTTATTAGCACATAAAGATAAGAACACATTGCTAGAATGTTATGCCACACTTACAAACTTACTAAAAAATTATAATCTAGACATAGCAATAGATAAAGTACAATTAAATTTTCCAATTAATTATTTAGGAGTTTTATTATCCTCAACCATGGTCCGTCCACCAAAAATTCAAATACGAGTAGATCAACTCAAATCACTTAATGACTTTCAAAAATTATTGGGAGACATAAACTGGATAAGGCCTTACCTAGGCATACCAACAGGAGAATTAGGACCCTTATTTGATATCCTAAAAGGTCCATCAGATCCAAATTCACCCCGCATGTTAACGCCTGAAGCAAGAAAGGCATTAAAAATCATTGAAACATATATGGAAAATATGCATTTGGATAGAATTGATATAAGTTTGCCTTTATTATTTATTGTACTACCAACAAAAAATATTCCTACAGGAGTATTTTGGCAAGAAGGTCCATTATTGTGGATACATTTATCGTATTCCCCTAATACTATTCTTACTAGATATCCTGAGGCTGTAGGACAATTAATACTCAAAGGGATAAAAGCAGCGAAGGGAGTGTTTGGGATTTCTCCCAATAAAATTATTACTCCATATACTATGGATCAAATTGATGAGTTAGCTAATGAGTTAAATACTTGGGCAATAATCATGTGTAAATCTAGTGTCTCATTTGATAATCACTTGCCATCTAATCCCTTGTTGTCCTTTTGGTCTAAGCATCCTGTAGTTTTTCCTAAAATGACAAAAAAAAACCCTATCATGAATGCTCCAAATATATTCACTGATGGGTCAAACAATGGTACAGCAGCGGTAGTTACCCCTGATCAAACTTTTACATTTTTAGTACCCAAACAATCAGCTCAAAAGGTAGAGCTCAATGCAGTATTACAAGCTTTTATGATGTTCAAAGATTCTGTATTTAATTTATTCTCTGATAGCCAGTATGTAGTTAATGCTATAGCATCCCTTGAAGATGCTGGTAGGATTTCTCCTTCCTCTACTGTTTTCTCTTTGTTTTCTGCTATACAAACTCTAATCTGGGACAGAAAAGATCCATTCTTTATTGGACATATCAGGGCACATACAGGGTTGCCTGGAGCCCTTAGTTTGGGTAATGAACTAGCAGATAAATCTACACATGACATACATATTTTCTCCACAATAGAAGAAGCTATAAATTTTCATAAAAGGTTCCATGTCAATGCTAATACCTTACAAAAACGTTTTAAAATAACTAAGGAACAAGCCAGACATATAATAAAACAATGTCAAAATTGTGTGACATTTTTACCACAAGTTAATCTTGGAGTCAATCCTAGAGGACTGATACCTAACCATATTTGGCAGATGGACGTTACACACTTGCCAGAATTTGGAAAATTAAAATATTTACATGTTACAGTTGATACTTCTTCTGGATTTTTAATGGGCTCCCTTCATGCCGGAGAAAAAACTAAAGATGTTATAGCTCATTGCTTACAAAATTTTGCCACTGTGGGTGTTCCTAAACAGTTAAAAACTGATAACGCTCCTGGTTATACGTCTAACTCTTTTAAACAATTTTGCTCATCATTTGGCATTACTCATATAACAGGAATCCCATACAATCCACAGGGTCAAGGCATAGTTGAAAGAGCTCATCAAACTATTAAAATGTACTTATTAAAACAAAAGGAAGGAATTGGAAAAGGGTATATATCCCCCAAAGATAAACTTAAAATAACCCTTTTTACTCTAAACTTTCTAAATTTGGATTCATCAGGACTTAGTGCTGCGGAAAGACATATGTATCCGAAAAATGTACATAAGCCTAAGGTACTTTGGAAAGATATTCTAACAGGACAATGGAAAGGTCCGGACCCAGTAATAGTCTGGAGTCGGGGCTCCGTCTGTGTTTTTCCACAGGAGGAACAGCAACCAATTTGGATTCCAGAGAGATTAACTAAAACAATTTCTACAGAAAAAGAAGATGATTTGACTCAAATCCATAACAGCTGATATCCAGAGCTCCAGCTTGGCTATTCTTACATCTACAACAGTGATTTACCACGGTGCCTTTTTCAATATCTATTTTATTATTACATTTTTCCCACATCATAAGGTTCTATTTTATTTATTTATTTATTTTCTCTTTCTTTTTGAGCTCATACAAACCTAGGTTAATGTTTTTCTGATCAGTTTTATTTTTTGACTGTGTTTTATTTTTTTTTTAACTGTAAAGTTTTTAAACATTGCAATGGAGATTTCACCTAGGTATAGCTACAAGGCCTTTATTTACTATTGTCTTATATGTTCTATGTTATGTATGCACTGTTTTGTGTTGTATGTCTGTATGTGTGTATGTCCATATTTCATTTATAAGGAGCGCTCATGTATAAATAGATATAAATGGATCCAAAAAAAAAAAAAAAAAAAAAAAAAAAAAAAAAAAAAAAATCACGTGACTTATATGGTTTAATTTAAATTAGGTAAACAGCTGTTATAAATTTTGCTTTTAAAGGTGGTTAACAGATCTGTTTGTTTACTTTCACCTTTCCTTTTCATTATATTTAACAATTCTGTTCAAGATAATGTCTCTTTAGCACCATGGCCAGAATTCCCATCTCCATCCCAATGCCGGCGAAGACTAAGATAAAACCAAACTACAACTTCTATGATAGCTATCACAGTAAACTATATAAACTGATACATCAATCAATATAACTCAATAAGTATCCTCAATCAAGGACTTAATTTACTTTGGGAGAAAATGGACATATTGACAGACTCCTCCACTTTGAACTGCTCAATCAAGGACTTAATTTACTTTGGGAGGAAATGGACATATTGATAGACTCCTCCACTTTGAACTGCTTACACAACTTGCCTGGACTATGTATCACCTGTATGCATTGTGCTCTATTTGTTGATACAGTGAATTATGGTAGTGCTGAAATATCTTAGCTGCTGTGTCACCAGTGTTACTGTTCTTCCTAAGGAGCCGTCAATTGGCTTGGTGTCGTGGCATTTCTGTATCTTCCTCCCTTCTACTAGTGATGGTCTAAAACTTGGGGGCCAACAGAGGTGAGGCAAGAACCTCACCCCCCCACTGGCACCAAGGTTAAATTTGGGGGCCAACAGAGGTGAGGCAAGAACCTCACCCCCCCACTGGTGCTTAGGCCTATCCACAAGCATGGCTATGCTAGACCGGTAGTCAGTGACGGGTTGATCTGATTACAGTGGATTCAACCTAAGACAGGAAACTGACGTGTAAAAGTCAGTTCTCCCATGACGGGTAAGAACCACATGTTAAATTGGACAACCTACCAGGCACGGTCCCTAGCCACATTGCCATTGCTTAATTAAACAGAAGGGGGCAGATGCTAGGAGCCACTGCAAAGTATTACATTCATATGGAAATTGGGCTCCTACTGTTCATTTAGGCCCATTTGGGGACTCAAGTTACAAGACTCCTGGAGAGTTCCCATTGGTTGGGGAAGGATGGTAGGAGGGTGTTCCGGGGGAAGTGGAGCCCCCCGTGTCCGGTAGGGACACACGTGTGTGGGTGTGTGTGGACCGGCTTGTTAGGGGGACGCACACGGCCTCTCAAAAAATAAAACTTTGTTTCAGTTCCATCTGGCTTGTGTTTTTGTGCTCAGCCGGATTGCAGCATCGCAAGCCGGCGTGCACTGACAGCGACCCGCGAAAGCGCTCAGCAGGAAGGCAGCAGGTGAAAACAGCAGCGGGCAGAAGCGGAGCCAAGGCTCACGCGGCCCCCGCCGTCCAGCCTGCAGCAATTAAGAAGTAACAAAGAGCAGGAAGATGCCTAGTAAATTACAGAGAAATGTGACCACACTGGCTAGATTAATTCCAAACAAAGCCATTGTATATCTGAAATTCAAATTGTCTGAGCTAACCAGATTCCTGATTTTTATATCATTTTGAGTTTTCCATAACTATTGACAAAAGCTGTCTGAGTAATCAAAGCCATAAAAATAAAGTGAATAAAAAAAGAAACTAAAAAAAAATTAAAAATAAAATGAATTAGCCAGGTGTGGTGACACATCTGTAATCCTAGAGAATTGTGAGGTTGAGGCATGAGGATCACAAGTTCAAGGCTTAGCAATTTAGTGAGTCCCTAAACAACTTAGGGACTATCTCAAAATAAACTCTATCTCAACTCTATCTCAAAATAAAAACTAGGCTGAAGATGTGGCTCAATCTTTGAGCACCCCTGGGTTTAATCCCTGGCACAAAAAATGTAGAGTAAATAAAAACTTAGGAGCAATGTAACATACCACTAAGATGGTAAAATAACATAGGTTCAACTGAATTTTAAGATGATGAATTCTAAAAGCATGTTGATACGTGGAAACGATATTAACAAAGAGTCATCTTCAATGGCTTCTTCTTTTATGAAAAATAATGTTGATAGGTAGTCTACAAAGAAAAGACATAAAAAAAGAGTTGTCACTTTAACACTATGTCTGTAGATTCTAAACCTAAGCACATCATTTTCAATAATGTACATTTTTATCTTTCATTATTGTAATTAAACTATAATCAGATTTATCAAGAAAATCATTACTGGCAAACTGATTTAAATATATTAAAAAAGGCAAAATGCTCAAATATAAAACTTTGAAGTTCAAAAATGTGGTATTTTGATTTCTCTTAAGACATTTTTAAAATTACACAGAAATTATAAATTATAAATTATGAATTCACTTATTAGTTTCCATCTCTGCCTTTAAGGATTTAAATTTTCTAATTAAATAGTAGAAAAACTGAAAATATGATTGTGTTATGTAAGTTGAAGAAAAAAATCAAATGCTGGAAAAATTGTTTTAGAAATCATATTTCTGAGATGATAGGTGTTGTGTGATGGATAAAAGAAATTAGAGAAAATATTAAGAAAGTCATTATTATAAATATGTTCTTGGCAGAAACAGAAATTTAGTGGTTTTTCTGAAATATCTATTATCTTAATATAAAATAAATAAGCTTAAAATAAATTATCTTAATTTTTCATTTATGATTATCAATGATATGGGTAAAAATTCTAGTAAAAATAACTGTTATAACATTTTATAAATATTGACTGTATACATTGAGTCCTATAATTTCCTATCCTGGAAATTGATTAGATGAGGAAAAGAAACTCATGAGGGTTCTATGACTTTTCTAATAACGTATAATCACAAGATATTAACTTCAGCTAAATCTTCTGATATAATTTCTTAAATTATGGACTTTTCAAAATTAAAAATAAGGAAACAGTCAACATTGTATGACAGAATAAATACAATGTCTTCTTTTAATAATTTGTATATGACACACATTTTATATATATATATATATATACACACACACACACACATTCATACATTTACCTATGCATTTTGTTTATAAAGCAATAATAAGTGGTTAAGAATTAAATGTCTTTTTAAAAGACTGAATCCCCAAGGCCAAACTTGCTGAAAAGCATTTTATATAAACTTACCTTCAAATTCTACAGGAGTACAATTTATGCAATCACTTTTAAGATACATTTTTCAGTATGCAATCTTTTGTGTAGGGGAAGTACCAGGGATTGAATTCAGGGTCACTTGACCACTAGGTCACATCCCCAGCCTTATTTTGTATTTTATTTAGAGATGGTCTCACTGAGTTGCTTAGAAGCTCACTTTTGCTAAGGCTGGCTTTGAACTCCTGATCCTCCTGCCTCAGCCTCCCTAGCCACTGGAATTACAGGTGTGTGCCACCACGTCTGACTCTGTATGCAATTTTTACTTATCTTGTATTTAATCTCATAATTATCAAAGTTATTGTTATAGTTCTGTGCATATGTATTTTTAAGTGCCAATCCTGTGAAATTCAATTTTTGTTTTGGCTTCCCCAGCCACACATCATTTTAAAAATTACCACTTAATTCTGAGTATGCAGACAATGCTCAATCGACATTTCTTTACACATGACTCATGAAGCCAGTTTCAAAGAGAAAGGATATTTTTATGACTTAACTCTCTATCAATTGCAATGTGTTGTGCCAATAGCCTTGCAGTGGATGTAACAGTGGAGGAAATGGCCTTTGTCTGCATAGAATGTTTTCTCCAGTGGAGACATTTATGATTAACTGGGAAGAAAAAGGAAGCAGTGGCCAGTTTCATCTGAGGGAGAGATTAATAATAGTATCTGAGTGTCAAAAGTTAATTAGACATTTTCTAAGCTGACTAAAATGAGAAGGAAATTTTAAGCAGAGGGCTCAACATAAGTGACAGTACAGATACTTACACATCCAATTAATCGTGTTTATTAAGCACCCACTCTGGGTTCAGGACAATATTCTGCCCTTAGGAGAATAAAACAGGTATATAATGTACTGTCAAAGTATTAGTGTTCCACACATTTTTATGCAAATATGTTTTTTGTTTTCCTACTGAAATTTCCATAGAGTGATGACAAAAATATAAACTCAAAGAGAACCAGGAGTTTTTGTGCCTCCAAATTTTCCCAGAGTGTCCCGAGCAGTACTAAAAAGGTATAAATAATAACTAAACACTTAATTGAATTTTAATCATCACCATCATCAAGCTCTGTCCTTCTGTTTCCATTTTTACCCAAGCAAATGACAAGACATTAAGAAAAATAAAGTGTTGGCTAGAATATTCTAGATTGCCTGAGTCTACCACCCACATTTCACCAATAATTGCCAGTCACTCTGCACTATGTAGACATGGAAACTAGGTTATTTTGGTAACTCATTTAATTTATTTCATTTGCAATGCCTAAGCCTTCTTTTTGATGTAAAAAAGAATCCAAATAATTGTATAAAAATGATTTATAGAAAATCCTGAAGTCAATTTTAAAGACAATTATTTTTGTTTAATACATTTGAACTTTTGAAATTATAATTTTTAAAGCATATTGCTGAAATTTTATAATTTTTTCTCATAATGCTTTTATTTCTTTACCAGCAGAATTATAGAATTTCCATGGAAGCCTTGCAATTTAAAAGATATTTGTAAACAGCCTACTAAGAAAGCTCCTTTTGGGGTATGGAGTAAAAAGTAAACTTAGATGAATTCAAAACCCTAAGTACAACTTGATTAAGACACATACACACAGTTCAACTTAATGCAGGGATAAACATTCATTCTAAATATTCTGTGAATATTTTATGCATCAAATAAATTTTGGTTTGAATTTTTTTTCATCTCAAATTCTGCACATAACTAAAAAAAAGAAAGTCTCTTCTGTGTGTGGCTACAAATAGTACAAAATTTAAAGTGTTTTGTAGTATTCAATACTTCATATTTTTTCACCTCTTTATAGAGAGAATTCACCAGAATATATATCTTCCTGCCCTATACTCAAGTATTACAGAGACATTAACCAGATGCTGTTTTCTTTTGTCCTGCAATAGACTCAATTCTGTCTTTAATGCCACTGAGTATGGATTGATATGATAGCACATGAGCCCACCTAGGGAAGTCAAGATTTCCTTTAGTTTTTCCATGTGGCACAAGATCCAGATGATCTTTTGAAAACCACCTTGCCTGTCTAAGCCTCAATTATTACAATGAAAAAGAAATGGAATAAGAATTTCCTGAAGTCTGGGTTTCAAAGAGACATCAGATGTCAGAAGCTAGGTTAATTTGATTTGGGATGATTTTACTTGAACCAGAAATTTGTATTCAATCTCCAGGAATGACTGATAATTAACTGATAAAGAAATCCTAAAATTTTATGTAATGGGACTTATAGTCAGCACACTGAAAGTTCATGCTTTAATGGACATGTTCTGCTCCAAACATATATCAATGATAAATTTAAAACTGGTTAAAATCAAAAAGATTTAGTTGGGCTAAACTGAAGACCAGGTCAACAACTAAATAAATAAGAAATGAAAAGGAGAGTAAAGCAGAGCCAGTAGGTATGCTGGTCTCCTTGTGAAGAATAGGCAAGATGTGCAAGATATTGACTTTATGGCATTAATGACCGACAAGGTCCCCACAGGAGGTGAAAGAGCACACTTGAACTCAAAACTTGAAATCAGGAGTGCTGGATGAAACTGGTTCCTGCTCAAGAAGAAAAATTGTAATGTACTCCAAGCCTAATCTTAATTATAGACACACGGGTTTTTATGCAGGAGACAAGAAGACATAAAAACCCTTGACTCCAGGATTTGAACTAATCTATCCATTAAATGATAACAATGCCTGTGATGTCAAAAAAAGAGCAAAACTCAAAATTATGTTAGAATATGGAGTTTTATATATGGAATTTGGCAATAAAATGCAGAAATATCTAAACAACATATTCTGAGGAGAAGAGGAAAGAATAAGAGAAAGAGAAAGAAAACTATGATCAGCCTCTAAAATTGATAAAATTGAGCTAGGGAAATGAAACTCCATATATATATATCAAAATTTCAATGTTAATAAAGACAATAGTCCAAAGGAAAACTTGTTATAATTTAAGTATTACAAGCCTATTAAAAAACTTTTTTGGTATATTTATTAAAAATAGTTTTTAAATTACATTTTTAAAATTTTTAAATTATTAAAATTGTTTATTTTGTACATCTACAAAAACTGGTAGATGTAGAAAATAATTAAAGTTTTGCATGAAAATATTATTACTGAAAATATATGTTATAGATACAATAATTCTATCTCTATAGTCTCAAAGATAAGACTTTGGAAAATATTTCATTAAAATTCACTTACAACACATTACTGATGAATAAAAAGAGAAAGTACATGTAGTTTTCCATAAAAGTAGTTACTGGATATGCTGTTGAGATTAAATGACTTCAGTGTATACTTAGTAGATATCCCTCCCCAAAAGAAAAATATGAAATAAAGTATGGGTGAGGAATAATCTTTTAAAAAACCTCATAACTAAAAATCCTATTTATTGAAGGAAGGCATGAATTTTCAAATTAAAATAGAAAATCAAAGCAGAAAGAAAGTAGAAAATCAAAGCAATATAAATTTAAAAATACCTTATGCATTAAAAACATTGCAACTACAGTATTTTTAAACTTAGCAAATCTTTAAAAACTACCACAATATGCCACTATCAATACAATGATGATTAGAACAGCGAGGAAATTTTTCATCAAGAAAAATTGATGCCAAGAGGAAAAGAACACTTCTAAACAAGAATGCTTGCACATAATTTTTGAATTGGATATTAGAAAATACTATCTATTGAATGAAAATCAAAATTAAAAATATAATTTGTATAATAAAGCTAAATATCTTTACATAGAATTCAATAACATTTAATGTTTACATCAGAAAACAAAAAGCTTTAAATTAGTGGTATAACCTTTCATCTTAAGAAAATAAAAGAAACTAACAATAAAGTAAACAGACATCAAAAGTTATTAAGAACAAAACCAAGCAAACTAAAAAACACAAAACAATGAGAACATGAATGAAAACAAAAACAGATTGCAAGAAATTCTTAACAAAATTGATAAATTTTAGGGAAACAGATCTCTGTCTGAAGACAAGTGGGAGAGATTATCAATATCAGGAATTAAAGAGGAAGCATTACTACATGTATCATAGATATGTAGAGTATAACAAGGATGTGGTTAGAGAAAACTTTATTTCAGTAAACATTACAGTTTAGATAAAATGGGCAGATTCTTTATAAGATGCAAACTACCAAAGTTACCCTCAAGAATAAACAAATGACACAGATAAGCCTATAACTAATACAGCATAACAAGTGTGATGGCAAAACCAGACCTAACTGTGAAATGAAATTATAAAAATGTTATGGTAAGAAACCAATGCCTGGGGAAGGTTTCAGTTCCCCTGCCCTCTCTCAGCCTAATGAACCACAGGTCTCTACATTTTGAATTGTAAATCACTTTCCCTGGGAATCTCACTTCTCCCCTTTGAAGGGTAAACACACCTGTGGAGGATCTGGGGCTAGATTTATTGAAGGCTTGTAAGAGGAGCCAGTACTTCCCATTATCACACTGTGCCTCTGTAAACATGATTCCCAATAGAAACCCCATGCACAATCCTATATGGGGTAGTCTAGAAAATTTATGATACTAGAGAACCTATAAATATTGTGAGAGACTGTGGATAGGGGCTCAGAATCTGGAGTTTTGTTTTCTCTGGGCCCGCCCTTGTAAAATGAAGTTTGGAATTTTCCTCCTTTTTCAGAGATGCTTGCTGCTCCTACTACTTAACCAGTCCATTTCCAGCAACATAAGTTCAGGTAGTTTTATTGCTAAACTCCATCACACTTTTATAATGACATCAACTCTGCCCAAACTGCTCCAGATCACTGTATTATTTTTATTAGATTAACACCACCCTTACACTAATATTAAAGGATATTACACAAATAGAATACTATCGTCCAATAATTCACACAAATATAAATGTAAATCCTTATCAAAGTTTTGTCAAAAAATTTCAGCAACATATAAAAGCAGATTAACAAGTAAGAAGTCATTCACAAATGGGGCTATCATAGGAGTGAAAGTAGGATTCAAGAATAGATAATCAATTAATATATTCCTTCAAGAAAAGTTATATTTTAAAATAATGCACTAGATATAATTTTAATATATAACTTTTAAAGTGCATAATTCCTTTTACCCAAATTCTCAAGAGATTCAATAAAAATTCATTTCATAAAATTCAGAATTCATTCATTAAAAAATGAAAGCATGAAAAAATTTAGAAAACAAAATAATTTTAGCAAACTGGGAATTAATGATATTTTATCCTGAGCAAAATATCTGTAAAGAATCTCTAGGTGTCATCCTACATTATGTTGGAAAAATATGCTTTTCCTTTAAGATCATGAGCAACACCAGGACACCCATTACTCTTAGTATATCTATTTAAGAAGTTCAACTGGAAACAAAAAGAAGAAAGACTATACATATATACACACACATATGGCAAACAGTGGGAAACAAGAGAAACTGACCTTATTTACATGTGACATGAATGTCTATGATGATAGCCCTAAGTTATCTGTATAAAAACTCACTAGAATTAAAAGGCAAGTTTACAGAGGCCATAGAATACAAAGTCAACCTGCAAAATAAATGGACTCAAAAATAGAAGGAATGAACAGATAGAAATATATTTAAATACCATTTATAATAGTTTTAAAATATGTAAATTGAGGTTATCCATTAAAAATATTTAATGCCATACAGGGACTATATAAAATATTGTTGTTTAAGACCTTAATAAGACACTCTATGGTTCTTAGGTCAAAAGTCTTGATATCATTAAGACATCAATTCTTTCTGAATTGAAACATTTAGTTGGTAAAATACGAATTAAAATTCCAAGAATCACTTTTTTTTTTTTTTTTTTTTTATTCACTCTTCTATCACTTGGTCTCACTCAGCTCATGCTGGTGAATCCATACAGATTACATCCACCTGGGATTCCTTGCCTTGTGGCTTCTGCAAGTTTAGTTAATTAGAGTAGTAATTCTCCTGCCTCCCTTCTTTTTTTTTTTTAATTGGTTGTTCACAACATTACAAAGCTCTTGACATATCATATTTCATACATTAGAATCAAGTGGGTTATGAACTCCCCTTTTTACCCCAAATACAGATTGCAGAATCACATCGGTTACACATCCACATTTTTACATACTGCCATATTAGTGACTGTTGTATTCGGCTACCTTTCCTATCCTCTACTATCCCCCCTCCCCTCCCCTCCCATCTTCTCTCTCTACTCCATCTACTGTAATTCATTTCCCTCCATGTTTGTTATCCCATTCCCCTCACAACCTCTTATATGTAATTTTGTATAACAATGAGGGTCTCCCTCCATTTCCATGCAATTTCCCTTTTTTTCTCCCTTTCCCTCCCACCTCATGTCTCTGTTTAATGTTAATCTTTTCTTCCTGCTCTTCCTCCCTGCTCTTAGTTGCTCTCATTATATCAAAGAAGACATTTGGTATTTGTTTTTTAGGGATTGGCTAGCTTCACTAAGCATAATCTGCTCTAGTGCCATCCATTTCCCTGCAAATTCCGTGAATTTGTCATTTTTTAGTGCTGTGTAATACTCCATGGTGTATAAATGCCACATTTTTTTTTTTATCCATTCATCTATTGGAGGGCATCTGGGTTGATTTCACAGTCTAGCAATTGTGAATTGTGCTGCTATGAACGTCTCACAAGCAAGATCTTAAATTATAGAAAGCCAAAATAAAAAATTTGGAAGCATTTATAACACGTTTGTTTTCTTAAAATTATTGTTTTCCTAAATCAAAGAATTTTTAAAGATCAAATCAATATGACCTATAGGAGATAGATTCAAATCTATTTGTTGCCTAATAGATAAAATTTTAAAATCACATTGCTTTGAAAATGTGATTTCTAGCATAAATGCAAGCATATTTCTGCATTGTTGTGCAGCACAGCACAACAAAAGTGATTAAATTTGAAACACTATTAAATTTTTAACGAATAAAGTTTAAGGCTATTACAGAATGCAGTTGCAGCAAAAGTATAAATGTCTAACATTTACTTTGTTATTTATACTTCATTTCAGATTAACACAAAACATTTATGATACTTTTGTTGATGCTTTTATAAAATGAATGCAAGCTAAACTGCATATATATAAAATAATGTGCTTAAATATCAGAGTCCCAATATACCTTGTTCTGATTTAAAGACACATTTATACCTATATTTGTCATTCCTTTTAAATGGATTATTTTATTTACTATTCAGATAGTTGTCATAATCAAATATTAAAGAAATTGCCACCAAGGATTGTTACCAAAGTCACTGAACAAGAAATATTTACTAATTTTTTGTTGTTTTCTTGAATTAAAACTTATTATACAGGTCTTGCTTTTTTGTTGTTGCAGTCTGTTCTACAAAGTTAACAAAAACCAATTTGGCTGGGGTAGACTAGCAAATCAGTTGATGATGAGAGTGGGTAGAGGTACTGCAATACTTAACATCATTTTATGCCAAATTCCTGATCTTCCCATTATCAGAGCAATTTCTTTTATTTTTCCATCATGAATAAAAGCCTTGATCTCCAGTTTAAAAGCATATGCTACCATAAATATCACTTTCTGCATGATTTTAAATAATAATCTTACTTATCTAACAGTGTAAAAAAGACAGTACATGTGAAATCACTGTGTAAAACCACAACGAATTCTAAGACACTTTGGATAAGTTGCCATCTAAAGCACTTAGACTTACTGGCCTTTAATCCACCATGATTTTTTTAAATTCATTTTTGTACCCTGAGGACTTTGCACCATATCAGCACATAACAATAGCTCTATAAAAGCTACAGAGTAAATAAATCAGCCTAAACCAATTGCATTATTTTTGTTGTCTGAGCCTTTGTTCCTCAGTATTGCAATAATTCCAGATCATTGGAAATAGAATAGTTTACTAAAGTAAGCCTGCGGATGCCAGGTATTTCACATAGTGTCTGCCAACTTACCATATTAGCAACAGCTGTATCTACTACCACCTTTAGAATAACTCAAAGTAGTTGAATAATTTGCTTGAAATATATACATATATGCACACAAACACATTTAGATGTTGTATGATAATCATAATCATTTCATGATTAAATCAATTTGAAATGGGTGAGGCACAAAGAATTTAAGACATTTAACAAAGGATACACAATTAATAAACACACTATTCCTGTGTTTCTGCCCACACCCTGACCTCTCTTACTATGTAAATGTACAAAAGACAAAATTTTTCCTCTATCCTCTTAGCACTTTCAGCTGACCCTGAAAATTAAATTGATATCATACAGATTACAGGAGGAAAACATACAATTTTAGTATAAGTTTTATTGGACACAAGAACTTCATAAAGAAATGCAGACAAAAAGCAGCTGGAATGGAATTCTTATACTGAATCAGATTCAGAGTAGTAAATTGTGAAATATGACAAGGCAAAAGGGTTTGGACTATGGTAGGAAGTTGGGTGGAGAACTAAGGAGATAGGAGTTAGCTTAACAAGTTTTGTTTGCACAGATTTTCTCAGCCTCAGTTTTAATGAGAATAATATTTTCCTTATGGTAGAGGGAGAATTTATTTTACATGGAAATTTTTGTCTTCTACTGTTAAAAAGAAGTTAGGTAAGACTATTATTTTTGCACCCAAGTTTACCTCAAAATAGTCAATATAGAGAGAGACATATTTCTATCTCCTTCACCACATTTCCTGAAATTGTGCAATAAGTTTTTGTTTAATGAGTGCTTGACATCAATAATTTTCTTAGCCTTAACTTCCCTGTACAAAAAAGTAAAAATAACAATAGGAGCTCCACACTCTTGTGGAGGTTGGAGGTTTAAAATAAGAGAAATAAATGTAAGTTAACTGAAAGTTAGCCTAATACATAGTAGAAAAATTTAATATTATTTTCCAACTAAGAATACCAGACTAGGTTAGGGTTGTATCTCAGTGTGTATAATACCTTGGTTTGATTCCCTGAATTGGGAAAAAAAAAGTATTTTAGGCAGCTGTTGCATACAGATTCTACATTTGTAAAAACTCAATTATTTGTAATTAGTAATTGATAGAGCCTCTACTACAACCAAAATAATCAATTTATATTTTAATATATTCTGCCTTTTACTCTAATGGATCATGATGCTGTAATGTAGGACTCAATAATGTTCTAAACAGCTATGTATTTTCCTTTCACTTTGATGTATTTTTAAAAATTTTTCGGAAGTTCAATTTTATTTTCTTCTTTCATTTTCTTATATAATTTTACATATCATTTAACAGTCCAAACTATTTTGAATATTATCATAAGCATATGTTCTATAACAAGATTATTGATATTTTCATATAGGGCTTAGGTGCACAGGATTGTTGAGTAGGTGCACAGGATTGTTTAACTTGGCTTATCATCACACTTAGGTGTGATGATAAGCCAAGTTAAATGCTTTCTAAAAGATTCATTCTGGTAGATCTTTTCAATCATTGCTGATTACTACTCTAATTTTAATTAGTTATATTTGTCTTCATTTTGGAATTTACCATTCACTAAACTTCTACTGGTGAAGTTTTAAGTTTATGGTCATTATATTCAGCAAGTAAAACAATTATAGATAAAGTGAACTTGTTAAAAAGATATCCTTAACTACTCAGAGTAAAAGAATAATAGATTGGAATTTGTTCCTTCTCTGCTGTTGGTTCATAAGATTAGAATAACCAGTCTTTTACTATAACAGACTTAGAAGTTGCTTTCCCTAAAAGCACTAACCTTGCTTGAGTATACGTATGTCCAAGGGGTAACTATGCCTCCTTTCTAACCTTTGGGTCAAATCCTCTCAACTCTGCACATAGACATGTTAGTTATTTAAGGAATGTTTGTCTACAGCTGGCAATTCTATGCCTTCAAGGCTGAAGACATCAAGATTTGCAGGGACATCATAATCTATATATTGTTCACTGTCAGCTTTTATAGCATCCTCTTTCAGACCACCAGAGTGGTACCTGGAAGAGTCCAGCTATGGTTCTGAACCTTAACTCCTAATTAACTCTGTCTTGCCTTTGTGACATGAGCTTTCCCTGATTCATCTTGTTTTCAATCACCTTGGATACTAGGGACAGCAGATGTAATCAATGTACATCCTTTGACAAGAGTTGAAACTACCCCAAGCAGCAGTAAGTTTCCTGTTGCTGATGATGATCAACCAAAACACAGTTTGATCAAGATTGCTAAACTGCACACTTCTAGCCCCACCACCACTCTTATTCTTTTCTGTTTAATCCTAAAGCTCTTGTTCAATCTTTGAAGACAAGGCATAGGGCACTTAGTCCCTCTGCTTCCCAGTATAGCTATACTGAAAAATTCCTTTCCTAATTCACCAATAATTTTGTGTTGCTTTTGTTGAGAGCTGGTGACCTTACTTGGTCCCTGGACCTAGAAATCTGATAACACTACTTTTACATATTTTTCTCATAATGTTTTATATTAGTGGTACATGAGGATTCAAAGCTTTGTCTTCAGTGCATCTTGTTCTCTTAATATATGTGTATGGGAAAAAGAAGAGGACCCTGTGAAGTAATAGAAACAATGAGTTCATAGCCCAATCAGGCAGTGATACTGGAAGCTATTTCAAGGTAACAAAGAAAGGTGTGGTCAAAGATTTATCAAAGACATTGTTAA
Source organism: Ictidomys tridecemlineatus (assembly GCF_052094955.1). Lineage (NCBI taxonomy): Eukaryota > Metazoa > Chordata > Mammalia > Rodentia > Sciuridae > Ictidomys > Ictidomys tridecemlineatus. The sequence continues at coordinate 153,723,057 of NC_135480.1, read as the reverse complement.
CTTTTAATAAGATAAGAGGAGAAATTTGTTATCATTCCTGTGCATTTTTATGTAGGTCTTCTTCCCCAAATATATTTCAAATATGCATTTCTCAATACTCCTTTGTATGCCTTTTCCTCGGTTTTAATTAATATGGCAATACATTACATTAAATGTAAGTGAACATACTTCAGCTCTTATATTTTAAAGAACAACTGCTATAAGACTTGCATTCTATTATAAATTACAAAAAAACTGTGCATAATATTTCATATAGTGTCTGCATAATAATATGTGAAACACTAGTTTGAGGATTCAACATGGAACTGGTTTTGCAAAAAGAACCAAAAATGTGAACCCTATAATGGTTCTAGCTTTCTACTAGAAGAAAATAACCTGCTGTAGATCAAGGAAGAGCTATAAACATAAAATTTCTCTTTGTCTTGGTGAATTAAAGGACAGACAGCAGAATACATCAGACACTAGAAAGGCAATATGTCAATCAATGGAAGGGTAACTGATGTGATACAGCAATCTGTATAAGGGGTAAAGTTGGGAGTTCATAACCCGCTTGAATCAAACTGTGAAATATGATGTATTAAGAACTATGTAATGTTTTGAACGACCAACAATAAAAAAAAATCATTGAAGAGTGGATCAAAAAAAAAAAAGAGAGAGACAAAATGAGTAAGAAGACAAAGATCAAAGTTTACAAGGTAAATACATCTAGAATTTTAGAAGAGAAGGCACAGAGCATGGGGCCACAATACATTCCAGAACTCTGTGGAGGGTTTCTTTCAACCCTTGACTGAGTGCAAATCTCTGAGTATGTTTTTTTAAAATAATGCCATTATGTTGACAAAGAACATTTGCCAGGAAAAAACAATTGCCAAGAAAATTGCATTTACTGTGCAACTATAAATGAACTATTCGTAAAGTCCACAAAGAATAAAGAATCACTCTAGATTTTAAATACAAAGGGCATTAATAAAGAGTCTGAGAGGTAACATGATAGTGTCATAGTAGTAGGACTCAAATATCCTTAAAAAAAGGGTATTCTTCTAGATAACATCAAAAAGGAAACAAAACATTGTTGAAATGATTAAATTCCTCTTTAAAAAGTTAAATACTTTAAAAAATACTACAAAACTTCTAATACACAATAACAAAAATATATCATGCTGAGAATTCATTAAGATATTTCTAGTGACAAACTATTATCAATACCAGTAGAAAACTCAGTCAATAGAACAGACCAAGAAATAAATGAGATAGTGAAATTAGCAGATAATGATTTAATAAAGCTATTGTAAATATTTAAAATATCTATAAAGACACAAGAAAGACACATAATAAGGAGAGAAAATATAACAAAGAAATATAAGCATACAAATATATGCATAACTAGAGAGAGAAAAAGAGAATTGGGGAAATAATAATGTATTGGCTTGCATTAAAATCCAAAATTACAAAAATCTGTGAACTTGAGGAATAGCAATAAGAATAACCAAGTTTACAAATAGATGCACAAAACACTGGGAAACACCTAGTGTATCATATTATGTGTAATTGACATCCAAGAAGAAAAATAGAAGGTAGTGGGGAGACTGAAAGGAATAAAATCTGAAAATCTTCCAATTTAAATAAAAAGTAAAAACTTCATATATCATTGTATAGCAACAAATTTTAAGCAGAATTGTTACAGTGTGGCTCTAACACTTCCCAGAGGAAGTGGATAGGTTATAACAGCTTGCTGCTCTAGAATTATTCATTTGATAAATTTGTAGTGAAATAGGTTTTGTTTAAAGCCAACATTGAAAAAATAGGATAGAACCTTGATTGTTTAAAAAGTTTCATCTCCTGGAACAAAGAAAGATTTTCAAAGAGGGAAGAGGTGCATTAAGACAAAAGACAAGGATTTCACAGGTTTATTTTTTCTCCTTTTGAGTCAAGAGAAGCTATGAATTCCTGGGGCCAGCATCTGTATCTTTCTTTTAGATGAATAGGTTCCGTATAAACTGAGGAGAACAAAATGTATTACAGATGGATTTCTTTAGAATTTAAGTGCCAACAGAGAAGATGCTAGAAATGGAGAAATAGATTGGAGAAAGAGATGGGAAGGGAGAAGAAGGTAGTTTTTAATAAAAATAATCCATGTTTCTGAGTAAACACTTTTCCTAAAGAAATGCCACCACAAATTGTTCTATTGCAGGATAACTGAAAGCAAATCACAAGAAAACAAACCATAAACAAATTGTGAAAATCTAATGATAGTGGTAAACAAGAGCAACAAAGTTTAAAACATACAAAGAAACAAATATACTGATAATATATTTTTCAACAGAAGGCCTCCAGATTTCAGTCCAAAAATATTTTTTAGACAAAGAAAAACTCAGAAAGTTCACTTCCATATGATCTTCACTAAAAGAAATGTAAAGGTAGTTCTCAATGCAGAAAGAAGATATACCAGAAGATAAGGTGTAACCAAGAGAAGCAATGAATGGCATAAATAGTGGGAAATATAAAAAACTTATTTTTTTCTAATAAACATTAATGTCAAAAATAATTAATTGCTTAAATAAAAATTATAATTATTTAAAGATGGAAATTTAAATGTATCATGATATCAAAAATTGATAGAAGAAATGAAATATTTTGTTGGGAGGTAATTAAATAATGTATAATGTTGTATATTTATATATGAAATAAAATTGTTGATTCAGGTTACATTTGGCAAACTATAGTAATTGATCTAAAACTTAGATAAGGTTTAGCTAATAAGTCAAAGTAGAAAAAATTAAATATTCAATCAATACTCTCAGTTCAAGTGATGGTGAGCAGTTAAAAGGAAAACTTGGAATTATTTTGAATTGTATGAAAATAAACATACAAGAGATCCACATTTTTAGGATACTATTAAACTGTGACTTAAGGGGAAATCTACAGCACTAGATGCCTGCATTAACAAGGCAGAAAAGCCTCATATGGGGATACTAAGAAAGAAGAGTAAATTCAATGTAAGGAGAAAGAAGGAAATGAAGATCAATGTAGAAGATAGAGACTTAGCAAAACAGTGTATAAAATCATTGAAAGCAAAAGCTGTTTCTTCAAGACCAAGGAAATCCATTATATTCTAGCCACATCAATCAGAAGAAAAGACACAAATTTCCAATAACAGGAATAAGCAAATATAAATCATTGTAGATTCTGCTACTAAAAAGAACCTCAAGCAAAGAGTTAGAGATACCAAAAGGCAGAAGAAAAGAATAAAAAAGTAAAGAATGGAGATTAGAATTAATAAATAGGTTACAAATACCTAAATAATTATAGAAAATTATTATAGACATATACAAATAAGATGTATAATACAAATCACCTAAATATTTTAAGTAAAAGTCAACAAATGAAAGATAAAATAAAAGAATCAGGACTAAATGTATGCTATCTGCAAATTCATTTAAATATAACAAGTAGTTTAAAATAAAAGAATGAAATAAGATATGTAATGCCTTAATCAGTTAGAGTGACAATAATCACAGACAACAAAGTAGACCTCAGACTGCATATAAGGTTATAAGAGATTTTTAATTGTATAAAAGGGTCAATTAACCCAGAAGACATTACAATCCTAAGTGGATTTCTCCCATAACATCTATTAAAATTGCTAAATAAACAGCTTATAGAATTTAAAAGAGCTGCTTCCTGGAGTCTTTATCACTTCTTCCTCAGGAATCAATTAAAAAGTGGACAATCAGTAAGGATGTAGAAGACCTGGACAAGATTTACCAAATTGACTAACATGACTGTTTCACTAAAAGAAAAATTAAGAGTATTTTAATTATTTTGAGATACATACAGATCTCTTACAAAGAACAATGAAAGTTCTAACCATAATAGAAGATTAGATTTCATCAAATTATAAAGCCTTTAAAGTCAAATTATACATTTAGAAAATGAATAGAAGAAAATCATCATGATATATGTGTCAGGCAAAATATTTATATTCTAGGCATATAAAGAACACTTATAATCAAATATTCTAAAAATTGTTGTTCATCAAATATTTTAAAAATTGCTAATTTTTTAACAAATAAAAATTGTTGTTCATCAAATATATGAGTCACTAAAAATGCATAGGTAAAACAAAAAAACTTGCAAATTAATTGCTTTTGGAAAATGTGTATTAAAATGACAATATAACTATTTAAGTCCTGAAATGAATAGGCTTCAGTATCAAACTTCAACACTAATTAATTTAAAGTTTTTTAAATCTAGAACTTAAATAATTTGTTGGTGAGAGTGCAAAACAGTACTACCAATTTGAAAATCTTTGTCATTTCCTAAATGATAAAAAAATCATCAATCTATGTTTCCACACAATTAGAACCTTATGTATTTTCCCAAGAAAAATTTAAAAAATATATCCACAAAAATCCTTGACTAAAAATTTAAAAGATTCATTCATAATAGTCAAACAATAGAAATTATTGGAAATTTCTCAATGGACATATTATCAAAACTCCTATGGTAAGGTGCAAATGTAGCTCATTGGTAGAGTGGTTGCCTAGCATGTCCAAGGCCTTGGGTTCAGTGCTTGTTATTAAAAAAAATATAGTCTTATTCATATTATATAATATTAGGAATACTAATGACATATTCAACAACCCATATGAACCTCAAAAATATACAGAATGAAAGAGTCTGACACAAAAATAATTAATGTAGGATTCCCTGTATAAAAACTCCAGAACACAGAAAACAAGTATGATGATAAAATTCAGAACAGTGGTTGCTATAATGAGAGATTAACTTAGATAGATGTTGTGAAATTTTCCAAAATTCTGAGGATACATCTTAATTTATAATCTGATTATATAAGGGTATAAATATGTCAAAATTGATCACTGGTACACTTACCCATTATTTCACAGTATATAAACAATAAATCCTGTCCTACAAGATTCACACAAAAATGTATGTAAGTACTAGAAATAGATAGTGATAGTGATACTTATGTGTGTGTGTGTGTGTGTGTGTGTGTGTGTGTGTGTGTTTATAAATGAGTGGAAACAACTTTGGGGAAGAAATATCTAATAAATATTAAAATTTATTTGCATCTTGAAATTAACATACAGATTCAATAAAGATATGGTCAATCTAAATGTTAACTCTCATCTTGAAAAAAATTGAAATAAAAGTCCATTGTTTTTCATAATACATGCCTGAAAAAAATATGAGACTAATATAGTGTTAGATATAATGTTAGCTAGTTTAAATTGTAGATGTGTAAGTGCCCATTGTTAGTATCCCAGATTAATCAAGGGAAGCATAAGATACAAATAGAACTGATACAATCTTCAGAAATCTTTTCATCCAATATCATCTCCATGTATTGCTATCTTCTTGGGATAGACATTGTTTTACCATATGTTGAATGTTTGTAAATAAATTTACAATAAATCAAATGAAATAAAAAATTCAATCAGCTAAGGAAATAATCAACAAATTCTCCTTCTACTTTTATTACCCTTGATTTAACAGTATGATATAAGGGGAAATAAATTGAGGAACTTATGGAATTGTGATAATGAATGATGTCTTTGTGACATCAGGTAAGCTATAAAATGTCACTTAGTCTCATCCCTCTCATTTGTATATTGGAGATATTAATGGTTTCCTATTATTATTGTTGTTGTTATCAGTGAAGGTAGGCTTTATCTTGGAAAATACCTGCATATAGTTTAGTGAATACTATAGGATCAATAACAATTTCCTGTATCTATTCAGGCTTATTTCTTTTCTTGTAATTTTCAGTTAAGAATTCTAGACTATATATAGTAAGACAGCCAAAATAGATTAAAATACAGGTATTGATTATTCTTGCAATGTCTATTCACTCAATTCCAGCTCTCTGTCAATAGATAACAAAACACTGAACCATCCTCTGATTGCAATTCTCCTGAATTTGGTCAGTGGCATGATGTCTACTGTATGTGGATTCTTTCTTCTAGTTTCTGACTCTGTTTTTCCCTCTTTTTCACGCGTCTCCTGTACTGGCTATGTCCCTTTCTGTAGCTAGCTCTTAAAATACGTGGAGAGGTTCTAATGATTAGCTTCTTTGATATACCATTAATATATCCAACTCTGTTAGATAGACATATGTGGTCAGAATCCCTGCATAAGTGCTCTTATTATTTTATTATCAAAACCGTACCTATATTTAGTCAATGAATGGGACATAGAATAGTATAAAACTGGTACAAAGGACTTGTTTGTCTTCCTATCCAGAATCTGGCAGTAAGTCTGACAAGCACTCAAGATGATCGCTCTTGAATCTCTACACATTTAGAGACTGTTTTTTTTCTTTGTATTTCTTTTTTTTTTAAATAAAATTCCAAAATAATTTCTCTACTTACATTAAAACCTACTCCTTCTTTCTTTTTTATTCCTTATATCACCACAATCAAAATTTTCTCCTACCCCTCAGCTAACGCTGATTTTTTCACAGACACAGTCTCTGTTTCTTGGTCCAAAGGTTGATTTTCATGTGAGCTATTTGTTTACCAAGCAGAAAAGCAAACTCCTGATATTTTTAGGGCAGGAGATAATTTTACAATTTTTAGCAGGAAGCCCACCAAAGTTAGATTCTTACTCTACAATAGAAACTGGGATTTTAAGGTCTGTAATTAGATGCTTACGTTTCAAAGTGGTGACTTCCAGGTCCTTAAGACATTCTGGATTACTTACTAAAACATCTATCTAGCTTTCAAAATAATTTTTATATATTTCAAAAGAGAGGAGAATGTTCTTGTAAATTTTCTAAAGTAGAATTTTTCTGAAATAAATACTCTGAGAAAATGGAGAAGGGAAAAAGTCTTTTTCCTTGTTTTTTACAGGAAGAATTAAGCCTCTCATTTTCAATTTTTGTCATGAGTTAGCAATCCCACTTCTTGGTATTTACCCAAAGGACTAAAATCAGCATAATGTAGTGATACATATATAGTAATGTTCATAGCAGTGCAATTCACAATAGACAAGTCATGGAACCAGCATACTTATCCCTCAGTACTCAAATGGTTGAAGAAAATGTGTTACACATACACAGTGATGTTTTAGCCAGAGAAAAAATAAAATTATATCATTTTTCTGATAAATGAATGGAACTAGAGACGATCATGATAAGTAAAATAAGATGTGGAATGTTTTACATCTATGCAGAAGGGGGAGGAAGAGAGGAGAGAGAGAGAGAGAGGGAAAGTGGGAGACAGGAAGAGAGGGAAAGAAGGAGAGAGAGAGAGAGAGAGAGAGAGAGAGAGAGAGAGAGAGAGAGAGAGAGAGAGAGAGAGAGAGAAGAAATTTAAAGAGAATCTCATGAAAATAGAAGGGAGACCAGTAGACTATTGGAAAGGAATTGAGAGGGAGGGAAGAGGGATAGGATGTATTAGGGAGAAATGTGTTCTCAAAACTTAAGCAAGAAAATTCTGCTCCGAGGTTGTGCCTTCTTATAGGGCCTAGCCTAATATCTAATCTATGTTTGATTGAAAGTATTTTTAAGTGGATGTGCAAACTGTATAGTTGTCCTATTATTGAGGATTTTAACTTTCTAAAAAGAAAAAACAAATGTGATCTATTTGCTAAAACTAACTAGTTGAGATAATATTTATCCAAGAGAGTTTTCTTTCCCCAAATAATTTATTGCAAGATCTTTTTAATATTTTTAAGATTTTTTTTTTTTGATCAGCGAGAAACTAGAAAAAAATGTAATCATAATATACTATATGAGGAGTTACATTTAGGACAGGATAAGAAGTCAATTAACCATCCAAGTGACAGTGTTCTATAGGATATTTGTGTATATATATGTATGTATCTGGGATTTAGAGTAGATTTTCATAGTAGAGATATAAATTTTGGAATCAACAGCATAGATATTGGGTTTAAAGTCATGTAACTTGTTCAGATTACTCGGAAAGTGAGGAAAGAAGATACTGAAGGTGAGAATTACCCATCAAGGAAAACTAAAACAGAATGTGGCTAGTAATATAAGAACCTGCTCTAAGTGTCCAGTGATGCAAATATTTTCACAAGAAGAACCTAAGTGAATGAATGAAATACTGGCTGTGATATCTTTAGGCACTATGCTGAATAGTAGATCTCCACAACGTTCTTTTTGTTTCTTGAATTTGCTAAGAGGGCACATCCTGTGCTAAGTGTTCAAGATTGGCAAGAACTTCAGTAGGCCATAGATTTGCTTGTGGCTCTGATGATTTCCCAGTGGTGATTTCCCAGGTGAATACTTTTCCCCAAACTCATTGACTTACATAAATTAAATGTGTACATTATTTTATGTTATTCCTACATTTATAAAAGGTTTTCAACATACTAGTAATGGATGAAGTAATGAAGGAGCTGAGAACTGATTCAGTGTTGCATAAGTTTGGGCTGACCTTGATAGAAGTGAGCTGTTATAGTGAGAGTGAAAGCATGATTAGAATGAGATTTGCAGAATATGTGGGGGAAAATTGCATATTTTGAATTCAGAATATTTTCCAAGTATGTTGTCTAAAGGAAAGCAAAGAAATAAGACAGTGATTTGTTGTCAAGAAAGTTTTTATTTCCCTTCATGGGAGAAATAAGAACATGTTCACATACTGATGAGAATGATCCAGTTGAGACATGGAGAAACATAGTGATTTCAAAGAGATTAGAAGAGGAGATTGCTGAAGAAATAGTTTTAATTATGTGAAAAAAAGTGGAACCTATTAAACTAATGGAAAATTGTCTTTAGCTAGAAAATAGATAGTTTAATCAGCAGTAAAGGCAGAGTATATGAAGGCAGATTTGAAAAGAAGATTGGTACATGACTTGACAAATAGTAATGAAAAATGACTTCTGGATTTCTATTACAGTATTAAAAAATCAAAGTCCTGTCTAGTAAGGCATTCTAATTTATTAATATTACCTTATGCACATATTTCTTTTGGTGTTTACAAAATAAGCATTTAACCAAAAGTACATGTGTATTTTGTAGCTGCCTCTTCCTTTGATATCATCTGAATATATTAGCAGTGAAGATACTATTTATGGAAAAAGAGAAAAGTCAAGTTGATGGTCATATTAAAAATGATAATAAAAACATGATTAATTTCAGTGTTCTTTATGAGAATTCAGAGGTAAGAATTTCTTTACAAATTAACACAACCAACCAAGTACTCATGATTTGATCAGACTAACATTAATTCTCTTTAAATCATCTTTCTTTGTTGCATAACTTGTAGCAATTGTTCAGTTCAGCCTAAGGACTAAAGTTTCCTTTACTGTAATTAAAAAAAATACTGACACTAGTAGGATATTTTTTCTAAAGTTTTGTATTATTTTATGCAATTCAAAACTTGATAGTTAATCTCATACACTTATAGTGCTGATACAAAGAAGTTGCTAAAAGTTAACTTATAAAATAATAAAAATTCATAAAATTGGCCTACTTTGTTGATTATTTTTTTTAAAAAAGTATTAGAGTCCCTTAGCATTCATTAAACTATATGACAGATATTAAATATTGTCATAGGCATATCTCAAAAAATATCTTATACTATGTTTATTATCATCCCTACATTAGGGGTGAGAAAACTGAGTCTCAAAATTGATTATTTGTCCAAAAACAAAACAATTTTTTTTTTTACAATTTATGATTCAGGTTAACATTTCTTTTATTCCAGTGTCCTTTCTGTTTAAACTGGAATCTGTTCCCAGTCAAGAAGTCGTGTGAAAATTAGCTTGCGCATGCATGCATCTTTCTCCCATAGTGTTCTGTTAGAGACTTTCAAGTTTGTAGTTCAACTTGGAATCCACAAGAGACTTTTATGGCAGATTAAGAAGTTTTACTCTATACCTGGAATATATTTGATTCTCTCATCTTATTGATTCCCTTCAAGTCACTGCATTGAGTGCCCTGGAAATATATTCTGCTACCATTGGTTTACCACTGATTTTTTTTTTTTTTGATGCTCTGGATGATAGAAGCTAAGAGAAGAATTTCTGTCAATGTATTTTGATATCTTTCTGTTATCACATATGCACTGGGAGACTGCGGTCACACAAAAATCTCAACTGACCTATTTTCCCATTTCTAAAGTCATATTCTATTTATCTGCAACCTTGAAAGTGAAATGTTAAAATGGAATGCATCATTTACTCTAATTTAAGATACACCTACGATAATGTATTTGCTTCTTATTTTATGTGTACTGGCTCTTTCCCTTAAATATGAAAAGGCCAAATAGTGTGCACAACATTTAACTTACTTTTGGAGTACATCTTTATTAAGGTGAATAAAAATCATGTTTGGAAAAGCTAGAAGGTAAAACCACAGCACAGCATATGGCTTCTTTTCCATGTGAATAAATATATAAACACTCTGTTGAAATGAAAATCCCCTGGTAGGTGGACGGTTTTACTTTTCTTAGGACCTTAGCTGGAATCTTCATTGATCTACTTCATAAGATAGGTTCCCACTGGAGTTAGACTTGCTTGTTCATTTTTATTTTATTGATATTTAAGGTTTTGAAAACGTGAAAATGTGCTTCTAAAATATGTTCTTTAAAATTTAATAAGAAAAGGCTGAGTAGGTTCAGATGTGGGTATTTTAACCCATGAGTATAAGCTTTTTATAAATGATTCTGAAAAGAAATTATTTAGCAGCTGAAAAGTGCAGATCGCAGTGAGTTCTCTTAGATGAATTAGTATCAAAACATGTAATCCTTAGACCTTTAATCCAAAGGACCTTGAATATTCTGTGCAATTGTGTCATATATGTGGTGCTATACTACAGACATTTTAATAAGTGAAAAAATTTGTTTAGCGAGTCAATTGAAGACAGTAGTACTGCAAGAACACATAAAAAGACTGCCCCAAAGTTTCCACATTACTGTTAGAGGTGGTACAAGGTGACCCTCTTTTATACTTGGAAATGCAATTTTTAATAAGGTACCCTAAAATATTGTGCTATTAGACAACTGTTCATGTAACAATCACTGATAAATATTTTTTTCAGAAGAAAACATCTTTGGCATCACTGAAGAACTAGGTTGTCATCAATGAATAAACTTATCCTGATGCTATATTGTTTTAAGTATTAATTAAATATATACTATACTAAAAATGCCATGAGGATCACTGGCATAATCATTGACCATATATCAGAAAGCAACAGTTAAGGAAATACTTTTATGGAGTCACCACATTAGGAATACCACAAAAACATACAAAAATGCAGCTGGCAACGGAGGTTAACTAACAGCACAAGCTTTGAAGTAATAGCAAATGTGGAGCGAGTAAGGTATTTTTCTAAGTAAGTTATTTTATTTTTTTATCATAAAGATGTCTATTAAATATCAAAAATGTGGCAGACATTGTGGCCCTTTTCAGTTTACACCTTTCAATAAAAACTCAGTCCTTCTTATTACTTATCTAAACACCAAAAATTTAATCCAATATTGTTTTGAAGCCTGCATTGATACAATGAAAGGAAGACAGGTCACTCTTAACTATGAAGGCTATTGTATCATTTCTGCATTCTACTTACTTTATCCAGAGGTCTGAGATTTTCTAGCACCCAAGAAGATGTTCAAAGAAGACAGATTACTGATAGGTAAAAAAAATGGTATTCATCTTACATGTTTTTTTTTTATTATTATTTAGTTTTTGGCAGACACAACATCTTTGTTTGTATGTGGTGCTTAGGACCAAACCCGGGCGCCGCATGCCAGGCGAGCGCGCTACCGCTTGAGCCACATCCCCAGCCCTCATCTTACATGTTTTGTGTTGCTATAACAAAATGCCTGATGCTGACTACTAATAATGAAAGAGGATTATTTGGATCCTTATCCAAATATTATTATCAAGATTATTTGCATCTTGATAATAGCTCAATAGAAGGAAAAGTTATATATGAATGCCAGCATAGCTGGGAGAAACTCTTAATAACTCTGAGTTCACTCACAACTTTTCTTGATAGATATAGAAAGAAGAGTCCTTTAGTCATGGAAATAGCCCCACACTAATGGAAGTTGAACATCAAGTTATCTGGTTTGAATACTGTGTATAGGTTATACCTTATAAGTATCAGATTTTTTTATTTCCAAGAAACTGATATATTGGTAGTGGAGCTGAGACAGCCAGAAAGATATTAACAAGAATAATTAAGATATGTTCTCTCTTTTTATTATTTAATACCAGACTTTTCAAGAATGCATGTCAAGTGGATATCAAATAAGAAAAGTAGAAATGATCTGCAAAAGTTTTGTACATATTATTTTTTAAGATCATGAATTGAGCAAAATTATCATAGCTTATTTATATTATGGTGTGACATCTATTATTTTTTGTTGAAATTTAAAAGAGATATATATCTTCTATATAATATATAAGAATTTTCTTAAAATAATTGCAAGAAAAGTCATGAAAAGGCAGAACAAATATGCCTTTAATCTTAATCACTGCCATTGCCTGAATATGCATTCATAAGAAAATAAGAGAAAGACTATAATCTGTGAAGAAGGGTTTAAGTTTTGTACTCATTCCAAGGAGAGTCCAAAGATATGCATGTACTTTCCCAGCCACCATATTCGCCTACCTGGTGTAGCACTACTAAAATGCATGGTTCTAGGAAAGTTCTCTTTTAAAAAGAGTATTGGCCAAAAGTTTTTTTCAAAGTATTGGGAAAAAAAACAAATTAAAACCTACAAAATAATATTAAAAATTCCATGTTTTTCTCTTTAACAATTTGAGTTTTTATTTTGCTTTTTGCTTATTTTTCTCATTTCTTAATGAGATAACTGGAATGAAGTGAATTTCAATAGTTACAGCTGTACTATCTGTAGTACATGCTCAACTCATTAAGTGAGGGATATAAGGAAGTGTGGGTGAGGTAATTGGGTTTGAGTATTTTGTCATGGCTAAAAAAAGCAGAACTATGTGTCTATGATGATAAAAGATTTTATTATAGACATTTAAATTATCTGGAAGTATTCCTATGCATAAATGTTTATTATTAAAAACATACTGGCACCATGAAGTATGCCTGTAATCCCAGAGGCTTAGGAGGATGAGGCAGGATGATCCCAAGATCAAAGCCAGCCTCAGCAATTTAGCAAGGTCCTAAGCAACTTATGAGACCAGGTCTCAAAATTAAATGTAAAAAGGTCTGGGTATCTGTCTCAGTACATAAATGTTCCTGGTTTCAACCTAAACCCACCCCCCCAAATTAAAATAACAAAAATATTTGGGTGTTGTATTTTTGTCTTCCACATGACTCCTATGCTCTAAAATTTGTCATACTATTGGCATCAGATGACTCCAGATGTCATTGATTGGACCATTTACTTGAGCTCCCTCCCTATGTGTAGCAATTATAAAGTGTAAGGTCATTTTTTAGTAGCTTAACAGTTACTCAGATGATTTGTTCATTCATTAAATAAATGAGCCCTTATCTTTGAGCACATAGCTAGGTGTTGGGTATAGTTACAGTTAAGTAAGATATTACTGCTCTTATGTAGCTTCGTCTACTGAAAAAAGAGATATTCAGATAATTTTAAACATAACTGATTAAAATTATTAGGGATCTTTTGAGCTTCCCAGAACTAGATATCCATATCTTTTCTAGGATTTGCAAACTTTTCAGTTATTATTATTATTATTTACTTAATAGGATTTCTATGTCTTTTGCTTTCTCTTGAACTTCTGAAACATCCATAATGAAAATATTTTCTCTTTTTGTTTCTTTTTTCTTTCTTCGATTCTTTTTTTTGCGGGGGGGTTGTGTCTACATAGAAGTTTCCTTTATTACTCTTAATGTTTTTCCTTTGTTTGATTTTCAAAGATTTGTCTTGAAGGTCAGAAATTCTTTCTTTGTTTGTTTGATATAGTGTGTTTTGGAAGTTATCAAGTATATTGTTTTATTTTATTTCTTGAGATCTTTAATTCCAAGATTTCCATTTGATTCTTTCTCATGATCTCAATCTGATAAACTTTTCATTCAGATCATGAATTGTTCTCCTAATTTTGTTGAATATCTGTCTATATTCTCTTAACTCATTGAGTTACCTTAAAATTACTACTTCAAACTCTTTTTGCAGTGTATTTGTTGGTTTCCTTTTATTTGGGGTCTGTTACCTTAGTTATGCTCCTTTAGAGGTGTCATGTAACTTATTATTATTTTTTTCATATTTTTCAGTGTTATTTGTGCATCTCCTCTATTAGTTGCTTTTGCATTTTATAGAGTGTCTTTCACAGCAAGACTTTTACCTGCAGATGTGCCCTAGGTGTCAGTTGGGTAGGCTACTTTGGCTTTGGTTCCAGGTATCGCAGTAGTGTTGTGCCTACATAGCATCCTCAGCTGTCATCCATGTATTATTGTTGTAGGTGCAGGATTTGGGGAATTTTAGAGCTTACAGCTCTTTGGGGCAGAATGGAATCACCAGCAGCTTTGGGCATGGTGCATCTGCGTCTATGTGAAGTAGTTATAGGTGTGGACTGCCTGTCAATTTCTACAAATTACATGGGGAAGGGACTGCTGTCATGCTCACTTACTGATAATGGGTGGTTGGTGCAATAGGAAAGGTGAAGAAGTTACCAGTTCCTGAAGGTTATGTAGATGCAAGCCTATTTTTCTGGCCCCAGGAAATTCATCACAACACTCATGATAGTGGACTGGAGTACCTGTCAGTTACCTGAAGGCCAGCCAGGATTCAGACCACACTAGTATACCTGACTATAGTACCTGTCAATGTTCAAGGACTGCATGAGAGACTTTGATAGCCCCTAGAGGCTGATTTTATTAAGGTGAGCTGCTCAGCAATTTCCTAGGACCCTCTGTGGACTGAACCTTTCAGGGTGGACTACTCAGGAGCTTCCATGGACTCAGGGAGGATAGACAGAGCCAACTGGTCAATGCTCTGTTCTGTGTCAGCAGAGTTTCCCAGGACCTTGGACTGGCAGTGTCTCACAGTGGCATTATACAGCAGCAGCGTGCATGTTAGAGGGCATGATGAGGCCTGAACTCTGAGTATTGTAGTAACATGATAACCTGGCAGATCCCCCAACTTTGGCCCTGTCAAGTCTGCAGTCTTTACTAGCAGGAGATTTCTTAAGTGTAGTATGACAGGGGACACTGCATACCTCCGCTTACCCTTTTGCCACCTAGCAAAGTCCCTTCTGGTTCAGGGTTGATGTTGAGAGATGGAACAATGGATGTTAAGCTTTTAGTTTCTTTATTTATAAGGCCATTACACATTGCCATGCACCACAACATCTCTGCCATATACCCACTACACTCTAGTGAAATAATTATGAATTTTTCTTTGTTTGGTTCTTTTGTTGTGAAGAAAGCATGCTAGGCACCTCCACTCAGCCATCTTCCTGATATCACTTCCTCTAGATACGCTTTCATTTTTTGCTTTTGACCTTGATTAGTGCCAGAGTATAATATATGATATAGAAAATGCGTTTGGGAATATGACACATGAATAGAGTCAAATGCTATGACTAAACTCACATGAAAAGGACATTGAGGTTTAGATTTAAAAAAAAAAGAGGCAGACAGCATTTCAGAGAAAAAAGAACATGCTTAGTATTCTAGAGATGAAAGAACATGACACATTAAAGGACTTAGATTAATTCATGATGTCAAAACTAATAGTGCAAGCAGTAACTTCTATAAGGGTAGTAAACATATAGGGATAGTCAAACAGTGCTGGATAGCCACTGTTTTCTCTGCTTGAATCCTTTTACTCCTATTAATGTAATATTAAGATTTCTTATGTCATTATCTGATTGGCAATTTCAGTTCATACAGTTATTGGATTTTCCTGTGTTCCTGTAACTTCAAAGGTGAGCATGAAACCTAATCCTGGCCTTAAGTGAAGCTTGATTCTGAGTTATTAGTCTTTATATGCTGTGTGTATGCATGTGTGCTCATTAGTTGAATTTATTTGTATCCAGTGTGTGTGTGTGTGTGTGTGTGTGTGTGTGTGTGTGTGTGTGTGTGTGTGCTGGCTATTTTTAGAAGGATTAAATATAGTCAGAGCCTACCAAAGGATATATTGTCTCCATGCAGTCATGTACCATATAAAATCATTGACGTCAACAGCAGACCATATATGAAATGATGGTCACATAGATTATAATGGAGCTGAAAAAATTCCTGTTGCTTAGTGATATTAGAGGGCTACACTCAAATTGGAGTGGTATTGTGCACAGGTGAGTGAGAGGAGAGTGGGGCAGTGAGGATGGGAAGGATGGTAAAATAAGAAAAAAAGAAAAAATAAACAAGAGACACAAACCAGTAGAATCATAAATTTGATCAATATTTTCACTTAGAATAAAATGCATAAGCTAAAGATTAAAAAAAATTGGAAACTCTTCTAAACTGTGATAATGGGTATTGGTATAAATTGGTACTGACAGTTGTATAAAAAAAATGGCATACACAATTATGCATAGT
Source organism: Ictidomys tridecemlineatus (assembly GCF_052094955.1). Taxonomy (NCBI): domain Eukaryota; kingdom Metazoa; phylum Chordata; class Mammalia; order Rodentia; family Sciuridae; genus Ictidomys; species Ictidomys tridecemlineatus. The sequence goes on along the minus strand of NC_135480.1, from coordinate 153,706,577 downwards.
ATATAATACTTGATAATGATGATTAACTATATTATCGTTTTATATATTTATCATATTACACTTTTAACAATTATTTTAGGGTGTGGTCATATGTAAAATGTGGCCTGTTCTTCAGGAGGAATTCTAGAAGGCATTGTTATCCTAAGAAATGACAGCTCCATGTTTAATATTGCACCTGAAGACCTTCCACTGATACAAAGTATGGGGGTGGAAGAGAATGATATTGATGATTCTCTAACCTGTGCAGGCCATAATAATACGTGCTTTCATCTTAGTTTTTAACAAATAATCTAAAAAATAAAAAAATAATATTAAAAATAGAAAAGATTACAAAATAGAAACATAAGGATAGAAAATATTGCACTTCTATACAATGTCTTTGCATTTTTAACTAATGGTTATTACAGGAATCAAAAATTCAAAAGCATTTTAAGTCTTCTAGGATGAAATAGGTAGAGTAAGCAAAGGTTAAATTACTATTGAAGGAAAAACCCTTAAATAAATTTAGTATAGCCTCACTGAACAGCGTTTATAAAGTGTACAACAGTGTACAATAATGTCCTAGTATTACCAGATGGTGATGATTACTGCTTGGGGAAAAGGGTAGGCTACATTACTTGCTGCTGCTCAAATATTTCAAGTCAGATTGGTAAAGAAATAGATCTCATTCAAACCCTCCATTGAAGGAAGATATTCCAGTTTCAGAAAGATTTGGGGTAAGAAAAGTTTTTAAAAGAAAAGTGAGACAAAGGCAGGAAATATACTTATGCAGATTCAGTTAGCATTTTTTTTTGTTTTTTTTTTTTTGCTGCTGAACTTTACTATTTTATTTATTTTTATTTTTTTATTTTTATTTTTTTATTGGTTGTTCACAACATTACAAAGCTCTTGACATCATATTTCATACATTAGACTGAATGGGTTATGAACTCCCAATTTTTACCCCAAATGCAGATTGCAGAATCACGTCGGTTACACATCCACAACTTTACATAATGCCCTATTAGTAACTGTTGTATTCTGCTACCTTTCCTATCCCCTACTATCCCCCCTCCCCTCCCCTCACATCTTCTCTCTCTACCCCATCTACTGTAATTCATTTCTCTCCTTGTTTATTTTCCCATTCCCCTCACAACCTCTTATATGTAATTTTGTATAGCAATGAGGGTCTCCCTTCATTTCCACGCAATTTCCCTTTTCTCTCCCTTTCCCTCCCATCTCATGGCTCTGTTTAATGTTAATCTTTTCTTCCTCCTGTTCCTCCCTGCTCTGTTCATAGTTGCTCTCATTATATCAAAGAAGACATTTGGTATTTGTTTTTTAGGGATTGGCTAGCTTCACTAAGCATAATCTGCTCTAGTGCCATCCATTTCCCTGCAAATTCCATGATTTTGTCATTTTTTAATGCTGCGTAATATTCCATGGTGTATATATGCCACATTTTTTTTATCCATTCATCTATTGAAGGGCATCTGGGTTGGTTCCACAGTCTAGCTGTTGTGAATTGTGCTGCTATGAACATCGATGTGGCAGTATCCTTGTAGTATGCTCTTTTAAGGTCTTCAGGGAATAGTCCGAGAAGGGCAATAGTAGGTCAAATGGTGGTTCCATTCCCAGCTTTCCAAGAAATCTCCATACTGCTTTCAAAATTGGCCACACCAATTTGCAGTCCCACCAGCAATGTACAAGTGTACCCTTTACGCCACATCCTCACCAGCACTTGTTGTTGTTTGACTTCATAGTGGCTGCCAATCTTACTGGAGTGAGATGGTATCTTAGGGTGGTTTTGATTTGCATTTCTCTGACTGCTAGAGATGGTGAGCATTTTTTCATGTACTTGTTGATTGATTGTATGTCCTCCTCTGAGAAGTGTTTGTTCAGGTCCTTGGCCCATTTGTTGATTGGGTGATTTGTTATCTTATTGTCTAATTTTTTGAGTTCTTTGTATACTCTGGATATTAGGGCTCTATCTGAAGTATGAGGAGTAAAAATTTGTTCCCATGATGTAGGCTCCCTATTTACCTCTCTTATTATTTATCTTGCTGAGAAAAAGCTTTTTAGTTTAAGTAAGTCCCATTTGTTGATTCTTGCTATTAACTCTTGTGCTATGGGTGTCCTATTAAGGAATTTAGAGCCTGACCCCACAATATGTAGATCGGAGCCAACTTTTTCTTCTATCAGATGCAGAGTCTCTGATTTGATATCAAGCTCCTTGATCCATTTAGAGTTAACTTTTGTGCATGGCGAGAGAAAGGGATTCAGTTTCATTTTGTTGCATATGGATTTCCAGTTTTCCCAACACCATTTGTTGAAGATGCTATCCTTCCTCCATTGCATGCTTTTAGCCCCTTTATCAAATATAAGATAGTTGTAACTTTGTGGATTAGTCTCTGTGTCCTCTATTCTATATCATTGGTCCACCCTCCTGTTTTGGTACCAGTACCACACACAATTTGAACAGACCAATATCAATGGATGAAATTGAAGAAGTAATCAAAAGACTACCAACCAAGAAAAGCCCAGGACCGGATGGGTATACAGCGGAGTTTTACAAAACCTTTAAAGAAGAATTAATACCAATACTTTTCAAGTTATTTCAGGAAATAGAAAAAGAGGGAGCTCTTCCAAATTCATTCTATGAGGCCAACATCACCCTAATTCCGAAACCAGACAAAGACACCTCAAAGAAAGAAAACTACAGATCAATATCTCTAATGAATCTAGATGCAAAAATCCTCAATAAAATTCTAGCGAATAGAATACAGAAATACATCAAAAAAATTGTGCACCATGATCAAGTAGGATTCATCCTTGGGATGCAAGGATGGTTCAATATACAGAAATCAATAAATGTTATTCAGTTAGAATTTTTAAGTCAGGCCTAGCAGAGGACAACCTCCTTCTCAGCTCCCAAGGTGTCTTTCTGGCCATTGGTGTTGGGGCAGTCCCTCAGTCTCCTCTCAGTAGAGGAAATTACTCTCAGATTTTGGAGGGATTCCAAACTTGAATCTGTTTCCTTGGGTCTTTACTTTCATTCACCACTCACTGACTCACCCAGTCCTATAGACGCCACTCATGATAATGGATCTGCATATGTGCACTGTTTATTTTTCTTTTATACCATATTTTAACTGTATCTTTTCAATGTTTAGGTATTTCTAGATATGCACATATTTGCCATTGTGTTATAATTGCCTACAATATTGTATTCAGTAACATGTTGCTCAGCTTTATAGGAGCAATAGGCTATGTCATACAGGGTAGGTGTGTAATAGACTACATCATCCAGGTTTGTGAAAAGTATGCAAAATGTGAGGTGGGATTAATTTAGGTACAATTTTAAAATATTTTCTTTCATCTTCTACTTTAACCCTATTGTGGTCAGAATTTAAATACAAAAGAAAAAAAAAAAACAAGAACCTAGCAAGTAGCATGACTGTCAAAGACATATGTGTGAAGAATCTAAGATAATTTAGGTTTAAGACAATGGCAATGACAAAAATTAAAACTTACAGTATCCTTTAACTAATTAATTTGATTGCTTATTTGTAAGCAATGTATATTTATTGAGCATTGGTCCTAGTGCCTTCATCATGTTAGGCAAGAGCTTTGACACTAACTTATATGCCTAGTCCATTTTCAAAAATTTGTATTTGATTTAAAGACAAAAGAGAGCTGTGGATGCGGCTCAGTGGTTAAGCCCCTATGGGTTCAATCCAAAGAAGGAAGGAAGGGAGGGAGGAGGGAGAGATGAAGAGAAGAAAGAAGGAAGTGAGGAAGGAAGAGAGAGAGGGTGGGACGGTGGGCAGGCTTATCATCCTACTGCCTAAGCTTCCCAAGTACCTGGGTTTACAGGCATGTGCGACTGCCTGGTATGTCATTTTTCTTTTATTGGTGTATTATATTTTATATTTATACATAATAAGTGGGTTCATCCTGACAAAATCATAAATGTATTAAATTTCATTTACCCCATTTCATTCTCCATTCTCTCCACATTTCCTCCCCTTCTCCCTCCCCCTAGTCTTATTCCTCTAATCTTAATTTCACTCATTTTTACTCATTTATTTTTGATTGGTACTTTATAGATATATACAAAAGTAGAATTCCCTGTGTTATATTTATACGTGTACATAGCATAATTTTCTCAAATTCATTCTGTATTTTCTCTCTCCATGTTTCCATCCCTCCTACCTCTCTCTGTCTCCTTCTACTCCATTAATCTTCCTTAGGTATTTATGATTTCCAATCTCTTTTTCTTCCCTTATTTTATTCTAGCTTACAGATGTGAGGAGGGAAAAGCACATTAGATACCCAATTTTCTAAGCCTGACTTATTTCACAACCATGTTCTCTAGTTCCATCAATCTATTAGCACATGCAATAATTTCATTCTACTTCATGACTGAGTAAAACTCCGTTGTGCATAGACAACTACACTTCTCAATCCATTCATTTATTAATGGGCATCTGGGCTGGTTTCCTATTCTGGGTGTTGTGAATTGTGTGCTGTAAATGTTGTAGTGGATATTTCACTACAGTATCTGGATTTTAGTTCTTTTGGATAAATATCAAGGAGTGGAAAAGCTGGGTCATATGATGGTTTGATCCTCGTTGCCAGAATGGTTATACTAATTTTCAGTCCCGCCAAAAATGTGTCAGTGTATGTTTTTCTCCATATCCTTGCCAGCATTTTTTACTATTTGTGTTTATTTGTTAGACTTTAGTGTTTCTTCTTTTGGACTATTTAGTTATTTTGCCCATTTATTGATTGGTTTATTTGGTTTTTGTTGTTGTTGTTGTTAAGTTTTTTGAGTTTTTTAATATGTTCTAGATATTAATCCTGGGTCAAAGTTGTAGCTTCCAAAGACTTTTTTCCCATTCTGTAGGCCCTCTGTGCTCTAAATCATTTTCTTTGCTACACAAAAGTTTTAATTTAATATCAACCCACTTATTGATTTTTTATTTTATTTCTTGTGCTTTAAGGGTCTTGTTAAGGTAGTTGGTGCCAACAACAGTATAATGGAGTGCTGACCCTATGATTCCTTTTAGCAGTTGCAGTTTCTGGTCTAATTCCCACATTTCTGGTCCATTTCCATTTGACTTCTCTGTAGAGTGAGTTGTATCTAGTTTCATTATTCATATAGATATCCAGTTTTTCCAGCCCCGCTTGTTAAAAATGCTATATTTTCTCCAAGAAATATTTTGGCACTTTTTTCAAGTATCATATGGCTGTAAGTATGTGGGTTTGCTGCTGGATCTTCATGTCTATTTTGGTTCAAATACCATGCTGTATGTACTTTGTCTTATAGCTCTGTGGTACAATTAGAGATCAGGTACTCTGATGCTTCCAACATCATTCTTCTTGTTCAGGATTGCTTTGGCTATTCTGAGTCTCATGTTCTTTCTTTTTATATAGCTTTTAGTTGTTGATACACCTTTATTTTATTTATTTATATGCCTTGCTAAGAATTGAACCCAGTGCCTCACACATACCAGGCAAGTGCGTTACCACTGAGCCCCAGCACCTGGGTATCATATTCTTCCAAATGAATTGTAGGACTCTGTTTTTATAGTTTTGGAAAGAATGCCATTGATATTTTGATGGAGATCACATTGCTCATGGTATATTTTTGATGTTTTTTTAGAATGTGGTTTTCTATATATTTTATTAAGGATTGTTGCATCTGTGTTTATCAGGGAAAGTGGTCTGTAGTTTTCTTTCCTAGATGTGTCTGTTTAATTTCTGGCTTCATAGAATGTATTTTACAGTTTTTCTTCCCTTTCTATTTCATGGAGTAATTCGAGAAAAAATGCATTAGTTCTTCTTTAAAGGTATGGTTGAAATCACATAAAGAATCCATATGGTACTGAGATTTACTTTGTCAGAATGCTTTTGATTGCTGTTTCAATTTCATTACTTGATATTGGTCTGTTTAAGTTTTCTATATCTTGCTAGCTCAATTTGGGTAAGTCATATGTTTAGAAAATTGTCAGAATCTACTATCTACTAGGTTTTCCAGTTTTTTGTGTTATGCTTGAATTCAGGACCCCCAAAGACCACCAGAGACCCAAGATCGATGTAAGCAGCAAAGAGGTGTTTATAGCGAGCTAGCTCGGTCCTCCGTGTACACACACAACAACTGGTGACGCTGAGAGGCCCCGAGCCCAGGGTTTGCAGAATTTTTATACATTTTTTTGGAGAGGGCAGGGACTTCACATACATCATAGTAAATCATCACACACCACGGGAAAATCAAATAACAACTCTAAAACATGATTAGCACATTCACTGGCGGGAACAAGTTGGGTAGGAGTGATTGGTCAGAACAAAAGGGGTATTGGTTTGAACTGATTGGTTTGAGCCAAGAGGGGTGTATGTGCTGAACTACATGGTTTCCCAATATGTTATCAACCACCATAAACTACTGGGAGGGTCATCTGGCATCCCAGGTATTGCCCTGTCTCATGCTGATTGGTGGCTGCTAGGGGGTTGCTATGGATCTCCACCTAGCCTGACTGAGTCAGGGACACCTGGGGCAGCAGATCTCTCCTGTTATTTGTAGATAAACCACTTAGCAGGGTGGGAATATGCTTAGGAGTGCTCTGTGGGTTTTTCCAAGGACAAAGGTCATGTCCCTTTCTTGGACAGGCTTTGCTCTGAGATAGAGGCTGGTTTTTCAGTTTATATTATAAATTTTCAAAATCATTTCTAAAGATCCTCTGAATTTCAGAAGAGTCTGTGGTGCTATCTTCATTTTCTCCTATAATTTTTTTTTGTCTTCTCTCTTTCATTTTTTAGTTTGGGTGTGAATTTATCAAACTAATTTATCTTTTCAAAAAACCTAACACTTCCTTTTATTGATTTTTTTTATTTTCAATTTTATTAATTTCAAAACTTATCTTAATTATTTTACTGCCTCCTACTGATTTGGAATTAGTTTGGTCTTTATTTTATAAGGCCTTGCAGTGAAGTATAATTTTATTTATTTGGAAATCTCTCTATATATTTTTTAATACAGTCACTCAGTTCTATAAATTTTCATTGTAGAACTGTCTTCATATTGTTCCATAGAGATATGTTATCTCTCTGTTTTCATTTGTTGCTAAGAAATTCTTTATTTTTTTCTCATTTTGTCTATGATTCATTTCTCATTTTAAATGAGCAAATCTCATTTTAAATTAGCAATCTCTAATTGTTTATGTGTTTTCTAGTACTTTTTTGCTGTTGATTTATAGTTTCATTTCATTATGATCTAAAATAATGCACAAGATTATATAAAAAAATTATTTACTAAGACTTACACTGTGACCTAGAATACGGTATATTTTGGGAAGAGTTCCACAGACTGTTAAAAATAAAGTATATTTAGCTGTTTGGGAGTAAAATATTCTGTGGACATCTATTATGTCATTTATGGTTTTAATTAGGTCGAAAATATCTTCATTGATAATCATTTGGATGATCTGTCAATTGGTGATAAGGGTATGTTAAAATCACCCAGTATTATTGTATTTCTTTCCTTTCCTTTTTTTAATAAAATTTGAAACAATGCCCATTACCAAACTTTCTTTTATTTACATATTAAATAATTCCTATGTACTGCATATTCTTTTATTTGCATATTAAATACTGCATATTCTTTTATTTGCATATTAAATAATCCCTATGTACTGGCTATATTTAGGATCTCAGAAAGTAAAGGGAAAAAGAGGGTCCCAGGGAGCTGAGGGATACTGACATCTCAAGTGAAACAACACAAGATGGGAAATTGGGAAGCAGTAATACCTACATATAACTTCCAAGGAGAAGTAAAATGAAGAGATCTGGGGTTTAATTACAAGAATTTTGTTTTGTTTTGTTTTGTTTGTAATTAAGTTCATTAACAACCAAAACATATATAATTATTCTTGGTATATCTTCTAGTTGGATCATTTCCTTTACCAGTATATAATGGTCTTCTATGTCTCTTCTGATTAATTTTTGCTTGAAATCTGTTTTGTCAGAAATAAGGATAGATACTTCTGTTTGTTTTCTTGTTTGGGACTTTTTTTTTTTTATCCTTTTACTTTCAACCTTGGTTATCTTTGCCTATGAGAGGAGTCTCTTGCAAACAGCCTATAGTTGGACCTTAATTTTTAATCCATTTTATGCCAATCTGTGTCTTTTCATTGGGAACTTGACCATTTACATCCAGTGCTATTGTGGATAGGGGTTTGTTGTTTCCTGTCATTTTACTTTGTATGCTGTGTTTAATTTGACCTTGATTTTCATTTAGTTAGTTGTTCTTCTAGTGGGAATCATCTATTGGCGAACTTTTGATTTATTTCTGAGTTCTCTGTGCAGTACATTTTTGAGAATTTTTGTAGAGCTGTCTTAGTGGTCATGAGTTCTTTTAGTTTATCATGGACAGTTTTTAATTTTTCATCAATTCTGACTGAAGCCTGTGCTGAAGAGAACATCTTAGCTAGAAATTGTTTCCTTTAGAGCTTGAAATATCTCATTTCAGGCCTTGCTTGATTTTGGGATCTGTAAGGAGAACTCAGAAGTCAATCTCATTGATTTCCCTCAAACTGTGAAATGTGAGCAGATGTTTTTCTCTTGAAACTTTTAGTATTCTTTCATTATTTTTAGACATTTTGATTATGATCTGTCTTGGAGAGATTTTTTTGTTTTGTTTTGTTTTTTAATGATCTTCTCTTTGGAGTTCTGCATGTGGATAAATATCTTGTTTCTTAGATGAGTAATGCTTTCTGCTATTATCTCACTAAAGAAGTTCTTAATAAATTTAGACTATATATTCATCTTCTTTTCTATCCCAATCACACAGGTTTGGTCTCTTGGTGCTGTCCCAGAATTCTTGTATAGTCTCATCATGGTCTTTTGTTTTTCTTTCCTTTATTACTTATTAAATATTGAAATTTATATACCCTGCCTTAAGGCCTGAGATTCTATTTTATATACAATATAATCTGTTATGATGCTTTCAAGTGAATTTTTAATTAGATTTACTGTGTCTTTCATTTTCAGAAGTTATGATTGGATTCATTTCAATACCACTATTTCTTTATTGAAATTGTCTTTCATTTCCTGTATTTGTTTTAATTCATTCCGTACATCTTTACTTCATTTAACATTTCTTATAATCTTCCTCTAAATTTCCATCCACTTCTATATCTTTTCAATACTTTGTTGGGGATTGTAAATTTGTGTGTGTGGCGAGGAGAGCATATTTATTTGCCTATTTTATCAAGTTTCCAGAGGTCTTATCCTTGCACATCAGTTGAGATAAATTCCCCTTTTTCTTTTATACATGTGTGCTTTTTTTGTGTAGTTATTATTATTATTTTTTTAATATACAAGTTGATGTCTGGAAGTAGAAACTGAGCTCCCCCTGTAGTTGTTCCTTCATGGGGATTGGTTATTGGTTTGGGATTTTTATCTTTCCTATCTCTTCTCCTATATGTTGAAGTACTATTGAACTTGAGTAGGGCTAGTTCATGTGTAATTTTTGTTACATGGCTGAGTTATGAGTACTGCTCAACCAGGATCTTTACTCTGAAAAACTGAAGTCTCCCAATCACTTTCCAGTTCCTCTTAAAGAAAGGGAGGATCCAAAAATAGCAATAATGATAGCAACAGATGTACAACTTTAAGATAAATTTCCAGTGTTTACTTGGACATTTATAACACCCATGGCCACCTATGTAGGAATGGTGAGGTTAGTAGTTAACATCATTTACCAACAATAAACAAACATAAACTAGATCAGACACTAAGCAGCAGGTGTCTACTACATCAAACACTGTATTAGTAATCACAACAACCTGAATGGGTTAGGAATTACATGAATTATATAGTTCTATTAATTTGTAGAACTACAGTATCTTAAGTGGAGAAAGTAGGGAGGTATGTCAAGAGAAGGATCAAAATATTTAAAAAATGAACAAAGGACAAGTAGGAGATGGATAGCAAATAATGGCTATAAAGAAGGAGGAATGAAAAGTAACTAAAAGTATTTAAAACACACACACACACAAGAGAGGAAGTGGGGACAGAAAAATGTGGTTATTAGTGAGAGAAGAGAGTGAAAAGGGGAAAAAAGAGTGACAAAAACCAATGAACAAACAAATGTAAGAGCAAAACCACTCATATCCATGTATAATTTCACCCCACTATAGTCAGATGAAGACTAAATAACAAGCAGATGAAAAAAGTAATTAAAGTGAAAATAAAGCAATGTAACTACATTTACATTTTCCTTTTTATATGTATCTGGGCAGTGAGATCTCACAAATACACATACACTCATGAAAAATGGAAAATAATTTAAAAAATAGGATAGAATGAAATAAAATAATGCAAATTTAAAAAGGAAAAAGATGGGGAAAATAGGAGAAAAAGAAAAAATGTTAATGACAATTAAAGGTTTCTTTCTGAGGTGGTGTAAACTGCTGGCAAGGATGCATCGTCATTTTTCTATTTATTTTCAGACTCTAATCTTTGGGTCAAAGATGTTAAGTCCAAGCAACCTGTCAAGGCTGGTTGTAGTAGCTCTCAGCTTCCCATTCTCTCTTCCAGGATGGGATCCACTGCAGAATGCTGATAAGTGGTGTACCACCAGTGTGGATGGTACAGAGTTCTAAACTGGAAGTTTCAGTAATGGGGATTTAGTTTTGGCTGACCTTTAAAACTCTGTTAGTGAGTATTTGATATTTGATGCATATTCCCTTTTGATGGGGACATAACCAGTCTCTGCAGGACTTCTTCTGGGTCTCAGGATCCTATCATAAATTTCACTTTTAGGGTATGGAGTCTAAATCTCCAGAGGTCCCACATTCAGTGCTATTGATGTGATACCCAGGATCAGCTCTGGCATGCAGATGTTTCTGTATGACCAGTTATGGTGTTTTCCCAATAGCTCACATGAGATGCGGTACAAAGGCAGCTCATTCTCCTCAGTATCCTGAACCAGGATCACCCTAAGCCCAGTTCTTTTTTTACCTGTTTCAGTCCCACTGGTTCTGGAAAACTCTGGACCCCACAAGAGGCAACTGCTGCTCAGGCTGGAAACTCCCTTTATGAATTCCTAATCTCCTGCCTCTGCTAACTGTGGTAAAATTATTCCCATCACTGGTGATTCTGGTTCCCACCAAACTATCCAACTAAGGGCCAAGTGATTTTGATTTCTATTCACTCAACATCTTCGTGGATGCATTCACACTGGGTCCATTTATATCTGCTTCTCACTCTATTACACAGGAATCCCCAAGTCAATATTTTCTCAGTGCTTTTTTCTGTCTGTGTTCCCAATCCTCTCAGGAGCCTCCATGGTTGCTGTCATCACTGTGCCACCACTGCTACCAGATAAACTAGTGTCTCTCTAATGTATTATTTCTTATGTTTGAAGTTTTTTTCTTTCTGTGTCTATGATTTCTTTTACTGTCCAGTATTGAATTTCAGTGAGTTCCCTTAGTTATCTACCTTGCTGAGAAGCATTCTTCTCACTGGTTAAATCTTGAATGAAGGAACTGCTGGGAAGTGCATCCTTTCTCTGATCTGCCATCTATTTCCCCTCCTGCCATTATTTAATGACTTCTGACATAATTGAAAAATCTATATGGTTTGTTATAGAATGATGTCCTGAGATGCCATACTGGAATGAGCACAGACACTTAGCTTTGAGGTCTGGAGGTGTGCAGGACTGACTTCCGCTCACAGTGGACAGCAGGTGCAACCCACCTCCGCTTGGCAGGGGAATGATGCTCTGGGAGTGGGATTCACCCAGTAAGACTGGGCTACACCCCCTTGAAACCCAATCCCTTGCCTCATTTGGTTGAACTTTCTCAAATGTCTTTCTCCCCAATAAATAGAGAATTTTCTGGTGGCTCACTCTCTCTTTCCAACAGACACTTTAGGTCGAGAGCCATCCCTGATTCCTGAAAGCAGAAGGTATTTCTGTGCATTGCACATTTCTTTCGCCATTTTCTTAGTTATTGAGGTAGCCAGATTTTGTGAACCCAGCATACGACCAATTAGTTGGCGATAGAATGATGACAGCTGATTTAAGAAGAAATGTAAACATTGCAATAAGAACATGGAATACAGTAAATTTGCTTATTCCTTGCCCTTTTAATTTTTTTTCTTTAAAACAAGCATGGGACTAAAAGACATATCTAAAATTTATGAAATTGTAAACAACCTCTCCAATAAAGCATCATATTGTTTGGAGATTCTCAATGGAGTATACAACTGAAAATCCTGAAAAACAAATCTACAAGAATATCTTTCCAGTGTGAATATTTCATGATTTTATCCAAATCTTTTATGTGCCTTGGGATAATGTAAGCATGGACTGGGATATGCAAAGCAAAATAGCTCCCCAAATAGTCTTCATAACATGGGTCAAGGTTGGCTTGGATTAGTGTCTTTGTTTTTTGTTTTGTTTTGCTTTGTTTATGTTGAATCCATTATTTAGAAGAGGAGAAGGAGTTGCCACTTCCTTATTAAGCTGCATCTTTCTTGGTGATCCTAGTGAATAAAATATTTTACTTTAGGATTTTTCCTTTTATTTTGAGGTCACATGAGGTTTGACATGAATCACAAGAGATTAAATAAAATGAAAACTTAGGTGATACCACTTCTTATGTGTTCTATTTTCACCCTGCATGACCAAGATACACCTTTCCTGGCAAAACATGCTTTGTGACTTTGATGACATCAGAAATCCCTGGAGATCAGTTTTGCTTCAAGAGTTGCTTACTTATTATTACTGATTTTTTTCTTCTTTTATTTTTATCCTTTTTAAATATAGAACACTCCCCCACCCTCTGTCTTTCCCTCCCTCTGTCTCTCTGTTTCTCACTCCCGGAGAATAATCTGATGATTTTTGACAAGATAATCTAAAGGTGTATTCTCCTCTTGCTATTTCCAATATTGTCATATGTCAATGACATTATCATTCTTAAAATTAAGTTAAAAACATAAAGGAACATTTTAAACTAAAAAATTGGCAGAATTCTCTTTTCCATTCCTCACCTTACTGCCCAAATATGAGGTGCCGCAGTCTGGCTGGGCACAAATAACTGAGCCGCCATGAAGGTTCAAAACAGCAACTCTTTATTGCTGAACTCCACCAGCACCCCACACACGCTTGCCGCTTCCCAGGAACTCTCCCCGCTCTCTCCGGGGCTCTGCTCCAACTCCCTGGAACCCCAGGGAAAACTCCAGGGGAACTCCGAAGAGTGGGCGCCTGAGGCAGCAAGAGCTGCCCTATTGCAGGACAGTAAAGGTCAAATATACAATTGAATACACAGCTTAACATAACCATCATCATCTCAATGGCTCGATGGCCTCACCTCTCAACCACTCCCTTCTGGCAATATGCCATGCTCATTCCAACTCAGCTGTGGCTCTCAACAATGAGGGAAGCATTCCTGATAAAAATAGGTAAAATAATAATCTTAACTTGGATTTGTCAGAATTACCTCCTCATAATTACACATATTCTATTGGTTATGTTCTTTCTGGAGAACTCTGGCTAACAGACAACTACCTAGGAACCCGCAAAAATAAAAAGAAAAAGTCTATATAATAAAAATGGAGTCAGACTAAAATACATACTTAGATTGATAGAGTGAGCATGAAAGAAAAAAAGAGATGCATACTTGTAGAACTATCTAATAAGAGATTTTAAAGGAACTTTTTCAAGGTGAAATAAAGTGATACTAGAAGTAATTCAAATCCATATTAAAAATAAAAGCACTGGTAAAGATAATTAGTAAATCATTTAAGGGATATTATAATTACATATTTCTTACCCTTTCTTCTCAAATGATTAAAAAGCTATTGCATAGAATAATGTGTGTATAATTGGGTTATGTAATAGCACAAAAGAGTGCATAGAAAAAGCCGTGTTTGAATAAGGAAATGATACTGAATGGTTAACTTGAATACCCAGCATATGTGAAAAGCACCATAAATGGTAAGTAAAATGGTAAGTATAACCAAGTTTGCAGTGTATACATTCTGTTTTTGTTTAAGTTTTATTGAAAGATGTAAGTAGATGTTGTAATGATTAGAGCAGTATATCATTAGGTTTATAACACATATTGATGTAATATGCTTAACAAAGAAGATGTGAACCAAAAAGAAAATAAAAAGTAAACTAGCTGTGGTAAATCCAATGATATTAGTAACATGAATGTGAATGGATTCAACTATCTGAAGTAATATTATTACAGACAGAAAAGGGAAGAAGGGAAGGAAAATTTATGAACAATTATATATTAACAAATTATATAACTTAAAGGAAATGGAAACATTTCTAGAAGGACACAATTTACTGAAACTGAAAAGAAAAAAAACAGAAAATATGAATAAAACTTAAAGGTCTAAGCAGATTAAATTAGCAAGTAATAAACTTTCCACATGAAAAGCAAGATTTAGATGCCTTCACTGACAAATTATATCAAACTTTAAAGAAGAATTAACATTAATCAGTCACAAACTCTTCTATTAAAAAAAAAGATAGAGGTGTAACAGAGGAACTCAATAATACCTAATCTTTTACATTTTAATTCAAGCCTTCCAGCTTAGAAACTTTAAAGGCGCCTTATTTACCCCCTGAAGCAATCCGTTGTTAGGGTCTCCCTGTCCAGCGATGCGCTGTTCCCGGCCAATGCACCAAATGTAAAGGGGGTCCGGCGGAACGTCAGAGGGAGAGACCACACAAGAGACTTACTCCATGCAATTGGCAAAAGGGGATTTATTGGGGATCCATTCCAGCGCGCTGGGACTCTGTGCCCACTCAAGAAGGGAGAGCAGCCCAGAGCCCAGAGCAAAGGTCAAGCAGAGCTTAAGTACACTTTTTGGAGAGGGCGGTGGGCTTTGCATACATCAGAACAAATCATCATGAGGCGCGGGGAAATTGAACAACAACTCTGAGACGTGATTGGCAAATTCATTGGCGGGAACAGCTCGGGCAGGGGTGATTGGTCATTCCTAAGCGGGGTACACATTCAAACTGATTGGTTCGGGCCCTGTGACAAATGCACAGGGCCCTAGGCTAAATGGCTAGTAGGGTGTTGTCTGAACTATCTCAGGAATCTGGGTGTAACAGAGGAACTCAATAATACCTAATCTTTTACATTTTAATTCAAGCTTTCCAGCTTAGAAACTTTACCCTTTCATTGGAACTGTTGACTCAAGAGGTCAGTGTTTCTCTGATACCAAAAGCAGAAAAATACACCAAAAGTTTGGGAAATTAATACCTTGTCAATATGGATGAAAATATCTAATAAAATACTAGCAAGCCACAAAGAGCATCATATACATAGGCTGAAACACCCTGACCAAGAAAATTTTATCCTGACCGTTAGGGTCCGGCGGAGCGTTGGAGAAAGAGACCACACACAAGAGACTGACTTCATGCAATTGGCAAAAGGGAGTTATTGGGGATCCATTCCAGCACGCTGGGACTCTGTGCTCACTCAAGAAGGGAGAGCAGCCCAGAGCCCAGAGCAGAGTTCAAGTGGAGCTTAAGTACACTTTTTGGAGAGGGCGGTGGGCTTTGCATACATCAGAACAAATCATCATGAGGTGCGGGAAAATTGAACAACATCTCTGAGACCGGATTAGTACATTCATTGACGGGAACAGATTGGACCGGGGTGATTGGTGCTCTTAAGTGGGGTACATATTCAAACTGATTGGTTTAGGTCCTGCAATGCCTATGTGCCAAGCAACTCGGAACCCTTAGCTATTAAACAACCAGAAAGTCAGTGGAAATATTTACTGGGCAGTTCCAGTATTGTCCTAACAGCTACAGGGATTACAGGTTTTGGGGGTAGCAGAGGGACTCTAACAATACCCAGTCTTTTACTTTTTAACCCAATCCCTGCACTTTGGAAACTTTAGGATGCTTGGTCTTTTACACTTTAACTCAGGCTCTGCGGCTTAGAATCAGCTTGGAAATTTTACCTTTACACTGACAATAAAAGGATGGTTCATGATCTGGAAATCAAACAATGTAAGACACTGTGTTCATACAATATATGTCAAAAACAAAAAACAACACCACAGGATCATGTCAGTAAATGCAAAAAAAAAATGAAATAACCTAATACCTTTTTCACATTATGCCATCTAAAAGCTAGGAATATATAGACACTTCTTCAAACAACATCAACCAAATACCTACACCAGATTTCATAATGATGAAAGACTGACTTGTCTATAAGTTCAGAAACAAAACAATGAAGCCCACTCCTACATTTTATTTGATATTTCTTAGAAATTCTATCCAGGACAGTTAGGTTAGGAAAAAAATTAGACTTTCACAGATCCCAACTGAATTCTTGAAATATATCCAAACAAGAACAATTAGTACTAGATAGGCTAGATAAATTTAGAAAATTATGGGCATTCAAAACTACAAATCATGATGTCCAAATTGAATGCTGCTTCTGTAACACTTCAGTGTCCTAAAAGGTATACCATGAAAATGGCATGAATCCCATTTAGTCAAAAGTTGAGACTGTTAGGAATGTTTCAATTAATTTCTTAATACTTTCAAATACATAAAAATGAAAATCTCTGGTTCTAGCTTTTAACACCTCTTCATCTTTGGCACATATCTTTCAATAAATGCAGAGCTAGACACCAATAAAAATGTACTGGTTTCAATTTACAGTTACTTTCTATTTGTGATGATATACAATTTTCTTTTTATTAAAAACATTTTATTTATTTTGTTAATGAGATAATATATCCACATGGTACAGTATTCAAAAAGTACCAAAAAAAAAAAAGTGCATCTTTGTCTTTAAACCACCCAAATTGTACATAAAGACAACTAAGGTACATAGTCTCTTATCGGTATTTCCATAAATATACTGTGTTCATCATTATATGTATTTATATTTGTGTTTGTATTTATATATGCATTTTAAATCGAAATAGTAGTATAGGAATCATCTTCTCCTGCATATTGCTTTCTTTTCATTTTAAATATGTATCTGAAAGTCCAGAATATGGTAATTTTTTTAAACTGACTAGTCAACTGTTGATACCATACTATTCCTTATAAGTGAAAAAAGTAAATGTTTCTGAATAGTTAGATCCCAAAATGGTCTAATCATATGTGGTAATATCTGTATTAGGAGGGAAATATTAAAATTATTTTCAGATCAAATGATCTTAGCAAATCCTAGTGAACCTATTAGAATGAATATATCAGCAAGCTTTTGAGAACAAATGAGTATATAGAAATCAATTGTATTTCTGTAAGTGATAAATAATCCAAAAATAAAATTAGAAATCATTTTTATTTTATATTACATGAAAATAAAAACACTTAGAAATAAACTAAGCACAAAATTTCAACATGTATACAATGAAAACAAAACACTGCTGAATAATATTAAAGATCTAAATATATGTAAAAAGATATTCCATGTTCATTTTTAAGAAGACATAATGTTGTTTAGGTGATAATTTTTCTCAAATTCATTAATTGACATAATACCTATCAAATCTTATATTTATTTATTTATTTATTTGGTACTGGGGATTGAACCCAGGGTCACCTAACCACTGAGCCACAATCCTCCAACCTCAGTCCCCCAAGCCATTGGGATTACAGGCATGCAGCAGGATGCCTAGCTCATATCTTTATGTTTTTTTTTTAGAAATTGACAATGTCTTACTTACATTCATATTTAAATTTACAGGACCAAAAGTACAACAACAAAAAATCAAAGACCAATGTTGGAGAACTCATAATTCCTGACTTCACAACTTACTACAAAACTATACCAATGAGAACGTTTTGGTAACAGAATAAAAGTAGACATTGAAGCCCCACAGCATAGTGGCTCATGCCAGTAACTCCAGCGGCTGGAGAGGCTGAGATGGGAAAATGGTGAGTTCAAAGCCAGCCTCAGCAAAAGCGAGGCATTAAGCAGCTCAATGAAACTCTGTTTCTAAATAAAAGTACAAAATAGAATTGAGGATGTGGCTCAGCGGTTGAATGCCCTTGAGTTCAATCCCTGATATCAAATATATATAAAAGAATTGGAAGTCTAGATATAAATCTTGACATTTAAAGTCAGTCAATTTTTGGAAAGAGTGCCAAAGAAATTCAGTTTCATATGAATGGACTTTTTGAGAAACAGAATTTGAACAACTTCTCTTCACCTAGGAGATAATGAAGTTGGACTCTTTCCTTACATAGACAAAATTTAGCAATAAACATATCACAGACCTAAATGGCTAAGATGATAAAACTCTAAAAGAGTATACAGTTTCCAAATATGATGATGTTATGATTTTTTTAAAATTTTACAGTGGTGTAAAGGTGATGTGAATTCAGTAGAAAACTTTCTTTGAATTTTGATTTTTTTTCTGCAATGCATATGCAGTTCAGTGTTCTCTCATGGTGATGCTGGACAGCAGCAGTGACCACAGCTCCCTACTCAGACAACTTATCATCAGGGTGAACAGCTGATGTTCTGCAGTATACTGTATTTCTAAGCCATAATATTAGAAGTATATTAAGTGCAGTTTTAACTTTCCTGTTTCAATGTGTTTATTCTAATGTAACCCCACTATAAGTCCAGGAACATCCTAAGTGATATATTACAAAACAGATAACATCAAAAACTTATTCTAATTAGAAAAATAAAACAAGTTACAAAAGAACATATACTATATTATTCTATTTTTATGAATTCATGAATAAACAAATTAATAAAAAATAAAAATAGTAGTTCTGTATCACTGAGTGGTGGTTCTGGGGAGGATTGAGGTAAAATGCAAATGCCTGCTAATGCATACAGACTTTCCTTGGGAGGTAATGCAGATTTTCTAAAATCAGGGTGATAGTTGTGCATCTTTGTGAATACATGAAAAAAATTAAATTGTAAATCTCAAATGAGTTCTATGAAATGTAAACTATATCTCCATGACACTTTTAAAAATTGAGATAGTACTTTATACCTATAAGAATGACTAAAATGTAAATACCTTTCTATAATAAAACTAAGTGTTGGTGAGGATATAAAGAAATTAAAGTTTTCATATATTATGTTGTGATTATAAAATGCTACAAAAACTTTGGTGAAATCTTCATGGTTTCTTATAAAATTATACCCTTGCCATATAAATGGATGATTCCAGTTTCTATGAATTCACCCAAGAGAAAGAAAAACATGATTCTATGAAGAGTTGTGCACCATGTAGTTTACAGCAAGTATATTGATTACTTTCAAGAATTAGAAAATAATAAAAATTTCCATAAATAAGTGAATGGAGAAATAAATGTGTTATTCACAAATTGCTATGACAAATTGTTGTGCAGTAACAAAATACCACAAACAGCAATTTAACAAAATGTGTCAGCTTAAGGTTCTAAAATCAGAAGTCCAAAATAAGTCTCATTAGACAAAAATAAGGTTTCTGGAGGCTATGAATGAGAATACATTTCTCTGACTTTTCCAACTAACCCCTCCATCTACAAAGCCTCCAATCTTGTATCTTTCTATTTTTCTATCATCACTATTCCCCCTGACCACAAACTCATGTATATGAATAAGAGTCTTGCAAAGAAAGTATAAGAAAGAGATTCATTTTAAGACATTGTTTTATATGGTCGTAGAAGCTGGCAATTTAAATATTTTTAGTGTTGGACATCAGGCTAGAAACTCAGGAGTAAGTTCAATGTTGCATTCTTGAGGCAGAATTCTTTCTTCTTAAGGAAATCTGTCTATTTCTCATAAAATCTTCACCTGATTGTTTGATGTGCATTGTGGAGTGTAATCTAGTTGACTTAAAATCATTTGTAATTTGTGATTGTAAATGCTACTATATCTACAATACCTTCACAATAACATCTAGACTGTATTAAACTAAATAACCAGGCACCAGAACTTAGCCAAACTGACATCAAACTAAGTGATCCTGTTGTGTCCACTTAGTTAATATTATGTAGTCTCTCCATTTTGAAGTTCTTAATCTTATTGGCAAAATTCCCATAGAAAAATAAGGTAACCTTTCACAGGTTCTAATGTGTGGACAGAAACATGGGGGTATGCATTTTTCTGCCTGTCAAATTTATATAATGGCATAGTACTCAGCAATTAAAAAAATGGATTTCAAATATATTTGTCAAAATGGGATCTCAGGAACATTATGCTATGTAAAAACAGACAAGTGAAAAGAGTATATAGTAGCAATTTTATGATTTTATGAAACCATTATTCTTAAAATGAAGAAGAGACAAATGTAACATACAGTCACATGAATTTGCTGAATAGGTTGTTTAGGAAAATAGATGAGAATTGACTCTGATAGGAAATAGGCTAAAAGAAAACTTTTAGGGTGTTCAAAATATTCTATATCTTGATTATGATCACATGTGCATACCTTTTCCAAAATTGAGCTTAAATATTTAGAGTTTAAATAGTTGTGTTTTATTTATGTACATTTTATTTTAAGATTGATTTTAAAATAAATTTTAAAAATAAATATAATATATATTTTTATAGTTGTGGAGGCATGGTCCTCATATGTATATAGGGATGCCTGTGAGGCAGAGGGTTCTGTTGGCTTCTTTGCTGTTCGCCACCCCCCCCCCACTAAACATGTTCATCAAAATAATGGAGAAAGACATTTCTAATTTAAAAAAAAAAAAAAGATGAACTAACCTTTTAGAAAATAAATGAGAAAATATTTTCTTTTGGTTGGAGTTACAGACCCATGAAAATTTAATAAGCAAGAATACTCATTTTATAATGCATTCAGTGAAAAATTAGAAACAGTCTAATTATCTAAAAGCTGAAGTAGGATTAGGTAGTATTGGTGTGGGCATACCATAAGATGCTATCAACCATTGTAATGTCTGTTTCATAAGAATAGTTCATGGCACTGAGACTATCAGTTAAATGCATATGGAATAAATATCTAAAAAATATAACTGCATACTTATCATGACTGTATTTCTCAACATATGTACTTCTAAAATGAGAAACACATTACAAAATTGTCAATGTTTCTGCATTTATTCATGACATTTATAATTCACGATGTTCTATATTTTGTATAATGTCTTAAAATGTGTATTACTTTTATAACACAAAATAAAAAGAAGTGCCTGGCATATAGGAGATACTAAATAGTGGTTAAATGAAAATGAAATTCATCAAATGTTCAAAGTAGAATAATAAAACTGGATATTGAGTAGGTGTTTCTACTGTATAATGGAAAATAGAGAAAAAGTTTGCAATACCAGGAATGGAAAATTGTGGTGTAATTCTGTATATTAAATAGCATTATGTGAAATACCAAACCTTTTAGAAAAAAAAATGGCCAAATATTGACAATTTTATGTTTCAGTCTAACATTGGAAAGCTATTTAATGGATAAACAATGATAAATAATCATATGGGACACATATCATTTCTGCCCCAAAGCAATGATAAATTTTCAGTTTTGAGGATCTAAAAATATTTTGCTAGAATATTTTTCCATGTTAATAATTAAAAAAAGTTTTTTATCTCGCTCTCAGAATTTATTTTTCTATGGTAGCATCCGTCTATGAGATGCTCATATCTACAGTGCAGCCCACAAAAGCCTATTTAACCTACTACAATGGAGCTGAAATATAGTAGTAATTTATCCACATAAAATCATGTTCGTAATAATGTTGCTACAGGGAGTTGAATGCAGAGTTTATTTCTAACGGAAACATTAGAAAACATAGCTCTCATGAGACTAGAGCCATGTTTTCTTTGTTGTTCATTTTAGTGTGGATAAAACTGCATTAAAAAAAGCTCTTGGTGCCACAAGAGTGTGTTTTGCTTCAAGCATTCATGGTCTGGCTCCGGTGATGCATGCCATTGTACCTTTCATGCCTGTTGCCCTGAGAAGATGAGAAGTAGGCCAGGTGTCTTGAGGACCTGAATTGCATCCTGTTTCAGTCCCAAGTTTCCTAAGTGCCTTTGGTCAGGTCACTAAAATGTTCTGTGCCCAGGCTTCCATTTTTAATGGAAATAAATTCCCTAACAGTGCATTTAATGTGGTTATTGTTACATGTAATGAATTAATTAAATATTATTTATATAATGCATGTCATTTGTAGTTTTATAATAAAGGAATCTACAGTATTATCCAAATACTTTAATTCTGAGTCTTCAAAGCACAATTGAATGTTATGAATAAAAGCAGCAAAAGATATTCCTGAATGTGTTTTACTGGTTTTATTTTTGGTTGGATCTTATATGCTCTTTTATTGTTGTGAGTGTGTGTATGTGTGTGTGTGTGTGTGTGTGTGTGTGTCCACCCAGGCACAGCATACATAAATACTTAAACTGTTTTCTTTCTTAGAAAATGGGCAAAATGATCATGGGAAAAAAAGACATATACCAAAATAAATAAGAGCTATGTGGAGTGAGGTAACATTGCCTTTTATAAGGGATATTATTCATGCACTGACATCAAAGTAATGACAGTAATTGTCAGGTCTTGTGCAATATATGTTACTAAGTCAATATTGGAAAAGGAGATGTTTTAACTTCTGATGTTGTAACAACAAAGCTCAAGAAAGTAAGAGAAATTAAATTGAGGGGGTCAAAATGTACCCAATAATATGAAACCTTTATACAGCTTTCAGTACATATTATTTAGCCATGAACAAATTGCACTCTCATAATACCTAATTCATTCCTCTGATACAGCTAAGTTCTAGTAATCACTTTGTAGGTTTTCATCACTCCTTACAGATGTAAATTCTGAGTCAAATATAGCCAAGGAAAATAGATTTGTCTTCTCTTTTTTCACCCGCATTTCACCATTCCTTCTCTGTGCACCCTACATGGTTCTAATCTTTCCCTTGTTATCAAGAGATGGTGTAGAATAATAGTTAAGAACCTGTCTGTACTGTTAGACTCCTTGAGTTTAAATGCCAAACCTTCCATTCCCACTTGTGTGACCTCAAGCAAGGTATTTCATCTCTCAGAGGCACAGATTCTTCATCTATACAATTGGAAATGGAATAGGATTGGTGAAAGGATTAAATGAGTTCATGCACTTTGTACAGGTTTTGAATCATTGTGATCCTTGAATAGATGTCAGCTTTTATTATTTTTTCTATCTTTTCAGGGTGTTCTCCAAACGCTGCCCAGGTATTCTGTCTCACTGGTCTTTGAGCAGTCAATAATACTAATAATGAAATAATACAGAGCAATATTAATTGAGTACCTATGTGTCAAGCATTGTGCTCAATACTTTAAGTAATGTCTGCTTATCTTCACAGTTCTGTACAAAGCAATTTAAGAAACTTGCCATATCAGTTTAAGTAATTTCCAAACATCACATTGCTAAGGAGGAGGTGCTATAATTTGATTAGACCCATGCTCAATAGTTAGTTCAAAATATATCTAAGCAATGTCCTTCGGATGTCCAGTCTCATGCATACTACATTCCCAACAAGGCTGACCACAAACTCTGGATAACCTATTATTACCTTTTTTTGTTCTGCTCACTGCTCAGGTTCTATTATCCAGTTTCCATTTCACTGCTTTATATTTAGGCTACAAAGAATTCATGCAGAGAGCTCTAAAACGTGTTCAAATGCACAAATATTTCTTAAAACATTATAACAAACAAAATAAAGATTTTAAATCATATGATGAAATATAAAATTAACAGAACATTTAAACTTCCACAAATGTCTACATTTTAATAGTACCTGAAATTAAAACTACGTGATTGTTTTAAGGGAGGGAACAATTTATCTTAATTATCAAACTTTATTGCATAAAAGTTTTATGTATTCTGAAGATGTATATGTGTTTGTGTGTTTGTGTGTGTGAGAGAGAGAAAGGGGGGGGAATTGTGTATATGCACACATTTTATATTTGATATTTTATTCAAATGACTTTAGGCAAGATGTGTACTATCCAATTCATAGCTGACTTTCCCTTCTCCCTTTTCCATTTGCCATGCACTGATATGCATCTAGATTAGTTGACATCTTACCTCCTTGACATTTTTTAAGCCTTTGAAGTTATAACCTCTGCATTTAATCAACTAATTGGTATGAGAGTGGAGTTGAATGATTCCAGTATTCTAGGAGAATTCTTCATTTGAACTTTTTGATTATTTGCTTATGTACTGTCTATCACCTAACTACCCTCATCCAAGTTTCAAGTACAATATGAGAATTGGGGGATATTGAATTTTTCTATCTCCATGGCCATGACCTTGATTTGTTTAGATACAAGTGGGAAATCTGAGACATATCGCTAAGGCAGAGAATGTAAAAGGCCACCTACTTTGTATTTGGATCAATAGATTCAAAGGATTTGATGGTGTGTGTTTTATTCAAGTTTATAAGAAATGTGTGTGTTTGTGTTTGTATGTAATAAAATATTTAAGTATGATTATTAATAAATTAGATATACACTTCCTTATACTATTTTTTAAGACTGAAATTTTCAGGTCTAATTTCTTATTTACTCTTTTGATGACTTAAAATAATTTTGATATGGTATAAAAATCAATATTAGACAAAGCAGATGAAATGCATTAATATTAAATTAGGAGGCTGAAAGAATTTTCACCAGGAACTATCATTTGTGTTGTGACACAAAGCTTTTTATTAAAGCCTGTTGCATTTTTTCCACATGAGAGTAGTTCTAGAGAAAATATCTCTAATATTGTTTTTTAAAAGTAGTGAGAGAGATGATGAGGTACCAACATTAAACACATGACTCTATGGTGTCAACTGAGATAGGGAAAAAATAAGTAAGATAAAAAAAATTCTCTCAATTTCACTACTCTAAGTTCCCTGGCCATTAGAGCTTAGCATTTGCTTTACTTGTTCTTCCCACTTTATTTGAACACATGCATCTGCCATTTACTAGCTATAACTTTTTTCTTTCATTTATTTATTGTTTGTTAGAAAAATGCCTAAGTATTACCTACTAGTACAGGCAGGATAAAGGGAGGTATGAACATAAAGACCCAGTTTGTGTCAGACAGTCTCAGTACCTGGAAGCTTAGACATCATGGATCCGATCACTGTCCTCTGCAGGACTTCCGCCTGCCATCTGCATCTGTGCTGAAGGTTATCACTTGTGCCAAAACTGCAGACCACTCAGTTTCCTCCCTGAGCCGGCTGGAGGTGGCGAGACATTAACCTTTGGGTTTTACCTTTTCCTTGGATTTTGCCTTTACTTATTACTCTTGGGAGTTAAGATATAAATACTACAGTCCCTCTTCTGTGCTTGTGAGATGATATTAAACCTTACAATGGGACATTGTAAATCTTCTCAGGGTTTAGGCTTCAATTGGTCACTCTAATAAATATAGTAACAGTATACTCTTTGGTAGGCTTATCACTACTCCCATATTGCATCTCCTCTGTTCTTCTCTAAAGAGGAAAGTGTACTTTCCAAATAAACTTTATTCACTAGAATCCTAATCTCAGGCTAGCATAGTTTGGGATAACCAAACTATGACATAGTACCTGTGCTCATGTAAATTACATTCTTCTCAGGCATATCTCAAAATGAGGTCCTGGTCCATCTGTGTCAGCAGTCGTCGTAGTACTATGAAAAGCACATATTTCCAAATGCATTCACCCAAAATCTCTGATGGAGCAACCTGGTAATTTGAAACTTTCACCTTCCCTGTAGTTGACACTATGTTTCCTCAAGCTTGAAGACCATTGGCCCAGTAGCTGTCACTGGCTTTTACACATCTCCTGGATTTGATCTGAAATGATATTGAGTTTTATTAATTTAATGGATTTGTTTGCCAAGTATTTTATATTTAGGGAGTTCAAACATGCAATTAAAGAAAAAAATTAAAAGAAAATATTTATTTGGGTTATCACCTATAAAACATAAAGGTGAATTTGTAATTCATGAGTATCTTTAAATTTTAAATATATGGTATTATCAAACTAAGAAGGAAGACTAAGAATCAATTTGAACACAGTAAGAATAGAATCATCCAATTCTGTTATCCTACATGCATATATGATTACATGACCAATTTAATTCTATATCATGTACAACCAGAAGAAGTAATACTCCATATATGTATAAAATGTCAAAATACATTCTACTGTTGTGTGTAACTAAGAAGAACAAATAAAAAAAGGAAAAAAATAATATGAAATAATATTTATGGCCTGGTGAGAATATTTAGCATTTGGCTGAGGGTACTATTAGCATCTATTTGTTTGTTTGTCCTTTCAGTCATTTAGTAATTATATATGGAGCAACACATTTAGGTTTTAAACTAAATATAGGATAGGAAGTAAAAAAGAAAGATATGGTTTCTACCCTCAAGCATAGAATCTTTCCAATCTTTCTGTGAGCTCTAGGACATTCCTTCCCATCACCAAGGGGAAAAAAAACTTGAAAGAAATTTTATAAGAAAGAATTCACCTCTATCACACTGAAAAAGGAGTTTTAACTAGGAATTAATGTTTATGATTATGATTTTCTATTCTTATAAAAAGTTCATCACTTTTTTGTTCTCCAAGAACTATAGTAAGAAAGAATAGATTCAGTCCCTGTACAAAAAATGTGGCCTAGAGTATAGGAAGATCTAAGTTTTTTAACCTATGGAATTTTTTATCTAAAAATTTGTCCAAATTGAGGTCACTACTATAGCAGTTTAAAAAATGTTACCCATAAGCATGGTAACATGTCACATGCTGTGGGCTTTTGGATTTCAAATGCATGCTTTTAATCAGTGAAACTTGAAATCTTGTTGTTCTCTTAGAAAGGTACATTCTCAGCTAACTTTTTAAGAAGCCAGGTCTGCATATATTTAAGAGAAATGTTTTGCAAAATACAAAAACCACATTTATAGTCTAGGTTTAGACATAGTGACGAGCCCCTTATTATGTTCTGCAACACTGAAATTCTGAAACACCAAATTTTAGTTCTACAAAATATTTCAAAATTTATTATTTGATAACAATACCTTTAAACAAAAAAGATTAACAAAACATTTTGTACAATATGACTGCACATTTAAAAATTTATTTCAACAAATAAAAAATGTTTATTTGAAATTTTGTGACAATCTAGTCTTTCTTTGAAATTTGAATATTTTCCCTTCTAAATCATGTGCTCATGTAAATTTTTCATATACAATTCACCAAGATATTTTGGTTTTATTTCTGTAGCCTAACAGTTAGTTGGTCCTGCCAGTTTGGTGATTATTTTTCTGTATTTGTTCTCTTACATTTTATATTTTTCCTTCTACTGCTGAATTCTTGCCTTTTTCCTGAAATTAAGATTTATATTTCCAGAATATTTCCTATTATCTAATTGTTTTGTATAAGCAGCAACATTTGTCAGTACTTAAAATGATGATGTAGACAATACAGTACCATGGAAAATGACATAGATGATGTCAAAATAACCACCTGTTATTGAAGTTGCAGATGAGGAATGATATTGTCAGTCTTCATATTTTCTGTACCACCAGCTTTTCATTTCAACATGTTGTTGGTGGAGTGTGAAAAGTGATTTAATTGACAAAGTTTATCCTCCACGTCTGTTATTTGCAATATTTGCTACACATGCTATATAAAATCTGCTATTGAAAGAAGAAATAATCATCTTTAAGAGCTTTAAACAAAATCAGAAGCCCACAGGAAAATTCTATAATGATGAAAATCTATATTATAGTGAGGGAGAATCAGACATACTGCAACTACGTGAAGAAAAAAAGACTATAGAACAAGGGAAAAAAAGATGTGTAAAATGTTTGATGTAAAGTATTACATATAAACAAATAATTCATGGATACACATACATTCTATAACTTTTATAGATAAGAGAGTATTTTTCAAAATTGCAGTACATCTGTGGAATGGGAAGGAATATAAAATTAACAGTCAAGTAATTTCTGCATGCATTTTTGTATAACATCTTAGGTCCATGTGGATGAGATAGAGCTTTGCTAGCAAGAATACTTATGTGATTATCACTTTCAATTTTTAAATTATTTTCCTTATCTTCACCCTAATTAAACTATTAATGGAAGTCAAGTGCTTTTTTTCATATGTATTAAGAAAAGAAAGAAGGGAAAGAAGTGTTCATATTTTGGTAAACTTTAAGAGGACAGTTGGCTGGTGGAACAGTCAGAATAATGCTACCAGCGGCGTAACAATAGCAGGAGAAGCATCACTTCAGGAGAAGAACACCAGGTATATTCTGTCCATGTGGCTTTTCCTACAGCAATATTCCATTTACCAGGGATCACTTAGAGATCTTGAGTTTTGTTTTATGACTGAAGACCAACTTATGGTCAATGTAGTGAATCAAATGCACTTTACCTCTGCTTGTTCCTAAAATTGCATTAGAATGTCAGAAAAGAATAAACATTTATACATCCAAAAAAAATTGAAAGACAGACAAACCAATAGCAAGAGTGGAATATTGAAAGCAGATGAACACATGGTCACTGAGAGGCACTAGGTCAGAGTGCGTGCTCAGGCAACAGTGATGAGAGCTCAGCATGAAACACCTTTGACTCAGAACTGAGGCAACTGGAGACACTTCTGGTAGTTGGGTGTTTGTAGAACTGCAGAAAGGAGAATTGCTTAGAAATCTGCATAAGGAAGAATCACCTGCTTTGAACTGAAAGTCAAATAGAGGCACACAAGTGATCTCAAGAGGTTGAGTCAGTGCTTTCAATAGGGTGAGAATGGAGATATGGATTGAAAGACCTCAGGAGTCTATACAAAGAAAGTAAAGGTACTTTCCCACTCACTTTTGACAACACTCCTTATTGGGCTTGTAGTTTCCAGGCAGGATATTAAATGATTCCCTCTAGGGAAACAAAGATGTACAAACTTTGACAGTTGAGGTCTCCCCAAGAAATGGTTCGCCCTGATCATCATGCAAAGAAGTTCCGCAGATAACATATCATAAAATAAGAAAGGGTCCTAGGTTCACAAAGTGAGAAGAGGAGCTGAACCAAAAGAGTAAAATGAGTTCTTGCAATTTAAAACATGGTAGGAAAATTAAAAGAAAAAGAAAACTCAATAGATGTTTTGAAAAATAAATGTATTAAAACCTGCCAGAACACAGATGGAAAATGTATTAAAAGATAGTAAAATAAGATGACCTATCCAAGATATCCAATATGCAAACAGGGGAACTTTCAGAAGGATTGCTGGGGGGAAAGGAAAGGAAAGGGGAAAAGTAAAGAGAGCAAGAAACTTGTAGCTGCTCAGTCCAAGAAGCTGGAAGGCTCAGAATAAGAGGAAGAAATGATGCAGCTCCTGCCCAAGGCTAAGGTCTGGGATTTCCCTTAGGGAAGTCCCTGGTGACAGTCTGAAAAGATGAGGAATGGTGCTGATGTCCACAAGTGAAGGCAGCAGCAAAAAGTATGAAGCCAAGTTGAGCTCAGGTGCAAAAGTGAGCTCTCCTCTTTCACTTTTTGTTCCATCTTGGCCCCCATCTATTGGATACCACCCATGTTCTGGGCAGGTCTTTCTCAGTTTGCTCACCACTTCCCAATCATCTCTGGAAACACCCTCAGACAGTCCCCTAGAAGTGCACTGTAAGAATTTTCTAGGCATCTCAACCCAGTCTGGTTGACAACCAAGATTCACCATCACACCCTCCAACAGGACCATAGGAATCTCTCAAATCAGAAAAACAGAGTTGCCCCTGTGAGGAGGCCCTCTCCTGTGTGGGATTTCCTGGGACTGGAAGGTATCCTTTCTACCAGTCATGGTTGCCAAGGCGATGGCATTAAGAGGGGGACTTAGAGAGGTAACAAGGTCCTGGGAGTCGCTCCCTGGACAACAAGATCAGGACCCTCTATACAAGGCTCCACACGGTGGTGTTTGGCAAGCTTGCCCTTCTGCCTTCTGCTGTGTGAGCACACAGCGAGGTTCCTCTTACCAGGTCAAATGCTGCTGCCTTGATCGTGGACTTCTCTGTCTGGAGACTGTGAGGAATTCACGTCTGTATTTGTTAACCACCTTGTGTCAACTCTATCGTTGTAGCAGCATGAACTAAGACAGCGTTCCTAAGCATAGACCAGCTGACTGGGAAGGCAAGGAATAAGAAAGAAGCAATAAAA
The DNA here is from genome assembly GCF_052094955.1 of Ictidomys tridecemlineatus. Classification (NCBI taxonomy): domain Eukaryota; kingdom Metazoa; phylum Chordata; class Mammalia; order Rodentia; family Sciuridae; genus Ictidomys; species Ictidomys tridecemlineatus. The sequence continues at coordinate 153,676,454 of NC_135480.1, read as the reverse complement.
AAAAAAGTGGGTTAAGGGATGCCCTTTAAAAATGCAGCCTGTGAAATTTTCACAAAAAGGAAACAAGCCAGAATAACCTGTAGAGCAGTTTATCAGAGGAACATGGTGTCAGACACGAAATAATGCATTCCACTAGGACTGGAATGCACAAGAGGAGCCTTCCTTCTCCTGACCACACGGAAATGCAAATAGTTAAGGTGCCCCTGGTTTATTTTTTAGCAAGAATTATCACTCAAAGCTATGCTAAAAGGAATCAATTTTTCTACCAAAATGTGGAATGCAATTTAGCTAAAGGGACCTGGGTCAAGAGGGGGAAGTGAGAAACTTGAGGAAGATATTGCAAAGAAGAGTCTGGATATTAATGGACTTCATATATTAATGATTGTGAGAATCTCATACTTTTTTTAGTTAGAATATTATTCTGTGATATTAAATTTGATTAGTACAAAAAGTGACCAAGATACCTGTGCAGAATCAGATTACAATTAAATTATAATGAAATGTTATTTTCAAGAAAAATTGGACTGATTAATGAGAGCCAGATACGTAATGACCAGAAGGGACCTTGCTTGGTTGTCTTACCTATTCCCTCTTCATCTGGCAGACTTAATCAATCTTGAACTCCGAGAAGTCATGGAGACATTAGACTTACTTTCCTGTGTAACATCTTCTCATTTAATAATTCTCCCATATAAAGAAAAGTTTCATTACAGATAACCTAATTTCAGTATCCTACAGAGAAATATTATTGACCCCCTTCTTAATCCCTCTGGAGAACCAGCATCTGGCTCCTTTTCTTTAAAATGAACTATTTTTACACTTGGCACTATTATCCAATCTCTCCTCAAGCATTTTTGATTCAGTCCCAATAATCCAAGTTATGCTAACCTATCCTCAGAGGCCAAATTTCTCAGCACTTTAATTATCTGTGTGGCTTTCAAAATGAGCACTCTTCAATTTGACCACATCCCCATTTTGCTCCTGAGCTCAGAATTGAAGATATTATTCTAATAAGGGTCCGGCCAGTTCTGAGTTTAATGAGGTGATCATTTTTTTCCAATTATAGTATTTTTCAATGTAATAGCATGCGTGTGCTATGTATTTTTTTCACTTATATTATGATATTTCTAATTCAAAATTGACTTGTGATACTCTATGACCTCTAGATCTTTTTCCATCTTAATTATGGATTTTGTTATGTTTCAACAACAGATTTCACAATTATTTAGGAGTTTACCTTTAGATGCTTATTCTTCTTAAAATTATTTTGTTCTCTAAAATGTATAATGTATATCTAGATATTATTGATTATAAGGAATATAATCACTTGAAAAATCAAAAACAAAACAGAAAAACCCTAATTTTTCCAAGTACTGACTTGAATTACCTACTTAACTTTGGAAAAAAATCACTATATTTGGTCTTCTGTATTCTCTCTCTACAATAAGATTGCCAGAAGGGATATCTAAGATTTCTCTTTCTCTAAAATCTTATGGATTACAAATAATAGGTTCCATATCTAGGATAACTATAGAGTATATATTGAGTATTGCCAAAGCCAATGTCTCGGCTTGGCACCAGAATCATGAGCCACCACACAGCTTCGTAGGTTCAAACAGCAATTCTTTATTCCCGCTCTCACACCGCCTCCACACAGGTCCAGGGACAATCGCGTTCTCCCGTCTGCCCGCACAATTCACCTACTCCACGAGGCTCTCTCCAAATCCCATTTTAATCTCACGAGAACTCAACGGGAACAAGCAACAGGAACACCCTAATCCCAGCAATAATCTTCAATCTCCAACTTCCCTAAAACCCATTATCTTAAACTGGCAACGCCTTAAACTCAAGGAGCCAGTTACTTCCTCAAACCTGATCAGCTCTAAACCGGATCCGCCTTGGTCCTTGAGCAAGGTCACCTTATTAAAGCATGCATGCAATGTCCCATAGAATGTCCTCTAAGCAGCATGGGGTACGCTTGGCAAGAAAATTTCGATGCGTCATTCCTACTTGGTAATGGCCCTCAGCAGAGTATATTATCTGGGTGTCATATACTATACTTGTTAGTATGGTAAAGCAAAAAAGAAACACAAAATTCCTTTTCCTCATAGAGCTTACATTCTATTGGTGGAAATGAACAATAAATCAGTGCAAAGAAGGGGGAAAATGTAGGAGTTAGTTGAGAAGTGAGGTTTTTCAATAGAGTAGACAGAAGAGGTTATATCTAGAAAACATTATGGGAGAACAATCTGAAAGAAGAAAGGACAATTGTTATTGGAAGGAAGAACACTCAGCAGAATGAGCAGCAGAGATGAAAGTCATTCAATGGGAGTGTGACCATCATGTTTAAAGAGCAAACAGGAAACTCTGCCTGGAGTATGTTGATGAATGACTGAGTGTTAAGGTCATTGGCGAAAGGAGACGTGTGATGGGATATGGAGACCACTAGCAGCAGAACTGCCATTACCTAATCTTGTTGCTGTAGATGTTCTGTTAAAAGAGACCAAAATGTTGCAAAAGCAGTCATCAATTAGGAGGCTGAAGCAGCCATCAAGTGAGACCTCACAGTAGGAGACTGATGCCTGGTAACCCTGACCTCTCATAGGGATAGAGGAGAGAGAAATGATTACTTCTAAGTGTATTTTAATGCTACAGCAGACAGCATGTGCCAATGGGTCAGACTCCGGATGAAAGAAAAAGAAAAGTCTAGATACTGATCTTATGGTGCTACAAACATATATCAGTGTGGACATCTTGAAAAACACAATAAGAATAAGATTTCTATTTCAAAGAGTTTGCAAAACTTACCTCTCTTACACATCACTAAAGGATTCAAAGATTTTAAACCCTTAACTGTGAAACATTTTTGTGGCAAATAAGTTAAGATGCATTGTTTTTTTTTAAAGTAATTCCATAGTTGATTCAGATAAACTCACTTTTGAATTATGTTTAGAGGTGGTGTATCTATATCTATACCTTAGATCCTACATAACAAAGAAAGAGTTTCATCTACTGTAATATCAAATCACATACTTGCATGGTGGCTGCTGAAATCATAATTTGATGATCATCCTTCTACTCTACAACAACTATCAATGAAAAATATTGGCATTTGTATTTCTATCAGCATTTGTATCTATGAAACAATCTTTTCCTCCTTTGACTTTGTAAGGCTGCAAAACTGATCAGTGGGTACAGTCTAGAGGAAAGTTGATGTTCAAATCTCAGTTATTCCTGTTTTGACTTTTGTCACTTACTTATTATTAGGTTTTGGAGAAATATTTTTCAGAATCTTCCATTTCATTTGTAGATTAAGCAGTCTACTCTCTATAGACAAGTCTATTAGAATGCTACTTGCTCTTTTTTTTTCCTTTTTTAATATGGCATGTAGTTCCCATCACTAAGAAAGAAAATATAAGTCTAATAGTGCTATTGATACTTTAGACACAGGAAATTCTAGAAGTAGACTTTCAGAGGGGATGATAAAAACTGGCCTGCAGTAATAATCATAGCACTTAAGATCTGTTCAATTTTTTAGTATTGCTTTTACTTTACACCTGCTGTGCTCATACTGTGCAGTTCTGAGAATGCATTAGCTGCAAGCACTAGAACTTCCCACAGTTCAGTTAACAACATATTCCAGTTACCCAGAGTCCTCAGGGCTCAGCAGACAGTGTTAACAAAACACAGCTATTGAGCAAGGTTGGAGGATGCAAATTAAATTTCAACTGAATGGGAATCCACAGATATCCTCTTACATCCATTCTTGTTAGAACATTAACTTTCTGTTAGAGAGACCTTGGCTAGAATATAAAGTTTTTTTCTCTAATCATATTGTGATTTTTATAATGAATAATTTTAGTTTTAAACTTGAAAGGATTCAAGATGTTGTGTCTCAGTCGGGCACAACACACACACACACACACACACACACACACACACACACACACTCCCATCACTGTCATCTCTCCAAACACAATCACAATTGTCACTGCAGTTTTGTTCTCAGGGTTTACTCTCAGAAGATATGTGAAGGTTTCAACTTCTTTTTGTAGTTTTGTTAGTAAGTCTAAAAACAAATAATGTAGTATATAGAAATTATTTGACATTTTCTTTGCATTTTTTTGTAAGATTCTCTTCTTACATCAATACACCAATTATACACATTAAAATATTGAGTGTGTTATACATAGTATTAGAATAAAAATTTTTCCCATCTGGGCACAGTGATGCATGTCTATAATCCCAGTGACTAGGAAGGCTAAGACAGGAGAATTGCAAGTTCAAAGCCAGCCCCAGCAAAAGTGATGTGCTAAACAACTCAGTGAGATCCTGTTTAAAATTTAAAAAATATGGCTGGGGATGTGGCTCAGTAGTTCAGTGCCCCTAAGTTCAATCCCTAGTACACTCCTGCTGTCCCCCTGCCTCCCCTCCAAAAAGGATTTCCCTCCCAAACTTGGTATAATGAATGTGATTACCACTTTATTCATTTTGTGGGTTGAATGCAATAAAGAGGATACGTAAAAGGTAAATATATTTTCTACAGTGATATATAATACTAAAATATATCAGGTAGTGCAAATTCATTTGGAATTATTTTAACCATTTTTTTAACAGGTTTCCAGAAACGTTGAAAAGTTAAATTGCTTTTATTCATTACATCATTCATTTATTCACTTTTTCTGTTTATTGAATTTTATTCATCTCAATTTTTTAAATTGTCTTTTTAAAATATTAATCACCATTTTAAGGAACTAGTGTTATTTAATTCACACTTTGAGACAATGAAGAAATGCTGCACTGTAGTGTATACCTTGAAGGGAGAAATATTGAGTCAGAGTTTTTCAATTGTTTGCAAAGTTATTTTTGGCCACTGGGTTTAGATGTTACACCAGCTGTTAACATATGCAGATTTACTTGGTTGTGTTTTTTTTTTTTTCTTATTTCTTTTGTACTGGAGGTTGATCTCATCTCCCTGTGCATGCTAGGCAAGCACTGTACCACGGAGCTACATCCTAAGCTCCTATTTTTTATTTTATTATTTTGAGAAAGTATTTCTCTAAGTTTCCCAGACTGGCCTCGAACTTTCAATCTTCCTGCATCAGTCTCCCATGCAGCTATCATTGAATTTATTTTTTAATTATTGTATGTCCCTGCCTGGTGCTGGGAGCATCATAGAGAAGAAATGTAGACTTTATTTTTGCATTTATGGTGATGAAAGTAGAGAATACAAAAATTCTGGATCCTAAAATGTTGTTTCAAGAAGCACCATCTGACCAGCCATAGATTTCTCTGTGGCAAACTAGAAGTTCTGGCTATGAGGCAGGAAAATATAACAAGAGAGATAGAAGCAAGGACAAAAGTAGAGATAAATAAATTCACTAGCAGTGAGATAGGATGCCTGATTTTTGGAATATCACTCTTCAGTGAACAGCAGTTTTGATGTTCCTGAATGGTGATTTTCTATTAATGTCTAACACAAATAATTTTAATTAACTGAATTACATGATCCAGCTCAACTGTTTAAAGAGTTTCCTATGAATTACAACACAGCATTCTCACAGAAAAGTGTTTGCCTCTAATTTCAAGTGCTCACTTCACTTGCTGTTCCTGTGTCTGAGATAAAGATGCTCTGGTGGCATCTTCCTTATCTGTTTCCTTATCCTGTAACCCAGCTCTGCTGACTTTACAACTCCCTCCCAGGTGACATCTCTCTGGAGAATGAGGCCATCTTTCAGGAGAAGGAGTCAAAGCAGAGTGCCACAGTCAAAGCTCCCTGGGCACACAGACTGGGAGAGCAAAGGATGTCTGGTGGTTAGGAGCTGAGCTGGCCTTTGCTCTGTGACCCCTCTCTGCTAGTCAGCATCACATCATGTAAGCCATTGAGACAACCTCAGGCCATAGTTTTAGTCTAGGTACTCCCCAGTATAGTAAAACAAATAAAATAAATAAGACTTTTATTAAAGTCAAGTATTGAAAATTTCTGTCATTATTATAATTCTAATTTTCAGGAAAAAATATTTGTACATAATTGCATTGTAGTAGATTAGGGATTAGAACTATTTGAGCATAAAAAGTCTTAATGAAGTTTCCTGATCTTTTCTTTGACCAGCAAACAACCAGGCTTCTCTTAGCCCATGGTAGTTTTGTTTTGGGAAACCACAGCTACCCCTTGTACTCACTCTTAATGAGACTACTGAAAGGTGCTCACCCTCTTCAAAAGTGATTTTTGGCATTTGACACAAAAAATATTTTCAAGAGTTAAGAAAAAAAAAATGACAAGTTGAGCTAAAGACAGTTTGGGGACAGGAATAAAAATTCAGATAAAATAGGGAATCGAGGCTTCCCTGAGAAGTCAATATTTACATAAAAAGGTGAGGGAGAAGCCACAAGAACATACAGGAAATTGGGACAACAAAGTATAGGATGATCCTGGTGTGCTTCAAAACTAACAAGGGGGATATTTTGCAAAGGGAGCAAAGTTGAGGGAATTAGGAGATACAATAAAGTAGTAGAACAATGTAAAGACTTTATATTTCACTTGTAATTATATAAAGGTCACTGGGAAATTTTAGACAGAGGAATGATAATGTAACTTCTATTTTAATAGGATCATTTGGATACTATTTTAAGGAGGAAAAAATATCTTAACTATAACAAGGGTAACAGCAAAGATTCTGTTCTGGAAAAAATGGTGACTGGTGTTATTTACTCGCGTGTGTTATCTCTGGCTTCTCTTATCATTTCTTCTGGTAGATAAAATATCAACTACTCCATTGCATTGACTGTAGATTTGGCAACATGAGCAGATGTGACTTTTGTCACATTTTTGTCCTCCTCCAATTCCTACTCTGCCCTCTCCCATCAAACCAGCAGGCCACAGATCGCAGCTGCTCCTTCTTGCTTGATTTGAAAATTAAAATTGTGAATTACAAACTCAGGTGCACCTCATCAAGCCAAAGGAGGGCAGAGTGTTTAACAGAGCCAAAGAGAGATATAGGAATCCCTAGTCACTGGACTATTAGTAAGAACAAATGTTTGTTGATGCAAGTTATTGAGCTTTAAAAGTTTCGGTTTTGTTGTTGTTGCTTACACTAAACCTAAATGATAAAGGTTATTTCATTTAATAGATGATGGTGGCTTGTGCCAGGATGGTGTCATTAACAAAGAATATTTTAGATACAATTTGGAAGTGCAAACAACAAGATATCTCTTGAGAATGAAAAGAATCAAAAATCACGTTCATATTTAGATATGAGTTGTCCCTCAAAAGCTCCTGTTAATGCAGTTTTATTCAGAGGTGAAATGATTAGATTATGAGAGCCAAAACCTAATTAGTCCAGTTTGAATGACTGTGTAGTAACTGTAGGTAGATGGGGGTGTGACTCCAGGAAGTGGGTCACTGGAGGTGTATCCTGGAAGAAGGCATCTTCCCTGAGGTTCCTTCCCCCATCACTCACTCTCTCACTTACTCTCTTACTGTTTCCTCACCCTCCTGGGAGGTGAATAGCTCCCCTCCACTGGGCCCTTCAACCACGATGTGCTACCTCACTTTGGGTCCAGTGCAATGGAATCATCTGTTATGGACTGAGAACTCTGAAGCCCCAAATAAAGTCTTCTTTTTTTAAGTTGTTTCTATGCAATATTTTGGTTACAGCGACTAAAACAGAAATTGGTACCAAGAATTGGGGTGGTTGTTGTGTTTACCTTGACAATATGGTTTAGAAATCTTTCAAGGGAAACTCAGCTGACTGTTACCAATAGATAGAAACAAAGTCAGTTTGACTTGCTTCATCTTAAACACTTAGCAAAGACAGTCAAAGCCAAAACACAACTATTCCTGGGCATTTTAAATGATAATAATAGTTAAATGTAACTTCCAAGAATAAGTCAACTGGAGGCTACAAAAGAGATTCTCAGACAGGAATCCCTGATAACTATCAAAAAGAACTGCCAGAGTAGTTTTTAGTTTAAGGCCTTTATCTCTAACCTACACAGGTGGGCTTAATGTTTGCTAGTATAGTTATCCAGCCCTAAGTAACAGAATTAAAGATTTCTCTATTAGACACAGAGGTCATACTAGTAAAAGGATTTTGCAAGATCAGATGACATTAAATTATTAAACTGTACCTTAAGGAAAAGGACATCTGTAACCCTAAAAGTTAAATGTTGTGTTTACATCCCTGACATTTCTGGCAATGGCTCAGATAGAAGCCATGTCCTCAGCAACTTTGTCATGGAAACAATATCTTAGCTCCTGGTTCTTGGTACTTCCTGGTGGAATATATTGTTAGTCTTTGTCTTTGTAATCATACTCATTGGCATATTCCTATGGCATTTATTGCTGCATCAATATGGTTCCAGTACTAATGAATTCTTGTTTCTCTTATAGACCACCCGTCACTCAAATGACCCTCCAGCCTATTACTTCTCAATCGGACTTCTATCATGGACCACTCGATAGACCCTATTTTTAAAGGGGGACTCCAAACTGCTTGCCCCACATCGTCCCTTTTCAGCCTGAAGAAGCCATAAAGATCTTCTTAGCCCCCCTTCCTTACAGCAGTAAGGAGTTCCCCAATTAGAGGGGGGAGTGAAGCCAGATTTAAAATTAGGTAGTCAGTGCAGTTAGGTAAATCAGGTCTAATACCGAGTGAAATCTAAAATGGAGGCCATGCTGAGAATGATTCCGGAAAAGCAGGACTGTTGGGGTTTAAGTGTGCAGAGTTTAGCTCCCTCAGCCTGACACTTTGCAAGAAGCTGTGGCTGTGATGTAGGTCAGCTGAAGGCATGCCTCGCTAGGAGGAGGAAAAGTCCTCTTCCCCTTATCACAAGACACAAGCTTCTGCATGGTTTGGCCTAGAGGAAGAAGCTTTCTGCATACTGGACCTGGGAACAGTACATTCTGGGATTAGATAATGTCTACAAAGAACTTTGGGAGGGTACTTATCAAATGAACAGGAACAATCTGGATTTAGCTCTGTGTACCCGCTGAGACATGATATTTGGGCAATGTAGATGGAATGTTATTGAAGAATTGCTTGCTTTATTAGAAGAAGAATATAAAAGGAACTTGCAAATAAACCTCAGCATGCAGTTGCAATTGCTGCCTTGGCTCTGCATCCCCTGTGTCTGGTGATTTCGCGACCCTTACCCAGGGACCCAAACGCACTAGAGGTTCACACAGGACAACTCATGGAATGTTAATGAAGTACTGAAAAGGCCCTAGGCCAAAGTTCATCCCAAAGAAATGTTAATGAAACCCAGGAAACAGCCCCCAGCAGATTTGAAGATAGCCCATCACCAAGAAGTGTTAATGAAGTCCTTCCTGCCCAGATTACTTCTTTGGCCCACCTGTGTCCCACCCCTCTGGCCTTCCAACCTACATTCCATCACCAAAACTATAAAAAGGGGAGACAACTGCACTTCCACGGATTCCAACTCTTGGGTCCCCTTCTTCCTCCAGGAGAAGTCTTTTCTGCTGTCCTTTAATAAACTTCTAATTTCTACTCTGAAAAAAAAAAGAAAGAAAGAAAGAAATCTTTCAAGCTAGTTTGAAGAAGGAATGTTTTTAAAGTTTAGACATGCAAATTTAAAAAATCAGACCTTAACAGGAAATTCTGGTACAAACTTAGAAGGCCAAAATAACAATAGGAATGTGAACTGTGTTTATGAGGTTTTAAAGAGAAATGAAACACTGTTGAGAATTGGACTAAAGACCACTCATGCTATATTCTGGGAAAGAATATAGCATGTCCTATATAATATAGAATTTCCCATGTCCTGATTCTTTGTGTGAGGTTTATTTAAAGGTGATGAACTAATTAAATCTGGCAAAGGAAATTTTCAGGTATCACAGCATTCAGTCAGTGGCAAGAATATTGTTTGCAGCTTTTATCCAAGTTTACTCTGAAAATTGGAAGCAACAACAGAACTAAAGGATTAAAAAAAAACCAAAACTATAGTTTGATCAAAAAAGTGAATGGGAAGCTGGGACCAAGGAAGTTGTGTTTGTTGGAGAGATTATAGATTTTAAAGAGATGCTGAGTAGTTTATACAGAGTCTATAGGTCAGATGCCTCAAGAGCAGCTCAGGACTTTTCAAGACCACACCCTCCTACAGACTCCAGGGTACAAAAGAGAAAATTCCTTTAAAAAACAGATCCTGGGACACCCGGTTCACACAAGAGGGCTTGGAAAGTTATTTCACCACACTGAGCCCCAAAGGCACGCAGAGAGTACTGTAATCATGACTCTGGGGGCTGCAGGCAGGTACTACTCAAGCTAGCTGAAAATCTTTACATCACTGATTCTTCAGAAATGCAAGATGCTCAGGTGAAGGAGTTACAGAATCTTGTACTGATATTTTAAAGAAAGGCCTGGAGGCCAGGCAAAGTGTAGCTTCCCCTGAAAGAGAGATGTATGAAACTGTGAAGGTAAAGCTAAAGCTGGAATACAGATATCAGGAATTAAGGAGATGTCAAAACATATACTGTATACCAAAGAAGCTGCTGACTGTGGGGAAAGCCAGGCTAAAAAGAGCCTATGTATACTGTAATTAGCAAGCCCAAGGGTCAAGTTTTCCCAAGTCCTTTGGAAATAATAGCTCAAGTCAAAAGTCCTAGATGCTGCAGGAGAAGTTGAACAAATTGTTTGCTTTACTGTGCTTAGGTCTTGCTTTGGCCCATCCTTTCTTTCTATGCCCCATCCCTCCCATTTAGAATGGGAATCTTTAATTGGTACCACAGTATATTGGCTATATGGAATTAGCTTTTGATTGTTACAGTGGCTCATAGCCAAGAGTTTACTTTGAGTCTCAGATGAGATTTGGGACTTGAACTTTCGGGCAATGTTGAAACTGTTAAGACTAGGAGAATCTTAGAGGTGAAGAAGAAATATTTTCAAACTTTATCACCCACAAAATTATTACCTAATTAAATAAATGTGCATTTTGTTCTAAATGTCTTTTATTACTACTAAAGCATAACTTTTATGCTTTTCCATTGTGAGAAGGACAAGTGCCTTTGGGGGCTAGGGGCAGATTGTTATGGTTTGAGTGTGATGTGACACCCAAAATCTCCTGTCAATGCAGGAATATTCAGAGGTAAAATTATTTTATTATGAGAGCTCTGACCAAATCAGTCCATTCTACCTTGAATGGACTGACTTGGTGATAACTGTAGAGAGGTAGAATGTAGCCAGATAAGGGGAGAGGATCACTGGGGACATGGCATGTTGCCATTTCCTGAACCCTCTGTTTAAGGACAGTGCCATGAGGTAAGCACTTTCCTCTGTTGGACATTTTCCTTATGATATTCTGCTTCACTTCAGGCTGAGAGCAATGGATTTGGCCATTTATGTCCTGAGACCACTGAAACCATGAGCCACTGAAAACTACTGAAATAGATCATTACAAATATTTGGATTGCTGGGTGGAATATGGACTTAATAGTTACAAAATATGAAAATATAATTTACAGAAAATTTGTGCTTTAATATTTTGTCTTTCAAAGACAAAATGCATATATATTTAATTAAGTTAAAATTTTGTGGGTGATGTAGTTTAAAAATATCTCTGCTTTTGGAGTGTAGCCTGCTTATGACTGAAGATTATGGGTATCAAGTCTTTATGGTATTTACATCTTATTGACTTACATTAAAATAATGAAGCAGAAGTTATATTTTACAAAGTCTGTATTTATAATTATGAAAATTATGTCCTTTGCAGAGACACTAACAGAGAATTATTTTAATTGTCAAAGCTAATATATGTGAAAATTTGCTTTAAAATCATTTTGGAGTTATGCAAGCAATAGATGCATAGGATCATTGGAAAAGAAATATGATAGAAAACTCAACAAATGGTTTCTTGAAGTGTCTGCCCATTAATGACAGTGTCCTAGTTCACGGGAACAGAACTGGATCCATTTTTTCATTTTTTTTTCTTTTTGGAGAGGGTCCCACACATCTTCAAATTATTCATTTTGTGCTCAATCTAAGTATAATGACATCCTAGAACTTTTCATCAAAGATCTCTTAAACACACAGTCCCACAGAGTCACACACACTTTTAAATGCCATATGTTCTTATAAAGGTGAAAGATTCATTACTACCCATTATTCTTATTCTCTGTGACAACACAAATATAATAATTTGAGTTTTATATATTTGCATATAAATTTATAATTAACATATATATTAAAATTCAATGATACTTTATGTTCTGTAGCTCTCATGCTCTAGTTTTTCTATGTTATCAACTACAAAATACATTGAGAAATCAGTTTAACATTTGAACTAATGAATATGTGTTAATGGCACCAATTTTTTATCTTTAAATCTTAAGGAATTTAAAGTACTTCTGTGTTTAAAAATACAAGAATTTTGAATTTAAAAGATAAGAATTCATATATCTATTTAAGAACAGTAGGTTGATTCAGGGTCACAGAGAACATAATTCATATAGTTACCATAAAAATTATGACTACTTACTAGAGCAAGTACTTATTGTACATTTCAAAAATTGACTGCACAATCATAACATGAATACTTGATAACATGTTTTAATGCAAATTTCTACCAGGCAACTTACCAAAATCTTGTCCTTAGAAGTACAATTTTAAATAGAAACAAATAGATTTTCATCTGAAGAGATAAAAATATTTTAATGTTTGTCACAGGTAGTCATCTATAAATATTTTTTGTTTCAATATTTTATTCTTCTTAAGAGTTATGAGCAAAGTTTGAGAATTAAAACAATATTGATAGTATTCAGTATTATTTTTCTTCTAATTAATCCTGGCAAGTTTCTCAATTTGTAAAAAATAAAAACCTCAAATGAATAATAAAATTTAAAATTACATAATTATATATTTTAAAAATTATTTTGCATGTATAAAGAATATACACACTTGTTAGTTGACTATGTTGTATAAAAACTTCATGAATTGCTGTTTAGCAGCCTGGCTAGAAATGAAGACAATTTTAGTTCCTCTCTATAGTTAAAAGAAAGTATTTTCATGTCACCTACGCTAGATATTTCAGATGGTGAATGAGATTATTGGACTATTGTCTTTCTTCCTCTTGTGTATTCTGAAGTTGCTTGTAAGTAAGATCAAAATGAGGTTTCTTGAGTACATTTCCATATGTTTAATAAGAAAAAGAAAAATAAAGAATCCTAATTTGGTTTCTTCATTCTTATTCAATGACAGAATGCTGTCTCTGAAACCATTACTAAACAATCTACTTTTTACTCTAATTTCTGTGTATTATGAAAACATTAATATTGGAATACTTGAAAATACTTGTTTAACAATGCAGTGTGACTTATAGTAATCATATTTCTGTGACTAAAAGGTCAGTACAATTATTCTCAAAAGAAAATTTCACAAGTTTACTTCAAATTAGGATATCTGTTAGTCATAGCACGATCATAATTTTAATTACAATTTTTGTTTTCTTATTCTATATGGGTTTCTTTACTCAGGGCAAAGAAAAGTGGCTTGAAATAGACTCTTCATTTTAGATTTTAGTCAAGAACATTTATTTTTTTTTTTTCCCAGAAATATCTGACAGTAAAGTGAGCCATGTTCTTTTTAAATGAATCCTATTTTGTGTTTTATTGAATTAGAAGGTTCAATGCATCAAGTTTCTAGAAATTGCTGACCTCCTGGTCAAACTGATCTATGCAAGTGATTTTCTAGACTGAATCCTTTGTTTGATCAGTGATGTGATTTTAATGGCAGCAACACATTCCCAAAGACACTAAAAGTCTGTGAGAAAACATCTTCTTTTTTTCCTGACTGGGACTTCGATATCCAGGACCACCTCTACTCCTTCTGATGATAAGACATACGACTTCACATCTCCTACATCAGCATGTGAATACACATGTGTATATGTATGCCCATGTGTGTGCACATGAGTAGAATTTATGGAACATTTTTAGAGTACTTGTCAATATAGGACAAGTTGGTTTATGGGATTCAGAAGGCAAATGACTTCTACCAATGAGAGATATTATGCCAACAATAATTTTTAGAAGAAAAAGAATGAAAACATCATAAGTCTCAGTCCTGTGATATGTACTGTACCTCTTTCTATGTTAGAACACCATCAAAGAACACTATGAGATAGCTACAATGAATCTGATTTTTGAAATGAGACAACTGCCTTTTAGAGGTTTTTAATAATTTCTAAAACTTGTAAATGGTAGTCCTCATGTGTGAACAAATTCTGATACCAGAGCATTTTTTTTCAATACATTGCAGTCTAAAGAGATAGTAGCACATACCTATTTCCAATATCTGCAGAAATCAGAACCACCCAATTGGCTATCACTTTTTTTTTTTTTTTTTTTTGCAAGCAGCATCTATATAGCTAGTAAAACATCTTCGCTAGGGATGATTTTCAGTCTCTAGCTAATGTACTTTCTAAAGGTCTAAACATAAGAAGACATTTTATTTGTATTAGAGGTTTAGTTTTGAAGACATGGATAATGAGCATAGGAAAGACTAGGGAAAAACTGTCATTGTTGATTTTTCAAAAAGAACATTGATAGTGCCTTGCCAGCAGTTTGCCCCTGGCTCACAGCAGAAAGCAGATACAGTTTCATAAGGTCAACCCCGAAAGCAATGTGAAAGCCGAGATGGAAAAAGTCTGATGGCCAATGTTAGAGCATTTCCTTTCCCTCGCTCTGTGATTCTGTGATATTTGTTTCCCAGTTGGGCTCCGTTTTCGTTCCACAGCAGCCTTACAAATAAAATTCATTTTTGAATTTTTTTCAATTAACAAAACCAATTCAAATATTATGATAAAATTCTCTAATTCTCTCTCAGCCAAGTGTGAACATTATTAGAATTTCCTGAGAACTAGCAATACTATTACAGACCGCCTTTGCTTTCCTCTTTTTGATATCTGGTTATTAAATTCTATTCAATGTTACTTTCAAGGTCATTTAATTTTTCTCAAATATACTGGGTGGAATATCATGCTTAAATTGTTTTTATTCTTTACATGCTGACCATTCAATTTAACTGCTTATAGTCAAGAATAAAACTCTTGAAAGTATGACTCAACTTCTCCCTATTAAGGATTTAAGTGTAAGGATTATGAAAAGTTTCTAATACCTTTATCTGTTTGTATGGAGGTGTTAGATGCAGAGATTGGCAATTATTTACAGTTTATGATTTATATTTTCATATGGTTGGATAGCTGGCATTGTTAAATAAAAACATAACTGTTATTCAGGATTGTGTCTATATAAATTTTATGTTGCCTTTATGGCCCCAAACGAAATATAATTTTGTTTTTATTTGGTCCATGATTTCTCAAAATGGCTTAAAGTTTTTTATAGAATACTTCTCTTCTAGGGAAGAAAAAATACAATAGATGTCCTGAAAGTTGACACTTACAAAAATGCTAAAGTTAAATTAGTTTACTGAGAGATTTTTTTAAGTTTTTAATTACACGTGTGTATGTTTCTTTGGGCAATGCCTCAGATCATGATTCAGTATGCAACTGGGAAAAGTATAGCTTTCAGATTGACCTAACATCTATGTAAGACATTTCAGAAACTGCATCTTATAAAAGGAAATAGTAGGCTTTAATGTTTTTGTTACAAGTCAAGTAAACACTCCTTTGAACCTAAAAACTTATTGATTTCTTCATCTATTCATTCATTTTATGTACTCCGAATGCCTACAAATTGTCTGCATTTATAGATACTGAGGCATATAAAGAATAATTAGAGTCTCTGCCAAAAGTCTCACCTATCTGTAATAATGCATTGCATATGTAACTGGAAAATGGAGAACGCAGAGTACATTTGAATGAGGGAATAGTTCATATTAATGATACTTTAAATTGTCTTTTAATTAACTAATTGTAGTTTTTCAGACAGAATGTTCTGAGGAAAAACTGAAAAGCAGAGAAAGTGTCATGATCAAAGAGAGAGAAGAAAACATTACAACCATTGTCTATTTCAGAGAACTTATACTGGAAGAATGGCTGGCTTTTCCTCAAATGCCCTCACATCTGTAGTTAATGTAGAAAACACAAAATTCAAAGATATCTGCTTTTTCTTTTAAATTAAGTTTAAGGACTGGGAGCTCTTCCCTAGTATGCCTATGGCCCTAGGCTCAATCACCAGCAGGGGGTGGGGGAAATAAAAGACAAACAAAACAAACATCAACAAATCAATTGGAAAGCAGCAGAAGATATTTCATTCTTAATACATAAAAATAATAATGGGTACTTGGAAGTGAAGTCTCCTACAAGTTATTGTTTCTGAGAATCATTGAATAGCAGATTTTCCAGATTGGTGTACTGTTTATTTTCCTCTGTGACACTTCCAGGAAGTAGTCCTTTCCTGTCTCTGCAGTGAAGTTCTGTAAGGAGAAAGGATTCATACCCTCTACCACTGAAACTAGAAAGTTTGGAAATGAAAATGGGAAGAGAGTTTGGCTCTTCAAAGGTAGTATACTTTGTACAGGAGAGTAGATAAAGAAAGATATAGGAGTGGTTGTAGAAGTTTTCTTGATAATTTTTGGGTTACTCTTTGTTTCTTCAAGATTTTAGGGACAATTTACCAAGGTAAAAAGGTATTCAACATATCTAATTTGCACTGATGTTTCGTATATTCCTGCATCCTTCTGAAACCCATTCATACTTAGAGACCTGTCCACATCATGTTAAAAACCTTGGAGTTGAGGCTCAAGGTGTAGTATCATGGGAGAGCCCATGTTTAGATGTCTAGTATGTCTAAGATCATGGGTTCAGTCTGCAGAAAAACAGAAAACAAAGAAAAATCCCAGAGTAAAGGAAAAGAAAACAAGGATTATCAGTAATGAAAAAGCTAATAGAAAAAGTAGGTCTAATCTTGGTAAATCTACTATTTTGTAAGACTGTACATATTCTAGTAATGTAGCACTAAAATGATGGTATATTTTTGGCAAGACACAGAAGAGGAGCATGACTCAAAACTGCAGGGCAGGGCAGGATTAAAAATGCTGAATTTCTGAAAGAATGATTTCAATATTTTTATCATTGTTGTTCTTTTTAGATATACATGGCAGTAGAGTATATTTTTACATATTTTACCTACATGGAATATAACTTATTCTAATTATGATCCCATTCTTATAGTTGTACATTATGTGGAGTTTAACTGGTTGAGTGTTCATATATAAGCATAGAAAAGTAAAGTCTAATTCATTCTAGTGTCTTTGCTATTTCTATACCCTTCCCTTTCTTCATTGCCCTATGCCTAAACCAATGAATTTCTATTCTTTTCTCCCTCAACTTTATTATGTATTAGTATCCACATATCAGAGAGAACATTCTGCCATTATTATTATTATTATTATTATTATTGTTATTATTATTATTATTACTATTATTTGGATTGGCTTATTTCACTTAGCATGATAGTCTCCAGTTTCATCTATTAACAAACAAATGCCATAATTACATTCTTCACTATGGCTGAGTGATATTTCATTGTATATATATACCACATTTTCTTTATCCATTCATCTCTTGAAGAGCACCTAGTTTGGTTCCATAGTTTAGCTATTGTGAATTGAGCTGCTGTAAACATTGATGTGGCTGTATCATTACAGTATACCAACTTAAAATCCTTTGTGTATATACCAAGTAGTGGGATAACTGGGTCAAATGGTGGTTCTATTCCAAGATTTCCAAGGAATCTCCATACTGGTTTCCACAATGGTTGAACCAATTATAGTACCACTAGCAATATATGGGTAAAACATTTCCCCCACATCCTCACCAATATTTATCATTACTTGTATTGTTGATAATTGCCATTCTGACTGGAGTGAGACAAACCCTTAGTGTACTTTTAGTTCACATTTCTCTAATTGCCAGAGATCTTAAATATTTGTTCATATATTGGTTGACCGATCATATTTCTTCCTCTATGAAGTGTCTGTTCAATTTCATTTATTGATTGGATTATCTATTTATTTTTTTATTATTTATTTATTTATCTGTCTATTTATTTATTTATTTTGTGGTACCAGTGATTGAACTCAGCATCACTCAACCACTGAGGCCTAACCCCATTCCAATTTTTTATTTTATTTAGAAACAGGGTCTCTCTGGGCTGCTTAGCACCTTGCTTTTCCTGAGTCTGGCTTTGAACCCTGATCCTCCTGTCTTAGCCTCCAAGCCACCATGCCCAGTGACAAAAATTTGAATTCACATATGCTATGCTATGGTTTTAGGTTTTTTTTTTTTTTTTTTTGAGTTCTTTTCATATCCTGAAGATTAATGCTCTATGTGAGGTGTGTTGGTAAAGATTTTCTCCCATTCTGTAGGCACACAGTTCACGTTCTTGATTGTCTCCTTTGCTGTAAAGAAGCTTTTTAGCTTGATTCCATCCCATTTATTGATTCTTGATTTTACTTCTTGAACTTTATGAGTCTTGTTGAGAAAGTTGATTCCTAAGCTGACCTAATGGAGAGTTTAGCTTACTTTTTCTTCCTGTTGGCACAGTGTCTCTGGTATAATGCCTGGGTCCTTGATCCACTTTCAGTTGAGTTTAGTGCAGATAGAGAGATAAGGAGTTAATTTCATTGTGTTACATATGGGTTTATAGTTTTCCCAACATCATTTGTGAGAGAGGCTATCTATTCTCCAGTGTATGTTTATGGTGCCTATGTCTAGTATGAGATAGCTGAATTTATGTGAGTATGTCTTTGTATCTTCTAATCTGTTCCTCGAGTCTTCAGGTCTGTTTTGGTGCCAATGCATGCCATTTGTGTTACTATAGCTCTGTGGTATGATTTAAAGAGAAGTATTGTGATGCCTCCTGTGTCACTTTTCTTGCTAAGGATTTTTTATTGTTGTTGTTGTTATTTTGGGCCTCTTGTTTTTTCAAATAAATTTCATGACTAATTTTCCTATTTCTAAGAAAAACATCATCAATGGAATTTTCATAGGAATTACATTAAACCTGTATAGTACTTTTGGTAGTATGGGAATTTGGACAATATTAATTCTGCCTATCCAAGAGCATGGGAGATCTTTCCAACTTTGAAGGTCTCCTTCAATATCTTTCTTTAGTGTCATGGAGTTTTCATTGAAGAAGGCTTTATCTCTTTTATTAGATTTTTTTTTGAGGCTATAGTGAATATGATAATTTTTCTGATTTCTCTTTCCTCTGATTCATGATTGGTGTATATGAATGCAACTTATTTATGCATTTTAATGTTATATCTTGCTATATTGCTGAATTAATTTGTGCGCTTAAGAAATTTTATGGTGGAGTTTTTTGGTGTCTTCTAAATATAGAATCATGTAACTGGGAAATAGGGAGAGTTTGATCTCTTCTTTTCCTATTAGTATCTGCTTAAGTTCTTTTGTCTATCTAATTGCTCTGGCTAGAGTTTCAAGGACTATGTTGAATAGAAGTGGTGAAAGAGCTCAGTATTGTCTTCTTCCAATTTTTAATGTGAATACTTTCATTTTTTCTCCATTTAGAATGATGTTGGCTGTGGGCTTAGCATATATAGCTTTTACAATGTTGAGGTATGTCCCTACTATCCCTAGTTTTTTCTAGTGTTTTGAACATGAATGGATATTGTATTTAATCAAATGTTTTTTTTCTGCATCTGTTGAAATAATCATGTGATTCTCATCTTTAACCTATTGATGTAATGAATTTCTTTATTGATTTCCATATGCTGAATCAACCTTATATTCCTGGGGTGAACCCCACTTGATCATGGCACATTATCATTTAAATATGTTTTTGTATGGAATTTGACAGTATTTTATTTAGAATTTTTGCATCTATTTTCATCAAGGATATTAGTCTGAAGTTTTCTTTCCTTGATGTGTCTTTGTCTGATTTTGGTATCAGGGTGATATTAGCTTCATGAAATGAGTTTGGGAGTCTTTCCTTCTTTTCTATTTCATGGAATAATTTGAGAAGGATTGGTATTAGTTCTTCTTTGAAGTCTGGTAGAACTTGGCTGAGATCTCTCTCATCCTGGGCTTTTTTTCTTTCTTTCTTTCTTCCTTTCTTCCTTTCTTTCTTTCTTTCTTTCTTTCTTTCTTTCTTTCTTTCTTTCTTTCTTTTTTTGCTGGTTGGTTCTTAATGGTATATTCAATTTCATGGATTGAAATTGAACTATTTAAATTTTCTATGCCTTCCTGATTCAATTTGGTTAGACATATGTTTCTAGAAATTAGTTAGTGTCTTTATAATTTTCTATTTTATTGGAGTATAGATTTTCAAAGTACTTTCTAATTATTATTTGTATTTCAGTAATATCTATAGTGATACTAACTCTTTCATTGCAAATTTTAGTAATTTGAGTTTTTTTCTCAAATGAACAATTATGAACAGGTATGTCCACCCAATTAAAGAGAGAGTTTATTACGAGGAAAGAAGAAGAAATAGGGGCAAGTAAGTTTACAAAAGAGGTTTTTTTAAAATAATGTTTTGTAGATTCAAGAGGTGAATAGATCAAATGCAGAAGTGATGTAGGATGTGTATATAAGCAGGGAGAAGAAAAAAATAAAAGTAAAAAAGTTAAAGGAACAGTGAAAGAGAGAACAATGGGGTTTGGCTATTAGCAAGAAAAAAAGAGAGAAATAGAAACAAAGGGAAACAGAGTTTGTATTGTCTGTTTCAATAGAAAATCAATCCAAAATATGCTCATCAAAAACCCTAACCCTCAAAAACAGAGCATGGAAAAGTAACTACCTTCAATGCTAAGAAAGAAAGAAAAAAAACAGAAACAAATACATTTATGTACAAACATATAAATGTCCATCATGTAAATCAATAAGTACACATTCAAAAACTAAACAAAACAAAACAAAAAAAATAACAGAATAGGCAATGTGAGTATATGCGCACTGACTGTGCCAAACTATCTTTCTGTTTCTCAGCTTCCCTTCTCAGTAGGGTGGTGTTGGGA
Organism: Ictidomys tridecemlineatus; assembly: GCF_052094955.1. Lineage (NCBI taxonomy): Eukaryota > Metazoa > Chordata > Mammalia > Rodentia > Sciuridae > Ictidomys > Ictidomys tridecemlineatus. The sequence continues at coordinate 153,655,500 of NC_135480.1, read as the reverse complement.
GCTGTGGAAGATGCTTTGAGCTTCACTTTCAGGGCATACTTGCCATGCCATTGGGTTCTATGAGATGAGTTTCTGCAAGTGAAGCTCCAGGGACAGAGATTAGTTCTAGTATTGCCCCAGGAATTTTATTGCATAAGAATTTATCAGGCATTAATGAATCAACACATTTATAGGACTGTACCACACTACTCTCCCCAGGGTACCACCCACAGAAATCTGTCCTTTGCTGGTTTTGATGTTCAGGTGTACTGCTCTTTCTGATCTCCCAAACACTTTTTTCAAGCAATGAGCTTAGTCACTTGGCTTTTTCAGATTCTCCCACAGTTGCCGACGGCTGGTCCTGTGCTTCTGGGTTCTAGGGAGCATGGGGGATGCATGATGGTGGGTGTTCTCCAGCCTCTCCAATTTGTATTACCCCCTGACAAAACGGTCTCTGCGCCAGAAATTCTCCTGATTTGCTAGGTTCTTGTGTTTGGCATCTGCTGGATTCATATTGGACTCAGCCCCAAACTCATGGATCTAAGTTCCTGGTCTGAGTTGGCACCCTTGCTGTATAGAGATACCGAAATATACACAGCTTGAGCTTCCCATACACAGGAGGTAGACCCAGGTGACTTGTGAGCACCAGTTTAAGGAACCAAATAGCCTCTGTGTTGCCTTTCTGCTCCTGGAATTCCCCATGCCAAGACTTTTTCAACACTTTTTACTCTTTTCTGACCTTGTCTACTAATTTTCCCCATTCTCACCAGGAGCTCAGCTCCAATTCTGTTCCTTATCCATATATGGTGTATTCAAAATTTCCAATGTAAGGAGCATCTGCCATAGACATGTTGGGACATGCTATGACTCGAGTTGCTGGCCATAAGAAACAGCATTCATAGGCATCCTTAGTCATGCCTGGTTGCAACTGATAAGGAGCTGTAAGGGGCACTGGCCTTATAGCTTAACAATAACTGTTTAAAATGGATAGGGAACACAGCTACATGGATATATGCAAAGAACATACCTTTTTGTAATTACATCATGTCACTGGACATAACCAATGGATACTGACTTTCACTGGGTGTAACCAATCACCAACCCTACACCACCAGCTTGGAACTATATTTAAACCACTTGTCCTGCCACATCAAAGAAGCTGCTCTGAGCATATCAGTGAGACTGGCCACCTTGCTGTCCATCTCCAGATGAACTCCACCATTCCCTGACATCCAACCCTCAGCTGAAGAGAACCACCAGACAATAACAACATCTGCTCTTCAGCTAAGAGAAGTCACATGGCATCAGAGGTATTTTAGGGATTGTGGTTGGTTTAGGATTGTGTGATTTGCTTGCAGTGTTTAATTGGTGTGTATTAAATGCTAGTTGGGGTGCTCCAGCACACCCAACACTTTTGAATTAATTGTTTATGTTTGATGATTGGTGTGATGAATATACACTTGCATTTAAAGACAATCTGCCTCTGAGTGATTATTAATAGTCCTGCTCAGGACATCCAGTCTTGAAGACCTTCTGTCCAATAGTGACTATCAGTAGAGTGTTTTTTTTTATTTGCCTCACAGAAAAGTATTTTCTCACTGTTTGCACATGGAGTCACAGAACTGTGAGAAAAGTCACTTCTTTCTAACTGTCATTTTGTCTTCACTCTTTCCATAACTTACCAATTCCTAATTAAAGGAAAATGAGTACTCTGACAAAAATACAGTTATAGTATGTTTCTTAGTCCTGAAATACAGCTTTCAAGACATTCAAGCAAACCCTTACAGATTGACAGAACTAAAACTTCTTTTTTTATAAATATATATTTTAATCAAAGTAAATCAGGTTCACAGTTTTAAAAATCAAATCATATTGAAAGCAGTTTAGTAGCTACCACAGTAGAAAATAATCTCTTATAAAGAGGAAAAAAAGACAGAAGGTATCCACTAGTGTATTTTATAGCATGTCTTTTTGTTATTATTTTGGTAATACCTGGATAACATAAATTGCTGATTGAAAGCATGAAATATTAATATATTTTGTGGAAATAAAAGGTTCTATCAATTACCTTTTGCTTCTTCATGAATTCTCCTAATTTCTAAATCTTAAGGCTTCTCCTTTATGGTCTACCATGAAGTTTTTTGTTTCTTTATTTACACCTCATAAATAAGAAGTTTATAGGTATATAATAGGTATATAGGAATTTATAGTTATGTAAAAGCTAATTCCTTATTTTTTTGTGGAACAAAATTTTGAGTAATTTTGTTGGTTCTATAAATGTTTGGTAAAAACATGGTGATATCATGTCAGTTTTCAAATACAATATTAATTCACAGTTCTCATCCAGCATGGTTCATTTCTGTGGTGTAAATGTTCCATCCTGACATCTCTCTTTGCAGTCATCATGGGAATTTTCTATAAATTTCTCCTATATTCCCACGCTTATTTCCTACTTCTTATACCTTCTTCTGTCTTCATTTATTCCTTCATTTGAATGGGGGGTATTTCCAGATGTTTCTTTTGCCCAAATAACAGAGTATAAATTCTTAAGCCCTCATATGTTTAAAACTGTTCTTATTCTACTCTAAATTTTAAAATCATTTGGATGGATTTAGAATTCTGGATATATATTTCCTTCAAGGATTTTGGTTACATTCATTTTCTTCATGCAGTTAGATGTAAGAATTCAAATCCAGAAGAAGATAAGTCATGTCTCTGTTCTCCCATTTCCCTCCACATATGCCCTGCCAAAATACATTTCTGGTTTTTTGTTTTATTTTTTTGTTTTGTTTTTGAGGTGGAGAATATTTTCCTTCAGAATTGTAGAGCAATTTCTCTACTATCCTTTTGCTTTCAGCATTCAATTTTAAAAGCCCCAAACCATTTAAGATGTGATACACTACATTTTTCAAGAATGTCTAAACTGATATTTTTCCCTAATGTGTCTTAGGTTGGATCTATTTTTTTCATTAATTTATGAATGTACTGTGTGTCTTTGAAAATTCATGTCCTTAAATAATAGAATATTTTAAATTTTTCTCTATATCTTAAATGTTCATGGGATTGCCCTCATTTGTCCGAGTAATAGGTTGATGCACATGGATATGTTTTCACTTATTAAAAATCCTTTGCAACTATAGTGATAATTCCTAATATTTTATGATGTATCATCTCTTTTATGTAACATTGAAATTGCTTCTAATATTTTCTTAAAGAGTTGTGTATTTAGGCTCATGAGGAATATTAGCTCATACTTTTCCTTTTTTGCAATGTTATTGTCAAGTTTGGTTTTGAGCTATGGAGTGATTCTTCTCCCTTATCTTCCTGAAACTGTAAGACTAATGCTTTTTCTTCTTTGATTGATAACATTTATATTCTGAATTTCTATTCATAATTTCTCCTTGTCCTGTCTACTTTGTGATACATTGTATTTCTCTATTTTTATGAGCATTTGATCTAAATCAATATTTAAATATTTGGACATTTATATAATTGATATTTTACTTAGTCATATATTTGTATTTCACTGAACTATTTTTTATAATTTTATGTTTTTCTTCTGTATGCTTCAGACTTGCTTCCCTTTCTTGATAACTTTTGCATTATTTTTCTTTTGTTTTCTGTTGTTTTTATTTGCTTTGCTTTTTTCTTTTACTTTTCTCTATTCATTTATTGATGGATTTTTTTTCTGTAGGCCTTGGTTTTCAGAGTGTTCATAAAGTTTACTTTTTATAATCTTTGTAAAGCTATTTTGTACTATTTCATGTAAAAGGCAAAAAAGTCAACTTTAAAAGTTTTTTATCCCTTGCAACCCATCAGCAAGTTATAGTTTTCTTACATATTACATATTATGTACTTAAAGTACAAACACCACTATCATTTTTGCTTTGCTGCAATAATTATTTTTTTATGTAGAATTGACAAATATTGTCTTTTTATGTGTATTACTTTTTTTCTTCTTCATTTCTTTCATTCCTGAAGATTGAAGTTTCCCTCATATTATTTAGCTTGAAAAACTTTAGCTTGAAAAACTTCCTTTAACATTGCTGCAAGAATGAGTCTTCTAGTATCAAATATTTACTTTTACTTTCTCTGAAAATGTCTTTATATTGCCATTACTCCAGAGGATATGTTTGCTGGACATAGAATTCTGGGTTCATAGTTCACATCAAAGATGTTCTTTGTGTCTTTTCCTTCAGAGTTTCTGATCAGAATCCAGTGTTTATTTGAAATGTCATTTGTCTGTACACAATGCATTCTTACATTTTGGGAGCTTTCAATCTAACCACTATATGTTCAGTGGTTAGATGAAGATTCTATTCTGAGGTTTTTGTAGGAGTTTCAAATTTCAACTTTCAAATCTCATTTTTCAAACACTTTCCTACTTGGAGTTAGTTCTGCTTGCACAGAAATTTATAAGAGTTATTCTGCCTTATGTGGAACTGACCTTCACACACTCTTGTAAGGATATGTTATCTGTCATTATCAAGGTACATAAATAATATTTACAAATTCAAAACAAATATTGTCAAAGAAATTCTAATAAAAACATTTTCTTCGATTACTAGTTTTCTTGTACTTTTCCATATCTGTTACTTCCTTAAAAATTCTTTATCAATAAACTTAGAAAAAGATCAACAAAACTGGTGTTTCTCTTTCATTGTGAAACAGAAGGCTTACTTCAAAGAGATACTTTAAAAGGTTCTATAAAACATTTTTTTTATGTATCATAGGTCCATATTTCCCAAACCAGAGACCCTGATTATATCATAAATGCCTGTATCATATTTGAGGATACCACTTCAAAGAAATTGAATTTCATTTCAGGATAAGGGTTGGAAAGCTAAGGTTAGAAACATTAATTTTTCAGATAGGTGCAGATAAATATTACCTATAGTGAAGGTTGGAAATCATTTCTGTGGGGCACTTTCCTGTTGGTGAATATTCATTTGAGCTAAGTCAATATAAATACTAGTCTAAAGCTATAGGCTTTATCAAAATAACAAAAAACTCTGCTTAAAACACTAGTAAGATATCTGATGACAACATGATCCATAGCACACTGTAGAAGTATCTGAGAATACTGTAAAGAATGAAAATTTAAAAATATTTTGCCATGCATTGGCAAGGCATGGAACTCCTGGTTTTCTTGAAAACCTGTAAGAGATTATTTCTATCACAAATCACATTGTCTAATACAGTTTGAGAGGTGTAAAATCTTAACACATTATTGTATTTAACTGGGATACTTTCCAAAAATAATCAATTCACTAATTATTTAAATAGAGAATGTAAGGAGTTAATTGAAAATGCAAATTAACACAGACCAAGAGTCACCTCCAATACGTAATTTGGTAATATGATGTATTGAGTTAAGGTCAAGATTTAATCATGCATGGATATTTTAATACATGTCTTAAATATTGCTAAAATTCTGATGAATATATATGTTTATCAAAACTATAAACCTAGAAAAAGAATAAGGATAGGAAAAACTCAATAAAACAATTTTGTAAGTTACAAATACATGAGTCTTAGCTATTTTAGCAGGCCACCAACCAACTATCAAATCCAAAACTATCGGAAATCTGCACTTCAAAATGCTCAAAAACTGGAAGCTAGATAACCTCTGCCACTAGATAAAGAAGGGGCCCAAATACTGAGAACTAGTGAAAACTTGTGTGACACACTGGAATGTCAAGTCCACGGTGTTGTTTTTCCTCAAGGCATGCTCTTGAACAACTGAATTCCCTCTTTCCTACCCAGACAGATTTCTGGGTTGTTTTCTGAATGAGATAAAACAGATAATATCCACAACAAATGCTGAATTCTCAGACACTATGATTTCTTCATTCCCTTAAATGTTAGAATAGCAGTGATAAGACCATTTATCAAAGGAGAGGCTATTGGAAATTTTCTTTTCTGGAGGATCTGGCTACCCTAAGAGGCATGATTTAAGCTTTAAGATATGGGAGTTTCCATTTATGAGAAAAAAATCAGCTAGTATATTTTTTTAAAAAAAAATATTATGTGGACAAAAAGTCCTCCTGTGGATTAAAGCCCTAAAAGCAAAAACTGATTTTGAATTTCAGTTATATACTTGGAAGATACAGTTGAGGAAATCTCCTAATAGAATAAAAAAGAAAAAATAAAAAGATTAAAACAACATTTAAAAAAAATTTAGATTAGTGGGTCAATATGGAAGTGTTTTTCATGACTTTTCAAATTTTAAAAACTTACACAAATAGTACAAGGTTCTTCAAATCAATAAAAACACCTAAAAATCCTACAGCCTATATAATTTTTAAAGGTGAAATATTGAATTAACTCCCTCTAAATCTGGAAATAAGGTGAGACATTTGCTTTCATCACTTTGGACCTACAACTATAATAGAGGTAAGAATTATTGCAATAAAGAAAGGAAAAGAAATAAAAGTTGACATATTCATAATTAAAAGCACTGTATTCAGAATATCTAACATTTTTATAAGCATAAGATAAGAAGAGGGGGCTGGGGATGTGGCTCAGGCGGTGGCGCGCTTGCCTGGCATGCATGTGGCCCAGGTTGGATCCTCAGCACCACATACAGGGATATTGTGTCTGCCAAAAAATAAAAAATAAATATTAAAGATTCTCTCTCTCTTTCTCTCTCTCTCTCTCTCTCTCTCTCTCTCTCTCTCTCTCTCTCTCTCTCTCAAAAATAAAAATAAAAATAAGAAGAGAAACTAATTTTAAAAGTTGGTGAAACATCTAAACAAATTCTTCACAAAATAAAAAACATGAATATTGGCTATACGAAATGTCCAGTAAGTATATAAAAATATACCAAACATAATTATTAATCAGAAAACTTTTAAATAAAACTCCGAGAACACTACATGCCCTTTTGACTGGCCAAAGGAAAAAAAAAAAAGATGATTCATTTATCAGCCTTGATGAGAATATGAACAAACAGAAACCCTTATACATTGCTGTTGGGAATATGTATGATATAATATATATGATATAACATACTATTCTTAAAATAACTCCAATTTGGGAGGTTTTTTATTATTACTATACATGACCTAGCTACCACCTGACCCAGAAATTCACTATTTACCTAAGAGGAACAAAGCAATGTTTCCAACTAAGGCTTGTATGTGAGTGCTCCTAACAGGGTTATTTGTAATAATTAATGGCTGGAAACATGAGTCCATCAACAGGTAAATGAATAAAATATTATAATATATCAATACACCTACATAATGAAATATTATTCAGCAAAGAATAATTTTCTATTTATACATACACTGATATGGATAAATCTCAAAGACATTTTGCCACATGAAAAAGTCGATGAAAATAAAAGTATATACCCTATGATTCAAGTAATATAAAATTATAAATCATGAAAGTTTGTTGGACTGTTCCTAAAGACCTGAATTTTCTTAAAGTAACTCCAATCCACAGAATTCCGAGGGCAGTGGTTGTCTAAAAGTGAAAAAGAAAGAAATTCAAAAGAATAAAGTTCTATTGTACTTTATTTTTTATTAGTTTTTCCTTCAGAAATTGCATGTAGTAAACACTGCTGACAAGTAAGAGAATGGAGTACATGTGTGTTATGCTTAATAACACCTATTTTTTCTGAATTCTCAAAACTGCCTGACTTCTCAGAATTATCTGGTACTCTACATTGTTACTGTAAGAAAAAATCTGATGTCAAAGTATCTAAGCATATTTCTTCCCTCATTAATATAGCATTAAGTCTTAAATTGTTATGGAAATGAATTCCTACATTCCTAATCAGGACATTTAAGAGACATAACAGCTCAAGGCCTTTTTCCAAGTATGCATTGAAATCACTGATATTTTCCCTTTTAGCCTAAGTACTTTTTCCTTATGTCAGAAGATATAAAATGCAAGATTAACTATGCATTTGTTTGGAATGATTTTTTTTAGAAGATATGAGACATGAAGATTCATTTTCTGGATTTTGTTAAATGTCTACCATGATTGAAGAATTTGAAAGCAACTATTAAGATTTGATGGCTTTGGGTTATTTAGTACTTAGTCAAATATCAGTCTGGGGATATTGTAGTCAGATGGATTGTAGTGCAAATATATTTCAATGAAAATGCCATATATAAGCACATGTATTTCAATTGCATGTGCCTGATTCTTAATTTGTGCATAAAATAATGTATCTTCTGAATCTTAGAAATACACTGAATAATGCTCTATATAATACTAAATGGAGAAAAAGATAGCTTCCTATGTGGTACAGAATACTGCTAAAAGTCATGGTTTAATGAATTTATCTATTAAAAACATACAGAAAGTAGTGACATATTTCCAACTGAGAGAAAGAGGTCATTGGTATAAATTTGTTTTGTTTTTGTGGGGTTTTTTTTTGGTTTCTGTTTTTGTTTTTGTGTTTTGGTACTGATTGAACCCAGGTGTGTGTTATCACTGAACTTTATTCCCAAGATTTTATATTTTTTATTTTGAAACAGGGTCTCACTAAGTTCTTGAGTTTGGCCTCAAATTTGCCATCCTCCTGTCCTAGGCTTCCAAGTCACTGGGATTAAGCCCAGTGGAATAATATATTTCTAAAAGGAAAGCTGCAAATTTTGCTGTATTTTACACCTATATTCTCCCTCATTACTTGTGAGCAGAACAAATGAATATCATAAAGCTTTGTGAAGAAGTGTTGGATTATTTGAACTTGCTTTTTTCCATACTTTCTGACCAACTCTTTTGAAAAGCTTGCAGAGACTTTTGGCATAAAATTTCCACAGGTTGTTGTAAACTATGAGCTCTGAACCTGTTACCTCTGGAGCAAGTTCATGATCCCTGGTTTTGCAATATTAAATTCCTAACAGTGAAGCAAAATTATGGCTAAGAATATTAAAACTGGGGCCTCTGAACTTCATGAAATTTTAAAATAAAAGGTTTCATGTCATATAAGTTGAGAACATAATGTTTATTAATTAGTAAGAAATTAGTAATAATGTAAGTGAATAACATTTTTAGCATCATTTTAAAAAAGTGGTATGACTGTTATCTATACCTCCTAAAAACTTTATCAAAGTTATTATCTCTAGATATCTTGGACAAAACAAGGCCAATAAGTAATTAAAACAAGTTGCCATGTCTTTGAAAAAAAAAAAAAAAAAGTCGACTCAGCATTTTTAATTGCTGAGTGGTTTTAAAGTAATTTTTTATATTGTCCTTGTGAATCATATTTAACAACTGATTTTTCAATAAGTATCAGTTGTATTTTTACTGCTTGCCAAGCTCATGCACATAAGTATAATTGTATTTGTATGTAAACTTCCAGAAGCCATTGAAACAAATTGATGGCCCACATATAGTAAAATCACAGCATTTTCGTGTACCTTAGTGAGCCTGATATCACAAGACAGGCAGCCTGTACCAAAAGCCCATCAAAAAGAGAAGGAAAACAGGGGCATGTAGAAATCATGAACAAGAAGCTAAAAACTTGCATCTGAATTTCACCAGAAGCCAAGTTAGCTGCCTTTTATCTCCAAGATTTGAACTTTGCTATAGCTAATAATCTGTGTAGTCGAACTGTCACTTAACCAGATATATAAAGAAACTAAAGGAAGAAATTCTGGATACAAGACAGAAATTTAATCTGAGGGAGTGCTACTACAAAAATGAAATTTATTCTTCATATCATATTTAAGGATGAAATGTTGAAATTCAGGCCACCACTACTATTTAATGTTCTTCTAAATAAATTAGCTAGCACAATAGGGAAAGAAAAATAAATAAAATGTCTAATTGAAATAAATAACAAAAATTGTTGTCACTTGCAAATGACATGATGTTGTTCAAATTTGACCACACAGGAATTAGTAAGTGAATCTAGTAAGGTTCCAACCAATAAAATCAATATAAAGTCAATTTGTACTAACAACAACAACAACAACAACATCAACAAAAATACTGGACATGTAGATTTTAATGTGTTTACTTTTATTATGAAAATATAATAAAATACTTAAAGATTAGGAATAAACATAAAATAAAAAATACATAAGTTTTACATATACACACATACACTGAACATTATTAAGATAAATTGAAAAAAATCTAAAATGTATAAAAAATATGCCATTTTTGTGAATGGCTTTTTCAATATTTTTAACATGTCAACTCAGTATGAATTTATCTATAAATTTAGTGTACTAAAATCAAATTTTCAACATCATATTTTTGTAGATATTGGCAATCTAATACTAAAATTTATATGAAAATGAAGACTAACAAAAACTAAAATAATCTTGGACAATAAGAAGAAAATTAGAGAAATTTCTTGAAGTAAAACAACAATAAAATAAACATAATATGAAAGACAAGTATGGTGGTCTATTCTTGTAATCCAAGCCACTGAGGAAGGCACAACAAAAGGACTGCAAGTTTGAGGCCAGTCTCAGCAACTTAGCAAGGCCAACTTAGCAAGACTCTGGCTCAATATAAATAAAATAAAATAAAAATAAAATAAAATAAAGGCTGGGGATGGGCTCTGTAGTTAAACTCCCCTGATTCAATATCAAGTACAAACCATAATGACAATGACCAAAAACACAGTGTAAAAATGGAATAAGGCTAAAAAAAAAAAGACAACATTTTATAGAGAACACAGAAATATGGTTTTAGTAGAATATCAGGTAAATTCAAGGGACAAAAAAAAAATGTGTTTTAAGCAGGATGTTCAAGATGGCAGAGTAGAGAATATGACTTTCCTGACTGTTCTGTGGCATGAAACCGAGAAAGCAGATTGGCATCTTCTCAGTAAGGTAGATGAACAAAAAATAAAGGGGAGGTGACTTTACTGGAATTAACACTGAACATTCAAAGCAGATCAGGGACTCAGGAGGTTAAATATAATAAAATAAAGAAGAAATTCCCAGGGCTACAACCTCTGCCTCAGCAGGTACCACCAACCAGAGAAGTCCCTTCATGAGAAATGTGCAGTGATAAAGGAATTAAAGAAACCCACATTTTTAGGAGGCCTGACGTTTGTCTGGATATGGAGCTTAGAGATCAAAGAAGTTGTATAATTAAACTAAAAGATGCATTGTGCAATATCCTTTTGCAGGAGAGAAGTCAAATCTGTCCCAGTTGCATGTGGAGAACAAAGGCAACAATTTTGCAGCTATGGCATGGGGACCAGAAGCTGAGGGAGCCAATTCCTGGAAATCTCAAGTTTGGCCCAAAATACAGGCCCTGTAGAACCACAGGGCACAAACATGGAGTGTGCCTAAGTGACCAGGAGAAAATAAAATGTTTGGAGAGGTTTTACATAGGGCATGAATTGTCATGGAAACCTATCCAGCTCTGTCCCCTCCCCCTCTAATCTGCCTGCTTACAGAACTGGCTGGGAGAGATGTCTCTCATCAGGAATGTGTAAAGGTAGGGGTCGGTGAGACTGAGTTTTGAGACTAAACCCAAGACTACAAACATGAGGTCCACAGGTTACATAGTGGGACAAAGAATTGACTCCTTTAACACACAAGTGGAATCCTGGGGAGATCCCTGGGATGCAGTCTTTCAGCATTGACCAGTAGTTGATGGGTCCTGGAGGTGCACTTATTTCAGATCTCCAGGCAACTGGCAATCAGTGAAGAATCTGGAGCCTACCCAAGCCTAAACCCCACCTCCAGGAGTTCTGCCTATTAACTCTCTCTAGCAACCCTACCCTAAGGGTAGAGCAAGTATTACACATTAGATGAACCCACCTAACTCTACTGAGAAGGGAAGCTGGGAACTTTTTTGAAGCCAAATGGAAACAATTTTTTTTAACTTTTCACCAAGATCATTTGTTTTCTTTTTCTTTTTTCTTTTCTGTTTAATTGTGACCATAACAATTCATGGCCATTTATACATGTTCATATTTGTTTTTTCTAATTCCTAGCATTTTTAAAAAATATTAAATTAGTTGTTGATAGATCTTTATTTTTTATTTTATTTTAATGTGGTGCTGAAAATCAAACCCAGTGTCTCACACATGGTAGGCAAGTGCTTTACCACTGAGCTAAAACTCCAAAACTATATATAGCATTTTGAAGTCAGTTATTATTCATGGACAAGTTTTTTTTTTTTTGAAAAATGGTGTTTGTTTATATGTTTCAGTTTTGTTCTGTATACTTTCATTTTAATTTTTAAATTTTAAACCATTTACTTTATATCTTTTTTTCTCACTTATGTGTTTCTCTTGATTCCCTTTCTCCATTTTTTTTTCTGTTAACAGCCAATCTCAATTTTTTCTCCATCACACTTCCTTTATTTTTTATTCCTATCTTCTCTCCTCCTCATTCATAATCATTAAATTCTACATCACTTCTTGTCTCTCCCTATACACCATATAAATTTGTAAAGACTTCTGCAAATATACTTATTTTATTGTAGGTAATAACTGATTATACAATTTCCAATTTTTTAACAATATTGTAGATGTCATAGCAAGAACTACTTGGTTAAAGTTGTAAATTGTTTGCATTGGTTGCTATTATTTGACTCCCCCTAAATGGTAAGGTAATGGAAACCTTCTGAGGCACTATCAGTCCACAGAGTAGAAAATCTACTGCTCCAAAATCAACTCTTAGATTGTTAGACACACAAATAATGTGAAAAAATGAGCAAAGAAATCACCCCAAAGAAACCAAGATACTTTAATAAGAGAATCTATTGACACCACAATAGATGAAATGTCAGAAAAGTAGTTTAGAATGTACAGATTTAAACTAATCTGTGAGGTAAATGACGATGTAAGGAGAGAAAATACAAGAAGTAAAATATCATTTCAATAGAGATTCAGGGGAAAAATAAAGGAAAAATCATCAAAATGAGAGAATCACTAAACAAATTTAAAAATTCAATGGAAAGCATCACCAAAGACTACATTATTTGGAAGACAGAGTTTCAGGCAATAAATATATAATCTTGAAAATAAAGTTGACCAAGGAGGAAAGAATGTTACGAGAGCATAAACAAGATTTTCAAAAAATATGAGATAACATGAAGAGACCAAATTTAAGATTTATCAGGATATATAAGGGATGGAGATACAAATAAAAGAAATGCACAATCTTTTCAATGAAATAGTATCTGAAAATTATTCAAACCAAAGAATGAAATGGAAAATCAAATATATGAGGCTAAAAGAACCTGAACTACACAAAATTACAACAGAGCCACATCAAGACATGTTATTATGAAAATGTCAAACATGCAGAACAAGGGTAGAAAACAAATCTGGATATCAGATTAATTCTCAACCCAGACACTTAAAGCTAGGACATCTTGGAATAATATATACCAATGGATAGATCCTCCAAACAAAAACTAAAAAAGCTGTAGAACTAAAAGTTATAATTAATAATTTACACTTAACAGACATATGTAGAATATTTTATCTGTCAATGAGTAAATACACTTTCTCCTCAGCAACATACAGATCTTTCCCTAAATTATACCATATTTTAGCCACAAAGCAACTCAGCAAATACAAAAAAAAAATAGAGAAAATATCTTGCATTCTATAAAATCATAATGGGTTGAAATCAGAAATCAACAATTAAGTAAAAAATAGAAGCTACTTTAACACCTGGAGACTAATTAATATGCTGTTGAATGATCAATTGATAGTAGAAAATCAGGAATAAAATAAAATAAATACTTAGAGGTAAATGAGAATACCAACACAGCATATCAAAATATTGGGGACACTGTGAAGGCATTTCTAAGATGAAAGTTAATTTCATTGAGCTCACTCAGTAAAAATATAGAAAGTCACCAGATAAATAACCTAACTTTACATCTCAAAGCCCGGAGGGAGGGGGGGAAGAGAGGGGGAAGAAGAAGAAAACAACATGAAAAGCAGAAGACAGGAAATAATTAAAATTAAAGATGAACCAACAAAACAAGATGAAATGGATAAGCACTTAGCCAAGCTAATGAAGAGAGGGGGGGAACTCAAAGATTATTCATAACACCATGGACATTACTGCAATACAGATGTTTTATAATCAGAAACTATTTTGAAAATTTATACTCTAATAAAATAGATAATCTTGAAGACATTGACTAATTTCTAGAGGCATGTGTCCTACCCAAACTGAATGAGGAGGATAAAGAAAATTTAAACAGATAAATTTGAATCTGTGAAATTAAATACACCACCAGAAGCCTACTAACCAAGAAAAGCCCAGGACAAGAGAGGTCTCAGCCAAGTTCTATCAGACCTTCAAAGAAGAATTAACACCAATCCTCCTCAAATTACTCCAAGAAATCGAAATAGGAGGGATGCCTTCCAAACTCATTTCATGAAGCTAGTATCACCCTGATAGCAAAACCAGACAAAGACACCTCAAGGAAAGAAAACTTTAGACCAATATCCCTGATGAACATAAATTCCAAAATTCTTAAGAAAACACTAGCAAATTGAATATAAAAGCATATTAAAAATATAACATATCATGATCATGTGGGGTTCACCCAAGAGATGCAAGCTTGGTTCAAACAATGGAAATCAATAAACACAATTCATCACATTAATAAACTTAAAGACAAGAATCACACGACTATCTCAGTAGATGCAGAAAAAGCATTTCACTTAACCAATATCCATTCATGTTCAAAACACTAGAAAAACTAGGTATAGTAGAAATATACCTCAATATTTTAAAATCTATACATGCTAAACCCAAAGCCAATATTATTCTAGGTGAGGAAGAATCAAAAGCATTTCCTCTAAAAACTGGAACAAGACAGAGATACCCCTCTTTCACCACTTCTACTTGACATAGTCCTGAAAACTCTAGCCAGAGCAATTAGAGAAAGAAATTAAAATGATATGAACAGGGAAAGAAAAACCGATACTACCTTTATACTTACAACATGATTTTATATTTAGAAGATCCAAAAAATTCCACTGTAAAACTTACAGACCTCATAAATTAATTCAGCAATGTAGCAGGATATAAAATTGACATCCATAAATCACTTGCATTCCTATATCTCAGTGATGAATCAACTGAAAGATAAATTAAGAAAACTATTCCATTCCCATTAGCCTCAAAAAACAAAAACTAGAATTTGGGGGAATAAATATGACAAAAGATATGAAGGACCTCTACAATGTAAACAAAAGAACACTAAAGAAAGTAATTAAAATGAACTTAAGAGATAGAAAGATCTCCTATGTTCTTTGATAGGCAGAATTAATATTGTTGAAACGGACACACTCCCAAAAGTGCTATACAGATTTAAAGTAATTCCTATGAAAACTCCAATGGTATTTTTCTTAGAAAGAGCAGTCATGAAATACATTTGGAAAAATAAAGAGTCCTAGAATAGCCAAAGTGATCCTCAGTGAGAAAATGAAGAAGGAAGCATCACAATACCAGACATTAAATTATACTACCAGGCTATGGTAATAAAAATGGCATTGTATTGGCACAAAAACAGACATGACAACCAATGGAACAGAATAGAAGACAGAGAAAAACCCACATGAATATGGTTATCACATACTAGACAACGGTGCCATAAACATACGTTGGAGAAAAGATGACCTCTCTACAAAACGGTGCTGGGAAAACTGGAAAGCCATATGTAGCAAAATGAAATTAAACCCCTATCTCTCACCCTGAACAAAATGTAAATTAACAATGTGGATCAAGGACCTAGGTATTAGACCCGAGACCCTGTGCCAACTAGAAGAAAAATTAGGCCGAACTCTCCATCATGTTGGCTTAGGAACCAACTTCCTCTACAAGACTCCTAAAGTGAAAGAAGTAAAATCATGAATCAATAAATGGGATGGTCACAAACTAAAAAGCCTTTTCGCTGCAAAGGAAACACTCAAGAATGTGAAGAGAGGTATTACAGATAGGAGAAAATCTTTCCCAATTCCACCTCAGAGAAAGCACTAATCTCCAGGATATAAAAGAAACTCAAAACTTTAACACCAAAAAAAAAAAAAAACCCAAAACAAAACAAATTAAAAAAACCCAACCATATAACCCAATCAATAATAAAAACAAACAAACAAAAATAACCCAATCAATAAATGGGCAAAGGGATTGAACAGGAACTTCACAGAAGAAGAAATATGGGTGGATAAAAAATATGTGAACAAATATTTAACATCTCTAGAAATCAGAGAAATGCAAATTAAAACTAAACTGAAATTTCATCTCACTCCAGTCAGAATGGCAATTATTAAGAATACAACTATCAGTAAATGTTGGTAAGAATGTCGGAGAAAATGTCTATTCATATATTGCTGGTGGAACTGCAATTTGGTTCAACCTCTATGGAAAGCAGTTTGGAAATTCTGTCATAAAACTTAGAATGGAACAACCATTTGATCCAGTTATCCCACTCCTTGGTATATATCCAAAGGATTTAAAATCAGCATTCTAGAGTGATAAGGCCACATCAATTTTTATAGCAATTGAATTCACATTAGTGAAGCTATGGAATCAACCAAGGTTCTCTTCAACAGATAAATGGATAAAGAAAATATGGTACTATACACAATGGAATATTACTCAGCCTTAAAGAAGAATGAAATTTTGACATTTGCAGGTAAATGCATGAAGCTAGAGAACATTATGGTAAGTGAAATTAGCCAATCCCCTGAAACCAAGAGTAGAATGGTCTCTCTGATATGTAGAGGCTGATACATAATAATGGGGTGGGAAAAAAGAATATAAGTACTTTGGACTAGACAAAGGGGAATGAAAGAAAGGAGGACATATGGGAATGGGAATAGAAAAGATAGTAGAATGAATTTGAGGTGACCTTCCAATGTTAATATATAAATATAGAACAATGAAAATTCACATCAAATACAACCACAAGACTGAGATGTATAATATTTCAAAATATATTCTACTGTCATGTATAACTAAAAAAAAAACAAATTTTTAAAAAATAAGCAAAATACTGGAATAGACATTTCTCAAAGAGACCTACAAATGGAGACATACCAATATTTGGAAAATCACTAATTATTATGTAAATACAAATAAATCCACTTTACATTTATAAAATGGTTATTATAAAAAAAGAGATAATAGGTGTTGGGTGTTGGCAAAGATTTGGTGAAAAGAGGATCATTATGTGAAATAGTATAGAGGCTCTTTAAAGGTTACTATAGAACTACCATATGGTCCAGAAACCCTAGTTGTGAGTGTACATGTAAAGGAAATAAAGTTGCTGTCTCAAAGCGATATCTGCATGCCCTTCTTTAATGCAAAATTAAATTAGTCACAGAATCCAAGATATGGAATCAATCTAAATTTCCATCAACAGAGAGAAGAATTAAGAAAATGTGGTGTACTTATGCTCAATGGAATATTAATCAACTTTTAAAACAAAGGAAGTCCTGCTATTTTTGACAGCAGGCATGAACCTAGGGCATAATATGCTAAGTGAAATAAGTCTAGCACAGAGGTATATATACCATGTGACCTCACATAGGGAATCTAGAAATGGTGAGCTCATAGAAAAAGAACAGAATGGTCATTGTGAAGAATTGGTAGTCACAGGGATGATTTGGAAGATATTGATCAAAGGATTCAAAATTTCATCAAAACAAAAGGAGTAAATTCAAGAGATCTATGGATAACATAGCCACTATAATCAATAACAATGTATGGTATATTTGAAATTTTGCTAAAAGAGTAGATTTTTAAATGATCTCACAACACTTAAAAAATGATATGTATATGAGGAAACAAATGTGTTAATTTTCTCTATTTAACAATTCCATAACATATAAATATGTCAAAATATCATGTTGCCTATTATAAATATATAATTCGTTATTTAAAATTAAATAACAGAAATAAAAATACAGATGTGATATCCTTGCCCCTGCAAAGAAAGGTGTTTCAATAAATGATGTGTGAACAACTTAATACCATGCAGGAAAAAACTAAACCTTGAAAATATAGCTCATTCCAGATATAAAATTAATTCAAGGTAGAACATATTCTAGACTGTTTAAAGTAGGGAAAAACTACTACTAATTGAAACGAGAGAAAAATAATTCTGCTAATAAAATAATTCATCTCTTTTTACTGTGAATCTGCATTTCTCTCATTGTGTTAGGACATGCATTTGAGTTTTGGAAATATTTCATTATATCACAGCTGGATGTATAAAAGTAAACAAATTTGGGCTGGGATTGTGGCTCAGCGGTAGAGCACTTGCCTAGCAAGGGCGTTACCCGAGTTCAATCCTCAGCACCACATTAAAAAAAAAAAAAAGGCATTGTGTTGTGTCAATCTACACCTAAAAAATAAATATTTTTTTAAAAAGTAACCAAATTATTTCCTGAATGTTTTCATTTATCAGCAAACTTCTCTTTCCCACATTTGTAGAAGGCAATATTCATAGCTTGTTATATAGAATGATGACCCTAGGGCTTATTATATTGTACAATGTGCTTTTTCTGACCCCTTTTCCTGCAAAGAGTATCAGAAAAGTGACTCACAAACAGAAGGCATACCACACCAATAAAATAAGACTCATATGATCACTTTATTATAAGTTAATTCAGTTTCTGATAAGCCCATTCATAGTTTCAGTAAACCTCAGTAAAGGTATTAAGAAAGCTCCTCATCTTTCTGAAGTCTAAATTGCCTTCTAAATAGTTATGTGAAAAAAGACACCAAAGTAAAAATACAACACAGGGTCTACTCTATTATTTCCAACTTTGTAAAAGGAAGACATGCAAGCATGAAAGTCACCTAAGAAAACATGAAATATTTTAGGAACCCCAAGCTACTCTGCACACTTGCAATAATGGCCAAATTGAGTTCTCAAAATTTAGCAGTATTTCAATTGGTGAGAAGGACCAAGGTGAGTCTTACTAGGTGTTTGAAAGAGAAAAGAAAGCTAAAACCTGGTCAGACATCACTTGGTAAAATATTTCCATTGAGAATCATCATGTCTTTCTCTCCACTAGCATAATTGTATAGTATACAGTTGTTTGAAATAAAGAGAAAATAAAAAATTAGAAACTAATTTTAAAACATTTAAACTTCTTTTGAAATTTATTCCAGAAAATTAATATGGATATGCTAATTTTTAGCTTAAAAATGAAATGATTTAGCCAATTAGTAGCAAATAATTATTCTGAGAAAGATTATTTTGTGCATATTCTTATGTCTAACCCTTTCATATTTTCTTATGAGAAATATCTGTTTACCATTTGCTCATTTTCAATCAGATTATTTTTTCTTTGCTGATAATCATTTGAGTTGCTTATGTAATCTCTATATTAACTCATGGTTAGATAAATATTTGGCAAATATTTTATTTAATTCTTCTTGTTATCTGTTCACATTGTTGTTTCCTGTACTACGCAGAAGCTCTTAGTGTGATATAATCCCATATTTAAATTTTGCTTTTGTTGCCAGTGCTTGTGGGGTCCTATCCAAAAAAGTCTTTGTCTATACCAATGTCTTCAAGGGTCTCCACTATGCTATTTACTAGTTCATAGTTTCAGTTCTTACATTTATGTGTTCCATCCATTTTAATTTGATTTTTATACCCCCCAAAAAGATAAGAATCTCTTTCAGTCTCTGCATATAGATATTAAGTTCTCCCACCACTAAATACTTTGGAAAAGTCTTTCCCTTTTTAATATATGTTTTTGGTACCTTTGTAAAAAGTCAGTTGGCAGGACATACATCAATTAACTTCTGGATTCTCTATTCTGTTTTATATGTTTATTTCCATGATGGTACTATGTTGTTCAGGTATTATATATTTTTAGTCTATTTTGAAGTCAAGTATTCCTAAGACTCTAGCTTTGCTTTTGTTCAGAATTGCTTTGACTATTTTGGGTCTTTGGTAGTGCCATACAAACTTTAAGATTATTTTCTTCTTCTATAAAGAATGTCATTAGTGCCTTGAATTGAATCTTTAGATTACCTTGGAAAGTATGGTAGTTTTAACAATATCCATCATTCCAATCCATGAACACAGAGAAGATAATACCTGAATGAAGAATAAAAATTAGATATTTGTTTCCTTTTTCTGTCATCTATAGTGTTTTATAATTTTTACGGAAGAAGTCTTCCATTTCTTTGGTTAAATTTACTCCTAGTTTTCTTTCTTTTCTTTTCTTTTTAAGTCTTGTAGTTATTGTGAATGGGATTTCTTTTTTGGATACCTTTTCAGTTGGTTCAATACTGATATATAAGTATGCTACTATTTTATCCTGATTTTGTATCTTGCAACCTTCTGAATTTCTTTAATCAGATCTAAAGGATTTTTAATGAAATATATATCCTGGAATCTACAAATATGGTTAATTTTAGTGTCTCCTTTTCAATTTTGTTGTTGATATTTCTTTCTTTTGACTAAGTGCTCTTGATAAGACCTCAAATACTATATTGAATAAGAGCGCTCCAAGTGGAAACCCTTGTCTTGTTCCACTTTCAGCCTCTCTGTATTCACTATGATGTAGTCTGTTGCTCTGGAATAGATAGCATTGATTGTGTTGAAATATGCTCCTTTGATATCTAATATATTAAGAATTTTGATGATAAAGGGATGCCAACTATTATCAAATGCTTTTTTATGCATCTATTAACATGATTATTTGGTTTTTATTCTTCATTCAGCTATTGTGAACAATGATGTTTATTGATTTATGCAGGTTGAACAATTCATGCATCTCTGGGATAAGTCCCACTTTATTATGCAAGATAAATTTTTAATGTACTGTTAGATTTTGTTTGCTAGTATTTTGTTGAGAACTCCTGCATGTATGTTGATCAGAGATATTGGTCTGCAGTTTTCTTTTTAGTTGTGTCTTTATCTGGATTTGGGATGAGGATACTGTTGGTCTCATGAAGAATTGACATAGTTCTTTTTTTTTAGTCAATTCTTTGAATGTTTTGGAAAGAATTGGATTTAGTTCTTCTTTAAACATTTTATAGAAGTTATCTAAAAGCCATCCATTTCTGTAATTTTATTTGTTGAAGATTTTTAATTACTTATTCAATCTCATTACTCATTATTGTTGCTTAGATCTTCTATTTCTTTGTGATTCAGTGTTAGACTGTAGGAGAATGACAAGAATATCAAGAATAATGAATGAAATATGTATGTATGCTGTTAAATATGTATGTATTTTCTAATGTATTTTCTATTTGGCATAATCATTCTATATTGGAAAGGTAATTTTAATTTTATTTAAAGTTTGATTCTGTGTGATATTTTGATTCAGCTATGATTGAGAAAATTGAGGTATTAATAATCATAGACTTCCAATTTATGGTTAAGGATTATTTCAAAAGCAATGTTGTGGATCTTTATTTTTTGTTTGTTTGCTTGTTATTGTTGTTTTTTCCAGTAAGATGTATTGAGACTTTAGACAGTTTGGAAGAAACAGAATGTGGTTAATTAAACAAGTATGTGAGCAAATGAAATGGCACTATATGAAAAAGACAAGGATGTAAGGAGAAGGGGAATATTTAGCTTTTGTAGGAGCAATTAAACTTTCTCTGAAAAAGGAAAGAAAAAAGAAAAATTCGTTTTGAAATGGTAAAGACTACAAAGGCATCAAAGACAGGGTATTTGTGATTGTTTCAATCTGTGAAATTGTTGCTTCTTTGAACCATGGGGGCTTATCCAATCATTTAGAAATTGAGCTCCTTTTGAGAAATCTCTCTTGATTTTAACATCATTTTTGTTGACTACATTTACAGATTCTTTTATTTGCAGATATTGTGCTCTTACTAATTATACATGGATTGAGACAATATATCTGAGATAAAGTGCTATTGATTTATTCCTATTGAATCCTTCCAATTTCTTGGCAGTAACAATAAGAGGAGATTTTGTGACAAAGTACTCATGCTCTCAAGAACTTGTAGGTCAATTTTGTATTTACATAGTAACTTGCTTGCAGAAAAATATTACTTTCAATTTTTATTGTAGAAATATTAAAATGTTTACTTATAGACATAGACAGTCCTGTGTTCAAATTTGTTAAATCCTTTATGACATAGTTTCTTTTGCTTAAATGACTGAGTTAGTCAAGTAGTCACTATGTAAATGGGAATGAGAAAGCATAATTTTCTCTCTTTAATTTGCATTCTATCTTTAACCAATATAGCATTCATCCTATTCAATAAAACCAACACCCAATATGTACTCTCTAGAAAGGTATCTTATCAATCTTATATTTAAATAATTAGGAGGCTTATAGAATTTAAAAGATAATTTTGCCTATATCTGATTTTTTAAAACTATAAACTATGAAACTTGATAATTCAGTAGTTTTGATAAAGATATGGGGAGGAACAAACATGAATGAAATGGAGATAAGCCATTGATATCACTTAACTAGAGATTCATTCACTTTGCAAACAACTTTGACTCCCTATATTGTCTAGTCACAGAGCTTTAGTATGAGTCTTCTGGAAATTAGCTTTTAGTTTATTTTAATAATTGCTACAACAATGATGGATAATTACTGACATAATTTTTTTAAGAAAAGCAGCACTGCCATGGAAAATACTTAAACTTAGAGGAAGAGCTCTCACTTTACCAGACTTGACCAAAAGTTACCTAGATAAAGAGAAGATTTGACAAGTTAATGACTGGAGGTTGAAATTAAAGGGAAGAGTTATCTCAGGGGAAAGGAGAACTTGACAGAAGCACTGCTGGGCATGCAAATGTGCTTCTTTGGGAAATGGTGGGAAAATTTAGGATGGATGAAAACAAGGGTATATAGCAGATATCTTAGGAAATTAGGCTGAAAAGCTGTACAGGAGGTATTTTGTGAATGCTACTTGTAGCATGCCAAATTTAAAAAGATATTAAAAATAGTAAAATTTTTTTGGAAGAAACTTAAAAATTAGCTTAGAAGTCTATATAATTAAACAATGTAATTCCACCATAGTATTTACAGAGTGCTTATATCATCAATGCCTCTCAAACAAAAAAAAAGTATTAGCCAATTACAAATCCATCTGTGGCGTAAAATTCTCTGGAAAAATGTATTACTAATTCGTGACACATTTGTTTTGCATATTGTAAGTCATAACTGAGGCAGAACTGATTCCTACAAAATCAAGCTTTTCAAAGTTCCTGTCGGCGGGCCTTTTATTTAATGTAACATGTTAATTGGCTTATTTTAGAAAAAGGTTAAGAGATTTTTAATAGATACTGTATTCAACTAAAGGTTTGTGAGTATACAAAGACCATATGTCTATAAATGACTCATCAAAAGCTTTCTGGAATCTTCTTTGCTTTTCTTTCACATTTTCCCTCAAACCCTCCTCTCCACAAAAATGTACCCAGAACCTCTCTCTAGGCACCATTTTTTTGTTTGGTTTGTTGGTGAGTTTTACTTTGTTTCTTTCACTGCCTGTCTTTCTAAGAGATCAGAGAATTCAAGCAACATTAACCTGAGACAGGACTAAAAGCTACGTGAGGAGCAAGATGCCTGAGTAGAGGTGCCTAGCAAGCTTCCCTCCACCCCCCCAAAAAAAAAATCTAAGACAAAATGCTATAGCTATGTCACTAGAGCATTTGAAGAACACTAAAAAGCAGTGCAGCAATGTGATAGAGACGCCCTGCAGCACAGTGATTCATAATGCTCTTATGAGGAAGGGAACAATGCGGTATCTACCATCCCAATTGAATTCAATCCTGATCCAAAATGAACTTTTCTTAGTGGGGAAAAGATAAGCAGAAGACACCAGCAACACATACCCACTCCACAGACACCTGAAGCATTTGCTGCTGAAGAAGCCTGTAGCTCTCAAAGACCCTGAGCCCAATTTGGTAGGCTGTAGGGCTACCTACCATACTGCACCATTGATGGTGAGAAAGAGCATGGACGAGTTGTACTCTGTTCCAGATAGGCTTTGTCTACACAGTGCCATCTTGAGGCTTCAGCCCTTAGGATCTTGTAAAGCAGACAGACAGCTTACTATCTCCAGCACCTTTTCAGACCTAGAACTATGAACCAATCAGGTGACCCACCCACCTTACCACAGCTCAAGGGAGCCCCTGAGTAGCCCACATTAAGTTGATCCACAGAGACCCTAAGAAGCAGATGATAATCCTGCTCACTTGCCCTCAGTCAGGGAAGTAGCCAGGAACACTGCTCTTGGTGTATATTCTCCCTAGGTCCTGCAAAGTCACATGCAGCCCTTGTTCACTGATAGGCACCCAGTCTGGGGCCTCTAGTACAGTCCAAGACTCCCAAGGTTCACCACCTCACTACCAGGCATA
This sequence comes from Ictidomys tridecemlineatus, assembly GCF_052094955.1. Taxonomy (NCBI): domain Eukaryota; kingdom Metazoa; phylum Chordata; class Mammalia; order Rodentia; family Sciuridae; genus Ictidomys; species Ictidomys tridecemlineatus. Next base: position 153,631,233 of record NC_135480.1, on the reverse strand, counting down.
TTGCATTGCACCCCCTGGGTATGTAAGATAGAAAACTTATCATACAAAAAGTAGAGAGTAGAATGGTGGTCACCAGAGACTAGACATGGTGGGGCACAATAAGGGCAATGAGTATAGGGTACTTATAATTAGATGAGAGGATTAGCATATGGTACACTAAGGTTCAGAAGGATAACTATGGTTGACAACAATTAACTGGATATTGCAAAATAGCCATTTTATGTTGCCAACTCAAAGAAATTATAAAGGTTTAAAAGGAAGAATATACAACTTATTCCTACCTGTTCAGTACACATTGTATGTATACATGTACTGAAGTGCCACCTGTATTCTAGAAATATTCTCAATTGCTATGTGTCAATTAAAATTTATTTAAAAATATTGCAAAGTAGAAGAAATGTCAAGAAAAAAGCAAGTAAGAATAACATTTTCCATCACATAATGGATGAAAATGGCCTTTGTAGGTAACATGGTAATCTAATTATCAATTATAAACTACATTAATATTTTTGTTCATTCTAGATTCTAATAAAATTAGTTAAAAATAACATGTGAAAACACAGTGCTTTTTTGGTGTTTTGTATTTTCCAAAATCTTTCACTGTTGTATTTGCATGATTTTATATTTTTTTTCTTAGAACATTTAATATACTGCAAATTCTCTATATAGCTTTTCTGAAATAAGATTTTTATAAATTTTCAGTTAAAGCAAGAATTTCTGAAGTTGCAAATTCATTTTTCAATAAAATACTAAATGATTATTATAGTCACACTTGAAAAAATCAGCCATCTGAAGACAGGAGATGGAAAAGGGTGGATAGGCAGGGACTGCTTCTCAGTTGCTTGGATGTGCCATTTTCCATAATATATTGAACTTTGATTTTATTTCTAAGAGGTGGAAGTTACTGCATCATTTAAATATTCCTAATTGTTTAAACATAGTTAAGCAAAGACAGCCATATATGGGTATTTGGGTGGTTGTGTATCTTTAATATTGAAAGCATCTACACCTACATATTTTAGCTACAATTCTATTCCAATTGTCAATTAATGCATAGTCATATATGACCCCTTGGTAAAATACTTTCTCAGGGAGAATATAAAGCCCATGTTGAAATGATCACTTCATATTTATCTTTTGCAGGATAAATATTATAACTAATTATAATAGAATGAACAATGAAAAAAATCTGTATATGTTTGTATATTTATGTGTGTGGTGAGTATATAGTGTAGAATAAGACATTTTAGTTTTTATGAAGAAACATTCTCAGTTTCTGTACAAAGGGGACAGAAATATGTGAAGGATATTTTCATCAATTTTAATTGATTTTTCTCCCTGGATATTGTCAGTATAGCACTTAAAACCAAAGGGTAGCAAGTTTTCCATAAGCTGTTTGTTTTCTATTTATCATAGAATAAAAATCATACACATATAGATTCAGAGCATATATATGCCTATATGTACACAAATATACATACGCATGTGTAGTAGAAATATATATATATATACATATATACACATGAACATATACACATACATATGTACGCAATGCTTGCAACCATGTGTCTGATCTCCACTCACAATTGCTTAGAATCCATCTCAAAACTACTGAGGGCTCCTATTGTTCAACATATAAGTCTATCACTTCTTTATGAATCTGGTCTAACCTCAGACACCACAAGATAACACATATAGAATGTGCTTTGCAGCCTTTTATGTGCTGGTTTTACCCCTGGAATTCTTTGTAAATGCTTTGGAAATAAGAGTTATCCCCTTGATCACTTCACATATGCATGCACACAAAATAATTTACTTTTCACTTTCTAAATTATTATCTTCAAATTTCATACTATATTATAATTTCAGAATCCATTTCAATATTAGTAATTTGTTATTACATTAGTTTTTGATATAGTACTTGTATCATTTTTAAGCATAATGAAAAATTCACTGTGTTGTCATATATATATATATATATATATATATACACATGTATATTTGTTTGTGTGTGTGCATATATATATATATTTGATATTTGTGTGTGCATATATATATATTTGTGTGTATGTATATATATATATATGTATCTCTCTATATATATGTATATATATACATATTATATATGATGGATATATATTATGTCAGGTAAAGTCAGAAAAGTAAAATTTAAGTTTCAATTATTTTATTTACCACATATGCATTGCCACTATTTCTCTAAGTCTGCAGGAGGATTAAATGGGAGGAAATCTTAATTTTTATTGATTTAGTCTGTCACAGGTCCATTTGTTGAAAGAATAAATTCCTCTGATTAACACTGGAAATTTTTGATCTAAAGAAACTGGCATATTGAGTATAATGGGATTATTGGCCTTTCGACGGGGATGGAGATATCTCTGAGATCTTGAATCAGGACTTTTTCTCTGTTACTATCAGGAAAAATAATCAAATCATGGTAAGTCACCAAAGAGTTTGAGGAATGTTTTCAGTTCTGTTAATGATGTTCAGTGGTGAACATACAAAGCTGAGAGAACACATGGAAGTATTCAATTTCAGTGTCTCCTGTACATTTTGGTTTGTATCATTTTCTTGCTTAAAACTGAGGCCTAAACTTTCCTGGAGGATGGGCTCCTAGTGATGGTGAAGTCTGGGACACTGAAGAGAAAGGGACAGCTTAACTTGTAGGCACCTAGATTTTTGATTTCAGTCTTGTTTTGTCTATGCCAAAGCCAGTACAAGACACTTTACACAGTCACACACAAGCAATAATAAAACATTTAATACTCAGCCAACATGCACAGGGAGCAATGCTGAGTGCTCTGCAGTTGTTATCTTCATTATCTCATGTAATCATCTCATCAATGCACAGTCTTTTCACATTCATTTTATTGATGAGGAAACAGTCTGTTAGAGAGGTTAAGTGAACTACCCAAGGTCAATAAGCTGGTTACTGAACTGAGTCAAGATTTGTACTCAATCATAATGATACACATCCTTATGTCATTTAATGCCGACAGCTGTCTCCGGTTCTTCTACTGTTTCAACCAGGAAAGGGAATTGAGATCTCAAAATATTTTTTTTTCCCCTAGGAGAGGAAGCGAGGAATGGAAGGACAGCAGATAAAATAGACATTATCATTACTGTGGGTATATACGTGACTGCATGACCAATGTGATTCTGCAACCTGTACACTCAGAAAAATGAGAAATTATATCCCATCTGATTCAAATGTATGATATGTCAAGATCATTGTACTGTCATGTGTAACTAATTAAAACAAATTATAAAAAAAGAAAGAAAGGCATTGTGCTTTACTTTAGAAGACAAAATGAACATGTACTTGCCATATATTGCTGGGTTTATTAAAAACTAAGTGGACAAAACTAAATCTATCCCAACTTTAAAAACATATTGTCACTACAACCCAATTTTTCAAGTTTCTTACATCTAACTTTTGCAAGAAGCTGAAGACCTTCCAAATTAATATAATTTATCAAAGTAAAAGTGTGAGATCAGTAATGGGGAAACCCAAGAAACATATACCTAAGAACATAAAAAGAATAATCAAGTAAATTTCAATTTATAAATACATGTTAAGGAAGTCACAGATAAAAGTTCTGCTTTTTTCCTTTGATTGGCCATTTTTATGTATTTTATTCATTCTTTTAGTTACATATGAAAAGATAATTCATGTAAACATACTTATAAAAGCATATATTTATTTTGCTCTGATTCAGTTCTTAGTCCTTTACTTGCCCCTTCTTCCTCCTGCCCCCTTGTTTCCTTCACTCTACTGATCGATCTGCTATTTATTATGTTTTTTGTTTAATTAGTATATTGTGGATGTACATGATGGTGAGATTCACTGTGGTGTATTCATAAATGTACATAGGAATGTCAGGTGAGATTCATTCCACTGTCTTTCTCTATTCTATCCCTTCTCTTTTCCCTTCATTCTACCTTGTCTACTTCTCTAATCATACTTCTATTCTCCCACACCATATTTTAGACTAGCTTCCATATACAAGAGAAAATAATTCTACCTTTGAGTTTTGGGGACTGGCTTATTTCACTTAGCATGAGAGTCTTCAGCTTCATCAAAGAGTCATTCATCTTCACAATTCTCCCCTTTGTATATATGCCACATTTTCTTTATCCATTCTTCTGTTCAGGACACCCATGTTGGCTCCATAGCTTGCCTATGTGTGAATTGTGCTGCTATAAACATTGATGTGGCTACATTACTTTAGTGTGATGATTTAAAATCCTTTGGATATATATTGAGGAGTGGGATAGCCGGAACAGTTCCGTTCCAAGTTTATTGAGGAATCTCTATACTGCTTTCCAGAGTGGTTGCATCAATTTTCAGTACCAATAAAGGAGGAGTGAACCTTTTCGACCACATACTCACAAGCTTTTATTGTGACTTGTAGACTTGATAATTGACATTCCGATTGGAGTTAGCTGTAATCTCAGTGTAGTTTTAATTTGCATTTCTCTAACTGCAGGAGATGTTGAACAATTTTTCGTATATGTGTAGATTATTTGCATTCCTCTTTTTTTATGGGGGGGTACTTAGGATTAAACCCAGGGATACTCAACCACTGAACCACATTTCCAGTCCTTTTTTGTACTTTTTATTTAGAGACAGTCTCATTGAGTTGCTTAGTGCCTCAATAAGTTGATGAGGCTGACTTTGAACTCATGATTCTCCTGCCTCAGCCTCCCAAATTGCTGGGATTACAGAGTTTGCCACCGAAAATGCCTTGTATTTCATTTTTTGAGATGTATCTGTTTGGTTCCTGTGCTCATTTATTGATTGGGCTATTTGCTTTTTGTTTCTGTTTGGCTTGGTTTTTTTGGTGTTAAGTTTTTTGAGTTTTTTTTTATACCTTGGATATTAATGTGCTATCTGAGGAGCAGGTGACAAAGATTTTTTCCCAGTCTGTTGGCTCTCACTACATGCTCTTGATTATTTCCTTTACTGTGAAGAAGTTTTTTAATTTGATGCCATTCCATTGAATTTTTAAAATTATTTATAACATTCATGACAATAGTGGAGTGCATTATATTCGTGATAATTTTGCATTGCAATTCTTAATACACCTTTATACCAAATCTCTGTTTGTATATATGGTATGTTGACACCAAATTCACATCTTCATACATGAATTTTGTATAATGATGACTGTCTCCTTCCACTATCCTTGCTATTCCCCTTCTCTCTCCCTTACCCTCCCAACCCTATTCCCTATCTAGAGGTAATTTTCCACCCCTGCTCTACCTTCCTATCCCACTATGAGTCACCCCCCTTATATCAGAGAAGACATCTGGCATTTGTTTTTTTGGGATTGGCTAACTTCACTTAGCATAATCTGCTCTAATGCCATCCATTCCCCTTCAAATGCCATGATCTTGTTATTTTTTAGTGCTGAGTAATATTCCATTGTGTATAAATGCCACATTTTTTACCCATTCATCCACTGAAGGGCATCTGAGTTGGCTCCACAGTTCAGTTATTGTGAATTGTGCTGCTATAAACATTGATGTGGCTTTGTCCCTGTAGTATGCTGTTTTTAGGTCCCTTGGGTATAGTCTGAGAAGAGGAATAGCTAGGTCAAATGGTGGTTCCATTCCAAGCTTACCAAGGAATCTCCATACTGCTTTCCATATTGGCTGCACCAATTTGCAGTGCCACCAGTAGTGTATGAATGTACCTTTTCCCCCACATCCTCGCCAACACCTGTTGTTGTTTGTCTTCATAGTGGCTGCCATTCTTACTGGGATGAGATGGTATCTTAGAGTAGTTTTGATTTGCATTTCTCTGATTGCTAAAGATGATGAGCATTTTTTGTGTATTTGTTGATTGATTGTATATCCTCTTCAGAGAAGTATCTGATCAGGTCCTTGGCCCATGTATTGATTGGATTATTTGGGGTTTTTTTGGTGCTTATCTTGTTGAGCTCTTTGTATAACCTAGAGATTAGAGCTCCATCTGATGTGTCAGGGGTAAAAATTTGTTCCAAGGATATAGGCTCTCTATTCTCCTCACAGATTATTTCTTTTGCTGAGAAGAAACTTTTTAGTTTGAATTCATCCCATTTGTTGAGTCTTACTAAGGAAGTTGGGGCCTAAACCCACATGATGAAGATTAGGTTCCTACTTTTTCTTCTATTAGATGCACAGCCTCTGATCTAATTCCTAGGTCCTTGACCCATTTTGAGTTAACTTTTGTGCATGGTGAGATATAGGGATTCAGTTTCATTTTGTTGGATATGGATTTCCATTTTTCCCAACACCATTTGTTGAAGATGCTATCGTTTATTCAGTGCATGCTTTTGGCACTTTTGTCTAATATAAGAGAGTTTTAATTTTGTAGGTTAGTCTCTATGTCCTCTATTCTGTACCATTGGTCTACCGACCTATTTTAGTGCCAGTACCATGCTGTTTTTGTTACTATTGCTTTGTAGTATAGTTGAAGGTCTGGTATGACAATACCACCTGTTTCACTCTTCCTGCTTAGAACTGCTTTAGCTATTCTGGGTCTCTTATTTTTCCAGATGAGTTTCCTGATTGCTTTTTCTATATCTATAAGGAGTACCATTGGGATTTTGATTGGAATTGCATTGAATCTGTATAGTGCTTTTGGTAGTATGGTCATTTTAATAATATTAATTCTGCCTATCCATGAGCAAGGTAGATCTTTCCATCTATTTCTCTCTTTAGAGTTCTGTAGTTTTCATTGTATAGATCTTTCAATTTTGTTTCAGAGGAGGTATCAATGATATACAGAAATGGCTTTGATTTATGGGTATTGATTTTATATCCTGCCACTTTTCTGAATTCATTTACTAGTTCTAGAAGTTTCCTGGTGGAGTTTTTTTGGTCTCCTAGGTATAGAATCATAAGTTTGAGTTCTTCTTTTCCTATGGTTATTCCTTTAATTTCTTTCATCTGTCTAATTGCTCTGGTCAGTGTTTCAATAAATGTTGAATAGAAGTGGTGAGAGAGGGCATCCCTGTCTTGTTCCAGATTTTAGAGGGAATGCCTTCAGTTTTTCTCCATTTAGAATGATGTTGGCCTAAGGCTTAGTGTAGATAGCCTTTACAATGTTGAGGAAAGTTACTGTTATCCCTAGTTTTTCTAGTGTTTTGAAAATAAAGAGGTGCTGTATTTTGTCAAATGCTTTTTCTGCATCATGATCAAATGGGTTCCATCCTGGGGATGCAAGGATGATTCAACATATGGGAATTAAATAATGTAATTCACCACTTAAGTTGACATAAAAATATGAATCATATGATTATCTCAGTAGATGCAAAGAAAACATTGGACAAAGTACAGCACCTATTCATGTTCAAAACACTAGAAAATCTAGGGATAGAAGAACTTACATCAACATTTTAAAAGTTATATATGACAAACCCAAGGCCAACATTATTCTGTATGGAGGTAAAACTGAAAACATTTTCTTTAAAACAGGAAAAAGGAAAGGATGCCATTTTCACCACTCTTATTTAACACAGTCCTTGAAATTCTAGCCAGAGCAAATAAGCAAGAGAAGAAAATTAAGAAATATGAATAAGAAAAGAAGCGCTCAAATTATCTCTGTTTGCTAATGATATGATCTCATATTTAGAATACCCAAAATCTCCAACAAAAACTCTTCTAGAGTTCATGAATAAATTCAGCAAATTATCAGGATCAACACTCATAAAACAATCATGTTTATACTCCAATGCTGATTCTGTGGAAGAAGAAATTAGAAAAAAAAAACTATTCCATTCATAATAACCTCAAAATATACTTGGGAATCAATTTAACAAAAGAGGTGAAGGACCTCTACAATGAAAACTACAGAGCACTAAAGAAATAAATTAAAAAAGATTTTAGAAGGTGGAAAGACCCCATGTACTTGGATGGGCAAAATTAACATTGTCAAAATGACCACACTACTAAAAGTGCTATACGGATTCAATGTAATTCCCATCAAAATTCCAATGATCTCCCTACAAATAGAAAAAAAAATAGTCATGAAATTCCCTTGGAATAGTAAGTGACCTACAATTGCCAAAACAATCCTTAATGAGAAAAGCAAATCAGGAGGCATCACAATACTGGACCTCAAATTATAGTACAGAGCTATAGTAACAAACATAGATGGTACTGCCACCAATACAGCCATGGATTTGAATAGATGATGCAGAGAAAAATCAACATAAATCCAGTTATTTCATACTAGATGAAGATACAAAAACGATACAGTGGAGAAAAGAGATTTTATTAAATGATGCTGGAAAAACTAGAAATCCATATGTAGTAAAATGTAATTTAATCCCATCTCTTAAATTGCATAAAACTCAACTCAAACTGGTCCAAACACCTATGAATTAGAACAGAAACCCTGCCTCTGTTAGAAAAAAAATGTAGGTCTAATATTCCAACATGTCTTCTCAGTAACTGACTTCCTTATCAAACTCCCAAGCACAAGAATAAAATTTTAAAAAAAATCAATGGATATACCTCAAAGCCCTAGGAAAAGAAGAACAAACCAGCAGCACAAACAGTAGAAGGCAAGAAATAATTAAAATCAGAGCTAAAATCAATGAAATCAAAACAAAAGAAACAGTTGAAAAAATTGACAAAACTACAAGTTGGTTCTTTAAAAAATAAATAAGATTGACAGACCTTTAGCCCTGTTACCAAAGAGAAGAAGAGAGAGAACACAAATTACTAGCACATGGGATGAAAAAGGCAATATTAGAACATAAACTACAGAAATACAGAAGATAATTAGAAATTATTTTGAAATATTATACTCTAATAAAATAGAAGATAGTGAAGGCATCGATAAACTCCTAAAGTCATATGACCTGCCCAGATTGAGTCAGGAAGATATACACAACTTAAACAGACCAATATAAAGTGAGGAAACAGAAGAACCCATCAAAAGATTACCAACCAAGAAAAGCCCAGGACTGGAAGGATACACAGCTGAGTTCTACAAGAACTTTAAAGAAGAACTAACACCAATACTCTTCAGTCTATTTCAGGAAATAGAAAAGAGAGAGTACTTCCAAATTCATTCTATGAGGCCAATAAGTTTTTAAGTTTTTTTTTTTTAATGCAGTTTGCTAGGATTTTATTACAAATTTTTTCACTTATATTCATCAAGGATATTGATTTGAAGTTTTCTTTCCTTAATGTTTCTGTGTTGTTTTGGTATCAGGTTGCTACTAGTTTCATATAATTAGTTTGGCAGAATTTATTTCTTTTCTATTTAATGGAATAATTTGAGGATGATTGATATTAGTTATTCCTTAAAGGTCTGTTAGAAGTTGGCTCAGAGTACATCTGGTCCTGTGCTGTATTTTGTTGGAAGACTTTTTTTTTAAGAGAGAGAGAGAGGGAGAGAGAGAGAGAGAGAGAGAGAGAGAGAGAGAGAGAGAGAGAGAGAGAGAGAGAGAGATTTTTTTAATATTTATTTTTCAGTTTTCGGTGGACACAACATCTTTATTTTACTTTTATGTGGTGCTGACGATAGAACCCAGCGCCCCTTGAATGCCAGGGGAGCACGTTACCACTTGAGCCACATCCCCAGCCCTGTTGGAAGACTTTTGATGGCTGTTTCAATTTTATTATTTATTCAATTGATCTGTTTGTTTTTTTCTATATCCTTATGTTTCAATTTATGTGGGTCATATGCCTCTAGGAATTTGTCAATAATTTTCAGATTTGCTGGCCTATAGGAATACAAATTTTCAAAATTTGAGTTTTTTCCTCTCTTTCCTTTGGTTAGTTTAACCAAGGATTATCAAATTTTTTAAACTTTTGGAAAAGCAACTCTTTGTTTCATTGATTTCTTGTATTTTTAACTCAATTTAATTAATTTCAGCTCTAATTTTAATTTTTTCCTGTCTTCTACTTATTTTCATATTGGTTTGTTCTTCTTTTTCTAGGACTTGAGATGTAATGTTAGATTTGGGGTTGGGGGCATATCTTTCTATTATTTTAATGTGTGTGCTTAATGGTATAAACTTTTCTCTTAGAACTGCTTTCATACTGTCCCAGAGTTTTTGACATTCTGTATCACTATTGTCATTTGCCTCTAAAAACTATTTTTTTTACTCCACTGATTTCTTCTGCTATTCATTCATCACTCAGATGTGTGTTATTTAATTTCCAGGTATTAGAGTGGTTTCTGTTTTCTATCTTACCATTGATTTCTAATTTCATTCCATTGTGGTCTGAGAAAATGTAAGTTTTTACCTTTTTTTATTTGTTAAGATTTTCATTGTGGTCTATCTTAGAAATCATTCCATGTGCTGCTGAGAAGAAAGTGAATTCAGTAGTTGATAGATTAAATATTCTATAGATGTCTTTTAGACCTATATATTAATTGTATTTTTTAGTTCTATATAATCTTCACTTAGTTTTGGTTGGGATGATTATCCAATGATAAGAGAAGTGTTTTAAAGTGACTAGTAGTATTGTATTGTGGCTTATTTGATTCTTAATATTAAGAAGGGTTTGTTTGATATTCATAAATGCTTCATAATTTTGAGTATAAGCATTCATGATTATTATATCTTCTTGATGTATGATTTCCTTAAGCAGTATGAAATGACATTCTTGATTTTTATGATTAATTTTGGCCTGAAGTCCACTTTACCTGATATGAGAATGGTAACCTCTGCTTGTTTACAAGATCTGTGTGAATAGTAATTTTTCTTTCATATTTTTTCACTTTCACCTATGGATATCGTTGTGAAGTGAGTCTCCTGAAGACAGCATATTGTTGGGTCTTGATTTTCCATTTAACCTATGGCAACCTATGATTTTGATTGAAGAGTTTAGACTGTTTTCATTTGATGTTATTATTGAGAGATGATTCTTATTTCTTGCCAATTTGATTTATTTCTGGTGTTTAAGTTGGAATTGATTCTCTTTTAATTCCCTACTCTTCTAGTGTAGTTCTTCCCACTGCTGTTCTTTTTCTCTATTTCTTCTTCATGAAATATTTTATCAAGTATGTTTTGTAGTGCAGACTTTCTAATTGTGAATTATTTTAGCCTTTGTTTATTGTTGAAGGTTTTTATTTCATCTTCAATTCTGAAGCTTAATTTTGCAGGGTGGTATTTTCTTGGTTGGCATCTATTTTTTATTTTTAAGAGCTTGGTATATATTATTCCAAGATCTTCTAGCTTTTAGGGTCTGGGCTGAAGAGTTTGTTGAAATATGGATTGGTTTATCTCTAAATGTGAACTGTCATTTTGTTCTAGCAGCATTTAAAATTGTGTCCTTATTCTGTATGTTTGGCATTTTCATAATTGTGTCTTGGAGAGAAACTGTTTTAATATTATATACATGGAATTCTATATGCCTCCTCTATTTGAATTTCCATTTTATTTTTAAGGTATGAAATTTTTTCTGATGTTATTTCATTGAAAGATTGCATTCCTTAGGTTGTATTTTGAAGTCTTCATCTATCTCAGTGAATCCTAAATTTGGCCTTTTCATGTTATCCATATTTCTTGAATATTCTGTTCATGGTCTCATAACATCTTTTCTTGAAGGTCAACTTGAATTTCAAAATCACAACCTTGTATTCGAGGCCTGAAAAATCTGTCTTCAAAGTGGTCTAATACACTGGTTATGCTTTCCATTGAATTTTTAATTTGGCTTATTGATTTCTTCATTCTGAGGATTTCTGTTTGGTTCTTTTTCAGAATATCTATCCCTTTATTGAAGTGATCATTCACTTCCTATATTTCTTTCTGATTTCACTTCTTACAAATTCTTTTAGTTTATAGAACAATTTAACTATGAACTTTCTAAATTTCTTCTCTGACATTTTCTCTACTGTGACCTCTTCTGATCCCATATCCACATCACTTTAAGAGATGTCACTGAGTTCTTATATACTATAATAACTTCTGAACAATGCCTCATCCTGTTAACTTGATAAGAAAGCTTTATTCAATTATTCTCTTCATTTTCTCAAATTTAGGTATAAACCTATAATAAAGTTCCAGGACAGGTTAAAAAATAGTTGTTAAATTTAATAAACTTATAATAATCTTAAGTGAGAGCTAAAAGGAGGAAGGAGAAAAGATTGGGAAAACAGGGGAAAAACAAAGACAAAAAACAAAGAAGACTCTGGCTATTTCCTGCTAGGTCTCTGTGTCACTAAATATCCAGTCAGATTTCCTGTGGAAGGATCTCATGATCCCTGAGACTGTCCCTTGCTTTCCTTGGTGCCTTCCTGCTGCATCAGTAGTCAGGGGCTAGTAAATCTGATTTCCTTTGTTTAGGATCAAAGCTGTTTCACCATTGTCTCTGTCTGAGTTAAGTGGTTGGACCCTACATAGAGCTTTTAGCCCCTGACTGTGTCTCACAGGCTGACTGGGGGGCCAGGTTGCCTCCTGTCACAGATTACCACAGAACTTTTGTTCCCCTTACTTGTGGTGATGGGAATGGAGAAAGACTTCCAGTGATTTTTGGGCTAATAGTGGTTCTTCTACACATTCTTCCTGGCCAGATTCTTAATAGGTCCCACTGTATGGAACTTCCCCCTGGTGTAATTTGCAGCTATCTGGTCATAGACGGACACTGTGCTGATTTAAGGTATGTCTGGTCAGCTAACAGCTCTGCAAGATGGCTCTGGTTCCCTGGATCAGTTTTCTTTTTGCAATTTGATTTTAAGCTGTTTGTGCTGTTTTAAGGACCCTTCTGTTACCATCACACTTTAATTTTTCTCTGTCTTTCCAATAGTTTTTCAGTGGGTGAGCTTAAGGGAATGTAGGTTCCACACTATTTCTCTCTCTGTCATCCTTCCCCTCTTTTTTCTCTGCAGGTACTCTGTTTGTTTTCTATTCTGGTACCCTATTTTCCAGTCTTTTCAAGTCTCAGACTACATAATATCAAGCCGTACCGCATTTATTTTATCACCCACTGCTCCTCTCAATTCTGCCTTTCCTTTGCTGCTTCCTTTTTGTGTTCTGAGGAGATCTGCATTTACCGTCTAGCTTGCTTCCACCATCTGTCAACTCCACCCATTTTTATGTATTTTAAGCTGAAAAATATTTATACTCTCAAGGTATGCACAATACTGCATTCCTTATTTAAGTTTCTTCATTCCAAATGTTCTGAAAGAGAACACAGTTCACCATACTCTTTATTTTTATTAAATAAATTGTGCTGTATTCTCAATAAAAGGTGTCTTTCATTATTCTCACTTCTACTATTGGCATTTTAACGCAGAATTCATAGCTCAACAAAAAGTTGTTTGGTTTTGTTTCTTCCTGAGTAGAATGATCAAAGATAGCATAAATTAATGAAAAAATAGAGAAAATACAGTGTATTTGCTTCAAAGTTTTGAATAATACTTTTGTATTCACTTTTAATTTTTGTTTTGGTATTATGACAGCTGGCATTTGTGAAGGGTTAATTCTTTTACATGTGATTAGTCTTTTTTTACTTTCAACCTCTCTAAAGGCACTATGCCTAAAAATCCATCAAGGATCAGAAAATGTATCCAGTGTGCATAAGATTATGCTTTGAAAATTGCTGTTTTAAAAGAGCAGAATTCATGGACATTAATATTACCATTTAGATAAATGCAATTTTTTTTTGGTGTGCTGTATTTTGTATCAAAGTGGAGAAAAGCATATAAATCTCTCAAACTACTAGTTCAAAACCAATAGGATGGAACATTTTACAATATAAATTTTAACAGGATTTAGCACTAAATCAGAAAATGTTTGAACTCAAGACCTTTTACTCTACAAATTACACAGTTTTAATGATTATTCAACTTTTAATTAAAGGTTTAAGCAATTTATTACCAATAAGTATTATAACTATTAAGATTAATCATAATTTGTAATAGTTTTTAAATTATCAGTCTTTTGTTTAACAAATCCTCATGCAATAGGGCAAGAAATAATTACATTTTATTTCTTTTAAGTATGTTAGTAATTAACATTTCTAATTTCATATGTGAAATAAATGCTATAGTTTAAATATAAAATAAAATTAATGAAGATTGAATTTTAAACTGAAGTGATCCTATCCCTATTCATTTGTTAACATTAATTTTTTCTTAAGCCTTTTGACCACATTTTCTTGTGACTTTATAAAGATGATAGGATTTTCCTTAAAAAAAAAAAGACTTTCAGAGCATATTCAAGAAACTGATGTGTAAAACTCTGAAATAAAGTAGACTAAGGTTGAATAGTGCAAATAATGGCCAAAAAGTATAGATTTAGATAGGCTTAGAGTGTGTTTCAGTGCAATGACCTGGAAGTAACTTGTATACATTTTAGAAGCTAGTTTATTGATAAAAGTGCCTAGACACATTTTAGATAGTAAAACTACCACATGAATTACAGGCCAGCACCATCTCCCATCACTGGAGAAGGTATTGAAGTATTACTAAATGTCATCTTGTGAGTTTTGTGCACAGCTTATAGTCGGAAAAAACTCAGTGTATCACAGCAATTTGGTATGAAATTTTACTTAAATAACATTTACTACAATTTCTAAATGACCAAAACAAATAATTACTTTCACAAGTAACCAAAAACAACTTTATAACTAAAAGCATAAAATTAAGCTCATAGGTTTGAACTATATTTTACAATTACAATTGAGTGTAATCTGATATCAAAAAGGCCCAAATTAAGTACAGATGCTCCTAAATTTAATAAATGGATGATATTGTTAATTAACTGCTTTAGATGGAAATTAATTATGCAGAATTTATGATTAAAATATTCAAAGGGATCACATTAATTCTCTAGATTCTTTTTTTTCATTTTAGTCAAATAAGAATATATTTTAAAGTAACAAACAAAATGTTCTATACATCACACCTAAAAAATATTCAAAAATTTTTTTCATTTCCTAATTGGTACAAAATCACAAAGTTATTTCATTTCTGTAGATTCAGAATCAGTTATAAATATGAATCACAATGCTTTTTTATGACTTTTGGGAGAAATCATTTAAGGAAAAAAATAGAATCAGAGTAAAAATGTCATTCTTGTCAACATTTGGCTTACGAGCTCACACTCTGTCTCCTCAACATTTCTGTCTTTATTGGCAATAAAAGGAAGAAGGTTTAAATATAAAATCATGAAGTACTATACATAAGTCATTTTTTGAATATTCTGATACAACTGTTTCAACTGTTTAAAGCCAAAACAATTCTTTTAATGTTTCATTCCAACAAGGCCACCCTGAAATACCAACCTGTTTAGATAGTCCATTTGAGAAAGTGAACAATAAAATAGGTTAAAACAACTTTAGCCACAAAAGAAATGCCAGAACTTGTTGTTTAAATTTATTCAATATTTTCACATTGTTTTAGCATATAGGAGATAAAAGAGATTAAATATGAAAACCAGTTGGATATAAAAATAGTAACTATGTGTTTTGGTATGAATAAATTTTTCTAAAGTTAGAAGATTCATGAAGACATTGTGACATGACGTACATAACTTAAAGCTAAGTATCAGAAAATAAGTTAAACATTTAAATAGGTAGGTAGTATGCAACACATTCTTTACCTAATATGTTATATTAAAGTATAAACTAGAGATATAGGACAATAAAATATGCTTTACAAAGTTTACTTTTATTTCCCCTCTAAATTACTTACATTTGAGCATCTCAAATGAATAGCAATACCCTGATTATCCTGACTTGTTTTAACCAAGAAACGCTGGCATGTAGAAAAGGGGGATAAGAAAAAATATATATATACATATATACACATGTATATATATAATGTGTGTGTGTGTATATATATATATCACCTATAAATTGCTCCTTCAGTTGGAGTAGCAAATGGGAGTCAATTTCCCCTCTCACTGAATCCAGGATGAATTTAATCACTTGGATTATTAAAATGTAGTGGAGAATGGATAATATGAAGTCCTGCAGCTTCAACCCAAGACTTTTGGAAAATTCTTTTCAGTCAGTATTTTTAAAAATTCCAACTACTTTTCTAGAGACCCTAATGCAGAGATAAAAGGGTTGTTTCAAGCCTACTACTGAGCCATCAAGAGCTCTTCTAATATCACCCTCATATACACATCTGGTCTTTCCATTTGATAATAACAGCTAGCATTTCTTTGTTAAAATCTCTTTCTATTTATGGATATTACCCATTTCTCCATTTGATCCTTTAACATATTAAGTATCATATCCTATAACATCGTCATCTGAGAGTGAGTTTGGATCATTACAGAGTTAACTTCTGTTAATTGTTTCTTGAGGGTGTGTTTGTTGGTTTTTCCCTATCTCAAACACACACACACACACACACACACACACACACACACACACACACACACATACACACACATACATATATGTATATATAAAATTATTTTAAATCAAATGCTGGACATTATACATAAAATATGACATTCTGAGGACAGTAGTATTTGTAATTGAAATTAAAGTGCTTCTTTTCTCAGGATATTAACATGGGAATTGAAACCATCCAGGAGAAGGATAAGGCTTGTCAAGGATTTGGTTTTATTTGACCATGATTAATATCAATAACCTCAATCTTTGAATTCTGCCAGTAATGGATTGCCATTTCCTGGTGCTTGGGGTGGGGACTTTGGTGCCAGACAGTTTTCTCATTCTTAGTTCCTCACCACCAACTTTCAGACACCTCACCCCTGCATCTACAGGCACTTCAGAGGTAGCCTATCTTCATGCTTCGGCTGGTACCCAACCTCAGACTTCTCTGTTAGGCTCATGATAGGGGTGGGAGTGTTTTGTTTTATTTTCTGTATGTTGGTGTGACTTTTTTGTGATGCTGGTGATTGAACCCAGAGCCTCACAAACACTAGGCAAGCGCTCTATCACTGTAGGGACGTTCTTTGTTGTTCTAAAAGGGGCTTTTCTCATGTGAGTAAAAACAGTAGGAATTTTCTCAGTGTTTTTGCTCCGTCTGAGGACAGCCAAACAGAGTAGTCTTAGTCAGAAGCTTCCTTCCCCTTCTTATGTGGAATAAATTCTGTGCTTACTAGCACTAGAGTATCTTGAACCTGAGATGATTTTCTCTTTCTTCAGGACTAAAGGCTTCATTTTTCCTACCCTTTTCTAGCCACAAAATATCTTTTCCTCAGCAAGGGACCAGCTGTAGTGTGTCTACCTTTGTGGCTTAAGGTTTCTGTTTAAAGAGTCTTACAAGAGAAGGGTCCAGGGAAATTAATGTTATCTTCTTCTACCCCTCAACAGCCACTGATCAGGTCCTGCATGCTTGCCATTACTGAGAGGGGCCCTTCTCAGCCTTCTTTCTTCCCACCATATGTCTGTCCACCTATCAATCCATCCATCCATCCCTCCAGGCATTTATTTATTTTTGTAAGCACCAGGAAGAGTTTATAGAGAAAAGCTCATGAGGGAGTGTCAACTCTACTTAGATTTTGGTTCCAATCTATTGAGAATGATATGCTATCCCATGCTGGACCTTCTGTCATTTATTACAATTTACCTGATTTATTCTTATATACTTCTATATGACTTCTTTATTTTCTTCCAGTGCTCTACCACAAGTGAGGCAATCTGCACATCCTCTCTTTGGAGTTGTCCCACTCTGGAGTTCTTGTTTCTTGGTGGCCTGTATCATCAGTTCTCTGATGGATTCAAGGAATGTTCTGTGGTGCTTTGTATTTTTATCATTGTTAATGTAGAAACAGTGTTCTTTAAACCTTTTGTGTCTTAAGTAGAAATGGAAGTGAAAGTAGTGGGGTATTTTTTTTTTCCTTTTTTGCAATTGAATATGCAAAGTAATTCTGAAATGTTTTGTAAACTCTCGCAGATTGAGCACATGTTGTTGGAACTAATACTCATTGGGGAATAAGAGAGAAAGCAATAAAAATCTTTCTGGGGGTAAGATTATAGCTCATTGATCAACTTTTTTTCAGGTACATATACATTGGCAAGAAAGAAAGATTTCAACAACCCTTTCAATGCCTAGAGACAATGTTCTTTCTGAAACTCTTAAATTCTATAATATTTAACAATGAGAATTTTAGGAAGTTATTATCAACCTGAATATAATATTTTAAAATATTATGTACTCTTTATTTTACCATTTCTAAATTTTTCCTTAAATACTAAAAATAAATCACATAGTGTACCAAAACAAATACTTATAAGAGAAAAAATTAATAAAAATGTATATTCTTTTTTATATACATTTATCTTATTTATGTTTTATGTGGTGCTGAGGATCAAACCCAGGGCCTCACACATGCAAGGCAAGCGCTCTACTGCTGAGCCCCAGCCCCAGCCTCAAGTATATTCTTATTGTATTTGCTATGCTGAATATTATAAGTAATCACCTGTGTAATCACTTTTATTGATAAAATAGAATAAAAAGTTATTGTCTATGTTATTTTTGGTAAAATTTTCTTCCAGGAAAACCATCATTCTACATTCAAAATGTGTTCACCTAGTGGAGGTGAGGAAAGTGAATGCACCTGAACAAAAATCTAAAATGTTGGTAATATTTGTCTCTGTGAAACATCTCTAAGCACCACATACATATTGAAATTTCATTTTTGGCTTGAAGTGAAAGTGGAAGAAGGTGTTCTGTAAGATTTGCTGACAATCTCCTAACTCAAATGGCCTAGATAGCTGACAAATCCATATTTCTAAAGCCTTTTCTGTCTCCACTAAAGTCTTAAATATTTTGCAGTCATCAAGCTTCTATCTGCTGTCTGACTATTTACTGATTTCTCACACCTGCTTTCTTATTAAAAACTTTTTGTGTCTGCCTTCACCAAACCATAAGCTTTTTACTCACTTTCCAATCCACAGCAAACATCAAGGCCAAAGCCCTCTTTTGATTAATGTATCCTTCTTTCAGGATTCCCAATATTTCACTTACTGCATCTCTAACCTCTTCAAACTCTACTGCATCTTCTTTTCTAGTTGATCTGATCAGAGTAAAAGCTTCATTTTAAAAAATCATATCCGAGTGAAACCGGCAATATCTATCCATAGCCCTTATTGCACATCACTCAGTTCTTGGAACCCTTTTGACCTTTTCTGCTTTTAAAATAATTTTTCTACCTGACAGAGCTTTGTGAGGACATTATTTGTTGAAACTATTTTGTTCAATGCATTATTTTCCTTGTGAAAATACACTTTTTTTTCTTATTCCTGGGAGTAGATCAAAGTTTTAGTGGAATACTATACATGCACTCTTTGAGCACCTAAAAAGAATGTGTGTTCATCTGTTTTAAGGGGAATGTTCTAGAAACCTGGATTAGTTTATGTTGGTTAATAGTGTCACATTCTTAATGGCTTTCTATTCTCTTCTATCAATTACCAAGGAAACATTGTTTCAAGTTCCAACTATAATTGTGGATTTATCTATCCTTCCTTTTAGATCTATCAATTTTTGACATATGTGTTTTGAAGCTCTATTGTTACATACATGCACAATTAGGATTATTATGTCTTTTTGAAGAATTGATCCTTTCATTAGTATGTAATTACACCTCATCCCTAATAATACTCTACTTTTGGGGGATAGTAGGAGATAGGAAAGGTAGCAGAATACAACAATTACTAATTGGGCATTATGTAAAATTGTGGATGTGTAACCTACGTGATTCTGCAATCTGCATTTGGGGTAAAATTGGGAGTTCATAACCCACTTCAATCTAATGTATGAAATATGATATGTCAAGAGCTTTGTAATGTTGTGAACAACCAATAAAAAAAAAATTTAAAAAAATAATACTCTACTTTTTCAGAAGTTAACTTTTTCTTGCAGCTACATTTGTTTTTTGGGTTAGTGTTTGTGTAGTGTATCTTTTCATGGCCTTTTATTTTAGCCTGTCTATGTGTCCATATTTGGAATGGATTTTCTTTTAAAAAAAATTCTAAATTAAATTGTCATCAGTTTATATGGCATTTAGCAATGTCTATCTTGATTAACTCAATAGTCTGTTTCTATGCAGATATCTTTCCTCTTCCATATTTAAGGTTATTTTTTTGCTCTGTGACCTCAGTTCTTTGATAGATTCAAGAAAGATCATTAATTTGAAGTTTAACCCACTTCATTTCTGGTTATAAACGTGGGAAAAAAATTATTTTCTCAACTCTTTGTACCACTTGAAATTTCTTATACTTTTTATTATGTAATATATATGTATAATATACATGTATAAATATACATATATAAATATAATCCATGTGGCTTTATGTTTCTTGAAGGTATTTCAGGCTACTTTTTATTAGATATAATGAAACTGAATATCTTTATCTCTTTCTCATTATAAGAGTAAGCTTTAAATTGTTCAACATTAAATATTTTTTTCATTCTTGTTAGCTTTCTATGCATATATTTCATTCAATTCCAGAAATCCTCTGTAAGCACACTTTGCAATCATTATATTTAATAAATGTTCATGTTCATTAAGTTTGTTGTCTTTATCTATTAAGCTGACAAAATGCTTTTTTGAATCAACTCATTAATATAGACTTATCTTTATAATCAAATATTAAAATTATCTTATAATCTGAGAATTAAAAATAGATCTGACTCAGTATATTTTTCAATCAATTAATTTTATTAATATCAATAATATTAACACATTCTAGTACATTCTTCTAGTGTTTGGAGATAGAGTATAAGGAGTTGTAAAGATATTTTACTTTCTAGAAGTGTTTGCATAAAGTGGTATTTTTCTCAGATATTTTTTCAAACTCAGTGAAGATACTCTTTGTCAGGTATGGAAATGATTTGTATTGAGTCCATAATTCATTTAAGACATAAAAATATTCCATATTATCTTTCCCTAATTTAATTTTCTCAAGTATTTTTAAATGCCCGTTTCATTTAAAATCCACTACATTCAAAAATATTATGCAATTCTAAAATCCATAATTACGGAGTAGATCATAATCTATAATCTTCTAGAAAATTAAACATGAATACATAAAAGCTGAACAACACTAATAATTTTTCCCTGATATTAATTTCTACCTTTCTTTATTTTGCTTATTCATATTTGCTACCTGTTTAATCCATTTTAATAGTTATTCTAAAACCAAAATTTGGCAAATTTCTTTTAAGATATTTTGTTTTAGTTGTATTTAGACACAATAACTTTATTTTATTTTATTATTTTTTTTTTATGTGATGCTGAAGATCAAACCCAGAGCCCTGCACATGCTAGGCAAGCGCTCTACCACTGAGCCACAACCCCAGCCCCAACATTTGTTATTTTGACACTTATATTATATTTTTGCTTTATAAGTTGTTTTTTTTTGCTCTTTTATATCATATAATGTATTTGAATGTCTTTAGTTCTTAAGGTCAATAAAGAGATCACTATTTTTAAGCCACTATTTTTTCATGAATGTGATTTAGAGATATACATGTTGCACTAAAACCTTGATTTGAAGCATTGCATAAGTTTTGATATAATGTTCTTTCACTATTATTCAATTAAAAATATTGTCACTTGTAAATATTATGATTTTCTATCCATGGATTATTTATAAGCATGTTGCTTAATTTCCTACTAATTAGGGATTATCATATTATTTTCTTCCAGATTCCTATGTTATATCAAGACTAGAGAGACAATTCTGTATATCTTTTAATCCTCTAAGATTAGATGAGCTTGACTTTTGGGTTGACTACATGGAACAATTGGAGATGGTTTGCATGAACATGAAAGTATAATCTTCAGTTGCTTTTTGAAATATTTGAGAAACTACCACTCAGAAAAAAACAAAACAAAACAAAACAAACAGCTATGTTTTTCAATTTTTCTAATGTTTAATGTATTCCCTAATTTATCAATGAAAGTGTTAAATCTCATATTAT
Organism: Ictidomys tridecemlineatus; assembly: GCF_052094955.1. Lineage (NCBI taxonomy): Eukaryota > Metazoa > Chordata > Mammalia > Rodentia > Sciuridae > Ictidomys > Ictidomys tridecemlineatus. The sequence continues at coordinate 153,609,356 of NC_135480.1, read as the reverse complement.
TGGTGCTGATTTTTCCATTACTCTTAAACTAATAAGGTTTTTCCTCATATATTTAGTGAGATCTTTATAGGAGTAATTTCAAGTTGCTACATATACTTGTAAAATATTCTAATGTCCTATAACAATTTTGCATTGATATTTAATTTGTAAGATATTGGTCCATTTTCATAAGGTATTTTTTTGTTCATTTGTATAACTTTTCCCACACTTTTACTTTCAAATTTTCTTTCTTTAGTTTTTTGAAGTTTTTCTTTTTAAACGTCAGATTTTTTTTAATATTCAATATAGACTGAAAAAAATTTCCCTAAATTAATTTTTTGAAAAATCATAGTTGATAAAACCATTGGCTTATGTTAGCTAAATCTATATTCAATTTATTTCACTTAGTATAATAGCATATTACCTTTTTACACATCAACTCTGCATTGAGAATAACTATAAAAAAAACAAAAACTCTATCTTTGAAGGCACCAGTCCAGGGCTTGAGGAAGAAGAATTACAAAGATAACATAGAAACAGTGAAATAGATTCAAAATATTCAATGTCTTCACCTATAAGGCAACTGTCATTTTGTAGAAAGAAACTAATAATTTAAGCACATAGTTGTGATAATAGCCGGTCAGCAGAAACTAACTTTCCACAATTCCATGGAACAGGAATATAAAGTTTTGAGCTACCTAGTCAGTGAGTACTAACTAACATGTTAGAGTCAAAGCAAGCACTTTGAAGTAAGCCCAACGTTTGAAAGAACTCTTTAAACTCAGAGCAGTTATTGATTTCTAAGTGGGATAGCAAAGATAGATTTAACACTAAGAGACAATGATGCCTCATAGGCCAGGAAATACAGGAAAGCTTTCGGGAAGTCACAGTAGTGAACAAGGAAGAACATGTGCTTGAGAACCCACTAGGTCTTGGGTGTTTTGATAGGGACTTCTTGCAGACACATTTATACGCATGCTTACACACATGAACATACTCAGGATCCTGCAGTACTAGAAAATGAGTAAGAAAATTGGAAATAAACTAGCCTTAACAAAATAGCAAATTTAGCTTTGACCAAACTATATTCCAGAGTAAAATAAATTAATCCATACCTATTCAAACAACATGACATAATTATTTATCAAGAGGAAGGTAAACATATTAGAGTCTTAATTTATCTCTTCTTTATTTTCATTTAAAATGATCAAAATACATATGGGCAAAAAATTTCTGAAATTCACAAAATACTAAAAATATTTCTCTAAATTCAAAAACTCTTCAAACACTAGGTGGGCTAAACCCATGTAAAACTACTGCCAGAATCACCCAAGAAAAACTGTAAAACCCAAGACAGAGAAACATATGAAATCATGAAAAAAAGAGTTAACAGGCACACTTCAAAAAAATATTTGTAAAACCCCCAAATGATGGCAGCCTACACATAATAAAGTGATATTCAAGCAGAGAAGAAAATAGCTACAAGGCTAGAATTATAAATCAAACCTAATTATTCCTCAAATTAAAGTGTATTAAAAATTAATAAATGGCATTTTAAGAAGATACAAGTTAAAGAGAAATTTAGTGGTTCTGGGCAAAAAAAATGTACACAAGTACATACACAAAGGAATTAAAAGTTAAGAAAAGAACATATGTGAGTATATATAAGAAATAATTTATTGTATGAAATACCAATAATGTATTGTTGAGGTTAAAATATAAACAGGGCAAAAATAAATGAAAATGGTGATAAAACATGAGAGAGGAGATAAAAGAAATAGTAAGGTCCTTATGTCATGCCAAAATTGGAAAAAGTAATATTTTATGTAGAAATCAAATGAAAAAGAGAAGAAGCTTTTTGCAGGGTAAAAAATACAAGAGAAGAAAATAAAAAGAATGCATATTTAATAAAAATAAAGTCAGAAATATTTTTAAAGTCACTTCAGCCAAAAATATAAGTGAACAAATAGAAAATATGCAGTTCTTATATTTTTAATTTATTAATTTTATGGACTAATGTCTCTGTCTTCCTTTTTACAACTAACTTTTGTTGCATCTACATTGTGGAAACCATTTTTATGTTTATATTCTTTGGTATATAAATAAGGAAAGTAAATTCCAGAGACATCAATTCCCTTGACTGTTAAACCAAATTAAGTGACTAAATAATAACGTTTTATAGCAATAGGGTATTTTGGTGGGAAGAGGGTTATTTACATTAATCAAAAATTATCTTTTCCTTTGGTTTCCCAGGGTTTATCTCCTTTGCATTTGGAAAAATTCAATTTCTAATACTGAGTAAAATCTGTATGTAATCTTTTGCTCAAAGTACAGTTTTTCTTATGCTGCTATGCAATCACAGAGAAAGTAAAAATGAAGAAATGAGTTTTCTTTTTTTTTTTTTTTTTAGTTGGGAGGTATGCTGAACTGTGGGTATGGAGAACTATGGTAAAGGACATGGTGTTATTTTTGTTATTTTGGTGTCAATGTAAGTAGAGGGTATGGTTCCATAATAGAAGAAAGTAAAGCAGCAGTTCCAGTTGATAAGAGGGAAGAAAAATAATACTAACATCACAATTACCTAAATGAATTTTATCAAGCATGGATAACTTTTATCATACCTGTAACTTGTCCTTATGTTTATTTTTACCTCAGACCTTCTGAATAACTTTAGAAGGGCTATCCCAGAAGGAACCCACATAAGCTGAAACGCAAAAACTCACAAAAACAGAAAGGTACTGAGTGGTTACTATCATCATCTCCTTCTTAATAGCCAGTTTTAATGGTTCAATCCAGTTGCCAGTGTTCCATTGTGACCAATGGACAGAACATTTTACTTTTTATGTAAGGGAAAAGTGATGATGAGGGGTATAGAAAAAAAAATTCTAGATGTGATTATGAATGACCTTGCAATAGCAAACCAACACACTCTGCAGAATTAATAGCCAGAAAGGATTCAATAGTGAGTCCAATAAGGTGAAAGGGGACTTTGTGAAGATAGGGAACTTTGAGGGAGGGAAGGTGACTAATAAAGAAAGGGAGGTTAAACTGAAGTCAAACTACTGTGGCTGTGCCAGACTGTTCATGCTGCTTTTGAAGCTGAAATTTGATTTCCACAAAAATGACAGATGTTGCATCTTAGGCCAATTAAGGGACCAAAAACTGTAATAATTTTATGCTCTACTGGCTATATAAAAGGTATTTTAACACTAGTCAGGTAGTCAAAGGCAATCAAACATGAATGTTGCAGTTTATTACTAAATAAAAACATATACATATATATTATGTATATATATATATATTTATATATAATGTAAGGCATCAATAACAAAAAACACATGCATATATAAGAATTTATAGATGGAATACAAGTTACAGAAGATATTTTCTCCATGAAAGTATTAGAGAAGCTACTTAAAAGTAATAATGTAATACCTGCGATTTTATTTTCATTTTCAATTGAGTAAACAGTTATTTGTTTTTAATAATAACATTGCAGTTGAAATATAAATAGTTTATAAGAGTAATAATGAACTCAATCAAATTTTTCTACATATCATTTTGATTATCAAATTTTCACTTCTGTGATATAGATTAAAAGGAACACTTTCACACTGTTGGTGGGATTGTAAATTAGTACGAGTTATGAAGATCAATATGGAGGTTTCACAAAAGACTAGGCATGGAATCACCGTATGACACAGTTCTATCACTCCGTAGTATTCATCCTAAAGAATTAAAGTCAGCACACTGTAGTGAACAATGTTTATAGTACCATGTTTATAGTAGCACAATTCACTGTAGCAAAACCAGGTTACCAGCCTAAGTGTCTGTCAACAGAAGAATGGATAAAGAAAATGTGCCATATATACACAATGGCACATTATGTTATGTTATTTGCAGAAAATGGATGGAAATTGAGACCCTTAATTAAGTGAAATAAGCCAAAGTCAGAAGGTCTCATGCCTGGAAGGAAGAGTGGAAAAAGGAAAAGAAAGGTGGTGGTGGTGGTGAATCTCATGAAAATCAAAGGGAGATGAGCAGAAGTATGAGATTAGGAGGTGAAAGGATGAAAGGGAAGGAGATGCACTGGGGAATTATATTGGCCAAATTATACTGTTATATTGTGTGCATGTACAAATAAGTAACAATGAATCTGGACATAATGTACAGCTGTAATGCACCAGTTTAAAAAAAATCTTCCCTCTATCCCCTTCTTTCTTGGTCTTTCAGAAACAAGCACACACATACATAAACACATGCATACATGACAGAAAGTTTTAGTCACTTACTGGAACTTCTCCAAGACCAAACAATATTTGGAATGTAAAACATATGTCTATATTTGGTTCACCTTCTGGGTTTTCTATGTCCAAAAACTTCAATGAGGATTTGTCTGCAGAGTCATTTAATATAAAGTCTTTATAATTGATGTCTAAGTGGGTAATAAATCCTCTTGACATTGCTTTTACTTATACATCAATTAAAAAGACTTTGCATTAAAAAAAGAAAGAAAGAAATAGCAGGATTGACTGAAAAGAGTCCAAGTAATCATAGAATTTTTAGAATTGACAAGGATTCTGAAGTTCTCACATTTCAAAACTCACTTTTTTAGAGAAAAAATATTATCAAAAAATTTTTACAGCTCAACTAGGTCCCATGGCATCACAGAGATGGAATGATGATACTGATGATACTCAGATTTTAGGCTAAATGTTAATTCAGTCCTCAGATGTGCTCAAAGATTTGCATGAAAATGATGTTCCTTATCTTGTTGTTCTTAAAACTTCTGACTGAAATCCAATTGAAATTAGTTTTTGTTTGTATGTGTATGCTTATTTATGTTTGTAATCATCTGATTTTAAAATGAAAGTATTTTTTTCTAAAAGATAGTTCATTTTCCACTTGCAATGAACTACTTTTTAAATTTTATTTCAAACCAATAATTTCTATTTTATCACTAACTGCAAATTATTAGTAATGCTGTAGATTGTCATTCTTTCTTAGCAGTTACATTGAATCAGTGTGTGTGTGTGTGTGTGTGTGTGTGTGTGTGTGTTGACATAGATTCTTACAAAGCCTGTAATATTGAATCCTTTTATACCATACCACTGTAGGTTGGGTGCCTTATGTGATCCTGAAGGACCCTCAAACTTTGTATTGAAGAATAGACAGTGAGTACCATAATGAATGGCCATGTAAAGTTTAAATCTAATTTTGGGTGAATTTGATCTACACTCAAAACAATTTAAGCAGCATGATGTGGGTTAAAGATACAAGTGAAAAATTTACCATGAAAGCATATATTTGGAAATCAGTAGCACTATATAAAAGTGATTATTTTTCCTTTATGAGTCACCTGAACTCTCTAGGTAATTAATCACTCTCAGAATAAACTGAAACACATTATTTAATAATATATTTTCTTGATTTTCTTAAATGAACTTTCTGCTTATCTTCCCCACTTCAAAATAAAAAGTATTGGAGACATATTTCAATTCAGTTCAATATAAAGCTACATAATTAAAATTAATTTAAAAAATAAATTTATAAATTCTATTGGGGAAATGGTCCAACTGCCTATGTTAATTCTATGGTGATCAAAGACAAATTAATTTCTGAACACTCAGGAAACCAAGTAACAAGGAAAATTCAATTGTCTTCTTTATTGCTGTCCTGTCTATTAATTCATCAAGCATTAATGAAATATTAAAATTGTAGTTTATTTTTTCAAGAGCAAATAAGAAATAAATGAGAGGTTTTTAAATAGTTCATTTTGAGTGGTAAAAATAAAAATAGCAGTTCTTATACAATATGCTTTATTTTGCTACATATTCATAATAAAAATTTTAATTTAAACAAAAGAAAAATGTGAAACAAATGAAAATGTTGTGATACCCTACCTGCATTTATGTGGAGAGAATTATATAAACATTCTTTCACAAATTTATATTTTAATTTATATATACATCTTTAAAATCATATTGAAGTATTGCAAAGCAATACTTTATACTTAACCCATAATTCAGATGACTAGATTTAACTTTGAAGACATTTTTTCCCTTTGTCTTTTCTCCTAAAATAAATAATAGTAAATGGTAGTAGTAAACAACTTTGGAGATATACCCATTATTGCATCTATGATAGTTAGTTCCTAAAAATAACTCCCCACATCCCAATGGGCTACTTCTCGAGGATCCATTTTCTTGTGTCATTACATCCCCTTGAGTTTTGTAGCACCTATTAGTCACTTGTAACAAGCAGAATCTGCAGAATTTAATTGGCTGTTGTATGAATTCTAAGACTACTTCAGAAGAAATCTTGCAAATTCCACTTTGATCTACTGAGACCCACATCCTTTGACTTTTGAGCCTTTCAGTTAAACAATCCCCTGACCGCCATGATGTTAGAAGATCAAGCCACATGGAGATATCCTTAAAAGATAAGATGTCACACAGGAGGTAAAAAGGAGAGAGGAAGTTAAAGTAAGAAGGAGAGAGGAAGAGAGAAATTAAAGTAGTCAAAGAAAACTCTAGGAATTTAGACATATTAATGAATGCCACATAGAATTTATTCTCCAGCCCGGAAATCCACACTGATGACATGTCAGTTAAAAATGAAATGTATACCTGAGCTGTTCCAAAATTCCCAATGTAAAAAATTATAAACAAACTGAAATAATTTGAGCCAAGATTGAACCATATGCACAAGAAAAATGTTAGTGGAAAAAGATATGTAATACAATGATTTTGAAGAAATTGTTTTTTAGAAAATGATTCCTGAGAGGACACAAACAAGGACAGTCTATGACTGTTCCAACTTAAGAGACTAGAAAGAGGTTGTAGGATATGGTATACTCAGAGTAGTGTCCTTGAGTCCTGGTAATGAAGCTTGGAGTCTTAGGAGGCCAAAAAAGCTGAGGTTTGCTGGGCACAATGCCAGAGTAAAGAGAGAACTCTGGAAACCTGCAAGGGATTCCCGTTGAGTCCTTTGCTACACAAAGGTCAACCTGTACATACAACAACATTATCTGGAGAAAGAGAAAGGACTAACTGAATGTTTGATTAGAAGGGATCACGTCTATAGTTCACAAGAGCCTGGACACTTTTCCAGTCTTTATCTTCCAGCATGAAAAACCTAAAATGCACAAAGTATTGGGTAGAATATTCAAATTTCTCCTCAGAAGTTTAGTAATTAGTTGCAGAATAAGGATATCTGATACCCCTATGTTTTCTTAATAGAGAAGATTGAAAGTGTTCAAATAACTTAACTACATATCAAAACAAGGTTCAAGAACATTTATAGAAATACAAAAAGTATCCAGCAAATATCAAGGTACAATATACACTGTCCTGCAATGAGGCAGGAAAACATAACTCATAAGGAAAATAAATCATTCGATTGAAACTGTCCCAGAAATGACACAGATGACAACATTAGTAGGGAAGTAATATATACTCTAACAAGTATATAAGCTCAAGAAGATAAAGGAAAAATAAAAGCATATTAAATAGAGGCATGCAAGATATCTTTAAAAAGATCCAAATTGAAATTGTAAAGAAAAACCCATAACATTTGAGTTAAAAAAAAATCTTGGAGGAGACTAAAAGTGTATTAGGCAATTCAGAATAAAAAAATAAAATAGTTAGCTTTAAGATAAAGCAATCAAAACTATCTCAAATACAGTAAAAAAAGAAAGTAGACAAAAATAAATGTGGCATCAGTGTGCTGCAAGATAACTTTAAATGGTTTAAAGTAAATACAATTGGATTCTCCAAAAGGGGGATGGAGGATGATAAAAAAAAATTGATGAAATTTGACAAAAGCTATAAATCCACAGTTCTCAGTTTCAACAAACCACAAACATCAAAAATAAGAAGAAAACTATGCCAAGGACAAACAAAGATTAACTGCTTATATACAGTCACTAATATCTGGTTTGGTTTATTATGTAGCTATAGAAAGCTGAAATGTCATCCCTGATTTTTTAAATAAATTCCTAAAATTGGTGATATAAATTGCAAGTGAATTAAAATCCTTAGGATGTCACTATTTCCAAATTGCCCTTTAAGAAGTTTGTTACAATTTACCTGAACAATAAATGTGGAAAAATGTGCTAGTTTCCTTGTTCTGTTACTCACTTTATTTCATCTTAAGAGGCATTATCATTTGTGTTTAACAGATTCAGCCTTTGTGTTAGATTTTTAAATTCATCAAATTCAACTTATAATTTTTATATCTTTGGGAGAATTATATAACTTGTCTGTGCTTCTTATTCTTCTTCTTTCTTTTTCTTTTCTTTCTTTCTTTCTTGCTTTTTTTCTTTCTTTCTTTTTTTGTACTAGGGATTTAGGGATTGAATCCAGGAGTGCTCAATCATTGAGCCACATCCCCAGCCCTTCCTTGCCCATATGCATGTATGTATGTATAGTATATGTGTATACAAACACACACACACACACACACACACACACACACACACACACATATTGAGGCAGAGTCTCACTAAGTTTAGGGCCTTGCCAAGCTGTTGAGGCTGGCTTTGAACTTACAATCCTCCATCCTCAGTGTCACAAACTGCTAGGATTACAGGCATGAACTATATCATTCCTGGCCTGTTTCTTATTTCTTCAAAGGGTTGGGTATTCTATCCATCTCATCTGGTGGTTGTTTCAGGACATGAGATTTCACATATAAACACATGGTACATAGAAAGCACCAAATAATATTATCTATCAGGATACTCACATTTGCAATCTATTTTCAACCTTGTTCTGTTCTTTTTGCTCTATTTGTTTTATTCTTTGATCATTTTATTACTATTATTTTGATTTAGTCATAAAAATAGGAGAATGCATATGATAAGATAATTAAGTATGTCTTTTCAGGATCAGATTTATAGGCATGTGAACACAGTGGTTTCATATAGCCCCACTTGTACTTAGAATTGAATGTTCTGAGAAATTGATGAAACTATATAATTGAATTTTATGTTTGATGAGTATTTTGTTTGTATAGTCCAATTGGAAAGTGGATCACAAACTGGAATCTGAGAGCCTCAGTTCATGTTCAGTGTATACCCACTTTCCTAGGTGTGGCTACAGTGGTTTAGTCACTTCCCTGATTCCTGGCACCCAGTTTGCCCAGACTCTACCTCCATTCAAACCAATTCCACCCTTCAGCCATGATGGTAGCTGGGACAGGCATAGGAAGCATCAGTGTCTGGTGTTTACAGTCTATATCATCTCAAGGCAGAGCAGGTGCAGACTCACTTCACCGGGACTCGTTATGCCATGCCATGTCCAGCAGACAACTCAGTCACAGACATGATGCCCAGAGGCAAAGATCACCCCTTGTCTATACACTTAATGTGTTGCAGAACAAATGTTGCAATATACATGAAGTTTGCCTGTTCATTATGGACTGAAGCAGTTGCTATGGGCTGTAAGTTAATGGAAAGGGGGAAATATTTTCTCAATTTTCTTTCCCCAAGTGGGAATTGGACCATTGAAGTGGTGGTTGAGTAAGAGTGCTAGAACGTGCAGTTATGAGTGTCTGTATTTGTTCCCATATGTGAAGAGCATGCTCTTCCTCTTCCATTGTTACTGAGTTTGGTTTTTGTTTGTCTTTTATGGGCAACTTTAGGTACTGTGAGGTTGAGCCAAAAAATACAGTGTAATATTGATAATTTGGTAAACAAGTTAAGTGTGCTGATATTTGCATTTGTAACTTGAATTTTAGAATGTAAGTTATGGATGTTTCAAACTTTTTATTCCTTTTTTTTTTCCTTGAACAATATTTAATGGCAAATAAAAACATAATGAACATAGAAAAACATGAAAGGGGAGATTTATTTATTTAGTAACATTAATGATACATTTTCTCCATAAAATCCTAGATAACCACCCTGTCTTAAATTCTATAACCTTAATACCACCTTCAAGGTCACTTTGGGCACATAACATAGCCTAGTTACAGACATGATGCCCAGAGGCAAAGACCTTGGAAGCCAGGATTCTGCCTACCACAAGCATTCCACCCTAAACTAGTAAACTTATTCTCACATATACCAAACAAGTGAGGACCTACAGGAAACCAAACCAAATCATGATGATTAAATGTATTCAAACATGGGACATAAAATAGAGGAAAAAGTGGGATAATATATGTTTTCAAGTTATTTAAGAGCATTTATCTTAGCTAGATTTTTAGCAGAGATATTGTGGCAAAAGGTAAGGTTAAACTTAATTGCAAAAACCAAGATCCTAGATATTCTCAGAGATCCATGTTTTGTGTAGCTGATATCCAAATGCAAATGTTGATGTCCTGTTGTGCCTTAGTAATTGTTGGCGCATATTCACAAAGTGAGATCATACACACAACACTGTGCAGAAGTAGAGAACCAATTATGTTTGCTATCTTTTGAATTTTGTTAAATGTGAGAGGGTGTCATGATCAAAAAATAGGGGAATCTAGAACTCACCTACTTCTTCCAAAAATGAACCAAAGGGGCAGATGTACAGTTGCATTTTGAGGTGAATTAGCATGTGAGAACATTAAAACTTAACAGCAGAAAAATGGAAACATTGTAAGATTCAGATACCTGGGACAACAGCAGAAGATATCACATACACTAGCCCATGACACTCCTGCTCCAAAGCTGAGGGAGGGGGAGTCTTTCTTTTGCAGGAATAAGGCTCAAAAGACAGTCTCAGCAAAAAGTCAGCACAGATGATGGCAATGCAGCTATCTGAAAATTTTAACCCTTACATGCTTTCAATGAGATAAGTAACTTAAAATGTATAGCAGCCTTGCTTTGGAAAAGGATTTTACATCGGCTTGCAGCAAACTCTGAGGTTGCTATACTCAGGACCATCTTGAGAAGGGACATATTTTCTGAATTTAGACTGTTCTGGAGGCCAGAAACCCCTGCATATTTACATCATTAAAACCCACCACCACCACCATCACCACCACACACAGGAAGACTTTCCAGGGTACTCTCTCAGTGAGTAACTGCTTTATGAACCAAACTTGTCTCAGGAGTGACTTGGATTCCAACATGCCGAGTCTGAGGCACTATTGGGAACAGCTGCTACAACACGGAGAGAAACAGAAGGTGCCATCTAAAAAACTGGGAAGATTGTCCTCATGACAGGGCATGGCCAGTTGCATGCAAGTTTACATTAGTGCCAGGACTCAACTGCAGGCACCCATGGAATTCCCTCCACTCCTCTTCCCAGCATAACACAGGGGCAACTGTCACCAACCTGGTGTGGAAAGAACTCTGTGGTCACATTGATGCCCCTCACCTAGAGGCAGGTAGGAGTAGTCTCAAGCAATGCCTCAGTTCTGACTGTCATCCCTACTCAAGAGTTCACAGCCTAAAACAGTCTGGAAATGGTCCTAAGACAGTCTGTGCCAGCCATGTTTCACACTTGCGCATTGCAGCAAGAATTTCAGCTGACAGGAAATTTGCCTAGCTCCAGATGCAACCCATTCCTGCTTGATCCCTGGCATGTACTATATAGTTGAAATAATGTGGAGGTCGGGGAGAATCCTGAACTTCAGCCCCCATTTCTAAGACATACAGGATCCTGAGGTCTTGCTCCTGGGTATACATGCCCACATAGTAGAAGAGAGGAACATGGTAACTATTTCTACAACCACAACAAATTGGTTTCCAGCAGTGACCACACTCATACCTTGTCTGATCATGCTCTGCTGATAAGACATCCTGTGTGTACCCTAGAGGGGTGCTGTGATGACTGTCCCAACTTTCTCTCCTGTCACATAGGCTCACACCATTATCTAATTAGAAGGTGTAATTCAGAACTTCTTACCACTACTGGTGCAATATCAACAGTGACTAAGGAAGCCCTCAATTTCTAGAGGTCATCATGCCCCTTTTAGAAGTAGCCACACTGGTAAAACTCAAACAATCTCCTCCCTATATCACACCTCTCTGTACTGTGTCATCACTCTTGCATGACCTACAAAGATGTTGGGCCTCTCCATCATTGATAAAGTTTACACTGTACTCACATTCATTAATCATAGCCAAAGAACTAGTGGTAAATTACTCTATAGTGGATAACTGGAAATAAATTTAACATTGCATAACGAACCAATAAACCAAGAAACATCTTCAGGGTGTAACTAAGAAAACAATCTCATAAATGTTGTAGATAGATCTAATGCACAGATGTGGAAATATTAACATAGAAATGCAAGAAATATTAAAAAAGGTAATATGCTTCCTCCTAAAAACATAATCTAAAATGTTAGATTTTTTTAAAAAAGAAAAACCAAAATGCATAAAATTCCTAATAAATAATACAAAATTATTTTTAAACATTTTAATGAGAATTTTGATAAACTGTTAAATGAAGTTAGAAATACAATGCAAATATGTAATGATATTGAGAAAAAACAAAAATATTAGAAATGAAGGAATTATTAAGGAATTTTGTTTAAAAAGATCATGCAGGAAGAAAAGACTAACATTTAACAGAGTCATGAGATGGGAGGGAAAGGGAGAGAAAAGGGAAATTGCATGGAAATGAAGGGAGACCCTCATTGCTATACAAAATTACATATAAGAGGTTGTGAGGGGAGTGGGAAAATAAACAAGGAGAGTAATGAATTACAGTAGATGGGGTAGAGAGAGAAGAAGGGAGGGGAGGGGAGGGGGGATAGTACGGGATAGGAAAGGTAGCAGAATACAACAATTACTAATTGGGCATTATGTAAAATTGTGGATGTATAACCGACATGATTCTGCAATCTGCATTTGGGGTAAAATTGGGAGTTCATAACCCACTTCAATCTAATGTATGAAATATGATATGTCAAGAGCTTTGTAATGTTGTGAACAACCAATAAAAAAAAATAAAATAGAAAAAAAAAGATCAATAGAAAGCTTTAACAGACTAGATCATGTGGAAGATAGAATATCAGAGCTTGAAGATAGGTCTTTATTTTTTATGAGATGCTCTACTAAGTAAACTTTTACAATATATGGTAATGTGATTTATTGTGACATATTTGTACATGAACATAAACTAATTTGATGTTTCACTCACTAGTATCTCTGCTTTTGCTCTTCTCTCCCTCTGATCTAATCTTCATTCTACTGGTCCCCTTTCTATTTTTATGAACTGCTTTTTAAAATCTCTCTCTCTCTCTAGATTCCACATATGGAAGAGAACATATGACCACTGACTTTCTGAATCTGGTTTATTTTATTCAACGTGATGATCTCCAATTCCATCCACCTTCCTGCAAATGACATAATTTCATTCTTCTTTATGGCTGAATAAAACTCAATTGTGTCTACATTCCACATTTCCTTTTTCAGCTCATCTGTTGGCAAACATGTAGGTTGGTTGCATAACTTGGTTATTGTGAATCACACTGCTATAAACATGAGTATGCACATATAACTATAGTATGCTGAGTTTAATTCTTTTGGAAAAATACTAAGGAATGGTATAACTGGATCATATAGAAATTCAATTCCTAGTCTTTTGAGTAACATCCAAACTAATTTCTATACTCATTGTATCAATACACAATTCCACCAATAGTGGATAAGTGTTCACTTTTCTCTCCACCCTTACCAGCATTTATTATTTGTATTCTTGGTGATCATTCTATTTGTTATGAGATGAAATACCAATGTAGTTTTGATTTTATTTTCACGTTTTTAAAGAAGTTAAATAATTTGCCCCATTGTTGATTGGTTTATTTATTTATTTATTGTTTGGTTTAGTGTTACATTTGACTTTTTATATATTCTGGATATTGATCCTTTTTCAGAAGAGTATCTTAAAAGATTTTCTCCCATTCTGTATGTTCTTTCTTCACATTTTAAGTGTTTCTTTTGTGTGCTGAAGCTTTTTAATTTGATGGCATCACATTCATTAATGCTTTGCATTATTTTCTCTAGTAGGAAACCTATTGAGGAAGTCATTGCCTAAGCATATTGTTGGAGGGTTGTCTTATGTTTTCTTCTAGCAGTTGCAAGTTTCTGGAATAACACCTAGTACTCTGACCCACCATGAGTTGAACGGTGTGAAAAATAAGATCTAGTTTCATTCTTCTACATATGAATACCAATTTTCCCCAACATTTTTGGTAACTTTCTCCAACAGATATTTTTTGTACCTTTGTCAAATATCACATTACTGTATCTGTATACAGTAATATTCAAAGCCAACAGAAAACTAAAGCAAGCAGGAATAGCTATATTACTGTATCTGTGTGGGTTTAGCTCTGTGAAACACAGTTTTTTCAAAATAACACAGTAGGAAAAAAAATCAATAAAAGAAAAATAATAAAAGAAGATGGAGACAGAAGCAAAGATTTTTGGGACATCATTGAATAATCCCATATATGAATCATTAGCATATGTGAGAGTGATGAAATAAAGGTTAAGATCATAGAAAAACCATTCAATGAAAATGTAGCAAGAAACTTTCCTAAGCTTGGGGAATGTATTGATATCCATGATAAAAAGGCTAATAGAACCTCAAATAGATACACCAAGAAAAAATCTTCACATGGCATACAGTCATACTGTCAAAAGCTCAGGACAAAGAAAGAATTTTAAAATTCTTTTTAAAATTCTCTCCTTTGCAAGACAGAAACACCAATTCATATTTCCAATTCATAGTTAAGTTGAACTCCTTAGACCCCAATAGTAGATTTCTCGGTAGAAAGCTATAGGCCAGGAGGGAATAGAATGGTGCATTACAAGACCTGAAAGAAAATAATTGTCAACCAAAATTGCTATAGTAGCAAGGCTATCCTTCAGAAAAGAAGGAGAAGTAAAAAAATTAGCAATGATTGAGGAAGTTCATGAACACCATTTGAGTTTTGTGAAAGATTCTTAAGGGAATCCTATATCCAGAAGTAAAAGAAAGATAACTGCCATTATGATAGCACATGAAGGTATGATACTAGAAGAATAAGGACAAATGGAAAAGAATAAAGTATTATCACAACAATAAACTGTCAAGCCACAAATATGAATAAGGAAAAAAAATAAAAGATATTCAAGACAACTAGAAGAAGATCAACAAAATGACAAAGTATGTACCTTTCAATAGTAATTTTGAGTGTAAATTGGCTAAATTCTCCAATTAAAAGATACAGATGGACTGAATGAATTTAAAAACAATAACCAAAATTATGCTATATACAAGTTGCTTCACTAAAAAAGACACAAACAGATAGAATGTTAAGGATATAAAATAATATTCCAAGCTAACAGAAAACTAAAGCAAGCAGGAGTATCTAAAACAAAACAAAACAAAAACTCTATTTTTTTTTTTTTTTGGCACTGCTGGGGATTGAACCCATGGCCTTGTGCATGATGTGAGGCAAGTACTGTACCAACTGAGCTGTATCCCCAGTCCCTGAAAAGAAGTCTCTAGGACAAAAATGGTGACAAAAGAGAGAGAGAGAGAGAAAGAGAGAGAGAGAGAGAAGAAGATCACTTCAAAGGATCAATTAATCAGGAAAATGTAATGATTATAAATGTATGCATATCTCATTTTCTAGCACAAGATTTTTTAAAATATGCAGACACTGTTAGACCTCAAGAGTGAGGCTCCAACTCAATAATAATGGAGTTTTCTAATATCCTCTTGTTACCAAAGGGAATATCATCTAGACAATAAATCAACAAAGAAACATTACAATTAAACTATATTATAATCAAATAAATATAAAAGACATTTATAGAACATTGTATCTAACATCTAAAGAATGCAGTCTTGTTCTCAGTGCATAATAGAATAGACTCTATATTAGGCCACAGAAGTCTTACAAATAAAAAAAAATAATTTGAATCATATCCGTATCTTCTGATTATAATGAAATGAATTTAAAAGTTAATAACAAGAAAAATCTTAGATATTAGACAAATACACAGAGACTGAACAACATATTGAATGATAGGTGGGTCACTGAAGAAGCAAATGAAAAATTTTAAAATTCCTTGAAATAAATAAAAATGCAACTTATTAACACTTGCTGGTAAGGGATATGCTGCAGAAAGATGGAAATAAACAACATAATTATGTGTCTCAAGGCCTTAGAAAATAAATAGGTTGCTTTCACCATTTGTCAGAGAATTTATTAATCACATAGAGAAAACTACTGATTTTGATATTGTATCCTGCTACATTACTAAATTTGTTTATCAGTTCTAAAAGACTTTTGATGACATCTATATATATTTCTATATATAGAATCCTCTCAACTGCAAAAGGAAAACTTTTACACCCTTCTTTCTTATTCATAGATCTTTTATTTTTTTCTCTTGACTAATTGTTTTGACTAAATTTTCTAGTACTATATTTAATATGAGATATGAGAGTGGACACTCCTTTGTTACTGATCTTTAAAAGAGTTGTTTTCTGTCTTTCCCCATTCAGAAGGTTGCTGTCTGAAGATTTGTTGTATATAGCCCTTATTATTTTGAAGAAAGATCATAATAGTTTTACAAAAATTAAAGTACATAAAGAAGTGAAAGTGCTCTACCATGAAAATAACCTCACACTGAAGAATAAAACTGAAGAAGACTTAAAAGTTGGAAAGACCTCACATGTTTATAGATAAGAATTAATGTTGTTGAAAAGCCTACTAATTAATGTAGTACTAAGAGTGTTCTGCAGCTTCAATGCAATTCCCATCAAAATACCAATGACATCCTTCACAGAACTTGAAAAAGCAATCCTAAAATTCAAAGAAAAGCAAAAAATACCCCAAAGAGACCAATTTTATTCAAAAGAACAAATCTATAGGTATCACAGTGCTTTATTGCAAGAATACCTCAAAAATAGTATTGTGCTAGGCACAGTTACAAACACCTGTAATTCCAGTGGCTCAGGAGATTGAGGCAGGAAGGTAGTAAGTTCAAATTCAGCCTCAGCAACTTAGCAAGGTATTAAGCAACTCAGTGAGACTCTGTCTCTAAATAAAAACAAAACAAAAAAATAAAAACAGCAAAGGGCTCAGGACATAGATCAGTGTTTGAGTGTCCCTGAATTTAATCCTCAGTGCCAAAAAATGAAATAAAATAAAATAAAAGCATTGTATTAGCATAGGAAAGGATATAGACATAGACAGATGGAACAAAACAGAAATATCCATCTACAATCTGTTGATTCTCAACAATGGTGCCAAATCACTCATTAGAGAGAAGACATCATCTTCAACAAATGGTGTTGGATAAACTGGATATTCACATACAAATGATTGAAGCTGGACCCCTCTATCTCTTGAACAAAAATCAAGTCAAAATGGATCAAATATCTTTTTTGTTTAGTATATGGTAGATATACATAAATAGTGGGGTTTATTTTTATATGTTTATAAATGCATATGACATATTTTTTTTCCATTTCAATCCCCAGTACTATTCCCTTCTATCCCTCCTTCCTCCCCTCATTTTAATATAAAACATATTCAAACAGTTTTTTTTTAACTTGCAATTGTCCTTCACTATCCACAGGGGGATTTGTTCCAAGATTCATTGCGGATACTAAGCTCTGAGGATACACATGTCCCTCTCTAGAATGGTGTAAATTTGCATAAAACCTACAAACATCTCTTGTATGCTTTAAAGAATCTGTCGGTTACATAATACAACCTAAATGCTATGGAAATAGTTGTTATACTTTATTGTTTAGGGAAAAACAACAAGATAAAAAGGTTGTACATGTTCAGTAGAGGTGCAACAATAGTAGACTTATCCTTATAATACAAAAATAAGTCATGAGATGAGTAAATATTCAAATAACGAGTAATAGATAGAAACTGAAAATGTGTGAAGTGGCAGAGGCCACTGACAGGAATACCAACATATACCTTAGTTTTCATAGATTTACTGTACAAAGTGCACTTGTGTGATGCATGGCACATTCAAGTTCGTTTTTGGAACATTCTGGAAAAAACATTTTCAAATATTTTTTATTTATGTTTTACTGAATGTGTATTCAAACACACACACGTGTATATATACATATTCAACCATGAATATTTGAATATACATACATACATATACCAGATAATACTCCCCCAAATACTATTTTAATCTATTTAGATAGAACCAGCAATATTCTGGTTTAACGACCAACTTGAGGGTGGGGAGGTGGGCTGTGATCCAGTTTATAGAGTTTGCTTATTTCATTGGTTCAAATATGCCAATGTAACAGATTTTAAACCAGTAGTGGAACATGGCTGAACACTAACTTTGGAAGAGATGCACAATACTGTTACATGGTATTTTAACTATACAAACATGGTGAAGGATAAGTTTAATAGGTTTATTCTAGCTATATATAAATTTGGAATTCATTGTTATATATTCATGCATTAACAGTAAAGTTTGACCAATTTTATTTCATATTTCTTGCCTTTTCCCTACTCTTCTCCCTTCTCTTGTTCCTTGATTATACTACATTTCTCTCCTAGTTTTGAGACATTCATTTTTTCTCTATTTTCCACATATCAGGGAAAATATTTTCTGCATTTCTGAGTCTAGCTTACTCAGCATGACATCCTCCAGTTCAACCTGTTTATCAGAATGCAATAATTACATTCTTCTTTATGGCTGAGTAAAACTCCATTGTGTATCTATATACCACATATTCTTTATTTCTTCATCTATAGATGGGCACCTAGGCTGGTTGTATAATTTGACTATTGTTAATTGTGCTACTATAAGCACTGGTATGTATGTATCACTAAAATATGTTGATTTTTGTTCTTTTGGATAAATACCAAGGAATGAGTTCATTGGTTCCATTTCTAGCCTTTGAAGAATCTCAAAACTACTTTTCAGAGTGGTTGTACTAATTTGCAGTTCTACCAACAGTGCATAACTGTACATTTTCCCCCATATAACACCAATTATCATTAATTGTATCCTTTTTTTACTTATAAATATGATATTCTTTTGGAGGGGGTGCCAGGGATTGAACTCACGGGCACTCAACCTCTGAGCCACATCCCTAGCCCTCCTCCTTTTCTTGTATTTTATTTATAGACAAGGTCTGACTGAGTTGCTTAGCACCTTGCTGTTGCTGAGGGTGGCTTTGAATTTGAAATCCTCCTACCTCAGCCTCCTGAGCCACTGGGATTACAGGCATGCTTCGCTGTGCCTAACAAATATTATATCTTGGATGATAGTCATTTCACCTGTGTTGAGATGAAATATCAGTGTAGTTTTGATTTGTATCTCCCTGATTGCTAAAGATGTTGAACACATTTTTTTAATAGATTTGTTGGCCATTTGTTTTTCTTTTCTTTTTTTTTTGTTTGAGAAATGTCTAAATGGATATTTTTCATTTTTGTTTAGTAGATTATTAGTTTTTATGGTGTTAAGTTGTTGAGTTCTTTATATATTCTGGTGACTAATCATTTTTTCGAAGTGTCTGGCAAATTTTTTCTAACCTACTGTAGTCTCTTTCATCACCCTCACTTCTTTTCTGTGCAGAAGCTTTTTAATTTAATGCTATTCTACTTACTGATTCTTGACCTTGTTTATTGAGCTTTATAAGTCCTATTAAAGAAGTAAGCACCCTCAGCAATGTGTTGTAGTGTTGTCCTTTTATTTTTCTTCAAGCAGTTTCACTGTTTCTGGTCTAATTCTTAGGTCTTTGATTTACCTTGAATTGATTTGTGAAGAGCAAAAGATAGGAATCTAGTTTCATTCTTCTACAAAAGGATTTCCAGTGTTTGCAAGACCATTTGTTAAACAGACTATTGTTTTTTTCTGCATCATACACTTTTGGCACCTTTGTCTTGGATCAGGTGACTGCATTTATGTGGATTTATCTCTAACTCTTATTATAGTCCACTAGTCTTCATTTATTTTCTTATGCCAATGACATGCTGGTATTGTTACTACAGCTCTGTAGTGTAATTATAGATAAGAGATTGTGATGCTTCCAACCTTTGCTTTATTGATTAGGATTCCTTTGTCTATTCTGGGTCTTTTACATATAAATTTTAGGACTGTTTTTTTTCCAGGTCTGTGAAGAATATCATTGGTATTTTGATAGGGATTATATTGAATTTGTAGGTCACTTTGATGACCTGGATATTTTGATATTAATTCTACCTATCCATAAACATGGTATGTCTATTCATATCCTAAGGTCTTCCTCAATTTCTTTCCTGAGGGCTTTATAATTTTTATTGTACATGTTTTTCACATCCTTGGTTGGATTTTTCATTTTATTTCATTTTGAAGTTATTATAAATAGAATAGTTTACTTATTTTTTTCTTGGAAGATTCATTTTTGGAGATAAGGAAGTTATTAATTTTTCTATGTTGATCTCCTACCCTGCTACTTTGCTGCATTTGATTATCAAATCCAAAAGACTTCTGGTGAAGTTTCTTTGGTTCTCAAGGTATAAAATAATGTCATCAGCAAACAGAAAATTTGACTTCTTTTTTCTATTTGTACCTCTTTAATTTACTTCTCTTATCTAATTGCTCTAGATAAAATTTCAAGAGATATATTGAATAGGAGTATAGAAAATCCTTGTATTTTTCCTGATTTTAGAGAAAAAATTTTCTTTTTTCTTTTCTTTTTTTTTTAATATGAGTTGGCTTTGGGTTTTTAGTATACAGTCTTTAAGATATTGAGGTACATTTATCCTATCTCTTCTATTTCAGTATTTTTAATATTAATGTTGAATTCTGTCAAAGGATTTTTCTGCATCTATTGAGATGATCATGTTATTTTTGTCCTTCCTTTCTTTTTTTGTGGTGAATTACATTGATTGAAGTACATAAATATCATCATCCTTGCATCCATTGGATGAATCCTACTAGTTCATTGTGTCCAATCTTCTTCATGTGTTTCAGAATGTGGTTTACTGATATGTTATTAAGGATTTTTGCATCTATGTTTATCAGAGATATCAGTGTTGCATTTTTCTTTCCTTGGTGTATTGTCATCTATTTTTGATACTAGAATTATAATGGCTTCATGAAATGAGTTTGAAAGTGTTACATTCCTTCTTATTTCCTGGAATAAATTGAGGATGATTGTTTTTCTTTAAAAGTCTGCTAGAGCTCAACTGAGAATCCATCTGGCTAAGGAATTTTGTTGTTGTTGGCAGATTTCTTATTGAAGCTTCAATCTTATTGCTAGACATTAGTCTGTTTAGGCTTTCTATATTCACTTGGTTCAATTTGTATCAGTCACATGCGTTTACAAATTTGTCAGTGTCTGCTAGATTTTCCAATATTGAAATATAACTTTTCAAAATAGTCTTTAATGATCCTCGGTATTTCAGAAATATTTCAGTGATATCTCTTTTTGCTTCTGATTTTATTGAAATCAGGGTCTCATGTCTCATTTATTTGGTTAGTTTAGGTAGGGGTTCATCCATCTTATTTATCTTTTAAATGAACCAAATCTTCATCATATTGATCTTTTATATGTTTTTATTCTCTATTTTATGAATTTTGGCTCTGATCTTGTTTCCTGTCTTTTTTCTGGTATTGAACAGAGGTACAGCAGGACAGGGGCAGCAAGTGATTTCTATACAGAATGAGGAGGAGAAATTGCTTAAAGGAATAAAATTAATAATAAAATAGAGAACTAGAGGACAAGTGAACTTGACTATTGAAAGAGGAAGAGAGGAGAAAAGGAGTAACAAGAGATCAAAATCAAGAGCAAAAAAAAAAAAAAAAGAACAAAAAGTCAAACCAAAAAACATAATCAAAATACCTCACCCCAATGATGTCTAAACAAGTTGAAATAAACAGTTGAGGGGAAAAATTAAAAAAATAAGAATAGGCAAAAGTGATAAAAAAAATTCCTGCTTCTCAAAAGATGGTGGAATAGAGAGGTTACTTCCCTGCTGAATGTGTGACATAAAACCAAGAAAAGCAGACACGCAGCTTTTCGCCAAGGTGGGTAAATGAACAAGAATTAGGGCATAATTTACTGGAATTTAATAATGTACACTCAAAACAGATCAAGGACTCAGGAAATCAAATATAATAAAATAATGGGGAAAAAAATCTCAGCCCAAATCCATGCAGCAACTGCAGGCACAAGCCAAAACAATTCCTCTGTGAACAAAGTAAAGCAATAAGGTAATTAGAGGAACAACCATTCTTGGAAGGACTATACCCTAGAGTGAAAAAAAAAAAGCTTCCATCTCTTCTCATGGTGTGCTGAAGTCAGTATAAGGAACAATTTTTCAGCTGCAATGCAGGGCCAAACAGCTGGGGGACCAGATTTCTGGCAGACAAAATTCTGGCTCAGAAAATAAGCTGGGATAACCCACACTGCAAGATGGAGAGTGTGCCTAAGTGATTAGGAGAAAATCAAGTATGGATCAAGTTTACCCAGGGGAATACTGGTCATGGAAATCCAACTAGGTTCTCCCTCCACTTCCAATCCAGCTGCTTGCATAACCAGCTGGGAGAGAAGGAATTTGAAAGGGTTGAATTCAGAGACTCAATCAGTGACCAGGAATGTGGGGTCTGCAGGCAATTAATGGACTAAGAGAAGGCTTCTACCACATGAGTGGAATCCAAATGAGATTTCTGGGGTACAGTCTTTCAGTGTGGACCAGTTGATTTTAAATCTACAGACCAATTGGCATTCAACAGAGAGAATGGAGCATACCTAAGCCTACATTCCACCTCCAGGAGTTCCATTTCCAGGACTAACTCTCATCCTCACAACCCACCCACCCTGAGGGTGGAGTTAGCATCATTCTCCAGATATCCCCAACTAACTGCTGAGAAGAGAAGCTGAGAAACTTTTGAACTCCAAAGGAAACAATTGTTCCATTGTTCATTGAGATCCCTTATATTTTCTTTTTCACTTTTCTCTCATATTTCTACCATTTTTGAAACCTATTATTCTCATGCATTAATTTATTAAAGACTGGAGTGTCTGAATAGTATATTTCAATTTTGATTTGTGTTCTTTTATTTTTCTATTTTTAATTTTTAAAAATTTTTACTTTACATATATATATTTTCTCACTTATCTGTTTCTCTTGATTTACTATTTTTTTCCCTTAAACATCACCATTGATTATTCCCTGTTTCTCTCTTCCTATATTTTTGTTGCTTCTACCTTCTTTCATTTTTTTTTAAAAACATCACAACCTATACTACTTCTGTTCTCTCTTTGTCCACCATCTGAAATTGTAAACTCTTTTGCAAACTTACTGTTAATTTTATAGGAAATAAGTGAACACATCATTTATGTATATTGAGACAAAACTGTAGACACCATAGTAGGAACTATTTGGTTCAAGGCTACATTTTTTTTTTTGCATTGGTTGATGTTATTATTTGTCTACCCCTAAAAAGTGAGGTCCTGGAAATGTTCAGGGACACTGTATGTCTAAAGTGTAGAAATTGTACTGCCTATCATAAACACTGCTATATAGATAGACACATAATCATCATGGAAAAAAATATTCCAAATAAACCAAAATACAACAATAACATAATCCATTGCCACTACAATGGAAGAAATGTCAGAGAAGGAGATTAGAATGTATATAGTAAAATTGATCTGCAAAGTAAAGGACAATGTAAGAAGTGAAATTGGAGATAAAATTCAGGAGGTGAAAGATGACTTCAATAAAGAGAGATTCAGAGAAACAATCTAGCAGAAATACTAAAAATGAAAGGAACCATAAGCCAATTATAATTTTAATGGAATGTATCACCAACAGAGTAGACCACTTGGAAGACAGAATTTCAGGAAATGAAAACAAAATATATAATCTTGAAAATAAAGTTGATGATGGAGAGAAGATTTTAAGAAACCATTAATAAGAAATTCCAAGAAATATGGGATAACCTGAAAAGACAAAATTTAAGATTTATCAAACTACATGAAATCTTAGAGATACAAATGAAAGAAATGCACAATCTTTTCAATGATATAATATCAGGAAAATTTTCCAAACCTAAAGAAAGAAATGGAAAATCAAATAAAGGAGACGAATACCTGAAATACACAAATTGCAACAGATCCACACCAAGGCATATTATTATGAAAATGCCTAAGAGAGAACAAAAATAGAATTTTAAAGACCTCTAGAGAAAAATTATAGGTCACATATAGAGGAAAAACAATCCAAATCTCAGTTGATTTTTCAACCCACTCAAAGCTGGAAGTTCTTGAAATAATATATACTAAGTTCTGAAAGAAAAGTGATGCCAACCAAAAATTCTATACCTAGCAAAATTAAGCTTCAGATTTGAAAATGAAACAAAACCTTCTGTGACAAATAAGGTAGACATTCATATCTAGAAGGCCTGAACTGCACAATATTCTAAACAAAATATTTCATGAAAATAAAAATTTTTTAAAAAGTGATAACCAATAATGGGAGGAACTACTTTAAAGAAATAGTTAATCAAAGGAGAAAATAATTCAAATTAAAAACCAGAAATAAATCAAAATGACTGGGAATACAAATACAATAATAACCTTGAGTGAAAATGGCCTAAATTTGTCAATTAAAAGAAATAGATTCTCAGATTAGATATGAAAATAAGACCCCAAGAATATTGTGTCTCCAATACACTTACCTCATAGGCAAAGACATTCACAGACTGAAGGTGAAAGGATGGGAAAACACATATCACTCACATGGATCTCATAAACAAGCAGGGGTTTCTATTCTCATATCAGATAAAGCAGAATAGAAGCAAAAGTTATTCCGAGGAAGAAAGAAGGACATTTCATGCTGTTTAAAGAAATTATACTCCAAGAAGACATAATAATCATAAATATCTATTCCCCAAACAATGGAGCATATACATATACACATATCAAACAAACCTTTCTCAATTTCAAGAATCAAATAGACCACAATGCAATAATACTGCATGACTTTAACACATCTCTCTCTCCACTGAATAGATTGTCCAAACAAAAACTAAACAAAGAAGCCATAGAAGTTAATAATACAATGATTTAGACCTAACAGACATATATATCAAATACACTTTCTTCTCAGCAGCACATGGATCCTTGTCTAAAAGTACCCTTCTCTACAATAGACTAAATCTTATACAACAAAGCCAAAAAAAGTATGTATATGTGTATAGAGATAATACCTTGCATTCTATCAGATCATAATGAAATGAACCTAGAAATCAATGAAAAAATTAAAAGTAGGAGCTATTCTAACAAATGGAGACTAAGTAATATGATATTGGATAGCCCATGGATAGCAGAAAAAATCAAGGATAAAATTAGAAAATACTTAGAAGTAAATGAGAATAGCAGCAGAACACATATATATATATAAACCCCTAGAATAGTATGAAGGCAGTTCTAAAAGGAAAGTTGATTGCATTGAGCTCATTCATTAAAAGAATTAGAAAGTAACCAAATAAATAACCAAATATTACATTTTAAAGCCCTAGAAAAAGAAGAACAAATCAACAACAAAAGCAGTAGAAGACATGAAATAATTAAGATGAGAGCTGAAATCAGTGAAATGAAAACAAAAGAAACAATTCAAAAAATCAACAAAACAAAAAGTTTGTACTTAGAAAAAATAAATAAATTGATAAACCATAAGCCATGCTAATGAAGAGAATGTGAGAGAAAAACTCAAATTACTAAAATTTGTGTTGACAAAGAAAATATCACCTTGGACATTACTGAAATAGGATAATTAGAAATTATTTTGCAAATTTATACCCCAATAAAGTAGAAAATCTGGAAGACATCAACAAATTTCTAGAGACATCTACCTGAACTGAATCAGGAGGACATACACAATTTAAGCAGGTCATTGTGAAGCAATGAAATAGAAGACACCATCAAAAGCCTACCAACTAATAAAGCCAAGGACCAGAGAGATTCTCAGTCAAACCTTCAAAGAAGAACTAACACAAATTACTCAAATTACTCCATGACTTAGAAAATGAAGGAATACTTCCAAACTCATTCTGTGAAGTGAGCATTACCCTGATATTCAAACTTTAAAAAGATACATCAAGAAAAGTAAATTTTATACCAATATTCTTGTTGAACATGGATGCAAAAAATATTTTTTAAATCCTAGAAAATCATATACAAACATATAATAAAGAGCTAGTATATTATGATGAAGTGGGGTTCATCCAAGGAATGCAAGCTTGTTTCAACATATGGAAATGAATAAATGAAAATCATCACATCAAAAGACTTAAAGACAAGAATCACATGATTATATCAATAGATGCAGAAAAGCATTCAACAAAATATAGCATCCATTAATGTTCAAAAACCTAGAAAAACTAGGGATAGAAGGAACATATCTCAACATTGTAAAAGCTATATACGCTAAACCCAAGGGCAACATGATTCTAAATGATAAAAAAAAATGAAAACATTCCCTCTAAGAACTGAAGCAAGACAACGGTACCCTTGTTTACCACTTCTATTCAATCTTGTCTCTGAAAATCTAGCCAGAGCAATTAGATAGATGAAAGAACGTAAATAGATTCAAATAGGAAAATGAAATCTCAAACTATCCCTACTTCCCAATGACATAATTCTATATTTCGAAGACCCAAAAATTTCCACCAGAAAACTTCTAGAACTCATAAATGAGTTCCTTTAAGTAGAAGGATATAAAATTAACACCCATGAATCAACTGCATTCCTATACATCAATGATGAATCCATTAAAAGAGAAATTAGGTAAACTATTCCACTCACCATAGTCTCAAAAAAAAACTGGGAATCAGTTTAACAAAACAGGTTAAATACCTCTACAATTAAAACTATATAACACTAAAGAAAGACATTGAAAAAGACCTTAGATGATGAAAAGATCTCCCATGCTTTTGCTAGGCAGAATTAACATTGTTAAAATGGTCATACTATTAAAAGTGCTATACATATTTAATACAATTCTTATTAAAATCTCAATTACATTCTTCATGGACACAGAAAAAGTCATCATGAAATTCATTTGGAAAAACTAGAGACCCAGAATAGCCAAAGCAATCCTTAGCAAGAATAGTGACACAGAAGGCATCACAATACTAGATCTTAATATATACTACAGAGTTATAGTAATGAAAATGGTCTGGTATTGGCAACAAAACAGACATATATATCAATGGTACAGAACAGAAAACACAGAGAAACTCACATAAATATAGTTATCTCATGTAAGTCAAAAATGCCATAAACATACATTGGAGAAAAAAAAGCCTGTTCAACAAATGGTGCTCAGAAAACTGGAAATCCATATGTGGCAAAATGTCATTAAACCACTATCTCTCACCATGCACAAACCTTGACTCAAAGTAGATCAAGGACTTAGGTATTAGAACATATACCCTGTGCCTAACAGAAGAAAAAGTAGGCCCAAATCTATATCATGTTGGCTTAGAAACTTACTTCCTTAATAAGACTCCTAACGTGCAGGAAGTCAAATAAAAAATCAATAAATAGGATGGTTTTGAACTAAAAAGCTTCTTCACAGCAAAGGAAACAATCAAGATGAACAGAGAGCCTACAAAATAGAAGAAACTTGTTGCCACCTGCACCTCAGGTAGAGCAAAAAACTTTATTATATGTAAATAACTCAAAAAACTTAGTACCAAAAATATATAACCTAATCAATAAATGGGCTAAGAAATTGAAGAAACACTTCAGATAAGAAGAAATACAATAAGTCTACAAATGTATGAAAAAATGTTCAACATTTTTATCGATTAGAGAATTGCAATTTAAGAATACACTGAGATTTAATCTCACTCCAGTCAGAATGGCAATTATCAAGAATAAAAAGTTGGTAAATGTTGGTGAGGGTATGGGGAAAATGGCTCACTCATACATTGCTGGTGGTACTGGAAATTGTTGAAACTACTATAGAAAGCAGTATGGAGATTCCTCAGCAAACTTGGAATGGAACCACAACTTGAACCAGTTATCCCACTCCTTGACATTTACCCAAAAGACAAAATCAGCATACTACAACGATGCAGCCACATCAATGTTTATAGAAGCTAAATTCACAATAGCTAAACTATGGAAGCAACCTAGGTGCCCTTCAACAGATGAATGGATAGAGAAAAGGTGGTATCTGTACACCATGAAATATTATTCAGCCTTAAAGAAGAATGAAATTATGGCATTTGCTGGTAAATATGTGGAGCTATCATGCTAAGTGAAATAAGCCAATCCCACAAATCCAAAGGCCAAATATTTTCAATATTTTCTCTGATATGCAGATACTAATTCACAATGAGGTGGGGTTAGAGAAGAATAGAAGTACTTTGGGTTATACAAAGGGGAATGAAGAGAATGGAGGGGGAATTGGAATAAAAAAAATAGTTGAATGAATCAGACATTACTATCCTACGTGCATATATGATTGCAAACCAATTTCTACATCATGTAAAACCAGAAGAACGAGAAGTTATACTGTAAGTATGTACAATATGTCAATATACATTCTACTATAATGTATAACTAATTAGAACAAATAAAAAGTAATAAAATTTAAAGAAAAAAATACACAACATATATTTTATATTTCATGTATGTATATATGTGTCAAAAAAACACATACACATACAAATATTCACATCCATGCTCAATGGACAACAGGGAATAGAAAAAATAGATGAAGGAGTTGTGTTTATTGAGATGGTCAAAATTATTGACAAGAATTAATGTACACTACCAATACCATACCATCCTTATTGATTTCTTCTTAGGCTGTGTACACCTTAGAGAAAGGGATAAGTACATTAAACCTGCTCCTTTGAGTTGCTCACTAAGCTGTCAGTTGGAGTGGCCTGCAACCAAGACTTGTTGACATGTTTCTCAGTTTCCCTTCTTGCTAATTTAAGTTAGAGCAGAATGGAAATCAGTGGCAATTGGAGTGTTTCTATGCCAGCTAGGTAGATTCACTCCCAAGGTGGGGCTAATGCATAGTTCTAAATGTTAAGTAAATTCTGGCAACTTATGTGTAGTTCCAACCAAACTTTTGAACATTGGAATGGGGTATCTGTTCTAGAGAATACAGCCCTATTTACCCTATTGCCAGGTAGATGTCATCTCTGCTGGGCATCCAGACCATTGGTTGGGGACCTCCAAGAGCTCCACACTTCCTGTAAAGTGAACATCTATCAGCTCTTCTTGCACATTCCATTGCCCATAATATGGTTTTCACAGGTTCAGCCACGGAGTTCATTTCATATGCCCACTCCAGTTTCTGGGTTCTCTCTAGCTAATTCCACAAGCCACAAAGGGAAAGTGATCAGAATTCACTAATTATCTCCAACCTTTGTACCCAGGGCACAATCTCCAATGTGCCCACCTGAGTTGCTCTGTACCAGTAGGACTCTAGACCAGGCACATACACAACAGGTGGATAATGCTTGCTATGAATTTCTGGTCTCCTGAAGTAGAAAGCCACTGTATGGCTTCCCAGGAAAGGTCTCTGCTTAAGATTTCTACTCTCTAGTGAAGAAACTCGGAATATCCCTCACATATCAGTTCACAACACTGCCTCTGGGTCACTCTAGTTTATTTGGCCCATTACTCCATGGGATCCTGGTGCCAATTTTTCTGTGCAGATTCAGCCTTTCTGATTGTGTTGTCCCACCCCTCTACTGTGTACTGCCACCATGGCACTGTCAGCTGGATTTGTGAGATATTCTTTCCTGCCTCATTTTCAAAGTACATAAAGCTCTGTCTCTTTAATTTAGATGTTGAAATTTGATGTATTCTCTCTGATGCACCCCCCACTGGAAAGCACCATTCCACCATTCTTATTGCCTGGATTCTGAGCCATGGAACAACTGGAAATTATACACTTCCTTTACTCTACCATCTTGTCTCTTCTGGATAAAGAGTCTTGATGTTATGTCCTGAAACTCCTAGATGCAAACGGGAAACAATTCAAGATATTTGTACGGAAATTATTTCAAGGCTACAACCCCAAAAGCAAAAGGATGAAAAGAAAAAATTGACAAATGGAATTACATATTCTCTAAGCTTCAGGATAGCAAAGGAAATAATCAACTTGCTAAAGAGATAACTTACCAAACAAAATGAAATGCTTGCCAGTTTTTCATCTGACAGAGGATTAACTTCCTAAATAAAAAAAGAACACAAAAACTTGTAAAAATTTAAATAATCCAATTTAAAATTAAGAAATCCTCTGCATATATACTTCTCAAATATTACAAATAGCCAATAAATTTCTGAAAAAAATGCTTAATATCATTAACTATCAAAAAGATGTAAATAAAAGCTACAATGTAATACCACTTCACCTCAGTGGAATGACTATTATAAAAAGACAAAAAATAAAAAATTCTGGTAAGGAGTTAGAAAAAAAGGAATTCTTATACACTTTTAGTTAGAATGTAAACTCTTATAGCCACTCTGAAAAACTATATAGGGATTATTTTAAAAACTAAAAATAAAGCTACTATATGATCCTGCTATCCCATTCTTAGGTATCAATGCAAAGGAAATGAAGTCAGATTACAAAAAAAGATGCCTACATGACCATGATTATTGTGGCATTAGTGACAGTGGCTAAGATATGGAATCAGTCTTGGTGTTTATCAATAGATGAATGGACACTGGAAATATGGTACATATACATCTTGAACTATTATTCAGGCACAAAGAAAACTGAAACATATCATCTACAGGAAAATCAAAGGAACTGGAGATCATCTTGTCAAATGAGATAAGCCACACATAGAAAGACAAGAACTACATGTTTCTGTTTTTTGTTTTTTGTTTGTATGTGAAAACTAAAATCTAAAAAGAAAGTAGAATACTGATTTCTAGGGACTCAGAAGGATGCCAGGAAAGGGGTTTCAGTTGGATAAATAAATAATGAAGAACATATGCATTGATATAATTACATGCATTGAAAGATCACAGTGAATCTCATTAGTAAATAAAATCAATGTGTTAATAAATAAATAAATATATATATATATATATATATATATATATATATATATATAATTTTGCCAAATGACTAAAAAGGCTAACAACCTTTTCTCTTTGAATAAGCTAACAATACCAAATTGTAATACCATCCCTACTGATATCATTGCTTCTTGGAACTAATTTGAATATTTTTAAATTGTCATAAATATGTATCTGACTTTGACTAAATTAGTCATCTAACTCAATTTTAGTAATAAAATCTATTTAATAATATATTGTTCCTTTGCCCTTGAAAAATAGATTTTAATGTAATCTTCATTCTTTCCTGTTACTTTATTGCTCTTGTATTATCTCCCAATAGAAAAAAAAATAGCTTCAAATAACAAAATAGTTCAGAAAAGTATATGTATATATTTGAGTGTGTGTGTGTGTGTGTGTGTGTATTTTAATGACTAAGAGACAAATATTGGTAATAGTGGCAATGCTACCTTCTCTATTCCCCCCTCTCTCCATATATATAAAAATGTATTTCATATATATGGAGAGAAATTATATATATATGAATCTATATATACACACACACACATACATATGAGAGATGAGAGAGAAAGAGAGCTGAAATGTACTTCTATTTTGCAATACTATTTAATATTCAAGGTAAAATTTTGGGGGGTTTTATTTTGTTTTCATTTTTATACCCAAAAAGTAGCTAAATTCTATTACAAGCAAGATTACTTTGTATGTTACATAATGAGTTTTCTTAGATTTGAAAAGTATTTAAAATTGAATAAAGGCAACTATGCCCTAACAGCCCTCCATGCCCCAAAAGCATAGTTCCAATTAACCAGGAACTTGTGTACTATTAGCTCCCAGCTCTGATGTGTGTGTTCTCAGGGATAGTCTTTTCTTCAATCGCCTTGTCTGACTCTGATCAACAGCCTCAGGTCAGTAATCATCATCATTCTATTAGGAAAGGCACTTCTTCTTCAATATTCCTTCTAGTTCTGCCTGACAGGTATCCACCATCTTTTTCACATTTGTCCAGGTTTAGACTAAGCCACAGCATACTGTATTTCAAATGGTTTTGCACTAATAACTAATTGACTATATGCTTTCCTAAGGCAATAGCCTACATATAGCCTACAGTCTTCAATCACTTTGCTTACCTGATGCTATTTCCTGGTCTCCTACTTATGATGTTGCTTGTTATTTTGTCCTGACTAGAATGGCTGCTCAGGTGCTCATTTGCCTGGAGGGCTTATATTCTTGCTTTTTCTGCTCCTGCTTTAACGTGTCTTATTTATCTCCTCAGTACTTATTTACTACTCATTCTTCAGAGCTACTCAGGTTTCCTCAAGCAATCTCTAATGACCCTAGGGCACTGTCCCAATTGTAACTTTAGGTTTATTTGTGTGATTATTTAATAAATGACTCACCACCCTCACTTGACTGTTATCTTCATGACAGCACAGTTTTCTTCTGCCTTTTCTTAGGTTTTTTATCTGTTGCATGTTCTACTATGAAGGTTTAGAAATGTAGATTGAATTAGGAAGTAAATGAATACAAATTCTGCTAAGTTAATAGAACTAAATGTTGCTTCTATATGAGTGCCACGCAGTCCAGATGCAGCAAAATAACCAGGGAGTGACTAGGAACTTGTGTAGATTGATACAGCAGGAGTAGGAGCCGTTTATTGTAGGACAGGAGGGGTATATATACATTACACACAGCTTATCTTAATTAACATAAACTAGATACAGCAGTCAACCAATAAGGAATCTCCACACTTAATGGCTCGCTGGCGTTACTTCACAAACCAATCCCTCTGGCAAAATGCCAGGCGTCATCTTGACTTATTTACAGACCCTAACATATGAGTAACATCTATACTTTTATAAACAACAGTCTCTCCTTTTGTACTATTTATTAGGGACAAAGAATATGATTCTACTCCATGCATCTACTATAAACAGGCAGTAGTAGCTGGGTGCAGTGGTGCATGCCTGTAATCCCAGCGGCTCCAGACTCTGAGGGAGGAGGATCACGAGTTCAAAGCCAGCCTCAGCAAAAGTGAGGGGCTAAGCAAATCTTGTCTCTAAATAAATCTAAATAGATCTGGGGATGTGGTTCAGTGGTTGAGTGCCCCAGAGTTCAATCGCTAGTACCCTCCAAAAGAAAAACAAAACAAAACAAAAAACAGGTGGTAACTGTGCTGGACATTTTACAGATAATGTCTTTTTATATTTTTATATGAAAAAATGATAATTTGATTGAAGAGCTTTCCAAGATCATAAATATAGTAATAGATTTGAACCTAATTGTATCTGAAATTTGAAGTGATACTTTAAATATGCATTATATCATATTTTGAATAAGAAAATATATTTAATAAAAGTGTATACCAAAGTATTCTTAGCAAAATTTTTTGAAAGTAATACTTGTATGAACTTCAGATTAGTTCCACTTTTCTCTCTAATTTAAATAACAGAAATAAAATAAAAACTTTTTTATGATTATATGTCACAAAAAAAAATAGAAAGAAAAAAAAACTGAACTTTGAATTTGCACAGGTCAGCACTTCACAGAGTGCTGGAACCCAGTGATAAATTGACTCAGGTGTCACAGCTTCCAGAGGCCACACTCCTGGCTCTTCACTCAAGCACTTCAAATTGAGGATCTGCTCTGTTTGATAATTTGAGGTTCCAGGTAAGATAGTTCTTAGGAAAACGAAACAATTCTACCCCTACTAAATAAAAGTCACAACAGCTTGAAATTTTGAAACCAAAAATAACTAGATCAATAAGATAGGAAATAGACTTTGAGTTCTACAAATTCTTTCTGAAAGGACACATCTATAGCTAAAATCGAGGAGAAATGAATTCCTCCATCAATATGAGAAGAGAGGGTCCCGTTCTCTAAAGAAAGAAACTGACTGAACAGAAGGCTGCAGAAGGAAGGCCTTCCAGAAAAGCCTTATCCAAAGGAAACTTTATTCCAATGGGAACACTATATTTAAGATTTCCTTGGCTCAAGGAACAGTTGCAGAAAGAAGCTGAAAGGCTCCGGTCCCGTCCTTTCTATTGGAAGCCAGGCAATCTAGGACAATTTGTTTTCTCTCCCTGCAGAAAGATTTCTTAAAAATAAAACTGAAGAATTACTTCACAGCATTTAGTAGTTACTAAAACATCTAATGCACATAAAAATGTTATATATTGTTATTGATAGACACTGCAAGTTGGCTAATTCATTAGCAACAGCAACAAAAACAGTATTTTAAGAAAGTATTTGCTCTCCAGTGAGCCACCTGGCTAGACTTGATGGGGGTTTACAAAGAAGCCTGAGACATATCCAGATCATCCAGATATATATCAACAACTTGGGAAAAGAACCCAGGAAACAGAATGGAGACTTGTAAAAAGCAAACAGATATACTTATAGTCTGAAATATTAAATCAATGACCACAGCATTATCAATCAGGGGAAAAAAATTATTGCTACTGATAAATGAGAGAAAAACAACCCAACTAGAATCTCTGGAAATAACAGCATATTGGATCTACCTACATTTATTTCTTTTTATGCTGCAGAAAAAAACAATAATGGTTCTGTTTGTTCCATTGACTGTCTATATGTACACATTGTAGCTATTTTCCCCTTGTGGTACCTAATCTTTTATTTTAAAATTTATGTTTTGACATACTTTCTACAAAGTTGTTCTTTCTATAGTCTCTCAAACATCCTGGGTAAAACCCTGTAACTGTGATTTTCATCAGGACACAGAAACACAGAAAGTGACATTCATCAAGGAAGGCCACACAGTACAAAGTGAGACAATCCCAAATCTTCAGAATTTAATTTCCTGATCATTAGCTGAATTTGTGACTTTTATTCCTTCTCAAGAGTTGTTCCTTATTGGCCCAAAAGAAACTCTTTCTTTCCTTTTTTAAACTTTTTCAAAAATGTATTTTCAATAGACTACTACACACAAACAAATACACAGGCAGTTTTACAATTGTAAACCCTCAGATTTGCTAGTGAATGCTCAATTAACTGCACAACCCATACTTGCCCTTGGCAGTAAAATGACTCCTCCTGCCTTAATAATACTTGCTCAATTCACCACTAACAATGTGCAGCTTAGAAACTTCAGTGTAGTGTTACACATCAGATGGCTTCTAGCACTTTGATACCCTATGGTTGTTTAACTGTCCATGTAATGTCCATAATAAAAATTAAATTTTAATTGGCACACAGAGACACAATTAATAGCAAAACTGAAACTTATTTGCAGGCTCTAGAGTCCCAGTCTCAACTCTTAAGCCAATCTCTGCTTGGCTATAGTTTGTCCAGTCAGCTTCTTTGATGACATCGTATACGAGGTTGTTTTCTCATGGGTGAGGAGAATGAAACTTGATATTTGGTACTTGGGGGCTTCAGATGGTACAGAGGGCCTGGTGCAGAGCAGCATGGGAGCCACAGGTGACGGTGACTGCAAATGGGCTTGGGAAGGATAGACAAACCAGAAAAGAGATATACTTAGATATTTAAGTTGGTCTACGTATACAAGAATGCAAAAGGGGACAAAGTTCACTGGTCAGAGCTTTATTCCGCCATTGATTTTCTCTGCCAGTTCCTCTCAGCTCATTGATTTCCATTGCTGATTGAGTCGTGTTCATCTGCTGCTAGGAGGTCATTTCATTCCCCTTTTGCTCATTTTTTTCTGCCTACCCGGCACTCCTCCACATGTCCATGTCACTTCTACTAATCTCAATTGTCTGCTGTCAACAGAGTGATATACTTTATGCACAATGGGCCATGAGATTTAGGGTGGACAGTTCAGGCATCCACTGCATAAAACTTAAATAGAACATTACCACAGTTCTACAGTACTCTGCAGTCATTTTGTTTTGTTTTGTTTTTATTTCCTCTATGTCAAAATTAAATGTATGTCATGAGAGTGGTCCCAGTGGTCATACGGCAATTGCCCCTAAGCTTGTCAGAAGGGAATAATGCCCTGACCTTCTGAAAACAGATGATACCATGAAGCTAAGAGTCTCAAACTAACAACCTCCTTAAGGTCACAGTGGTCTCTTTTTCATGCCACACTCTCCAGAAGCTCTTTCATTTGGCAGCCATGTGAAATCTTATTTTTACAGAAAACTGGTCAACAGGTGGAAGAAATAACTGTTTTTTTTCAAGGATGGTAGCATTTTGTATAATGTTTCAGAAATTTTGATTCCATTTTCTAGGAA
The DNA here is from genome assembly GCF_052094955.1 of Ictidomys tridecemlineatus. Taxonomy (NCBI): domain Eukaryota; kingdom Metazoa; phylum Chordata; class Mammalia; order Rodentia; family Sciuridae; genus Ictidomys; species Ictidomys tridecemlineatus. The sequence continues at coordinate 153,573,175 of NC_135480.1, read as the reverse complement.
TCCATTTCAAAATACAGCTAAGTATTTCACAAGACTGTGAACTAAGACTTACACATCTTAATTCAAGGTGTTTTGTAATCACAGACCCAATCTTTAGGAAAACAAAACCGGTTGGAGTTTTATGTGATGCAAATTCTAAACACATTAGAGACCAGGCAGGCTGTATTCATTGCAAGTTTAAAATTATAAACATATCCACAAAGAAAACAAGAAAATTTTCTCTAAGACCACAGAATAACTGCCTCTAATAAGAATGTTTTCGGGTTTATTTCAACATTGAGGATTATGCCTTTGAATTTTTTATGCCGTTTGAAGATGTGATTTACTTTGTATTTATATTTGGTAATTGGCAATACAGGTTTCAGTTTTAAAATTTATTATGCAACACTCAACAAGACTAACAATATTAAATACTAATCAACTTTTAATAAGAATTACAAATGTTACCTCCTTGCTCAAGACAAGAAAGGCAATCACTGCAATCAATCAGGCAGTCTAATCAATTTTCAAAATGAAATTAACCATGCATCACGTCAGAAAAAAAAAATTGAAGAATAGTGTACTATGTCTTTGCTACAGAAGGAGATCATCTTAGTTTTAGGAAACATTAATAGGATATTTAGTCTCTGCATGATCTATTTATTCTGAGGAGTTTTCAGTGGGTTATAAGATTTATTCTTGTAAGCCTTTTACTGTCTTGAAAGTGGATTACAGAATCAATAGATAATACTTATTAGATGATAATAATATAATAAAATAATAATAATAATGTTTTTCTACTTTAGTCCATCTATAAGTTATAACAGGAATTGAACCTGAATTACACCAACACAAATCTACTTTTAAATTTGTTTAAAATGCAGAAGAATTTAACAGACAGGCATATTTTATGAAAACAAAGATTCTTGTAAATAAGAGAATTATTTAAACTGCTTCCCTAACAAGTAGGTTTTTTATAGAGTTTTAAAATAAGTTTTCTCAGATAATGTCATCTTACATAAAGGTGAGTCATCCAATTTATTCAACCAATATAGAATGCAGGACCAACTTGTGCCAAGCAATATGCTGGGCACTGGCAACATCAATAGAGACAAATTCACAGACAAATTTAAGGAACTCAAGTCCCATGAACGACACAGTCACAAAAAAAAAAAAAAAAAAAAAAAAACAGAATACAAAACAAGTTACTAAGTACAATGGTTGCAAAGAAATTGTACATAGCTGCCTGGTTGGTGAGTGTCAATTCTGGACACATTTCACAGGTAACTAGGTTGGATTTGTTAATAAAATAGTAATTATTATTTTTAAAAATTGACTTTTGTTAAATAATTATTAAGTTCTAACTGTTCTATATATTTTATATGCATGTACTTTTATTATCACATAACATGTGTGTGCTTACTATTGAAATTATACTTAATTTATTTTAAGAATTAGAAAATTTGAAGTTCAGAAGGTTTGGCTAACTTGTGCCTAGTCCACAATTACTAAATGGTGAACCTGGTGTAACAAATAAAACATTTGTTCTTGAAGTCACCTGAATATTTAACTGCTTTGCTGAGACAAACTTAGCTTGAAAGGTCAAAAGCCCCATTTAATTTAGCCTTTCATTTGAACCACAAGTCCATGTGGAAGACCCCCAAATTCCACTTATCATCATTTGCAAATTACTAAACAGTGTCTTAACAGCGTGATACATATTTTAAATGAGCTATTTTATTAGCAAAAATACAAAGATGTTTGAATTTTCCATTGACATTAATGTAGCTAAATTCCTTTGCATAAAAATTATGCCTTACTGAAGCTATATGCTTTATATAGAATTTTATAAAAGAGGAGTTTTAAATAAGAGAGCAAATACTTGATGGCAAATCCAATGTTCTCTAATAAGTATACACACTTGACACCACAGTACTTGAACAATAACAAACAATGACCACTTTTACATGATGTGAAGATACTTTTTCACAAAAGCACCTGTTCTTGGTATTGAATATGCTTCTCAAAATCAGTGAGGTGTGCAAACCTAGAGCACTCAAAAATCCCTTAAAATTACTCCTAAATATTTTCTTAAGCTATCATTTTATACAGAGAACCATTTTTCAATGATGTGATTATTTTGAATATACAGTCATAGACACAAAGAATAATGCAGCATAAAACACTTGGTAAAGAAGAGAGAGATAAATAATATTTGGACAGATCATCTCAATCACTCTCAGTGTCAACTTTCACATCATTATCCCCATTTATTCAGATAGGGACCATTGCATGGCAAAGGTTAATGGATAAGCCAGAGTGAGTTTTCATGGGAGCCATGATTCATACCAAAAAATTACGATGCTGAGCTCCATACATTACTTTCAAAATAATATTGCTTTCAAAATTGTTTGAAATTAATAGGAACATTTAGAGTCATTTGCAAGACAAAACTGAGCTTTTATGTTTCCATAATAAAATCCAGACATGAAAGATCTTACATCTGAACAAGTATGTGATATATATTTATATACATATATAAATGTAAACACAAATATACATACACATGTATAAATATGAATTGTTTTCCTCTATTCTCTATGCTCTTCAGATTTCTGCCTCTCAATATTAGGTATTACATTTATAAGGAAAAGTGTAAACACCTAGCAAGCCTATTCATGTTCTGTCTCTTTGCCTTTCCTCTGCACTAGAGGTAACTGCAGCACCAAGAGACACAATAATAATTCACTGAGGTAGCTAGTCTCTGTCTGTCTGTCTATCTGACCCTTTCTCTTTCCTGGGTTATTGTTAGTGACATTAACATATGCTCAAATCCTCCCCCAAACCTCTTGTTGTTTTCCATCTATCTTAACACATATTGCTTTTCAAAAAAACATAAATAGATAGATAGATAGATAGATAAATTGATAGATAGAAACATATATAAACTCACCTGTATGCCCTTTAATGAGCCCAGAGCATTGCCCTACATCAGCAAAGCCCTTACCATAATCATGGTTACATTTTATGGTGGAGACAGAATATAAAGAAATTAACCAGTAAATGATTTCACTTAAATGGGTATTTAAAAAATGTCTGTGAATAGTATGAAGCTACATAAGTGTTCAGGGAATAATGAAGAAGGGAGTTATTCCCCTACCAGAGAAAGCTTTTCTTAAAAAGTATATTAAAACAGATTCACATGGAAAAAAAAATAATGAGCCTCAAGGAGTTTGCTTGGAGCAATATTCTAGAAATAAAAACAAGTCCCTTGGGCTGGGAATGTGGCTCAGGCGGTAGCGCGATCGTCTGGCATGCGTGCGGCCTGGGTGCGATCCTCAGCACCACATACCAACAAAAATGTTGTGTCTGCCGAGAATTAAGAAATAAATATTAAAAATTCTCTCTCTCTCTCTCTCTCTCTCTCCTCTCTCACTCTCAAAAAAAAAAAAAACAAGTCCCTAAATCAATAAAACTTAAAATGCAAAAATGACAACAATCAAGAAGTCTTTGAGACTATTAAGTACCTTACTGAGAATAGAGGTGGGAAACTAAAGGCAAGGTTGCTTTGACATTGGTGGAATTGAATAAATAGATCTGTGATGTCTTTATTAGGTTAAACATACCTAAATATCCAAGGTTAAATATCAAAAACAACTGTGATAGATGAACCTAGTGCTCACAGGAAAGGTCTGACCTTGAGATATAAACCCAGGAATTTTCAGTCTCTTGATGAATTGTGAAACTAGGAATAGGAAGAGATCACAAACAAAAGATATGTAAATAAGGATAATGTGTGAACTAAGAAAATTATTAGGAATATTTCAAACTTGAGAGGAAGAACAATGGAAGTGGAAATGTAAAGGGAAATTGAGAAGGAGAATGTGGCATATGAATACAGTTAGGTGAGACACATTAGAAGTCAGATTAAAAAAAAAAAAAAAGTGTCCCAAGAAAGTGGGCTATGCAATCATGCCATATGCAACTACTAAGTTAAATAAATATGAATAGTGGCTGCTGGGCTTGATGTAAAATTTAATGGGTCATCTTGATCAAACTAATGTTAGTACATGATGACACAGCCCCATGGAACAGGCAATAAAGTGAAAGACTAAAAAGGGAGAGAAATTAATGATATAGAAAAAGTTAAGGGGGCTGGGGATGTGGCTCAACTGGTAGCGCGCTCGCCTAGCATGCGTGCAGCCCGGGTTCGATCCTCAGCAGCACCACATACCAACAAAGATGTTGTGTCCGCCGAGAACTAAGAAAATATAAATAAATGTTAAAATTCTCTCTCTCTCTCTCTGTCCCCTGCCCCTCATTCTCTCTTTAAAAAAAAACAAAAAAAAACAAAAAAAAAAAAAAAAAAAAAAAAGAAAAAGTTAATAGTACATTTAAAATGTAAGAATATTTCAGACCCATGAGAAATTAACCAAGGTCTTGTGAGAAGACAGAGAGAAGATGCAAACAACTATAGTATTAAAAACCATAGAATAGGGGTTGGGGCTGCATCTAAGTGGTGGAGTGCATACCTCGCATGTGTAAGGCACTGAGTTCAATCCTTAGCACCACAGAAAAATAAATAAATAAAGATATTAAAAAAGAAAACTAAGTAGAGCTTTTTTTTAAAAAAAAAAAAGAGAACATCTATAGACACAACATTTTAATTCAAGTAATAAAGTAATATTGGCATGGGAACATAAAATCCATGAAGAAGAGTTGGAGATATAGATGAATCATAATTTTGTGAAACTAGGAATAGGAAGCGACATTACTTAATTAAATTTGTGTATATGTGCATTTATCCATACAGGTGTGCATTAGCTAACTGGTTGGAAAGTAAATTAGAATGACTTTCCTCACAGTAAACTTGCACATATAGCAGATGAATTTTTGAGCTTCCTTTAGAGAGTCTCAAAAAATAAGGCATATGAAAAAACAGTGCTGGTATATGTATATGTGAAGATCTAGGTGAACATCACTGAAAACATGGATAACACAGGAATCCCATGTAACAATTTCAAATAAAGTCTGGTTATATGACAGCAGTGTAGATAAACATTAGTAACATACATAGATGGAAAAAATGAGAAACACAAGGCAGCCTATGGAAACACACCATGTATGAGAATTAAATGTACATGCACAATTAATAGCTACAGGTTTATGAGAATACATTCAAAATTTGATCCTACATGGTTAGTAAAGTGAGTACATAAAAGGCATTCAGGAGTATAAAAATGCAAGATAGGGTCTTATTGGGATCAAAATTGATAGTGTGTCACAAACTGGTGAATGAGATTAATACAACTTCCTTCATTTGTATAACAAGAAGTGATAAAATAGAAGTTTGAGTAAGTGATCTGGCAGAATAACTCTTTAAAAGTTTTTAACTGAAGAAGAAATAAAATGGCAAGGTGGAAAAGTCAGTTTGGGGTCAAAAGAGGATGAAAATTTATGGATGGAAGATTTGTTGGCATATACAAGAATATTACAGGGACAGAGGAAAGAGTATGGGGAAGAGGAGGACATGGTGATATAGGACTGAGAGAAGTTAGTATAAATTGTAGTCTTTGATGAGATAAAATTCAGTAGAAAACTGGTAGGGTAAACATAAGAAAAGAGTATAGGATTTCTCCATGGCAATAGGAAGAAAACAGAAGATCCTGAGCCTCATTACGGGAAGGCAATAGAGAAAGAATTGAGAGGATGAAATAGCTGTCTTGATTGCTTCTATTTTCGAAGTCAAAAAGACATCAGTCCCTCAGCTGAGAACAACAAGTGAGGTGCAATGGCACATGCCTGTAATCCCAGCAGTTCTGGAGGCTGAGGCAGGAGGATCATGGGTTCAAAGCCAGCCTCAGCAAAAGAAAGGTGCTAAGCAACTCAGTGAGACCCTTTCTCTAAAAAAAAAAAAAAAAAAAAATAGGGCTATGGATGTGGATCAGTTGTCAGGTGTCCCTGAGTTCAATCCATGCCCCCCCCCCCAAAAAAATTGTGGAATAAATGTTGGAACAGAGTTGAAGAAACAATATAAATTTGAAGAGGAAAATGTGAGAATAGGAAAAGTTAAATTCACAAGAAAATTTTGGTAGGATTATATTCTCTTGTTTTATTGTCTTTGTATTTTCATTCAGATATATTTTGCTTTTAAACATAGGCAAAATATGTATAGAGACTGAGATGTTCAATACCCAGGTTTTTCCAGTTACGCATGTAGCCACATTCCTATCTATATTACTGTGTCTTTTAGCAGAAGTCAACATAGTTGACCAGTTTTCTTTTCTGACATCTGTTCCTTTGGCTTTGAATAGACAACAATGTCCCTTCTCAGTTTTCCTTCGAGCCTCCTAGTTCATACAAATATTCAACGTTGAAATTCCTCTGGATTTAATCTTAGAGGTTCATCTGATTGTAAACTTTTTCTTTAGACTATATTCATTCCCAAAATACCAGGTACCATCTATCGACACACAACATTTTTCCTTGTTTCTCAACACGACACCAGTTTTTTTCTGTGTCCCAGATCTCAAACTCAACTAATTGCCTACCTATCTCTGCAGCTGAATGTATAATAAGGATCTTCAAATTCAGCACATCCTGAATATTAGAACAGTGTGAAGAACACTTTAAAAATATATGCTTGCCTGAGTCCCATCTTGAGAGAGTCTTACTCAGTCTGGTTAGGTCCCCAAAACTATAATAATAAGAGTAATTATATAATTCTAAGAAATTTTAATATATCAAAAGTGGTTCTTTTGAGAACCATTGCTATAATTCACTCGCTTCTCTCCATTCCATTTTTCCACATTCTAATAAAAACTAAAATATTCTCAGACTACCACAGTAGCATCTTAAGGTGTCTCTTTGCTTCAGCCTCTTTTTCCTTTCTCTTTATTGCACCTGAGTGCTTTATTTTTAAGAGCATGATGTCTGTGCTTAATACCCTTTAGTTACAACCCACGACACTTATGTTGGAGAATAAAACATCACATATGGTTTAAAAATCACTGGTTTGATTTGCTTCGTAGTTGTCTGTCCTCCTTCCTTGCCATGGCACCCCCTCTCCACTATTCTTGACATTACAGCTACTTTGACCTTTCATTTCTTCGACTATAATGCATTTTTTTTTTATCTTTTTCACAGGACTTGGGCATGCTAGTCTTTTGATCCGGACCACTAGTGCACCCTGAATTTTTTTTCCTGGTTAACTATTTATGTAAGTTTTCATTCTCCTGTCTATATTCCCTTAGCATTTTCTCTCCTGCTCCTGCTTATTGCATAGTGCTCAGCACTGGGAGTCTGTATCAAGAATAATTAGAAAATATTTTCTGAGCACTTAGCATGTACCAAGCACTATGTTAAGTGCTTTACAAACACAGTCTCTTATAAACTGCAAGATGATGTTTGAAGGATATGTATTCACTATCCCCATTTTAAAGATGAATGTACTGAGGTGCAAAAAGATTAACCACCTTACCTAAGATTATATGGACAGTTAAAGGGAAGATATACTTTGAACTTGGAACATTTGACTTCAGAGAACACTAACAATCCCTAAACTCAAGGGCCCAATTACGTATAATTTTAATCTTAAACTAAAATCTGTACTGAAGTATAATCGATACACAAAAACTGAGCATATATAATGTCAACAATAGTATGAGTTGGATATAAGCATATCCCTTGAAACCATCACTGTTATGATGGTAATAAAATTATCCATCCCTATCCATTGGTTCCAAAAGTTCCATCATAACACTGTGTATTGTTTTGCTTTTGATAATTGAGTTGCAAGAATTTCTTATATTAATTAATCCCTTGTTGAATATATAGTTCAATTGTTTTATTCCATAGATTGACTCTTTATTCTTTTGTTTTCCTAGTGATGCTCAAACTTTTTAGTTTTATGTAATTCACTGTGCATTTTTGCCTATGCTTTGGGAATCATATCAAGAAGTCATGAATCATATCAACAAAGCACTATAAAATCCTACTGATTTGAGTTTTAGAAATGTATCAAATCTCAATTTTTAATATTCATTCGATTCATTAAATAGTAAAATTAAAAAATGAATAAAATGTCTGATGCCTCTTGTTTCTTAGGAATAATTAACAAAATTACATTAAATGATGTTACTGGGCCATTGAACACATTGCATACAAGGCCACATTTATATCAGATATAATCCTAAATGAACATGTATTAGTTATCTTTATATTATTGAGACCAAAATACATGATAAGCACTACTTGGTGGAAAAAAAGTTTATTTTGGCTCATAGTTTCAGAGGCTCAGTTCATGGTCAGCTTGTTCCAATGCTCTGACCCAAAGTAAGACAGAACATCATGGCCAAATTGCACTGAAGAGGAAAACCACTCAATTTGTGGTAGCCAGGAAGCAGAGGGAGAAAGCAGAAGATCTCCAGGGCCCATCTCCAGTGACCCATTTCCTCCAGCCACGCCACACCTGCCCACGGTTACCATCCAGTTGGTCCATTCAAACTAGGAAGAAATAATTATAGCTGTCATAATCTGATCATTTCATCTCTGAACATTGACACAACTTTTGGGGGACACATCATTTCCAAACCATAACAGAACACATCTGAACTGTTATCCTTCAACTCTGTTTAAAATGAGCACTAGTATAAAGCACTAAATATCAAGAATGAATTGTTGTCATCATTTCTTCCTATCCAGCCATGGCAGCTTCAAAATGTAATCAACAATAGGGCAGTAACAGGTTTCCCCAAGAATGTCCACGGTTATATTGCCGATGTTAAGTATACATTGTTTCTATGAGCACAACCAACAACCAACCAACATCTGGACATTTACTATGAGCCAGACAGTGTGCTAAGTTCCTTGGATGTGTTGCCTCATTTAATACAGCAACATTGAGATAATAAGTGCTATTATAACAATCCAAATCTTACAGATGAGTATAGCAAGTCTTACAGACAGCAAGGAACTTATTAAAAACCTCTCAGTTTGCAACTGGAAGAACCAGAGCTGGAAATTCCAAGCCACAGATTTAAAATGTCATGCTTATGTTTGTCACATCATACACACTTATACACAGCGTGTGAGACCTGTCTGGGTGGATTGGTGAACAGATGGGAAAGGATAGTTTTTAATGGAAATGTTGAGAGTTTAGAGGATTCATAAATACCTGAAAGTGAATGGTAACAGGGTGAAAATTTTTCAGTAGAAAGAGGAAGAATATGTATGTCGGCTAGAAATCAGTTTCCCACAGAGTTTAAACGTAGATCTAAATTCAACTGACATTTTCATACACTTCCTTGTAGAGTTATGTTTTATGTATATATTCTTTCTCTGCAAGGAGTATCCGGCCTAATTAAGGTCAAGGGTCATTTGTTACCTTTTGCATACTGTCATATAGTTACTCGATTTACACTCTTGCTACAGGAGGTTACAGGAATTAGTTCACGACATTCCATAGACATAGGTAGCCATGAGAAAAGATGAATGTCAGATACCAGTCTTTACCGACTTGGAAATGATGTTAGAATTTAAGAAGAAATGGAGCAGGCAGAAAAGCCTTCATACATAGAAAATGCTTTTCTATGCTTTTAGTTAAAATCTAACTGGACAAAGATATACTGACACTCATGTTTATTATCTAGAATTCTAAAAAAAAATCCTTAACTAACTTGTTAATTTATTTTTCTTTTAAAAGCGCATTCTTGTTTTTCTTAGTTTGCTGGCACCTGCATCTTTTATAATGAATTTTATTTTCATGACTGAATTTGCCATTATTTCCCTCCTCCATACAATTAAACACAGAGGTTGATAAGTAAGGATTAATGAGATATTTTTAAAGTAACTATATACATTGTGAGAAATAAACAGTTTGAAAAACAAGATGTTCATAACAAATAAGTACATATAATGCTCTTATGATTCAATTGAAATTTTCAAAGTTCACATAATCAGCTCATCTAAATATCCATTAATTTCAGTCAGCTGCTATTGTCCTGAACTTTGAAAGCAAGAAAATGATGACTCTTAGTTAATTTGTGTTCAGGGAAGCAAAGATATTTATTTATGGCAAAGTAATATTATTATTGAATCCATATTACCTCTTATTTCTTGGAATTTCCATGTTTTTCCAAAAAAATATACCTTGAATCTCCATTTAAACAGTCAAGGAGCTGTTCTGACAATGTAATGATTAACACCTACTCATTTTTTAGGCTGTCACTATCAAAATGGAAACCAAATTACTTTTGACAGATAAGTAAGTAATTAGGGATTACAATTAAGCTACGTCTTCATAAAGCACCATGCTGCATTGATATGGTTAAATATTTTTATTTTTTCCCAACAAAAATAATATCTAGAAATCCTTTTTAACATAATAGAAGAAAAGAAAGATTGCATATGGAAATCAACTCAGTTGTCTTGCAATTACTGATTAAAAATTTTACACTTTTGTATGTCAATTTTATTTCTTATGAATACTGTAACTCTTGGTCAGGTTTGCTTGTTCATGTTTTCACAGAATTAATTTGTTATTGGTTTATACTTCCCTCAAGCAGGAAATGTACCTGTTGTTATAATATTATCATTAAAATTGTGCACCTAGTATCTAATTAACTGGAAGAAAATTTTAGGCAACACTTCTTAAAGCAACATTTTTCATATGCAGGGCTATTAAACATTTTAATATCTGTTCTCAACTCATTCAGAGCATGGACAAAATAATCATCCACTTTGATTTATAGGGATTTGTTTTCAGAACAGGAACTTCACCCAAGACATTGGTTTTCAAACACATTTCCAATTCTTATTTAGTAGGAGGAACGGAAGACCCCATACCTTATCAGCAATAAATTATTCTCCTGTTAAACTTGGTGCTAAACAAGGAGCTGCAGTCCTATTAAAATCCAATTAAACATGCATCACATTTGATAGATATAATTAGAACAACTGTAGAGGGTAAATGGCTCCAAGCACTGTAGCTGGAAGAAATGTAGATCAGTGTTAAAAGGGAAAATAATAGACAATATGTTGGGGATTTGTTGCTGTAATGATACCTTCTTTATTGTAGCAATTTTATTTATTACCTTTTATCTATTTTTAATAGTTTCTCCAACTTGCTTGGAAAGGATTGTTTTGCTTTCCTGTTTGTTCCCACTAATAAGGATACTATGTCTGCTTTCATTGGGTAAATCAGACAGTGCAGGAATAAAATAGCAGATCTTGCAATAGTGCTCCAAATCTTACAGTGCTTAGAAATATTTTAAAGCAATTTTTCAAGTTTTTAATGTTCATTCCTCATTGTATCATATACAATTCAGACACAGAGCTATTTGTCTTTCTCGCAAGGAAGCAATCACCAGGAATTACCAATCTAGAAAATGCAAGGATTAGGCAGATATGTAGTCTTTGTATACCTTATTTTTTTCATCTGTTCTTCTTCAATAACTGTAACAGCCTCTTTGCTGAATCCTTCTCAGTGGTTCTTAGAAATAGTGCATATGCCTCCTATCCTATTTTTTGTAATCAAACTGTGGAAAATATATTTGTTTGACTTTACATGTGGTTATAAACCAAAAGCTTCTTTTTTATTGAGGTTAAAAAGAAATGTTTCAAGCAGAACCATGACCAGTGCAGAAAATATATGGGTAAAAGAAATACAGTAAACAGAAGCATATAAAACATAAATAGAATATTAAACATAAGCTTACTTGCACTGACTACCTAATGTTAAAATTAAATATTCATATTATGAATATCATGAGACAACTGGGACAAATCAAAGGGGACGCTGCTTGAACATTTTTATTCTTTTATTCTCACGTGTTAAGTAACAACTCATTTTACCTATTAAGTTTTACAAAACCAAAATGTTAAATCTTTCTTAATTTTCCTTATAATTGCTGTTCCTGGTCTATAATCATGAATATGGTCTTAGTACAATTAACAGTTCATTATTTGTATTTCCTGGTCTATAATCATGAATATGGTCTTAGTACAATTAACAGTTCATTATTTGTATATCGATTCAGTGATATATCATATGGAATTTAAAAAAAAAGAACATAAAGAATTTGGGCACTTGAAGACTTGGAATTAGGACATTAGCATTGTCATGGTCCCCTTTCTCTTTTAACCTGTCTCCCTACAATTGACTTCCCTTTCTCCTACTGGGGGATCATTCCTTCCACAAAATAGGACCATAGTAGCTCTTAAATAATTCCAGCATAGATAGCCCAAAGGGGAGGGGAAAGTTTTCCTATCAACTCCACAGGGAGAGGATTTAGACCAGCCCTGATTGGCACAAGTGTACAGTCATTGTGACCATGATTAGCTCAAACCATGCCCTATGCCCACTCATGATTAAGGAGTATGACTTACCTGGAAGTAGTGTTGGAAACTGGGATGAAAGACAGGAAACGCCATGATATTAGGTCTGTTTTGTGAAGTTACTGCTGGCTAGGCTTTGAGACTTCCCTGTCTTCATGGAACCTCTGGGCTTTCCATGCACACTCCACACTCATGGACTTCTCAACTGTGGTTAACAGTGAGCAAACCCTTCCTGTTTCCTCAGTTGCAAGGGGAGGTGGAAAGAAATGCATTTTTTTAAACTAGGATTTTTGTCTTTCCCAATCCTATTTCTTTCCCCCATTCTCCATAGAATACCTTGTGCTTTACTGTTTTATTCTCTAGTTGTACCTCTTTCCTTCTTCTGTCTTCAATATAACATTTCTATAGTACAACCTTTTCACTGCAACATTAATAAATATATGATTATATTACTTTGCATAGCTTCATTATGCAAAGCAATGTTAAGCAGAAGTGACACATTTATTTAGATCGTGTAATTCAGGCCAAGATATATCCATATTAGGTTTTATGTATACTATCTCTCTCCAAAATCTCCTATACACATGGAACTCTGGAGTCTTTGGATTCTAGCAGAGAATAAGCTCCCTTGAGAGGAGCTCATCTAAAGAACTTTAGAAATTTAAATGCACAATGGAACTATCAAATTATTTGTTGTTTATGAAATATTTAATAGAATAATTAGATTAACCCACATACTTAAAGTAATAAATCATTTTGAGATAACTTACTTTTAAGAAATACTTTATTTAAAAATACTGAAAGGTTATGTTGTCACTATAACAGGTTCATTGCTTATTAATTGTGTCTGGAATTATTATATTATAAAGACACAGAATAATATAGTATTTGGGCATTTTATGGTGACCTATTTTATAGCACAAGAAATATGAAAGAATGAAATCAGAAATAAATCCTGAGAGATTTACACTTTTTCATCTCACTCCAGTCAGAATGGCATTTATCATGAATACAAACAAGAATAAGTGTTGGTGAGGATGTGGGGAGAAAGGTACACTCATATACTGCTGGTGGGACTGCAAGTTGGTTCAGCCAATATGGAAAGCAGTTTGGAGATTCCTTGGAAAACTGGGAATGGAACCACCATTTGACCCAGCTATCCCTCTCCTTGGTCTATACCGAAAACAGCTATTACAGTGACACAGGCTCATTAATGTTTGTGGCAGCACAATTCACAATAACTAAACTGTGGAACCAAACTAGATGCCCTTCAGTAGATGAATGGATGGAAAAATGTGGCATATATAAACAATGGAATGTTACTCAGCAATAAAAGAGAGTAAAATCATGGAATTTGCACGTAAATGGATGGAGTTAGAGAAGATAATGCTAAGTGGAGTTAGTCAATCTCCCTCCTCCCCAAAAATGCCAAATGTTCTCTCTGATATAAAGAGGCTGATTTTTAGTGGGGTAGGGAGGGGGAACAAGGGAGGAATAGACAAACTTTAGATAGAGCAGAAGAGTGGGAGGGGAAGGGAGGATGCATGAGGTTAGAAATGATGGTGGAATGAGAACATTATTATCCAAAGTACATGTATAAAGACATGAAGTGGTATGAATATACTTTGTATACAACCAGAGATATGAAAAAGTGTTCTCTATATGTGTAATGTAAATTACAATGCATTCTGCTGTCATATGTAAATAAAAAATACAAATTAAGTGTGCATTCATCCATCAAATTATTTTGGAATTATATATTAAAAATCTGCATATGCTGATTAATCACAGATTTTTTTAAAATGCATGAAATCTATATTTTCTTCTATATTTGTATTTGTGTTTGTGAGTTGTGCTTTTTTAAATTCATATGTGTTATTTCCAAATTTCAATGGAAATTTTAAAATAAATAATATTAAAAGTCAAGACACTTTTTGAAGAATCACTGAAGCAAAGTAACATTAAAATGCATTCTCTGATAATAATTTGCCTAAAACCTAAGACTTTAAATTCTAAAATGATAAAGACATTAATGTGTTCAACAGACATAAATCAGAATCAGGCTTCCATTTTAGTACATAATTAGAAACTTCAACTTCAGGAAAAGTGGTGGTGTGAATCATATGTTAGGTTAGGTCTTGATTTCAATTTAAAATGATAATTTGTGAGGTTTATTGTTAAAAATTACTACTTCTAGTTTAGGCACCATGGCATGTGCCTATAATCCCAGAGGCTCAGGAGCCTGAGATAGGAGAATTGTGAGTCTGAAGCCAGCCTAAGCAATGGCGAAGTGCTAAGCAACTCAGTGATACCCTGTCTCTAAATAAAATAAAAAATAGTTCTGGGGATGTTGCTTGGTGGTCAAGTGCCTCTGAGTTCAATCCTTGGTACACTCCCCCCCACACACACAAAATTATAATTTCTAAATAATGAAACCAAGAAATAAATCCTTACAGTATTTGGTATTTCTCATCCCGGAACACTTCTGGCACTCTCCTGTCAGATTTAATGTCTATGATTAACAAAATTAATATTTAGTTTATTTATTTCATAACCTGCTAAACTATAGTCAAAGCTGATACTGGAAGATGCAAGCATTAATTTGCCATTAGCACTCTGCTTTCATTTTCTAGTAGTCAACCTGCAGAACAAGAGGACGGGAAACAGTGCAAGGAAAAAAGTTAAGACCAGCAGTTTGGGAGAAGGCATATGCAGCGCTTGAGAAGTGAAATGAACCTGATCAAGTAGGAGTTTTACTGATGTTCCTAATCATTTTGTTTATAAATAGTGAATATTAGCAAGCAATCTGTTGTGGGGAGAACACAGAAGTCAGTATAATAAACACTGATAACACACAGACCACACACACACACACACACACACACACACACACACACATGCAACATGCACACATACCTGGCATATAAAGTAGATTATTTCCAATTACATTTTCTCTTATTCTGATAATAAAAGTTAATACATATTATTAAAGAAAAGATATAAAGTGAAGAAATTAATAAAATATATTGGCAATTGATTATCTTTGATATTTAATTCCTAACTTTTAGAGTTCTATAATCAAAGTTAATATTGGGAACACATTCTAAAAAACTGTGTTATGTGTAATTATTTTACAAACTGCTTGGTGAAATTTTTATAGCTTCAATAAATTCTAAACATTTTATCATAACATTAAATATTCAGTAAAATGTGAGTGTTAATGACAATATAGTAGTGTATTCTCTCAACCTAACAATGTCGTTTCTTAACTACTTATTTTTTTAATTTGTTTTTACTACTTCAAGTCAAATAGAGTAATAACTCCTATAGTTATTTCTTCTACTCTATATTTGATTATTTCATTGAGTAACATTGCAAGAATTTGGTTTAAAAAGTGAAAAATTAAAAGTATAGAGAAATATTTTAAGCTTTCATTATATATTGGCAATGCAATATCAGTAAAAATGTTTAAAGTTGGAGTTTTATCTAACTCTTATGATTAAAAAAGGCCTCTATCACTATCATCAAGTATTGTTTGCAAAAATATTTAGTATTTTCTCTATCTAGTATAGTATGAAAAAGAACCATGAGATTTTCAAGTAAAAAAGTTTTCAAGTCAAACCTAAACTTTTCTTATTAACTTTGATATAAGTAAATGGAAATAATTTTTAAACCCCCAGTACAGTGAGTAGAGTATTTTTATTATATTCAGGAAACATGAGGTAATGAAAGAGCACAGGATTATTAGTATCAGTTTTCAGTCAACTGTTCTCCAATTACTAACAGTTCTCAGCATTTACAATGATTTGATATTTCCTCTTTCTGGGACAGTTTGACTGATATTCAGCTATTTACTCAATACTTTGTCAAGTCCAGGTGTTTACAGATGTTGTCCATTCTGATTGGTCAAAACTCAGACCATTTGGACTTAGTCCTGACACATGCTGTTTGGCTTCCTTCCACCCAACCAGAGTAATCTTTTAAAAAATATAAGTAATGTCACAATGTTTCCTTTGCTGCTAGAATGTCTCCAGTGACTTTCCATGTCACATGAAATAATCTCTAGGTCATTCCTATAGTCAAAAGAGCTTCATGATTCACCCATAACATGCTAAATATACTTCTAATTTAGGATTTTTGTTAATATTACTATTTTTTACCTTTATTTTGTTTATTTATTTTTATATGGTACTGAGGATCCAACCAAGGGCCTCCCACGTGCTAGGCGAACACTCTACCGCTAAACCACAATCCCAGCCCTGCTAATATTATTTTAATTCATTTACTTTTTGCCAGATATGTTACTCAGCTTTCTGCTACCTATAACAGTATACCTGAGAAAATCAACTTATAAACAGAAAAGATTTATTTTGGTTCACAATTTCAGAGGTTCTGGTCCATGGTTATTTGGGCCCATTGCTACTGGGCCTAGGACAAATCAGTATATCAAGGTGGAGAGTGGATGGTAGAGCAAAGCTTCTTATCTTATGGCCAGAAAGTGAAAAAAAGGAAGTAACCAGGGTGCCACTACCCTTTAGACAAGCACATTCTTGATGATCTAAAATATCCCTTTCAATAATGCCTGTTTCAGTCACTTCCCAGTAGTGTCATGCTGGAGACCAAGCCATCAACATTTGAACCTTGGGAAAATTCAAGATCCAAACCATAGTACCAATTTTGTATTTCTCCCAAACATTCACATGGATTAATAAATCATTTAGTAGAATTATGTGTTCAAACTCTACTTTCTCAATGAGGGTTTCTGTGTCCATTCTACTTAAAATAACACTTTTCCCCAAATCATACTCTTCTCTTTCCTACATTCCCTATTTCTTCATTTTGCTAGGGCATAATTGATACTATAGGCCTATTGATACATTTGGTTTCTGTTTTATCTTTCCTGCCAAGATGTGAACTCCATTAGGTCAGGAACTTTGTTTATATCTGCATCCATAGTACTCAGATCATGCCCAACATAAGGTAGATTTTTAAAAAAAAATCTGTCTCATGGATGAATACTTGAATCCATACACTCAAAAAGAGACTTCACCTCTGTAAATCTAAGTTTTCTCCTTTGAAAAATTGGTGTGATGATGGAAGTATCTACCTCATCGAGATTTAGTGAAGAGCATATAATGCGATGATTATAAAAGTACTTTGAAACATTACTAGGACAACTGTGCTTCTCTGAGAAATTCTCAATCTTTTGAAGGCAAAACTTTATCAAACATACTAGGTTTCCTACTTTTTTCTTATTTTTATATTCTGAGAAGTTTCTCTTCTCAGTATCAAGACTGACAGAATAATATAATCTAATTAATGATAGATCATAAAGTAAGTTCAGTACTGATAATTCATATATATTCTCTTGGAGACTACATCATCCATCACAGAAAGCAAAATTAATAGAGTGATCTTAGACACCTTTATAAGACTTTAAATAACCATAAATAAAGTCAGAGATGTTGCAGTATATTCTATTAGAATCAGCAAAAGAAATTTTGGTAATACGTTTTCTTTTTATTAATATTTTAAATAGCTTCATTATGTAACTAGGATTTTTGAAAATTGTGATATCTATGATTATTTATAAAAATAGGAGTTTTATGTCAAAAAATAAAATTAAAGAGTCGGTTCTTCAAACATAACTGCTAAATTCCATCATCTTTGTAAGTCCAATTCTCAATTATTTATTGTGTGAACCAATTCTTGTAATAAAAAACAGGCTACTGATTAATAAAATGACAAATATGATAAATATGGCTTTTCTCTAAATAAATTCTCACTATGTCTCATAGAAAATATGAATGATGGAAGCCTAGTGATATTAGAGATAAAGGATTCGTCAATCTCATGCAGGGGTTAAAAGAGCTAGCAAGATTAAATGATTTAAACTTGATACAAATTCTTGAGAGAATAAAACTTTCTGAATCAATGCATCTTCTTCATTTCAAATTCAAATTCATATCTGGATCCACAAAGAAAAGTTTTAAAATAACATATTTTCATAGGGCTCTATGTAATAGATACACAGGAATAGATTTAATTTGCCAAAGTTATAAGAAAAAGTTTTAAATCCAGAAACTAACTCATTTATATCATTTGCTTTCATGTGAAATAAACTATTATTCAAAATACTTTGCTGTAACTTCACAGAATATGTTTCACCTATAAAGTCCACTGGACATGTGAGAACAATAAATGTTCCTCATTTTAAGTTTAAGTACATGAATTATTGGAATGACAATCAAACATATTATAATGTTCATAGTATTGGCAATTAATCAGAAGGAAAATTAATTTACTGCCAATAAGAATATTCTCTTTACCAATTTAATATTATCAGTATTAGAATCAACAAAACTCCAAAAAATTATTGTATATTGACTTTGGTTTCAAAAAATTGACTTGTTCTTCAGCTGTGACTTTTCTCTAAGTAATTATAAAGATTTTAACAAAGAGAAACTCAAATGTATCTATATATTTCCTAAAAATAATTAGCAAATTATAGTTGATTTTCTCCTTAAGTAGAAATCCAATGAGAATGAAAAGGAAAAGCTCTATTTTCAGACTCATTGAGAAGTTCTTTCAGTCATCATGCTCAAGTGTTTCACATTAGATCTTAGATTAAATTTATAATTACATAAAGCAATTTTGTAATTTAACATAATTATATCTGTAAGAGATAATTCTGTAAGAAAAATGCTAGTAAGTATAAATGCTTAAATGTTAATATGCCTGCAACTGAGTATGAGGAGTCAAGATCAGGAAAAGAAAAGAAGCACCAGGAATATATGTGGCACTCACTGCTCTCAAGGCCAACGTGTCACTTCTTTTGAATCCTTAAAAGGACTTACTTTTGTAATTGAAGTCTATATCATCTTACTAAGGGACATAAATGGACTTACCATGTATTCAGTT
Source organism: Ictidomys tridecemlineatus (assembly GCF_052094955.1). Classification (NCBI taxonomy): domain Eukaryota; kingdom Metazoa; phylum Chordata; class Mammalia; order Rodentia; family Sciuridae; genus Ictidomys; species Ictidomys tridecemlineatus. The sequence continues at coordinate 153,553,939 of NC_135480.1, read as the reverse complement.
TTTAAATTTTTAAATTTATTTATTGATTCTAATTTGCTCTACATGACAGCAGAAGGCTCATCAATTCATAGTACATATATAGAGCACAGTTTTTCTTTTCTCTGGTTGTACACCAAGTAGAGTCACACCATTCGTGGTTTTATGGGTCTGGTTTACTTCACTTAACGTGATATTCTCCAACTCCATCTATTTACCTGCAAATGCATGATTCTTTTCCTCATTAATGGATAATGCCAAAGGGGAATCCCTGAATTTTAGCAGCCAATTGTAAAGATGCAAAGCTAGTCTTATTGGTTTGGAATATAAGCATTCTAAGGCAGCTACATGTCTGCTGAAAAGTTGCGAAAAAGATGTTAATTTGGAGATAATGTGGAAAGTATGTGTGTAATAAATAGTCATGCTGTATTTTTGATGTTTGACTGTTGGCAACTTTTAATTCTTGCCCTTTCTACTCCTCCTTTTACCCACATCTGGCTGGACTAACAAATGTTTGAGGAGACACATATATTTAACATGATGTAAACATGCATTGATACAGAAACTGGTACCCCATGATTATGTGAAATTTTTATGTTTTTTATGAGCTAGTTAAAAAATTTTCATTTTAATTCTCAAGAATCTAATAATAATAATAAATATGTTTTATTCTAAGGGGGAATAAACAGAACTTCTGGGTACTTTCTCATTGGTTCCAGAAGGAAGTAGAGTTCAGGTGCAGGAATCACCACTCCCCTAATAACAATGGAAACCTTAAGCTGGTCCCATTTTTTTGCTCTCTGAAATCATTATCAGATCTGCTTGGTGCCACCTTGCCCTCCCCAGAAAACTTTATTATGTGGGTAATAAAATTTTTCACACCTTCTAGGTGTGTGTACGCCATTATCAGGCTTAAAAAAAAGTGACCCATCACACAAATCATGTACAGAATACTTTAAAATACTTAGTGTTTACAAAGTACATTTGAGAGCATTGCTTTTCCTTGTGGCAGTGGTTCTTAATTTGGAAGTTCTCTTTACTATTTTGTTTAGGTGATTACTTCTCCATACCCAGGATTTCTCTTAATGGTACACCTCAGCCAGATATAGATGATAAATCATAGCCAGCAGCCAATGTGACTCTGGAGAACTTAAATTTTTCAAGTTTTTATCAGATTTTAAATATATAAATAATAAAAATATGTTTACCTTGGAATATAAATAAGTATTGCTGTATTAAGATAAACAATATTTATGTCTATCAACTTATATATAAATCCAGCACTGTATAAATAGTTCCTCCATAAATACTCAAGAGTTTTTCTTCTGTCTCCTAAAGAAAATCATTTCCACCGGGATTTGAATTTTCTCGGTGGATATTCAAAGCAGAAATATATATACTTTGAAATTAGAAAATGAATATGAATTGATAAATGTTGGCATAACAGGTACCCTAGTGCTTGGACACTAGTGTTTAGAGTTTGGTTACATATCTGATGATCTGTGCAACCAACATATAAAGAATTTCTTTAAAAAAACCTTGACAAATTTATAGCAATGCCATATTTCTTTCTCAAACAAAATGTAGAAAAGGTTTGAAATAATAATTCAGCTGAATGTTGGCATAGTTAATTATGACATTCTCAATTGATTTTTAGTAATTGTAATGAAGTAAGCATGTAGCACCCAAGAAGGGTCAAGCTGCATAAATATAATAGCTGCTGGCCAGATATGGTGGCATCACCTGTAATCATAGTGACTCAGGAGGCTGAGGCAGGAGGATTGCAAGTTTGAGGCCAGACTCAGCAACTTAGGGAGATCCTGTCTGAAAATTGATGTTGCTGCGTAGTAAAATGCTCTGGGTTCAATACTAAGAGTTGATGCTCCTGCACTTGTCATTATGAAAAGTGAGGACAACTTTGAAGTAGATTTATAAGATGTGAGGACTGGACTTCAATCTTTACTATCTATGAAGCAGCATAACATGTATTTTTCTCACCTATAACATGGGATAACAACATTAATTTCCCACTGCCATTGAAGGGTTAATGCAGTTAATTCCAAGGATAATAATAATAGTAATTGTTTCTATAGTCACCTTTATTTACTCAATGGAAATTATTTATTGGTATTTTTTACTACCTTAAATAACTGAAATCTTCTTGTGGACAAACATTAAGTCTTGTTATTTTATTGATAGCAAAAAAACACTTTCCAGAATATCATGGGCCATCAGTAACTTAATTATTCGTAATATTGGTGATTTCAAACCTTTTTTTTATTGGTTGTTCAAAACATTACGAAGCTCTTGACATATCATATTTCATACATTAGATTCAAGTTGGTTATGAACTCCCAATTTTACCCCAAATACAGATTGCAGAATCACATCGGTTACACATCCACATTTTTACATAATGCCATATTAGTAACTGTTGTATTCTGCTACCTTTCCTATCCTCTACTGTCCCCCCTCCCTTCCCCTCCCATCTTCTCTCTCTACCCCATCTACTGTAATTCATTTCTCTCCTTGTTTATTTTCCCGTTCCCCTCACAACCTCTTATGTGTAATTTTGTATAACAATGAGGGTCTCCCTCCATTACCATGCAATTTCCCTTTTCTCTCCCTTTCTCTCCCACCTAATGTATCTGTTTAATGTTGATCTTTTCTTCCTGCTCTTCCTCCCTGCTCTGTTCTTAGTTGTTCTCATTATATCAAAGAAGACATTTGGTATTTGTTTTTTAGGGATTGGCTAGCTTCACTAAGCATAATCTGCTCTAGTGCCATCCATTTCCCTGCAAATTCCATGATTTTGTCATTTTTTAGTGCTGCGTAATACTCCATGGTGTATAAATGCCACATTTTTTTATCCATTCATCTATTGAAGGACATCTGGGTTGGTTCCACAGTCTAGCAATTGTGAATTGTGCTGCTATGAACATCAATGTGGCAGTATCCCTGTAGTACGCTCTTTTAAGGTCTTCAGGGAATAGTCCGAGAAGGGCAATAGCTGGGTCGAATGGTGGTTCCATTCCCAGCTTTCCCAGGAATCTCCATACTGCTTTCCAAATTGGCCGCACCAATTTGCAGTCCCACCAGCAATGTTCAAGAGTACCCTTTTCTCCACATCCTCGCCAGCACTTGTTGTTGTTTGACTTCATAATGGCTGCCAATCTTACTGGAGTGAGATGGTATCTTAGGGTGGTTTTGAGCATGGTGTAGAGATGGTACAGTTTTCCAAAAAATTACATATCAAATTTTTCTGAAAACTTTATTTCTAAATTCTGACACATACTCAGTTAATGTAAAATATGTAAAACAGTTTTGACTATAACAATTTATTTGCAGTAAAAATATGCACAAGAAGAAAAAGCATGTAACCACTATTTTCAATAACAGTGGACCATCAATACAAAGCCAGATGGTCAAGATATTCTTTAAAGTCCTAAGTCAAATTCTCTCAGTCAAATTTACATTAATAGGTCAAATATTAAAATATGCATTTTTAAATTGCATTACTAGACCAGTTGGTTTTATAAATGAGAAGTATTAATAGGAAATCCCTCAATGGTATCCACATAGCAGTATTTTCTGAATGATGTTGCTTAATTAAATCTAGTTTCTGAAGATGAGCTTAGAAAATAGTTCAAATAAAATAATAGAAAACAATTCATTTTCTAAGAACCTCTACAGTCATATGTAATCCAAGGTAAATTATTTAAACACTTTAAGGTAATGTTTGGTAAAAGAATGACTCAAATCAAGCTTGAAAATTAAAAAATGCATTTCTTTATACTATACAAACATTTATTAAGTATGTATCCTATGCCATAGACTAGGAACTTGGTGCAATCCTGACAATACCAGCACATACAGTTTCAGAAAGAAGTTAACAGAGCTTTATATTAAGAGTTTTGTCACATCAGAGGCTTTGAAAATCCTGACATTTGAAAGAAGATCCAAGAAAGGCCTGATAGGGGTTTGGTTTGAAATTAATCTTGCAGGACAAATAAAAGTTTGAGAACAAGAACATTTGGGAAAATAAAGAGGATGTGTGACTTTTGTCAACATGAGAAAGGATGATTTGATTGGGGAGGGTGACATGTAGTGCATTACGCCAGGAGCAAAAACAGCAAGAAAATAGTGTCAGACTAGAGGAATGTGAAATGAAAACTGAAAAGACCAGAATCTAATAATGAAATGCCTTGTGTTCTAAGCTAGGAAGCTTAGAACCCAAATTATATATTGAATTGAAAAGAAAATAACAAAAAACAGTATCCAAGAATTTTTAGAATAGGAGAGATAAAATTAGATCCTTATTATAGGACTTCCTCTGGTTAGAGTGTGGGGAATGGTTTAGGGTATGGAAATATAAAGATATAAAGCTGAAGATATAAAGCTGAAGAAACAGCATGATGGAAAATGTGAGATCTCCAAATAAAACAGAAACTGTTGGCTGGAGATGTAAGAACAGGTACGAGAGACACTTAAGATAGCTAGTTTACAGCTTAAGGAACAGGGTGCACATAAAAAATAGACTCAATTCTATATATCATAATATTCATGGTGTTCCCCCCAAGAGTATGGAGGTTGTCATTTGCAGGAAGATGCAACTATATAACTTGCTTTAGCCACTGAAATTCAAACAGTGACATGTCCACTTTCAAACAAAAGCTTTAGAATTCAGAAAGATTGACCACGTTCACTATCCATTGGCCAAAGGGCCTACTAAGGTAAAGTGGCTGCTCCAACAACCCTGTCTTTGAATGAAGATGATACAAAGTAAAATACATCTGTCAACCCACATAGATGTGTAAGATTAGGAAGCAAATTCTAATATTAAGCAACTGAATTTTTGGTTATTTCAAAGATTTTTGGTTGTTTTCTGCTAGAGGAAGACCTTGATAATATTAAAGTGCTAGCAAAATAAGTTAACAGTAGCAGGTTTTGTAGCCTGGATCATGAGGTTAGTTATAGACATAACTAATTAAATGGTACGTGATTATATTGGCAGTTGTTAGATTTATAGAGTTGAGTCCTCAAAATCTAAATGTAGATAAGAGACAAGAATGGCTGTTAATCAAAGTTATGGAAGCAGATGTAATTTTACATTCAAAGAGACAAAGAGTAATAGAGAATACCACTGAGGCCAGATCCCTGAAATACAGCAACACTTACTGTGAGTTTGCTTTTTAATTTGAAGAAAATGATCTGTCAACAAATGATTTAGACAAATGATAGTCAGGGCTGTGTTTTTGAAAAGACAGTTTATATTTGGGATAATTGAATTAGAATGAGGATACGTTGGTCATTTTCAAATTTCTGCATTTTTGATTAATAAATAGTTATCTAGAAATTATTTATTTAAAAATATTGCTTGGATATGCCTTCCATTGGCTATTCTAAAACTATTTATAGGTTAATGATTAGGATTTGGGAATATAGTCCCTGCTGTATATCTTAAAGACACGTAAACTTCAATACTTCATAGTTTCTGAGCAGATCCAGATGAGAGGCACGTACTAAGAGAAGAAATGCTTCTAAAAGCTACAAATGCTTGAAAGCTGGCAGCTGTGTCCTGCAGGAACCCTGCATACATACCACCCTATTCTCATAAGTTACATATTACTAAACCTGGTGAAGGATATAAAGAAATATAAGTGACAATTGCTGACCTCGAAATATTTAGAATCAAGGGAGATGCTAGAACAAAATTTCTGTAAAGATCTTCTTTAGGAAATCAAGACCTTAAACAGTACTAGTATTTACTAGTCAAAATGGCTACATAGTGCTATCTGTTTATTTCATATTTATTTCTGGCATATTTTATTTTTAATGAAGCTTCCATTTGATTTTTTTGTATCATATGTAATACTCTGTTTTTGGCAAAGTTTTAATTTTCCTCATCTTTTCCCTCACTCTCAGGTCAATTGCCTAGTTTTTACTCTTTTATTAAACTACTACAAGGTGATGAATTACAATAGGAATTTCTTATTTTATGCAATGTTTTGCTACTTAACACTGAAAATACCAGTAACAGCAAAATATCATAATTTACATTACCTGAATAGTACATAAATTATTTGAATCTGGGTAAGGAAATACTTCTTATAGTTGAATCATCCAGTGCAAGATGAAAGGATGAGACATATATTTTGAAAATCAAAAATAATGCTATATCAATTGACCAATCACAGATAGCGGAGTCATGGAAGAGTTGGAGAAAATAGACCATCTGTTATTTGGATGCATACACACCACAGGCAAGAGGAAGAAAGGCAAGATAATATCTCACAAATGGCATAAGAAGGATTTTAACACTACAGAAGGTTGGTTCTTTAAAATAAGTGGGAACACTTCAAAGAGACTGTTGACCTTGTCTGAGTAAATACAGAAGGGGGAAGAAAGAAAGAAGCACAAAATATAAAAAATGACCTCAAGTTGTATAAAACAGGAAATCCTCTTATCTGAAATTGCCCTGTAATCCCTATTTGAGTGAAGCAAAAGAAAGATTTCTATTTCATACTTTATTTTTCCTTCCCAATTTATAACAATCTAATTTCATTTTAAATTAACACATCTACAGTAATATTTTTCCTATTATACCCCAGTCAGCTGCAAGTCTCCTCATTCTATCTTTTGAACAGTTTATAGAACTGTAATTTAAAATGTTATTTTTACTCTAATTATTTTTCCTACACAGTAATATAGTTTTTAAAATAGCCTGCAAACAGTAGCAGTCTATCTTCAATTAAATCAATTTAATCCTAATTTGATGCTAACATTTGTCCTGCATGTGGATTTGAATCAGAATATAAAACAGAAATTGTGAAAAACAAAAAAGGAAGAAACCAAAAATATCTTAAATATGATGAGAACATATATTAATGCATTCAGGTAAATAGAATAGCATATTTGATATTTTTAAGGAATCATAGCTCTGTCTGTTGCCAATGATGTGTCTAATTTTCTCTAAACTGTAATATCTCACAAAAACAAGAGCAAAATGGAATACATAGAAATATTTAATCTACCCGATGTACTGAACCAAATGCTAAGGAGTGGATATTTTCACATTATTATATCCTCAGATATGTTTAACCTTTTACTGTATCACCTAGAAATTCTTAAATGCTAACTGGTTTTAAAAGGTGATGGTAAACCTATGTTTCTTACAAGCTGTCTGTAACTTAAGAGGAAAAAAAAACCTTATTATTCAGAAAATTATAAATTTCATATTTTTAGTTTCAAATATTGAATATTTAAATGTAAAACAGCATAATTCTCCAATGACAATTTTTAAAGATCTGTCAATTTAATTAAAATTTCAATTATTTATAGAGATATTTAATATTATTATAATCAGATCTATACTTTGAAATTTTTATAATGATCATACACTTTTTAAAATATATAGTTATTTATTTATTTATTTATTTATTTGTGGGGAGGGTGCCTGGGATTGAACCAAGGGGCACTTAACCACTGAGCCATATCCTCAACGCTTTTTATTTATTTTTTTAAGACAGGATCTCCCTAATGTGCTTAGTGCCTCACTAAATTGCTGAGGCTGGCTTTGAACTTGACATCCTCTTGCCCAGCCTGTCAAACTGCTGGGATACAAGCTTGGTGTGCTACCAAACTTGGCTGAATATACACTTTAAACAGTCCTTGTTAGTTTCGCTTTACAAACAGTTATACTTTCACCTCTTTCTTAACCCTATGATAGCAAAGGCTAATATTTTTGCCATGTCTATTTATTATACTGATCTCTTCATTTCTCTTTAGTCTTTTTAAATCTGTGGCACTTCCTAACATTAAACCAAACATGCACAGATTCATATGAGCTTCCATTCATTCAAGGAACTCAATAATTCTTTGTGGTTTTTTTTGGTACTGGGGATTGAACTCAGTGGTACTCAACCACTTTGCCAGATCACCAGCCCTATTTTGATTTTATTTAGAGATAGGATCTCACTGAGTTGCTTAGTGCCTCACTTTTCTGGAGGCTGGCTTTGAACTCAGATCCTCCTGCTTCAGTCTCTCAAACTGCTGGGATTACAGATGTGCTCTAGGGCACCTTGCTCAGGGAGCTCTTAAAGTCCTGCCTCTTCCATTAATATTAACAAAAATCCTCTCCTTCCACCATTGTTTTTGACAATTTCCTAAACACTATGTGTTTCTCTTTCAGCATGTTCATCAGATTTAGGATCACTAGGTATTTTTATGTTTTTATTAGTACATTATAATTATATATAGTTGGGCACAGTGCTGCATGCCTGTAATCCCAGCAGTTTGGGAGGCTAAGGCAGGAGGATTGCAAGTTTAAAACCAGCCTCAGCAATTTAAACAATGTGAGCAACTTAGTGAGCCTCTGTATCAAAATGAAAAGTTTTTTAAAAGGCAGAGATGTAGCTCAGTGATTAAGCACTTCTGGGTTCAATTCCTGATGCTACTACTAATAATAATGATATCAAGATTATCAATGTAACATATTATATATATGTACATGACATAATTTCATTCTTCAGTACTCTCCCTTTTGCTTCCTTCTGATTCTGTTCCTCTATTCTACTGGTCTCCTGTTAGGCAGCTTACATCACCATGACCAAAATACCCAACAAAAGCAATTTAAAGGAGGGAATGTATATTCTGGCTCTTCATTCCAGAGGTTCAGTCCATGGTAGGCTAAACTCCTTGCTCTGGGACCACAGTGAGACAGAATGTCATGGTGGAAGGGTGTGGTGGAGGAATGCTGATCTATTCATGGCAGCCAGGAAGCAGAAAGAAAGACAGTGACAGAGACATTGGGAAGATAATCCCTTCAAGGGCATGCCCCCAGTGACTCACCTCCTCCAGCCACGCCCTACATGCCTATAGTTACCACCCAGTTAATCCATTTAAATTAGGAGGGACTGAGTAGTCTCCACTCTCAAAATCCCATAATTTTACACTGAATATTCTGCAGAAACAGAGATTTTAGGGGACATTCAATATCCAACCATAACATCTCCCTTCTGTTTATTTATGTTTTAATTGATTCATTATAATTGCATATAACAGCAGGAAACATGCACATATTTGCACATAGCATAAGTTGGTCAATTTAATTCCCAAGTATCTCCTTTTTCCTTCCCCTCCTCATTCCTCCTGATCCATTTCCTCTGCACCTCTGGTCTCCCTTCTATTTGTATTAGTAGTTTAAGTCACTACTTTATCTGATTACAGGATCAAAGAGAATAGAGATCACATTTTTGCTATTCCTAGATATAAACACAATTCCTGGATAATGCTTATTTCCTAGAAAATGAATAATAAGCTAAGCAAGTTATAATGATAACTTATACATATAGTTTTTACCAATTAGGGAACTTACTAGAAAATTGGGGATTTTGTGATTTTTTTGAATTACATTTTCAGATCATTTCTTCAGATAAGTAATGTAAAAAACAAGAATATAAAATTCTATATAGTTATCCAAGTATCCTTTTTTTCCAAAAATGACTAAGAATCTAAACTTCTACAAAGACAAACATAAGAAAGGCTGAAAAAACTTTTGCAAAGGCAGAAATGAATATCCTTGCATCTTTCTATTTTTTCTGCACACTATTCATTTTCCTTCCTCAACGTTTATATTCTCAGCTCCTTATTTCTTTTGGAAGAGTTGGTTATCATCATTTACTGTTGCTTAGGATTACTTCGGTTAATAATTGGGATGTTTAGACTATATCCAATATGAGTTCAAATTATTCTGTATTAATTTTAACTTTTAAACTATATTACCTATTTTCAGGTTTGAGAACCAAAAAATTAAATCAGTGTGACTATAGCTTGTAATTAGATTATGAAGCATTTTATTTAGCAAATCCTTTCAAATTACTTAAGTTGAGCTACTATGCATTCATAATTACTTAATGAATTCTATTGATATCAGAAAATCATGGGGACAGTCATGCATTGATGTAGATGCTATTTCTAGTGAGTTACTTTATCCAGAAATGCATATGTATGTGTTCTACTTAATATCCTTTCATATTTTACTATTTATCAAAAATCAACAAATTATTATGTTATTTTTTGACCTTGCTGTTCCCAACATAATAATTTATTTACTTAACTTACATATTAAATCTTTCCGAGGGCTTCTAGCACATAAAAAATATTTAAAAAGAATAACCCCAGGAAAACACAAGCAATATATCATTGAATTCGGTTCAATGAGAAGGTTTTGATATATTAAAGTCCTAGTGAAAGCAGAGCACATTATTATAGTTAAATACAGGTTAAGAATCAAAGTGTTGGTGTGGGTTTGATCCATTAAATTATTAATTAAGAACATTCTATTGATGTACATTAAAATTCTACCACTGATAGACAAGTAAATTAATACCTATAAAAATGTGAATAAATGTGTAAATAAAGTCAGTAATCTATGTGGTCAGACTAAACTCTGGAGTGAATGTGCATATTTAGCTCTTAAGCTGATATTAATTATAATTGTTTGCTTCATATTTGATATTTCTAGAAAGTACACAGTTTATAAAATTTAAGGAAAAAAGTTTTAGAAGAATCAATAAGAAGAGTCAAAGATTTTTTTGAACTAGAAGGCCAAAGCTACTAACTATATAGATTCTATGTCTAAAGAGGTATCTGAATAAATGACTGCTTCATTAATAGACAAAATTACTGCATTACTGCTGGCATTTAAGTCATCATATTTTTAAAGCACTTTGATATATTTTTATTAAAAGCTCAAAATAGTCACATTCCATTTACCTCCTATAGGCCATTAATTATGTCTCCAACTATCTATAACCTCTAGCCACTGTTAACATCTTATGCTGGGAATGCAATCTAAAACCCATTGCCATGTGGTAAATTAAAAAGAAAAGTGATGTCTTATTTGAGAAAATTATTCATATTTGCTTTTATATTGCTTTTATATTTTATCAAGATAGCCAAATTGTGGAAGTGTAAAGAAGGGACTATAGGCATTCTAGAACATGTCAATACTATTGAGGGGATAATCTTACAAAAATAAGAACTCTAGTCTCCACAACCCCAGGGATTTTATGCAAAAGAGGTATTATCAAAAGCAATGACAAATAGCTACATAAAGCCAAGTCTTGCATAAAAATAGATATCATCCATCATTAGGATAGAGTTACTGAACACCTACTGAGTTCCTGAGAAGCAGTATTATAACAATTAAGTAAGCTCACTTACTCCAGGGCTCCCTTAGAAAGAAACTAATTGCTAAAATCTGAATTAACTGGAAAACTCATAAGTTAAATTCATGAAATTTTTATTGAGTGCCTACTATGTGACCACCAGTGTGCAACAGACATCAAGACAAGAAATAAGCCGATAACTCACAATCAAAATGTGACTTTAAGTTTTTTTAAAAAAGCATGAGTGACCTATCTTTGTTATTCTTGTAAATATAGGAGTACCTAAAACTCATTGAGCAGTCTACTGTAGTTCATTAGGGACACTTCCTCAAGGATGTTCCTTATGTGCAATTTATTTCTAATTTAGGATTCTCCCAAGGAATAATCTGGTTGGACTTCAAAAACAGACAGTGTGAGTGTTCACATGTTTAGAAAACATCAAAGCTTCATTGAAAATGTCAAAGTTAAGGAAATCTCAAGATCATTTGCTTTACCCCTCTACAATAATTTGACCAAAACAAACTGGCAAGAATAAATTTATAATTTTAGCCCATTAATAAACCAGAACAAGTCCAGGCTCCAAATTTCCAAATCACAACTCCCTCTACCAAATTCAATTGTTTCTCAAGATTCTTAAACCTACAATTGACTGTCAATGAATGAATCAAAGAACATCAAGTGTGGGATGACAGTATGTTGTGGCTAATGAATGAAACATAAGTAGTTTTAGAACTAGTTCTTATATCCCAGAAATACAGGTAGCATGCATTTTCAAAATTCTTTTAATCCATTAAATATTCCAGAACCATGAGCTACCCTCTCAGTGACTGTATTCTGAAACATGATAGTGACTACTCTAAAGAATAAGATTTACAAAGTAAATAGAAATGTGGTTTCCATAGGACAAACTTCCAACCAGTTGTCTTTTCTTAGTTTGTTTTCTCATTTATTGAACAATGATTTTAATCAATCTACTGGATATGTCACAGTAAGATATCAGTAAGATTTCCATTTTCATCTGCCATATTGCTCTTCTCACAATTATTTCTCAGTAAGCATATTTGTTTCACTACTCCATCATTTTTTTCTTAATCCAAAAGGGGTGTTTGTGGATGTCTGGGCTGGGGAGATCCCAAATAAGCTTGTAGCACTTGGGCTTTCATAGTTATCCTCCAGAATAACACCTTTAAAAAGCATAATTGACAAAGTAGAATGTTCTCCATGCCTAAAATCAAAAAATTCAGCATAACCAGAAAGGCTTTTTTTTAGAATATTTAACCATGCAGAGTGAGCAAGAAATAGTTTTTGACTTATTTCTTGCTTTGATGTTTAAAAATTAAAATGTTGGTAGTTAGAATCACGAAGTTTTTATTTCATGAATAAAATGGGAAAATATTATTGAATTAATTTGAATCCTCTATTTCCTAAGAAATTGCAATGAACATTATCCATTGGGAATTTTAGAGGTTGAGATAAACCTCATTAATATACATGCACTACAAATATAATTCCCAAGAGGCAAATTTATAGTTAAATTTTAAGGAATTTTGACACTGTCTCCATCATTTACTACAGGTGATAATTAAATCAGAATGGCCAGAACTTTGTCAAGGAATTTGATTTTAAAATTTGTGTTTGAGCAAACTGATATTAGCTGAAATACACAGGGATACAGAGAAAATTGATTTTGATTAGTAATTTATATATGTTTATTTAAATGTTTAAGACAAAACACAATTGTGTATGTGTGTACATTTATATTTTATATACCATAATATGCAAAATATTTTTAAAATATTAACAGAAATGTCAATGTCTATTTAAAAAAAATTTCTGTGGTTCCAGGGATTAAACCTAGAGGTACTTAAACATTGAACTATATCCTCAGCCCTTTTTAAATATATTTTATTGGGATACAGGATTTTGTTGAGTTGCTTACTGTCTCTCTAAGTTGCTGAGGCTGGCTTTGAACTTGTGATCCTCAGCCTCCTGAGCTATTGGAACTATAGGTGTGTGCCACAGCACCCAACTCAATGTCTATTTTTAGGAAAACATAAAAATCTATATTTTACATTTACACATTGTGATTTTTGGATAGTATTTTATGCTGTGATAAAAAATAAAAGAAATTTGTTAGGACATTTTACTGATTTTTTACCCATATGACCAAAGTTTATATTTATAATATTTATTATTTTCTGATTGTGAAAGTTATCATTTCACTTTAGAAAATTGATAATATATAGCAAGATAGCTAAAGAATATTTTTATTACCACTTTTCTCTGTGCCTAATCATAGTACTTATCTGCAAAATTCCCTGTTTTCACCTCTCAAAATTCCCTGTTTTCAACCTCTTCATTTGATTAAACTTTATTTAAAAACATGATTTTAAATGTTGTCATAATATTCCTTTAAAATAGCAACCATTATTTAGTTTCTCTGATATTTACTTTTTGAAGGTTAACATAAATATCTTCTGTATTTTCCTTACATGAATCAATGTTCATTTTCCTAACCCAGTCTCCAAGGAGAAAGTTAATGACTTAAGGAGTTTTACCATTGATGACTTCCAGTAAGTATTGAAGGAATAATTAAGTAGTGCATAAACTGATCCCTTGGTCATTATCCCAAAGTCTTCAACAAGTGACTCAATTAATGCTCCCAAAGTATTTATTGTGAGAGAATATTCATGTAAGCAATGGAAGTACTAATCTCTTGCTTCATATAGAGCAGTTAACAACATCACATACAAAAGAATCTCAGCTAATATCAGCGTATGTAGAGTGGGACAGAAGTTTTAACTATCTAGGTACTATTTATTGAGTGTCTAGAACGGACCAGGTAAGTGTGCATGACACTTCACACACACACAGGGTTTTTTTTGTTATTGTTGTTTCATATATATATATATATATATATATATATATATATATATATATATATATATTGTTGATAGATCTATTTATTTACATCTTGGTGAGATTCAAACCCAGTGCCTCACACATGCCAGGCAAGTGCACTAATGCTGAGCCACAGCCCCAACCCCACCACACACATGTTTTCTTAAGACAGTATTAAACTCTGCAAGCTCACAGGGCAGATGCTTTTCATTGAGCAGATAACAACCCTGTGCTATGATCCAGAAAGTAGAAACTGAGAAAGGGTGTAAGTGCTTCCTGTCACTTTCTCTGGAATGGAATTCTTTTCCATAAAATATTAAAAGATCATGAAGATGTTTTTTTTTAATTCCTCACTCAGTCTATTCTAGACTAGTCCATTTTATTTCTTAGTCTAGTCTAGGCTATTGCACTAATATTTCATGTAATGTCTCTATATACTGATAGAAATTTACCTTTCAGTCTTTGTTTTCAGAGCCATGTGTTCATTGTTCAGCCTTTTCTGTTTTAAAAATATTTTAGTGAATGGAGAGAAGACAGGAGGGAAAAGGGGAAGGGAAAAAGAGGGGAGGATAATAAATGGAAATAGATTTCTATAAAGCATATATAAGTTTATTTAGAAGAATCCACTAGTATGTATAATAAAGATGTGATAATTTAAAAAATAATAAAAATTTCATAACATTAAAAAAATTCTCAGAGTGAAAGGTGAGTCTCTGTCAGCCCCTGCTAGACAAATGTGATTACAACTTAGATATCAAAATAAAATTTTTACCTTATTTTAAAAAATCTGTTGAAATATACAGAACATGAAATTTCCCAGCATGTCTATTTTTAAATGAACAGTATCAAATGTATTCATGAGGTTGTACAATCATCACCACAATCCATCCTTTAACTTTCAATAACACTGTGTAAAAGCTGTTAGAATTGAATGCAAATTAATAGTTCTTATTTTGTAGAAAGTTTTTCAAATGCATTCTGCATTAATATGCATTTCACTTCATTGTAGCTAGAACAAGATACTACTAAAAGCCATGCTATTTTATTGATTAATATGATGTCGCTATGCAACAGCAGAAGTTAAAGTTAATGCTATCTATTAAAAAAGTCAAAGTTTTATTGTTTTTCCAGAAACTTATACCAATTCCAGTCTCTTTCAATTGACATCTTTTTTTAAATGATAAATATTTGCGTTCTAACCCTAACCCTAACCCTAACCCTAATATTTTTGAATATTTGTAGTTCATTAATTTGATATTACTTCAAGTAAGGAAATAAGAGGTTAATTAATAAAAATTATATATACAATTATCTATAATACGGGGGAAATCCTTCCAAAATAGTGTATTATTTTAATATCAAAGCTCTTGTTGTATATGATTTTAATTCTTACCAAAAGATCCTCCCAAGTTCTAAATAAAATGGTATTAAGTACTATTGACTTTGAAAACTGAAAGCCTTTGTAAAGTACATTTTTAATTTACAGTGACTATTAAATATTTAAAGATAAGGAAATATATCAAGCTTTTTATATAATATATATTATCAATTTCAAATAACATATCATTATAAAACAAAATCAGTTATTGATGTTATATTGAGAATTCCTATTCTTTTTCTTGATAAAAAAATTTGCAGATCTTTCATAGGAATTTCTTAAAAAAAAAAAGTAATTCTTGTCTGCTTCCAGTGAAATAGAAACCCATATCATTTGTAAGTTAAAAACACATCATTCAGAACCAATAGAATTCATTATTTTTCCTTTAGTCACTCGTGTTTGAACAGTCTATTAATTGGCTAAGCATTTTGGCAGTCAATAAGTGAAATTGTTTATGTGGAATCAGAATATGATAGAGAAAAGCAGGGAGCACAACTTTGGACTTTCCCAAATGCTTGCATAAAATTAAATAAAACCTATAAATGGCAAGACCAAAAATACATCTAAAATATTTTTAACTGAAATGAATGGCCATGAATCTAACAAACTTCACACTCAACCAACATTAAGAGCCCTATTTCATTAGCACTTGTGAAAGAAAAAGCACAGAGAAGCAAGAAGCCACCAGATAGGCCCACATTAGCCAGCAACTATTAACTAGATATTGTTTAAAAAAAAAGACATACATAATAAAACAAAAATATTTGAACTAAACTTCTTCTAAAAGATCAAGTATGTATCTTCTCTGTTAGAAGTTGCTTGCTTCCCTTCACACCATTTAAAGCTTTGAAGTCTGATTTATTGACTTCAGATCATATTCTTCTTTCACTCCCTTCCTTGGAGTGGTGGTTTTTGACTAGTCCTTTAGTTTATGAACTTTGATCTTTTGAGTGTCTTGTCCTACAATTCTATAGCCTTCAGTAATTATAAGGTATCCTCATATCCATAACATGTCATGGAACTCCAAATTAGGCTAACAGCTCTACTTGTGCAAAATGGGTTTGCATATCTTGGCAGCAACCTGGAGTCCTTCAATGCTATACATCAAAATATAACCCCCATTTCTGAGCTTACTGAGCTCTGAATTTGATGGTGATAAATACATTTATTAAGATTTACCACACTGTCCTAAGAATATTGCATGTGTAAAGTGTTTTGTCAGTTACCCAGTGGACAAGTTAAGAGGGGGGAAATTTACACCTACAGATTTATCTTTCTTACTGTTCTAATAAACACCTAACTGTGTGAAGTGGAATCTAGTTTTGGCCAATATAGACACTGATCTTTCACTTGGTCTTTTAGGATGAAGATGGATTGTCTACGTGCTTGGACCTTGTATAGGTAAACTTGTGGTAGTGAACCATTTTTCATTCCTCTTTGGGTAGCGTTAGAGCCAAACAGCCTTAAATGGAAATTGCTCTCCAATAAGGCAATCAAAGCCTTAATACATGAGTATTTTCTGTTCTTTGATTTCCTGAAATAAGCAAATATCAATAGTGTTGCTGATTACTCCTAAAGAAAAGTTAATCAACTCATAAACATATATGCTCTCTCTTGTCATTTCCCTTGCTTCAAAAACACCATCCCTTTATCTGTCCACTGCATTTGGGTCAGACATGTACATTTCACCCTGAGCTATCACATCCTTAGATATGCACCTTGAAATTCCCACTGAACTCATATAAGCAATGAATGATCCCTTATTTTGCTTCCATGACTAAATAACTACTTTCTACTATAGATCAGATTGTAAATTTGAAGTTTTATGTAAATATAAGGAAAAATTACAAGGCACATTGAAATTTGGTGAGTGCACCAACTAATCCCATTATCCATTAGCTATAGAAATAGGAAATAACCTATAGAATGCTGATATGATAAAAAATTTTCACCATAAAACACAAAGTTTTGTCCAGTAAAATGTAACTGATTACAGCTTGTGACTATTCACCAATTCTTTATTTATAAATTCATTTCAGCATTCCTCTTATAGTTTAAAATCTCTTTTGAACTTCTTATAATACCTTACTGTTTTCCTCAATAATTGATGAATTCAATAAAATATTTGTTAAATTACTTTCACACTTGTATGAGTCATAATTTTACCTATTTAAATTTTAATTTAAAAAGAGCATCATTTTGTTTTCCATAGTATGAAATTTTCGGAAACTTTTGTAATATTTCTGGCACAGGAAAAATATTGTAAAAGTATTTAATGAACTAACAATTTTAGGTCATATCTTGGTATACACTGCTATTGACCTGTATTCCAATAGGGTTTATAGCACAGGTGTGGAGAGAAGCATAGCTCCAAGTCAAAATATAATCAGATAAAAATTACCTATATTCATGATCACTAAATAAGAATCATGGGGATTTGACAGGCTTTTAGACTCTCTCTCTCTCTCTTTTTTTTTTTTTTTACAAAATCAAAGTCTCTTTATTTTTATTTTTTTATTTGTTCTAATTAGTTTTACATGGCATCATTGTACACAAATGGATCACAATTGTTCATTTCTCTGGTTGTACACGATATGGAGTCTCACCTCATGTACATGTACCTATAATAATAATGTCCAACTCATTCCATCATCTTTTCTGCTCCCATGCACCCTTCCCTTCCCTCCCTTCTCTTTGTCCATTCGAAGTTGCTCCACTCTTCCCATGCCTCCCTCACCCCCAATTATGGATCAGCATTCAGTTATCAGAGATAATATTTGGCCTTTGATTTTTGGGGGGATTGGCTTGCTTTGCTTAGCATGGTATTCTCCAACTCCATCCATTTACCTCTAAATGCCATAACTTTATTCTCTTTTAATGCTCAGTAATATTCCATTGCATATATATATACCACAGTTTCTTTATTCATTCATCTATTGAAAAGCATATAGGCTGGTTCCACAGTTAGACTTTCTTCTTAAGTGTAACTCAACTTTGTTGGACCTTGTCTAAAAATGAAGAACATCTTAGGATGTTAGTTTGCAGAACAGTAACCTCTTTAGTACTTTCCTGAAGTTAAGCACTTTACTAAATCAGACCTATAACTAAAGAAAAACTGCTGTAACACTTTTACTCTCTTTTCCCACAAAAAATCACGACCCAAAGAATTAGTGTTGTTGTTGTTGTTGTTTTTCTACAATCCTGAAGAGCACATTAACAGAAAAAATGGTTGTTCATTAACCTCCTGTTTTTGAGGCTCCTGATTTAATTTTCCAAATTTCTATTCTCACAACAATTGTTTATTTATTTATTTTCCAATACTGATAATCAAAACCAGTGCCTCACACACATTAGGCAAGCACTTTTTCACTGAGCTACACCCATATTCCTTTTATGTGAATTTTATTTTGAGACAGGGTATTGTAAATTGCCTAGGTTGGCCAGAAACTTGTATGCTCCTGCCTCAGCACCTGGAGTAGTTGGGATTACAGGCACTGCTACTATGCCTGACTATTATAGTCTTTTGATACCCTATTCTCTCTCCTTCATGGGTACATACATCCACAGCTAGTAAAAGTCTTCTTTTTCTCTAGTTTTGTTTATTGATCATTACCTTATTGCTCTACAAGATTTTAGTCACATTAATGCTTCTGCCTCTCTTCTGAAACACTAAACATATTGCAATACTTTCTCCTGGGCCTTCATCAAAAAGGTTTAAAGATCACAAGGTTTATTCAGTTAACATATGTTTATTTTTATATGCTTTTTAGATTAAGCCCTCTGTTAAAACAGAATAATAAAATGTTAAATAAAACCTTTTCTCATGGGATTTATAGTCCAGTAAGTGGAGCAAAAAGAACAAATATTTTAGAACATGCTGAGGGCCATTACCAAGTAGGAATGACACATCGAGAAATTTCCTTGCCAAGGTACCCCATGCTGCTTAGAGGACATTCGATGGGACATTGCATGCATGCTTTAATAAGGTGACCTTGCTCAAGGACCAAGGCGGATCCAGGTTTAGAGCTGATCAGGTTTGAGGAAGTAACCGGCTCCTTGAGTTTAAGACGTTGCCACTTTAAGATAATGGGTTTTAGGGAAGTTGGAGATTGAAGATTATTGCTGGGATTAGGGTGTTCCTGCTGCTTGTTCCCGTTGAGTTCTCGTGAGATTGAAATGGGATTTGGAGATAGCCTCGTGGAGTAGGTGAATTGTGCGGGGGGGGGGGGGGGGAGACGGCAGAACGTGATTGCCCCTGGACCTGTGTGGAGGCGGTGTGAGAGCGGGAATAAAGAATTGCTGTTTGAACCTGCAAAGGTGTGTAGTGGCTCGTGATTCTGGTGCCAAGCCGAGACCTTGGCAAGAACAATTGTTGTGAGGCTATAAAACTCTGAGATTTAACACATTTAAGAAGCCCAATTGGACATTATTGGTTCAACAACTAATGCCATCTGCATTGCCCTCCACAACAGAATCTGAAGACACTACATAGTATTCTTAAGGCATTCTTAGACTTAGGAACAACTTCATAATTCAATTTTGGCCAATAACATGATGGAGCATGTCCAGAGAAAGAGTACAACTTCTAGGAAAGCTTCAGATTTATTATAGGAAAATTAGACATACCTGGCTCCATGCCTTTTCCCCTCTTTCTTGATTGGAGTTTAGCAGTCCTCTCTTTGAGAAAAAGCCAAAAGATTTGAATAGATGCCAATACAGGACTTTAGTCAGATTGAACTGTGGAAAAGCTGACTAGCAGATATCATAGATGAACCTCCCATTTTTTAAGCCACTGTTAGTAAAATTTTCTTACTCTTTCTAACTAGTATACATAGACATCTCCAATATTTATATTATCTTCTGGAAAAAATTTTATTTTGCTGTTAATATTTCTGAAATCTATTTATTTGTGACATAAAATAAATCTTGTATTTTAAAGATCTCTATTCATCTAATATATGCTACATAAATATTGCTATTTCCCATGATTCAAAAGAGTGTTCAATATATTTTTTGACTTCAATGATAGGTACTTTTCAAAGGACAAATATTTAATGTTCAAAATAAAAATAGCTATGAATGTAGCCACATATCAAATATTTTAGGAAGATACTAAAATATTTTTGACTATATGTCGTAAGAAGTATTTTATATTTATATATATATATATATATACATATATGTTGTGTGTATGTGTATAAAAGTATGTAGATATTTAATATGTATTCATTTACAATATGTATATATTTAATAAGAGCATTTAATTAAATCTGCTTGATACAGACAATCTAAGCTGATATTTTATTCTCCATTTAATTAACTAGTGTAAGTTGCCTAATTCTTAAAAATCCCTGTATGTAAACAAGATCTGTAAAATAAAAGCAGCCAGAACACTGAAGATAATTTATATTCATTGACTCAGTAGAGGTGCTGGATAAAAGCTCATTTTTTAAATGGAGCACAATTCAAAACTATGGACTAGACAAATCAATAATTCTTTATACATGTCAGATGAAGTAATTATCTTGGTTAGTTAATTGCTCTTAAGGAAAATATCTCACTAAACTAAAATCTTTAGAATTACAAATGAAAAATACCTTTTTATTTATCCTGAACTCTGAAACCAAAGTCTAAGTATCTTAATTTAGATTTTTAGTGACATATTTATTCTTCAAATAAAATTTTCTCATTGCTTTTTAGAGTATTTCAATAAAGTTTTGAACTTAGAACACAGCTGAACTCAGCAAAGAAATAACAGATGAACCATTCCTTGGTAGGTCATGCAAGGGTGCTTCCTAAGTGGACATGAGTGGGAATTTAGGAGAAATTACACACGGAAATCAGAGGTGCTGACTGCCTCTTTAAAAACTCTTAAAAATAAAACCTACATAAACAGGTGCATTATCTTACTTGTAAGAATTGCTTATCACTTAAATTGCTAAAATATTACTCTCTAATGCTTATAAAAATTGAAAAATATTTAAATACTAAGGTTAGGCCAAGGAAAGTGTTTCTTAAAGAAACTCACAAATTGTCTTCTATCCTGCTATGTAGGTGATTCCTGTTCTTACCACTGTTCTCATCACTGCTCCATAAGATATCATATCACCAGTGTGTTTTACCTGAATTAAAACTAGAATGATGGAAGTGTAGTATTTTTAGATTCTCTAACATATTTGTTTGCTTCCAAAAACTCTTCTGAATAAAGTCATGTATACTATGGGGCATACAAATGAATGGACATGGAAAGATTTAATCGCATTAAATTGATTTATTTACTATTAAGTGATAAATCATTTAGTTTCAGCATCTTCTTTACTGATTTTAATAGCAGAACTCAGTTTTTGGTCACTGTAGTTGCCAAGACCACCAAGCTAATACAAGCAAGTTTTTCTTCTAGTTCAATGCATTTTCTTTCCATTTGATTGGCCTGTTGCACCCATTGATTGAAAAGTAATCTACACTCCCAGTTTACCTTTAAAATAAAAATAGGAATTGTATAACTTATTCATGTATTTATATTTCTATTTTATAGAAGTCTATATTTAAAGTGCCAAGGGAGTCTTTCCTATCTTATCTCTTCTTTCATTGGACTGCCTGTAATTCAGCTGCAAAACACTCATTTTCTATCTTTTTTTTTTCTTTTTGTAACTTCTTACTCTCAGACAGAACTACATTGATGCCTTCTTTCCTATAGTATTTTTAGCCAAGAATAAGATATTTGGTTGACATAAATGGAGTACTGTGCCTGCGGTAGAAGCAGCCTGTTTTTCCTATTTCTCTTAGAATTCCTTTTAATCTTGGTGATGCAGTAAAGAATTTTCACAGAAGCAATTTTTTGTGTGTATGACTGAGGCATAGATAGTTAACCTGGGAGATTTGTGATAAAAACTTGGCAACTTCCCAAGGTTCAAAATATTAATATTTCTCTATTGGTTTTGGGATGAAAAAGCACTATGACCTTCTTCAAGTAGGCAGGCCATAATTTCAGCTGCTTCTAAGCATTAATGTTTTTTTTTTCTTGAATCATCACAATCTGGAGACTCAGCAACAATGTTCCTATAATAAGCTTTTCCTGTGGTATAGAGCCAATAATTGTTTACAGGTAGGCAGAACCTTAGCCCTCAATCAGTTGGATATTATTTTCAGTCTGTATGCAGGAGTGCTTATGTTTCATTCTTTTATCTTCTCAGGAGATAAGAGAGGCCAAACATTGAGAGCTCAAGATAGGGAAGCATTAAGAGTAACCCTAATTTATCTGACATTATAGTTCTACAAAAAATTTTTATGCAATACCAATCCTAGTAATAAGTTACTTTGAAATTCTTTACATGTTTCTCAGCTTCTGTTTGCTTAAAAAAATAACAAAACATATTGCTTCTCTCATTCTATGTCTACAGTTTTAGGGCAACAGAATCTAATTTATTTGTTCCATATTTGTCTCACATTTGTGGAAAAGCCCTACTCTTCTCCAAATCTGTCTGTATGATTCGAAACATCAAGACCTTCATGTTTGTGAAGCCCCTAGAAAGACAAGTCTGGTAGATACCAATGTCCCAGTTAGTCACTGCCATAGTGTGCTTTATTGAATGAAAAGTAGTCTCACATGATAATATTACAGAATTACTGGTGTTTGCAGAAAGAAGCTGAGACCTCTGAGGTCTTAATGTAAAAAGAACCAGACTGCTTTCTCCAACTGGGTGGAGAAAAAATTCTGTGTCCTTAACTGTGTTAATCCATGAGTCCATAGGAAGTTTTCTGACATTCAGCCATTTTAGTGGAAAATTATATACATAAATTCTACCCAGTCTTTTTCCTCAAATCTAAGCAGTATTGGTGAATATTGGGTTAGGTGTAGTGTGATAACTTGACATTGAACTATTCAATTGCTCCCTTCACCCCACTTTTCTATCAGTCTCTGGGAAATGTGTTTAGGCAGTGTGCCTGGATTCTACTTTTCCTGGTCATGAGCTATTTCTCAGGAGGATCCACAGTTCCTCATATCAATAATTTGGAGCTCAATCTGGCCCTCAGCCTTCAATGGGACTTCTATTTACATGAATCCCAGAATAAGCAAAGTTCAGGTTCAAGCTGAAATGGGGGTATTGAGATCTAGACTGGTGAGAATAACTTGCCCTGAGTCCTACACCAAGTGGCAGGACAAGAAAGCCACAATTTTGATTCCTAATTCATGGTGACACACAACTTCTCAGAAAGTCTTGGTCAATATCTTCTTTAAAAAAAATCATCCAACCATCATGAAGATATAAAGAAGATCAGTGCAGAAGAAGAAGAATGAGAGGATGGGAGTAGAGACAAGAAAGGACAGGGAATGTGGAATGAATCAAACAAAACCACAACAAATTCTATCTTTATGTTTATTTGTAAACCAGCAATCAAAAATAAATAAACAGGTGAAGGGAAAATCAGCAGAAGGGAGGAAAGAGAAAAACTGGCAAATGAGGGGAGAGTTTGGAGAGGGAACCCAGGGACCAAAATGGAGTAAATCAAAATTCAATTCATGTATGATTGTTTCAAAATGAGTCCAGTTACTATGAACAACTATAATGCTCTAATAAAAAAACTCATCGAATAAATTTGCCACGAAATTATATCAAAAAAATGGAATCAGTAAGAAACAGATTCCAGGAGAAGATTTTATCCTCACTTGCTACCTAACATCCTTTTTCAGTCCAGGATTGCACCCAAGTGACCACATTCATTTAGCTGTCATTCTCTTTGGACTTCACTTGGCAGGACAACTTCTCAGACTTTCTTTATTTTTTCTGATGTGGAGAGATTTTGAAGAGGACTCGAGAGGTATGCTATAGGATGTCCCTTTATTGGAATTTATCTGATATTTTTCCTCAGGATTAGCCTGGGCTATGGGCTTTGAGCGAGACCACAGAGATAGTGTGTCATTTTCACTGTGTCATATCAAAGGTACATACTCTTGACATGATTTATTGTTGAGAGCCACAGCCTAAGGGGCCCCAGCAAACTTCCAGCTGCCATCCGCTCACAGCGGTCCCAGCAAACTTCTAGCTGCCAGCTGATTGGCTCCTCTGCAGTGATGCTCATTAGGCTGTTTCCCCCGCCCTTTCAGACCACGGAGCTGCTCATTGGGGGACTTTTTTTGGCTCGGCCCACAAGACCCAACCAATCCACCTCAAGAGCAGGAGAAGTGGGGGAGGTAGAGAGGCTTGTGGGAAGCCGGTGGTGGCAGTTGGGCTCTGAGGGTTTTTCCTGAAGAGCTGTGTGGTGAGGTGTGTGTTCTAAAAATAAAGTTCTTTTTTTTTTGACAAGTGACTCCTGAATTGTGCCCAGCCAGACTGCCGCAATTTATGACTGTTGATCTTGATCTTAACCCCCCTCCCCTCGAAGTTGTGCTTTTAAGCTTCTCCGCTGTAAAGTTATTCTTTTGGCCTTTTCCTCTACTTTTCTCTCTGGAAGGAAGTCCATGTGTGTCACCTTTAAGGAGAAAGGAGTTATACTTCTTCTCTTTATGCAAAGAACCAAAATAAATAATGCGGATTCTTCAGTTTGGAAGATTTATCTACCCACCCCCCACACACACACTTCTTAATTTATAAAATTGTTGTTTTTTATTAATTTAAACTCAAGAATACTTTTTAACTTTGCAGTATAATTCAATACTACCTTAGTTTATTACTCTAATTGTTCCATTTTTGGCCATTAAGAGCTTTTATCCACTGGCTCTTGTGCTCTTCAATAGCCCCTAATAATGTGATTCTTATTTTGTTTTTCTTGTAGCACTCCCTTATATGCTGGAATAATGAGATTCTCTGGATTCTTCCTAAATGCTTCCTTCCCCAGACCTAGCATCATCCATTGCTCCTAGTTCTTTTCATCAGAGAATGTTATCTGTAACCGAGCTACAGATCTTAAATGTTACTAGAACATTGTTACTGACTTCAGGGGTCGTTTATTTTATGCATTCCTGCATGACAGAACAAAGAATATGTTAGTATACTAATCACAACATATACTCATATCTATAACTATTTCCATAAATAACAATCTGTAACAATATTAAGAATCCATATTTCATTAAGTGGAACTGACAATGGTCAACTTGAATTTCTCTCATTTTTCAAATTTTATTCTTTTCATATTTCCAGAGATCTCTTTCCTTTCGCCCTGGTTTTATTTTATATCTTGCAATTGTCTCTTTAAATGAGACCAGTTCATCGAAGTGACAGTGTGCTAAACACTCCCAAATAGGCACTGCTATGGTTTAAGTATGTGATTTCTCAAAAGAACACATATGTGAGATAATGCAAGGATGTTCACAGGTGACATTATTAATTATGAGAGCTATAACAGAATTTCTGGATTAATCCATTTGAATGGATTAACTAGGTGGTAAATACAGAAAAAGTTTTGCTGGTGAAAATGAGTCACTGGAGCATGCTTTTGGAGTTCATCTTTTGTACCTGGTGAGCAGAGCTTTTTCTCTGCTTCCTATCTGTCACATCCAGAGCTGCTTACCTCTGCCACACACTTCCGCCATGATGTCCTTGCCTCATCTTAGGCCCAAAGCAATGGAGTTGCCTGACCATCAACTGAACCTCTGAAATCATAAACCAAAATAAACTTTTCCTTCTCTAAGTTGTTCTTGTAAGAACTTCTAGTTACAGTGACACAAATCTAACCAAACCAGGTACCAACAAAATTTGTTAGCCAAAGTCCTGAAATAAATGAGATATATCTGATATCCAAAATTGACAGAGGTGAAGAAGACAGTCTGATAAGTAGCCCTAAATTTGAAAACACAATCCCAGAATACGCATATTGTATTTTAGATATGAGCTGAGACATACCACACATGAGCCCAAAAGCTCATGCATGAGACAGTGCAGAAACTTTCAGAGGTTGGATTATGGGGAATATAACCTGATCAGTGAATTAATCCAGAGATAGGAATGAAGTGAGTGGTGGCTGTGAGCAGGTGGGGTGTGTCTGAAGGGTATGGGTCACTGGGAACTTGCCTTTGTGGTTTACATTTTGTCCTTGATGAGGAAAGCTCTCTCTGCTTTCTGGTACCATGTCCTGAGCTGCTTCCCTCTGCTATTCACTTTTGCCATGATGTTCTTCCTCACATCAGGCCCAGAGCAATGAAGTCAGCTAACCATGGACTGAGGCCTCTGAAACCATGAACCAAAATAGTTTTCCTCCTTAAATAGTATTTGTCAGGTATATTGGTCACAGTGATGATAAAGCTGGATGAAACAAGGCAGAACCTGTAGTGACTATGGTCACTGCAATCATAAATATGCTAGTTCATAGCCATGTATTGTTGCTTTAGGCTTCTACTCCTTTCATTCTTGTTTTCTCCATCTAGAATTAAAAAAGAAAATAAAAAAGATTCAGGTGGGTAAATTTCCTTTTATTATTCCATAGTTCTTCTTCCTTTTCCACAATCTCAGTTATCTGTAACTTTTCCAGCGAGGTGTTTCAATGTTTTTCCCAAAGTAAACGTGTGTAATTTTCATTCCCAATTGTTGTAGTTCTTTATTATTGTGTATATCTTATTGCATTGTGCCTTATGTGTATAAATGTCTTTGTCTTGCAATAAAGTTGGAAATTTTCTGAAGTCATACACCTCCAGATCTAAAAAAGTGTCTGGCACATAAAAGCATTTCAAAAAACATCTTTATGAATTGAATGATAAAAATTGATTTATTAAATAATTAAGAGAATACCCATATATTAAATAGGGACCGAAAGAATAAGTATGTAAGTGAATGTGAAAGCAAATCTTGGATCAAAATTATACTTAGGCAGTTAATTTTGGAAAACTTTCCAGCCACAAATTATCTATTCCGTTTTCCCTTTTACCAATCATGAGGTCTAAATTCAACATTAAATTTGTTTCATTCGATTCAATATATTTTTGTTCAAGGTAATACTCCTGTAAAAAAAAAAAAAAAAAAACTCTTAGCCAGGGCATCATATTAATGGATAGTTAATTTATTGTCAGTTATTAATATCTTAGTGAGTGTGAAGTGATGAGATCTGATAGTTTTATTACTTAACACTGACAGTAATAGGTTTCAGGAGAATTTAATTGATTCTTAAGAACATTAATGTTTACATTAGAATGATGAGAACTCTGTTTTGCCCTTATAGTTTGACTTACTTATGAATAACTAATTTCGTTAAATTTCAATTTTCTTATCTGTTAAAGGCTTCTAGAATCGGCACCATTGGAAGACACAAAGATGAAGCAGAATAAATATCCTAGTGCCAAATAGATATCAAACACTGCCATTATTTTAATATTCCTGAGGTATGGGAATTTTGATAGTATTTGACAGAGAAGGATTCTTTGCTTTATAAAGGGATTACCCAAATTGGAAAGACTTAAGTGGAATATCAGAGAGATTTTTAGAAAATTCAAGAAACCCAAGGTTTCCATTAGTGTTGCAAGCATGAGGAAACAAAGAAAAAAACAACAAAAAAATATGACTGAATATCAGAATGTGGTAAGGTATTTCCATGATGGATGTTGAAAAGAAATATTTTGTCTACTACAAAGTATTGTGGAGGGTGTTGCTGGCATGGAGAAACTGAAAATCAACCAGTGATTCATTTCTTCCGCAAAACTCACAGACAGCATTATATGGTTCAGGCACTAATCTAAGCCCTGAGGATACAGCAATAAACAAAAGAGAAAAAAGGGTCTGTTCACATTTAAATGTTAGTGGAGGAGGTGGTAGTTCCCAAGGATAGAAATAGGGTCCCGACTAGGCTACAAATAGTTTCTTCTGTTACAAAAGTATAAGCTACTTTTGCTATTTTGAAATATATCAAGATAACTTCTAAAAGCCAACACATTATGTTCTCAACAGCCTCCCTTCCCCCATCAGATAACAGCTTTCACACACACACACACACACAAAAAAAAAACTTATGATGTAGGTGTTATTATCACCTCAGCTCTTCCAGTGAACAAACTGAAACACTGGGTAAGGTAATTAACTTTCTTTAAGTCACACACCTAATAAATGATATGGTCAGTAGTCATGTCCAGAAAGTCTGTAACTAATGCTCACATCAGTAAAACTCTATAAAGTAAAGTTTAAGACAAATAAGAATGTGCTTTACCAGCTTGCTTCTGTCATCATTTTCCTCTAAGACTCCACAGAGAATAGTCGATTGGCACATTCCCAATACTCTTTCTCCCTGCATAGTCCTTCCTTTCCAAATTCATAGGACATGACTCATGCAGGAAAGAAATCTGAACCAAAGTGGGCTGCATTTTGCAGCTTAGGTCACACATGATTTTTTTATTATTGAATATACAAAAATCAATACACTAATAAGTGTGCAAGCTGTATTTTTCTTTTCTATGGATTTAAAGGCAATATTTATATTTGAATAATCTAAAATATACCTTTAGATTTCATCTTTTAGTATACCCCTACCATATCAAGTCTGCAAAGAATATATCAAATTTAATATTTTGTGGAAATAACACCGAGAAAATAATGTTAGCAGTAGCTGGCAATGAAAGAACTCTGTAAGAAAAGGGGAGAAATGGAAAAAAAATAATTCAAGAAATAGCCAATAATTCTAAAAGTAAAAATGCTAAAATACATATAGTCTTAATTTCTTCAGCAGATTGTCTGCTGTCTTTTAGAAAAGGAAAGGCTATTTACCTAAAGCACTTCACACAGCATCCCAAAATGATATTTTAAATATCTGAATCACTCATTTGATATCTCTTTAGTTAAGGTGCCACAAAATTTTATAAAAAAATGTGAATTGAGAGAATCAGTGAGGTACAAATAGAATGAAAGCATGGTTATAATAATGATCCTCTCTAAATTCCACTGAATACCAGTAATTTAATTTATAAAAGTCTCAAATAAGAATATTTACACCAAAATGACTCACTTTGATTTATTTTTATTCATTACCCAGAGATATTCTTTGTTTACACATAGCCTCAAGTTGGGTCTAAAAATCATCTATATTTAAGTTCATAATGTTTACTTCTTATTTATTTTTGCCTTATATAATTGAATTCAATTATAGTTTATTCTTTCAGGTATCTTTTATTTTTCCAGATTACTTCACTAGGCCTTTTTTTCACTCATCAAGCTAGAACTTGTAGCTCAATGTTTTTCTCTTAGCCATTTCAAATATTTTAAAATATCTTATATGTGATTTGAGTTTCATATATAGGAAACAGAATTAAGTGATAGTTTCAAGTTTCATCTGAATGCAGAGCACAGCTTTGTGAAGTTATATGAAAATTTATAGGTATCAAGTACAAAGCAGTTTCTCATCTAATGTCTTTATTGCTATTTCACATGTATAATTACTTTATAATACAAAAGGGATTTAAAATTTTTCATACACTAGTCCTCTTCACAATGTCATGATTTATCCAAGTATCGCTACTTTTGGTTTTAAAGTATAGAAAAAAATGCAAACCTTTTTATTCTCTCATAAGAGACACTGTGTTATAATTTAATACTAGTCTAGAGAATCTCAGCAGAAAAGAAATCAAATTCCATCTTCGTTACTTACCTATTTTGTGATCTTTGGCAAGACACTCAACCCCTTTAAAATACAGGCTACTCACCTATAAAAGGGAGGTCAAATATACCTACTTTATAGAATAGTTGTAACCCTGAAAGGCTTGAAAAAGAGAAAGTAGCTTCTGATGCATGTCAACTTTGGTTTATAGCAACTATTCTTCTCTGCTTCAAAGAGTGCCATTTTCATTTCTTAAGTACAAAATTAAATAAACATTTATATTGGAAATTTAAGTTCCTTAACAGAAATGTGTAACAAAAACGATTTTCTTATTTACAGTACACAGAGACCATGGAAATTTGGGACTCAGTGAAATGTTCAGTCAGGCTAGCCTGTTTGTAAATTGGCTTGTGTGTATCACACAGGAGCATGTCTGCCTCTGTGGATCTTAATCAGCAGAGCAATGTGATTCACTTTCTGTCATTGTCAGTTTCAAGGTGTTTCTCACATCTGGAAATGTTAGATTACTTTGAAAGTTGCATGTAGCCTCTACAGGTTTGAAGAAGAGAAAAATAACTGAAATCTAGATTAAGGTGTTTTAAGAATCATACCACATACCATGCCATTCCAACAGTCAATGGAAGAGAGGCCAAGATACTGAAATTCAAATTCAAACTAATGACATTGTATTAGTGGTATGATCTGGAAACAATACTAGTATTTCGTATGGAAAAATATGAGGAAAAATGACATTCAATTAACAACTAAAGTTGACTTGTTTTAAGTAAAATTACTTAGATCTAACAGACAAAGGCAACCAAAACTGGCATGAATCAGCAGCATGAGTCCTTAAAATAGCCTCCCTAGTGTATTTAACTCAACAGAGACAGATTTTAAAAATGGAAGCACAGGCACTGTCCCCATATTTCCTCTATATTCTCAACTTCTTTTCTCAAGCACAAATTAAATCAAAGTGAAAAGAGATGGCAATGGCTATCTCAAACTTTCTTTTTGTTTTTGTTTTTAATTTATGGCTTGTTTCTTTTCTTTTGATTTTCTAATATGACTATTTCCAGGAAATGAAGATGCTAAATGGGAAATTTCATTAAGAATCCAAGCACATGAAGCTACCATTAATAGAATGTAATAAAAACAATGCTAATATTCATTGATAGTTTTAAATTTTAGTGAAGTATGTTTCACTGTATTATTACTCCTTATTAGAAATTTATTAGCTTTTCAGATAAGAAAACAGACTTGGAAAGGGAGGATAAATTAACTATGGTCACCCAAAGTATGCATAAGTTGATTTCCATTTCCCTTTCAAATGTGAGCAGGAAGTTGCAGGCATAATCAAGGACATTCACCCTAGAGATTTTTAAACAATGAAGTAATCACCAAGGTGATGCTACTTGATTCATTGACAAGGCATGAATGGGATTTTATTCCTCTTGAAATCATTTAAGAATTGTTCCTGAAGTGTTTTTCTTAATATGGGCTTTAAGAATTTGAGTATTCCTGATAAGTTGTGTGCAAACATCCTGTGTGTGTGTTTGTGTGTGTGTCTATGAGGGTACATATGGGTGCAGTTCTCTGGGGAAAAAGGACTAAGATATATTATCCAATTCTCATATCCCATGATATCAAAAAGAGTTCAGGAATCATTTTTTTTTTCTTAATGGACATCAATGTTATATAGGTCAATTAATTTGAGTAACTTTCTGCACATTATAACACATAAAAATGTTTAATTATAGCCCTTATCAATTGTTAAATTTATTTACTTAGGTATGGTTCATGTATTGCCCTTGCTTAAGCTCCCCAAACAATTCTATTGCAGACTTCTTATAAAGAACTACTTTTACAATGTGATTATATAGATCTTTTCAATATTGCCTTATACCACACATCTATCCTTTTATTTTTATAAGATGACTTTAATTTTAGTTTGTAATTAGTATTTTTTTTCCAAAAAGACTTTCTGTCTTAAAGTAAATTTAACTGCAGCTCTCTAGTATGATTTTTTGTCTACAGTTGTTAAGGAATTCTTAAGGCTTAACTTCCATTATTATTCTCAGATCATTGTTTTCAATATAAATAGGTTTAAGAAATAGACACTGGCATTGTTATTTTAAGACAATCTTCAGGGGGCAAATATAAGCTACTTTAAGTAATTAGCATGAAAATGCACTAAATGATCAGGCTGGCAAAAGAATGAAATTTTGCTCATTAATTCAGATACTAAAAAGAAATTGGCATCAGTGTAGTTGCCAGGATATTGAACATTTTAGTGGAGCAAGGAATACTTGAAATCATCTTTAAAACTGATATACTTCCTGAAGATCAATCATTAAAATGATGTCACAAGGTCCTTAAACACAAAATACAGGAAAGAAGAAAAAAATGTTTGTGCGTATGTGTGTATATTTGGGGTATTTGTGTGTGAGAGAGAGAGGCAAGGGGAGGGAGATTTTCATATTTCAATTAAAATAATAGTTACTATGGGCTTGTTTCAACACAGTGTTTTTGCACATAAAGCCTCTCAGTTTCTTCTAAGAGACATCTGCTTTTCCTTGATATCATTTTAAGAAAACCTATGGAAAAGAGACTCCTTATAATTGGAGACAAAACTGAAAAACCCACTGGAAAAGTGATGATTGTTGATTTATTAAAAATTAATTTTAAAAAATTCATATGTAATCCCCTAAACAGCCCTGTTTCAAATATGAAAAATCTGGTCCTTAAAAATTTATTTAAGTTCATACAGCCAGTGGAAGTTGACACTTGGATAAATGTCCAGTAACTTCCGATCCAAGAAAATAATACTCCTAACTGTATATTCCTTCTCCTTTCTAATACCGCATTTATACTCCTACCCTGTTTAGAGTAAAGCACTATATCCCAAAGGTACCAGATCCACATGGGCCTCAAACCAAAGACATTGGGCCTCAAACCAAGGACATTGGGCCTAAGAAAACAAATAGAACAGCATGTTGGAGTATGAAAGGCAGTGACTCTGAAGGCAGGGGGACTGGCTTTTAATCTAAAATCTCCTCTGAGAGGTCTTGAGTGATTAAATGATTGAATTTGCTTATCCAAATGTGTCCTACCATATTTCAACGTAGAATATTTTTGTTTGTTTTTCCCCTGTAGAGAGCTCCTCTTCAATACTACAGCAAATAAAAGGTGGGTAATTTGGTTTTATGTTTCATTATAGCTTTTATATTCTGCGACTATAACCAAATTTAGAAGACACATAGAGTATGTACAGTTCTTTCTCATGTCTGTTTTATCTGCACAGAGAGACGTAGGTGAAAACACCCATTTCGTTAAAGCCAGTGTTCACCTGAATACTGTAGTAGAACAGAGACTCCATCAGATAAAAGGAGCCTCTAACTGTGGGTGTGTGTGTGTGTGTGTGTGTGTGAATATGTATTCTGAGATCTATTATATTACTGACAGAGTCAAATGCCACTGATTATCCCAAGCTAGAAAATTATTCTGAGTATAAGAAAGTAGCAATAATTCATCCCTACCTTTTCCCCAGCCTTAATTTAATATTCTAGATCTGTCTATATTTCACTATGCTAATTATGATTACAATCCTGTGAGTACCCTTACACCCCCTCCAGGAAATCATTAAGTTTTCATGAAAAGCCTGGTATTTGCTGTAAGTAAATAAAAATACTAATATTTTACATAGATATAATAAGGCATGAGAATAAGTCAGAGTGACATGAACTCTTGTTGCATTCATGGGTGTTTCTGATGTCCACTTTATAACAATAACCATAGAAAAATAACCGAACAGAGGAAGCATCACAAATCTGGGTGAGTTGAAGAAACAACCAAAACAATACATGAATCCAAACATGCATATTTGGACTTAAATATGTACAGTAAACCTCAAAACTCCCCTTTACTTTCCTTTTTGAGAGAAACAAGTTTCCTATACCTCTTCTCCTCCAACATTACCTGTCTCTTTGTGCTTAAATGTAGCTTGTGTATGTACTTCTGTCACTAGAGTGGGCACAGTTAAGTCTCTTTAGCTATTTTATATGGAATCCTAGAAAGTCTTATGGCAGAACTCCATCCTAGTGTTTGAGAACCAGCCCCAAGTGCTAAGAGACAAAATAAAAGGGACAGACAAACCAGGATTCAGAGTACAATTTATTGATGGACTTACTGACAGAAGTGTGGTCCTGCATAGCAACAAGATCAGGTGGATCCCCACAACTGGGGTCAAAATAGGGTGTATATATTGGTTAGAAAAGTGACTTCATTCAATCCAGAAAGCACTTGGTTTATCTTAAGCTAATATCAAAGAATCAGGTACATCTCTGGACACCAGGATCCAGTATTAAATCTCAACATACCAGACTAATGGTTTTGTCTATTTAACATTTGCTGGGAGACTCTGAAAGACAGACAAATTAGGATTATTCTAGGGCAATCATACAGTTATGACACAAGAAGGCTGTGGTCACATCAAGCTGAGTTCATACAGGCTTACCCAATGGAAACCAGAACACGAAATGATTTTCAGATGTGCAAGCACTGTGATCTAAACGGGGTGGAGGGAAGCCATGTATTTTTTGCCCCAATTGGAAGATATTTTTACATAAACTTAAATAAGTATTTATCTAAAAGGTACTATTTGGTGTTAGATTTGCAATCTATTTTTCAAATTACTTGTATGTTAGAATTTTTTTAGACTTTTTTCAGTCATATGCTTGTCTAATTTTAATATATTAGTTTCCTTAGCCAGTTTTATTCCATCATTCATTTTCTAAAATAATTTAGTTTGATTACCATGTTTTAAATGTGCAGAATTCTTTTTAGCATGACATAAGTTTCAATGTCTTTAAAAACATTTTTTACCTTCTGCTATTTGTTTTTAATGTTTTTGAATCTAGACATAATTCACAATCTACTAAAATAATGTTTTAGCCATATATATGTGTACTAGTCTGTGCATGTATGTGTGCATGAACATGTCTATAGACACATATACAACATATATGCATATATACAACATATATCCCTATAGTAATTTATGCTCATAAAAGGTGACTTTATCCATTTGTCAATTGATAATAATTTACATATGACATAAATGCATAAATTAATGTACCAGCAGTGTCTATGCATAATAAAAATTTACTTCCTTTATAATGTGCAAATAACATTTGCTTGAATATAGATTATATTTTAACTAATTTAGTCAATTTTATTTCTAGTTTACCATGATATCATAATAAAATTTTTAAAAAGTCTTAACAGATTTTCATGATCTGCAACTGGAATTAAATAAAAGTAATCTGAAAATGGTCAACATCTATAAGGACAAATAGGTGTAGCATTAAGTTTAATAGGAATATTGATTCTCACATAGATCATTCTTGCAACAGCTAGTCACCAATTTAATGCTGACACATTGTACAACCTCTCACTAATTCATGTGCCCAAGGACATTTTGATTCATGTTCCTAGTCTTTGAATTTAAAAACATTGTTATAAAAGCTGTCTGAATTCAAAACTTAAATTAGTAAAGAATTAATCAGTTTGGAAAAAGATGCTCAGTACCACTCTAGTACCATGATATTTTAAATACTCTTATCCAGCATTTTAAAGATAAAATTTACTTCTGATACAGGATTTGGGTGTTGCCATTAGTAACTCAACTAGCAGAAACTCAAACGAGCACTTTAATATTTTAACAGTAAGTGCATTGCATCTCAATATATGATCTAAAATCATATTTTGAAACTTTATATACACTTTTGGCCAGATATGTATTTATCAGTAACTTTACTTTGCCCAACACACTTCTTTCCTTCTTATTCCCAGACTTCTTCCTATATTTGTACACAAGAATGGCTTGATAGATCTTACTCTGGAGATTCCCATTTAAGAAAAATGTTTAAAAGTTTAGCTACTCTCTCCACCATGAATTAATGTCAAGCCACTAGGTAAAATGATGAGAAGTACAGAAATATAGAAAAATATTTTGAGTAGTGTCATTCTCATCAGCTGGAATATAATTGGACTTTATTTTACAAGACTGATAATAAGAATGAAATTGTGATCAGAAAGGAAATTCCTCTAAACTCAAACACAATCCTTGGTTTTATATATGGCCACCTGATATGAACACATATCCACCAAAAATTATAAACCATTATTATAAACCAAAATTATCAACCATTGTTCTTTTGTTTTGAGTATCAAATCTGAGTGTCAAGATTTCATCCAAAAGTTGCCCAAAATATTCATTATTGGCTGGACATGGTGGCACATGCCTGTAATCCCAGGGGATCAGGAGGCTGAGACAGAAGGATCATGAGTTCAAAGCCAGCCTCAGCAACGGTGAGCCACTAAGCAACTCAACCCTATCTCTAAATAAAATACAAAACAATAGGGCTGGGGATGTGGCTCAGTGGTCCAGGGTTCAATTCCCAGTACCTCCCCCCACCAAAAAAAACATTATTATACTTTAAAATTAGACCTAAACTTGATCCAGTGATATAGAAACCCATGACTGCATGAAATACTGGTGATATCAAACTTTCAAAAACTATGTTCAAAGCAACTATTTGCCTCTGTTGGAGCTACTTCAGGTCAATAATGACTTGCTCTTTGTTTGCATTGTTTTAAATACAATTTCTGCCTTAAATTATGTCATCTCTTAGTCCTATATCAAAATATAAAATTATATACAAAGAATTACAACTTAAATAACTACAGTCTTAGAGGATTTGGGACTACTACTAATAATTGAAGTATGTCAGCATCATGTCTTTCCAAATTATAAATTAGGTCTTTTTAAAACACAAAACACATTTATCTCATTTAAAAAAGGGGAGATGCTACAATTGGAACTCAGGCTTTCCCAAAACAATCCACAGTAGCTCATTTAATCTACAATGAGACTTAATTATAGAATCATAACTAGCCTATTTCTGATGTCTAGGACCATCTTGTGATACAGGATAATGAAGAAAGATAAACACATGCTCTTCCATGGACATTTGATGCCTAATGAAATCTTTAGTTATTTTTCTCTGTTACTTTCCTATGTTTCTTCTCTATTTCTCTTAAGGTTGTACTAATATTTTCACAGAGTTTGTTTACTAATTCACTGTTACCCAATCACTTTCATTCTCACAATAAAAATGTCCATAACAGTAAATTATTGATTTATCAAAACATACATTATGGCAATTATTAAATTTACTTATTGCTTGTTAAATTTAATCATTACATTTAGTAAATCATTGCAATATAAATGATAACAATATCTAAATTCTCATGCCAGCCAACTGAATTTTAATTGCAAAAATCTATCGTCTTCTTAGCAGTGCAATATACACCCTTAGATGTTATAGTAAGATATATATCTGGGAAAACATCCTAAAAGATAAAACAGACCTTGTCTGGAAATCAAACTTCAGAATAAACTTCCATATGTGCTCTTTCTGCTTTTTACCCCCTCCACCCCTTTTTTTTCTATTTCAAAATCTGCAGATTCTTTGAGTGATCTCAGTGTATGTAAGCCCCAATGGCTGTAGTACTATGGCACCCTCCTAAAAATGCTAGGAATAGACAGTCTCCATTCAGATTGTTTCTTATTTGTGAGTTGCTGGTGAGAAATACAAGGATTTAAATGTCTTTAGGTAAAAGATCTCTCTCTCTCTCTTTCTCTCTCTCTCTCTCTCTCTCTCTCTCTCTCTCTCTCTCTCTCTCTCTCTCTCTCTCTCTCTCCTCTCCAATTATGAGTCCTTGAGTTATTCCTGTATTTTCCAACAACTTCTGTTTTTGCCCAATATTCTATTTTGATCTAGTCTCAATTACTATTGTCTCTGAATAAACAGGATCCTTTTACAATCCAGCTTTTAACTTTTTTTCTCTCATCTTTACCATAGTAAGGTTCCCATACTTTCCTTTTAACTAGATGGAGGCATCCTGTGTGGGACACATGGGTAATGTGTGGCTCTATCTTCACGTAGGTGTGTTCCATTCCAAGGTTTCCCTTTCTCCTGTTAACAGCAGATTCTTGTATCCTTGGGCCTTGTTTCTGTCCTTCCCTCCTGCCTTCCCCAGCAAAAGTCATGAATTCCTGGACACCAAACATTAGTTTTCAGCCTTTGTATACTTTATGGCTTCTGGTTGCTTGTTCCATTTCTGACTTGACTTTTTTTTTTTTTTCAGACTGTTGCTTATAATGACATGATTTGTTTGTTATTAATATTTTTATGTGACTCTTGTCTTTTTTAATGTATGCATTGGTGCCAAAATTATGATCTCATAAAACAAATTGGGAAAACTAAGTCTCATCCAATTTCTGAAATGATTTATATATAATTCTTGACATTTTTTTTCCTGAGGTGCTGTTAGCTTGTTTTAATTTTGAAAGTTATTTTACTGAACATGAAATCCTGAATTGAGTTTGTTTGTTGGTTTGTTGGTTTGTTTTAGTTCTTCAAAAATTTTGACCATTGTGTACTTATCTCTGTGGTTTCTCTTGAGAAGTCCAGTCATTCAAATACACTTTTCGATAAAACTTATAATGTGTGTTGTGTAGGCTCTTTCAATATAAATTCTTTATTTTTAGTGAATTGATTATGATGTGTCAAGATATAGTTTTAGTCATATCAATCCATGTGGGATTCACAGAATTTCTAAAACTATTTGTGCTTCACTAAATTAGCTATTGAGTTCTTATTGCTTCAAATACTCTGTCATTTGTGTTTTCTCTCTTTAGAATTCTATGGGAATTTTAGAACCTATTTTCACATAAGTAAATGAATCCTTGATCTTAACTTTTTTCTATTATTTTTTTCTTTCTGCTCTTCAGATTATATGAGTTCTACTAATGTATTTTCAGGTTCACTGTCTCTTTTCTCTATTATTGTATCCAAATGGTAAAGTTTTTAATTTCAGATAATTTATTTTTATAGTTATAAAATTTCTAATTTGTTCTTCTAAAATAACCTTTTCTTCTGAGATTTCATGTATTTTCTTTCATTGCAATCCTACTTCTTTTAATTCATTAAACATACAGACACTATCTGCTAAAATCTTTGACTCATCTCATTATTAGCTTCTGAGGCTTTTCACTTGAAAATGGGTCATAGTTTCCTGTTTTTTTGTATGTCAAATAATTTTTAATTTTATTCTAGACATTGTGAATGTTATTTTAGATTTCATTATATTCCTTCAAAGAGTGTTTTTTGTTGTTGTTTGCTTCTGCAATTAGTGACCTTGATGAGCAAAATGTAAAATCTGTCTCATCAATAAGGGGAGGAACATGGATCCTCAGTTAAGGTTTTTTACCCTATGCAGAAGTTCAAAGGTCAGCCAGCTCCCTGGTCAGAGTTAGCATGGATAAACTGGAGTCCTGTGCATTGAAACTCTTTATCTGAAATTGTTTCCCCAATTTCTGGTGACTATGATCCTTCAGGGTTTCTTCTATAGTGCTTCAACCAGAAAGATAGCAGGTTTTCTCAGAGACTCAGCTTCCCTAAGCCCAGCAGTGAACATGGCCTATCACTGGGCTAAAACTGCAGAAGTACGAGACTCACCCCATGCTGATGCCATTTTCTGTATTGATTCCTTTCTAAACTACACTTGGCACATTTCACTTTAGAGAACCTTCAAGTCTTTTTTTTTTTTTTTTTTTTTTTCGTATTTTGTGAGGGAATTTATAGTGGTTAATTGCTGGAGGGTTGATGTTAGCAGTCTACTTCCTGTACCGGGAACTATTTCTAATTTTTATTTCTATACTCTCTTGAATAATATATGCCAGCTCTTATAATATAAACTATATCATAGAAAAAAA
Organism: Ictidomys tridecemlineatus; assembly: GCF_052094955.1. Lineage (NCBI taxonomy): Eukaryota > Metazoa > Chordata > Mammalia > Rodentia > Sciuridae > Ictidomys > Ictidomys tridecemlineatus. The sequence goes on along the minus strand of NC_135480.1, from coordinate 153,514,161 downwards.
TGTGTCTGTTTTCTTCGTTATTGCCAGATTCTAGAACAGGCAATTGTGTATTCCATGCACACAATAAATACTTTTATAGCCGGATAATTAATGAAGAATGACCTTTGCTTATATAGTAGAGTAGAAAAGTAAGGGAGTTGGAATTCATATTTTAAAACCAGAAATTCATGTATAAAGAATTTAGAAAGTATGAAAAATATTACTATTTTTCTGATGTATAAATAAAAATCTTTATATTTTCTATAGCTTTGCCTTTAATCTTAGGTTACAGAAACATATTTTATGGAGATTTTCCCAGATCTACTTATTACTTCCCCTACCATATTGATTTTACTTCCACTATAGCAATTAACACTTTAGAGTACAGTGTTTCCTTTGTCTATTTCTCATTTTATTTTTTGAGCATAATGAGGGCAGGGACGGTGTCTTTTTTCCACCTCTATTATCTCAACAGCGGGCACACAGTTTGCCCCTAGCATATTTCACAAAGGATACATGATTGAATGGCCAAGCAAATTTTGGTGATTTTTCTTTTGAGTGCGACATCAGGTAGTGCTGATAAAACCACTCAAGATGATGAATATGGCATTCTTGGCAGTTATATTTCCTGTGACCATATAGATTAGACACAAATACTACTCCAGAGACTTGAGCTTTGCATAGTTACTATATCACTACTGTCAACTTCCCAAAAGACATACTGACCTTTCTTAATCAGCGCATCATTTGGAATATGTGGCAAATGGAACTTCTTGACAACTTTTGAGCTTCAAAGCCAAAGTCTGCATGTAAAGTTTCCCCTGTGCAGGCAAGCCATGACTTCCATCTTCTTCACGCTTGTCATTAGTGGTTCTTTGCTGACCCTGCACATCTTCTTTATCATGCAAGAATGCAATCATTAGCAGTTTCTGGATTACTGTACTGAGGATTTATGATGATCTTCATTGCCTGTAGAGTTAAAGAAGTTTCCCAGAGGACCAAAAGCACATTATGACTCTAGTTTCCATTTCTAGCATATGTCCCAGGATAAATTTAATATAGCAAAGATGGTTTTAAAATAGCCGTTTCGTCTACTTATGAAATATATACTTCTTTTAGTTAAAAATATTTTGTCTTTTTTGTAGTGAGAAAAGAAAAGAAAATAGTAAGCTGGAACAAATGACAAAAGAAAATAAAGTTAACATGAATATAGCCAATTTTCTTTTTGTATTTAATTAGACTATCAGGCTAACTTCCCTTGTTAAAACAGGTTTTGATAATTCAAATTTGTTTCTGCATATAAACAGATAAACCATTGTTTTTGCCTGCTTTTTCGTTGCTGTGGCTAAATGATCTGAGCAGAACAACTGTATATTAGAAAAGGTTTATTGGAGGACTCAAGGTTTCAGATGCCTTTGTCCAAAGAAGGTCTGCTTCATTTCTCGGGCTAAGATGAGGCTGAACATCATGTTGGAGAGTATGGCAGAGGGAAGCAGCTCACATCATGGTGATCAGAAAACAGAGGGAGAGACTTCACTCTCCAGATACAAATATATAGATCAAAGCCACACCCTAAAACCCACCTCCTCTAGCCACACCCTACTACTTCATTTGCTAAGAGCCACAGCTGAGTAGGAATGATGCATGGCATTTTTGGTTGAAAGGTGATGCCAGCAAGCCATTGAGATGATAACGATTATGTTAAGATATGCATTCAATTGGATATTAGACCCCTGCTGTCCGCCTTGGGCCTGCTACTTTGGAGCCATTGGTTGGGGAAGTGTGGTAGGAGGGATTTCCGGAGGAGGGATTTGAGGGATTTCCTGTTGGTGTGGTGTGTCCTGGGAGAAGGCCGTATTTGGAAATAAAGTTTGTTCCTGCTTGAGTGGCTCGTGATTTTGTGCCCAGCCAGACTGCAGCATTCATTTACCACTCAGTTAATCCCTATTAGAAGATTAAATCACCAATTGGGTTAGGATTCTCACAACCCAATCATTTCTCCCCTGAGCCTTCTTGCATTGTCTCACACATGAGCTTCTGGGGGACATCTCACATCTAAAGCGTAACACTCATTTATTTTTCCTACAATTATTTAATATTAGTGATTCAAATGTCTTCTCTGGCCCCATGCTATTGAAGACTGTCAGCCATTTTGATTACTGGCTCTAAAGTGTATAATTTTACAATTTAGTCATTTTAATGTTTTCCTAGAACCTTTTTTACCCAGAAGTTGCTAATGAATAGTCACAAATGAGAAATGATCATGTCACAAAAACTCAGTTTTAGAGAAATTTTACCTGGATGTTTGGGTTGTTCATTGTATCCTGTCAAATATAAGGCTATATTTACAGTCCTTATATTACCAAAATATTTCAAATATAAGGGTAGATGATAGAGTACTAATTTAAATATTATTTTTTGGAAAACAGAATCATAATAAAGAATGGGATTTAAAAGTGGTATAAAACACAAGTACAGAACTGGTTTCTTTGCTTCTAGGTATGATATTTTCCCAGTTATTCTCCATTTATCAAAATTTAAAGAAAGTAAACCAGGTCATACCACCATGTGATTCAAAATCTTCCTGCAGATTCTGATAGGCAGTCACAAAATAAAATCCAAAGTCTTTCCCAAAGCTAAATATATTCTTATAAAATCACTACTTCTTCAACTTTGTTACCTCATATGCACCCCAGCTTATCATCTGCCCAGGTCACTCTGGTTTCTTGGAAAACCAACCACTTTTCCTTCTCAGGATCCATTACTTGCTACACACCCTGCTTAGAACAACTTTTATCCATTCTTCATCTGGCTGTTCTGTTTCTCATGTCCCAAGGAAGTTTCTTTTGAAGCTTAGTCAAAGTATCCCCCAACCATCACATCTTTGTCTCTTTACCCTGTTTTCATTTTATATTTAATATTTATCGCAATCTGCTACATAATTATCTATTGCCTATTTTATTAGAATATGAACTTAATTAGGGTAACTTCACTGCTTTGCTGTACCCTATCTCTTTTTTATTTTTAGTTTGCTCTTTTGTTTGCTAAAACCCACTTTTAAGTAGATTAAAAGGGAATCAAAGGAGATAATTATTTGATAGCTTGCATGTATGAAAATGTCTTCTATGTGCTGTTCACCATGGGCTAAAAATGGAGGCATTGTTTCATTAAATCCATTGTGCTTTTAAGAAATTATGCCAATTTTTTGTCAGTGTGACTTTACTTCTTGTTTCTGGACACTCTTAACTCACCCCTGTCCCCCACCCCCCACTGTCCCCCACTGCTGCAATCTGCCATTTTGTATCTGAAATTGTAAGAAAAGGTGACTAAGAACAGGACTCTTTTCTTTCATTATACAGGAACTTTGTGGTTCCTTTCAGACCAATCTTTGATTTAGGGAGGACAATGTTTTACCCCTTTGTTGCTAAACTCTTTGCTCTCTTTTTTTCCCCTTTCTTCCTTCACTCCTCTAAGTCTTATGAGAGAGATGGTAGAGATACCAGGCACTGTGGCACACACCTATAATTCCAGCTGCTAGGGAGGCTGATGCTAGAGGATCACTGGTTCAAAGCCAGCCTCAGAAATTTAGGGAAACCCTAATCAACTTAGCCAGACTCTGCTTCTAAATAAAATATCAAAAGAGGAAGAGTGGCTGGGGATGTGGCACAATTGGTAAGAGCCTCTGTGGGTGCAATTCTCCCTATTAAAAAAAAAAAAGATGTTGGAAACTTTTAATATAATACTACAAATTGACAATTAAATCCCCATTTTCAGCTCTTTTTCTTATTCTTGAAGAGATTTCTTTTAATTTATCTTTTTACCATTCTGGTGGGGAAGGGATAGAAATATAAAAGTAATTATTTTGCAATTTCCAAGGACTTCCTTTTTCTCTGATTTTTTTTTTTAAATTCACAGCACACAATCTTCCTGCTTATATGCAAAACTTCTCTTGGTTTTAAAGTAATTTAGTTTTCTTTTGTCTCTGTTTCTGAGGCATTACTTTTCTAAGTATTGGTAGTAGAGGTTTTCCCTCAAAAGTCGTGCATCCCCAACTGCCCTTTCCTAGTCAAGTGTGAGCCAGTTTCACTGATGGTTCATCACATGGTAGTGTTTAAATGTCAATCTTATATATTTTCAATGTTAGTTCTTAAAACTACTTTCATTAGACCTATTTATTTTTTCAAGATAAAATTTTCTTTCCTTTGGTGAAAGTATACACTTGGAGCGCATGACATATGCTTAATTCTTAACTTTTTATGAATTAGGGAAGGAAAGATAGCTGATGGTCCTACATGTTTGTATGTTGTGTTATATTTAATCTCCACTCCTCTTAATTTCTGTAGCGTTTGGTTTCTTCAAGTTCAGGCTATTTTCCTGTATGGGATAAGTATATGAAGATGTTAGATATGAAGAAGAACAAAAAAATTTTTTAACAAATTCTCAACCAATCTTTCAAGTTTGCTGAATTAGCCTTGATTTTACAGTGTCTCCAAATGCTGAAATTTTCAGGGGTTCTGTAGGATTGATTATTTTACTTATTGTCAATATGTCCTCTGCACAAACCTGGGTGGTAATTTCATTGACTGTACTAAATCACTTGTCAATTGCATTTGAGTTGGTTTTCCCAAAAGCTAATCCCGATGCTTTAGTAAGCTATTTCATGGTGTGACTAAAATATCTGTTCAGAACAATTATAGAGGAGGAAAGTTTATTTGAGGGCTCACAGTTGCAGAGGTTTTAGTTCATAAAAGGCTATCTCCATTCCCCAGCTCCAAGTGAGGCAGAACATCATGGAGGGAGGGGGTGGCAGGAAGAAGCAGCTCACATCATGGTGATCAGAAAGCAGAGAGAGACTCCACTTGTCAGAAACAAATATATACCCCAAAGCTATGCCCCAAATCCCACCTCCTCCAGCCACACCCTACCACTTCAGTGACCACTCAGTTAATCCCTATCAGGGGATTAATTCACTGATTGGGTTAAGACTTTTACAACTCAATCATTTCTCCTCTGAACCTTCTTGCATTGTCTCACACATGAGCTTTTGGGGGACATCTCACATCCAAACCATAACACCTAAAGTGAGGAATTTTTTTGGAAGTGGTTTGTTAAGAAGTGATTCTAAGAAAATGGTAGGCTATTGAGATAGTGGGTCTGAGAAGGGGGAAGAGGTGAAGCATGAGTGTATTTTGTATCGGAAATTGTAAGAAAATCCCACATGGGAACTCCCAATCAATGTGAGTAAAAATGGAAAAAGGATCATGTGAACAGGAGTGCAATAGTAACACAACTAGCACACAATTCTCCACCCACATTTCTACTTTCAAAACTTAGTTAAAATTAGTGCTGTCTCCTCTTTGTCTTCTTCTTTTTCTGACAGTAACATTGGATCTTTACATCTTGTTTCACTTTACTGTTCTCTATCATGTTAATTTTACACATAACTGGCATTTTCTAGGGGAGGTTGTGAGATTCTTTCTTTTTTTTAATAGTCTCTACTTTTCTAGGAAGGAAAATATGATGCAATGTGAATAAATGGAAAATAACAAGGGCAATTTTAGGGAGAGTAACAGATATTTGTTGGTTACTATTAATGCATACATGTATAACATTAATCAAAATATATTTTTAATTATTTGTGTTAGAACAATTGAAGTTAGTAAAAAATGAAGGTGAAGAAATCTCTAAAAATGTAAAGAACAAAATAATATTTAAATTAATATAATTGAATATGCATCAAATAATGCTTTAAAATGTTTAAAAAGTTATAAATGAAATAATGTTAATATAAAGGCAGTTACAGTTTAAAAATAACAAGATATAATTTATGTAATTAAAACTAAAAATACATTCGGTTATTAACTAAGACAATTGATATAAAAAGATTTGAGAATTCTTTTCTTGATATTTATTTCCTCTAGTTTTCAGAAAATTTATGGAAATAAAAAGAAAACATCTTTTGCAATAAGATTCAGATTTATTCCCATTGAATATAATGAATTCTGCAGTTTCTTTTTCTGAAGAAGTGCCAATGTTTACAGTCACCTCTAATTTTATTAATTATTTTTCCAAATAACTAATTATTAAAACTGTGATGCAAGCAAGGTGCCTATTACCTTTTAATTGTAAGTAGTCTCTTCACAGAGACTACTTTTTTTACAAACACCTATTATGTAGTTATAGGCAGAGATATGTGGATATACTTGGGCCCAGTTTGATTTTTTTTACATATGTGGGAGAATATCAATAACAAACTTGATAATGAGTATTGTCTTAACAATTGACCATAATATTTGAGAAATGATGGCAATATAATTAGTAATCAGTAAATACTTACCATCTGAAATTAAAATAACACAGCCATGTTCCAAAGGCAAAATTTAAAAAATCCTTGACAAACAGTTTCATAATTTTATTTATACATAAAATTTATGAGATAGGAAATATTAATTAACCTAAAACCAGTGTAGTAACATTGAATAAACATTTGCTTTCTTTCAAGCTCATTTTCCAAAGTAGGGAAGTAAAAGGAAACAAAATTATATTTTGTTAATCTGCTGTGGTTTTCTAGCCCTTTAGGGAAGATGCTGACTCAAAAATCAAAACTAACCCAAAAACTTAAAAATAAAATAAAATCCAGCCAGAGAGAGAATGTTTTGTTCCAGTTCATACTTCTTAAAAATTCTATCATAATGTATTTCCAAAACCCTTGTCTAAGGAATATTTTGAAGTTGCATAATACATGAATTAAATTTATTTATTTATGTCAGTTCAGTTTTTCAAATTTTTTTTTAGTTGTAGTTGGACACAATACCTTTATTATATTTATTTATTTTTATGCCATGCTGAGGATGGAACCCAGTGTCTTGCACGTGCTAAGTGAGTGCTCTACCACTGAGTCACAACCCCAGCCCCAGTTCAGTTGCATTTTGATGGAAATACCATTATCAGGACTCCTTATCATCAACCAGATCTTGTCTGAAAACCTAATATAATTAAATGGGATGACATTCTTTGAGTAATGTCTTAACAATGAGATTTTGTTTCCTTGCAAATAAAAATATTTTTACTTCATGCTATTTACTATGAGCCAGCTACTGCTCTGAGCCATTTTTGTGCTCATTTTACCAATAAGAAACTTGATGCACAGAGCAAAGCTGTTAAGCAACTTTTTCAAGATCATAAAAGTTGTAATTGGTCAAATTAGGTGTATCAGACTCTCTGGATCCTATGTCAAAGAACTTATCTGTTCTGAATTCCTATTTGTTGAAGAAAAGTTCCTATGGCAATAAAAGGTAAGGGTGAACATTAATCACTAGGTATATTTTATTGCTACTTCAGTTAGCGTAGTGTTTCTTCTCTATAGCAACATAATTTTTCTCCAGAAAGAAAAATAAATGTGAGGAAACAAGGAAGTGAAGACAAGGAACTAGGTGCCTCCTGGAGGCAATGGCCAGAGGCTAGCTGCTAGCATGGTCTTCTGAGGTTGAAATTTGGAACAAAATATAAGAAAGAAACCAGGCTATATGTAGCAAGACAACAGGTGGACAATTTTTAAATATTCATAATGTTTTGAAAACAGAAAGTTCGAATTAGCAAATTTAGAAATGTATCAATAATCCTTTTCAAAGATTTGTGAGTCTAGAGTATATTTTCACAAATAAACCATGATGAAGTTTTACAAATTTCTGGCTTGTCCAGCACTACCTAAGGCTTTTTGCCATAGAAGAGTAAAATTCTGGTATGGAATTTAGTCTAGGATTTAGATATTCCTTCTGATATAAGGATGTTAGCAGGAGCAAGAAGTTTCACTTTTCAGGGATCTCCACAGACTGAGACATTTGGCAGCTCAGCACCATTGCCCAACCAATTTGATAACCAAGGAAATCCTTACTTGACATCAAAAGCCTATTCACTATGCACAAAGTGGGAGAGAATTTCATTCACATGTGTTATCTCATGAGCCTGTCCTGAGGATATTATTTTTAAATCCAAGTCTTAGCAAAGTCTTTATGGTGAAAATAAAAATATGTTAAAAGGATCGTCTATATTTTATTTTGCCTGGAAATCAAAGTATTTAGGGAGCATGTTTTACTTCTATTGAATTATTTTTTTTCTGTTTTTGTCATAATATTATCCTCATTTACAGCAATGATTGCCTGATAACATTATTATCCAGAAATGGTGATTGCTTAACCCCATTGCAGTGTTCTTTCTGTAGCCCTGAAGGCATATTCAAACATTTGAAAGACGAACATGGGATCCACACAGCCAAAGACTGGGGAAAAAAAATAAATATTTTGTTATCTTGGCTTAAATGAGAAAATGGATAGTTGCAAAGAATAAATAGTCATTTATCCCTTAACAAAAAAAAATCTAAGTGAACATGTTTTTTTTTTTTCTAAGATGAAACACTAGTTTATGAGTTATCTAATCCTTTAATCCAGATTTAAGTCCTTTAATCCTGCCAAGAATAACCCAAAATGGGGGAGTTAAGAAAAGCATTTCAAATGGATTCATAATTGTACCAATGAAAGAATATCCCTTGTCCATGGCAATCTTGCCCTCAATTGCTTTTTTAGACTTTCATCTGTTCCCTATAAATAAATAAACATCAGAGACAGTAGCTTCAGAATTAACAGACAGCAATTGCAACAACTAAAAAAGTACTTTTTTGTTTCAATTTTAAATGTAAAACCAAAATACTATCTATCTATCTAATATATATATATATATGTATATATATATATATACATATATATATATTATTTATAGGTGTGTTTAGGATTAATTAGTACATATTAGAAAGATTATTATAGCTGCTGATAGTAATAATATTGATAATAATAGTTAAGCTTATAAATAGTGCTGATAATTTTGGTGGTTCCATGAAGATATCAATTAAAAAAATGCATTGCTGAAATAGAATTAATCTAAACTTAATAACTGTTCTGAAAAATGTTTCATAACTTTTATGAATTTCATCATTAATAATTTTTTCACTGCTTTGGTTTTAGTCTTTGACAAACAGGGATCAAGAAATACACCATTTTATGCTTGATTGAAAAAGTAAAATTATATGTTTTTGTTTGTGAGTAGAGGAAAATGCATTATTAAATACTAGTTACCTAAAAGGAACTTCATAAATATTGTTGAGTGATTAACTATTTCATCCTGACCACTCTAAATCATAGGGCTGGTTGAGTTTTTCCTGTGATTCTAAATAACATTTTTTTATTGTTATGTTTGGGGTTTTCATTGCCATCAACCTAGAAGCAGAGTTCACCTTCAGCGTTTTAAGAGCCAGATCATCTTACTGTGGCAGTGGCCACCTTGTAATGTTTTTTCCTAAAAATTAAAATAGGTGTATAATTTAGGAAAAATATCTGCATAACACAACATATAAAATGACATAGATAGATAGATAGATAGATAGATAGATAGATAGATAGATAGATAGAGATATAGAGATATATCTATCTGTTGTGGTTTGGATGTTGTGAAGTATCTTCCAAAAGCTCATCTGTGAGACAATCCAAGAAGGTTTAGAGGACAAATGATTGGGTTTCAGAGACTTAACCATTCAGTGAATTAATCCCTTGACTGGATTAACTGAGTGGATAGGGTGTGGGTGGAGAAGGTGAGCATAGGGGCATGACTTTAGGATATTTATTTTGTATCTGGCAAATGGAGTCTCTCTCTGCTTCTGGTCATTATGTGAGCTGCTTCCTCTTGCCGTACTCTTCCACCATATTGTTCCGCCTCACCTTGAGCCCAGAGGAATGGAGCCAGCTGTCTATGGACTGAGACCTCTGAAACTGTGAGCCCCTAAATAAACTTTTTCTCCTCTAATAGTCCTTGTCAGGTCTTTTAGTCACAGCAATGAAAAGGCTGTCTAAAACAATATCTCATTTAAAGCAAGCTTTCTGTACCCATCACATTTAGAGAGCTTTCTTAGTTTTAGCAATATTAGAAAATCAAAAGAAAGAAGTGACAATAATTTATTAAAAAACACTTATTGGGGGCTCAGTCAGTGTCATTCACCTCTTAATGAGTCACACTCCTCCAGACATTCGGAGTACGTCAAAAAGGACGAAAACAAAGACCCCCCCCCAAAAAAAATCAAAATGAAAACCCACCTGGGTATGTCATATTCAACTTTGTGAAGACCAAAGATAAAAATAAAATCTTAAAAGGAAGTAGGGGAATTTGGGACATACCTTATCTTTAGAAGAAGTGGGTAAGAATTACAGAGGGTTTTTAATTAGAAACCATGCAAATAATAAGAGTGTATTGAAATATCCAAACTGTTGAAATGAAAAAAAAAAATAAATCACAGCCCAGAATTCTGTATAAAATTGACTGTTCTTAAAAAGGAAAAGACAAACAAAGACTTTATCGGGAAACAAAACCAGGAAATATATCAGCAGATATGTTTATTAAAATATTAAAGGAGTATTTCAGGCATAATGTAAGTATGAATATGAAATATGAATACACATAAAGAAAGAGAGTTGAAAAAAGAATGAATGAAGGTAAAATATTTTCTTGTTTTTATCTAAATTGATCTAAAATATGCTTTAAGTCATAAGAGTAACATTTGATGTATAAATTCTATACAAATTTTTTTCTATAAAAAATTCCATAACTTGATGTATAAATTCTATAAAATCACAAGAGATTATCAGTAAGCTAATTTGTGGATATCATCAAAATAATTCTAAAGTTTATATGTTAAAGAAAAAAGTCAAAATTTTAAATTACTAAAATCAATAAAGCTAGAGGGTTTATAATCCAATTTCAAGGTTTACCATAAAATTACAGTAATCAGGACATTGTAGCTTTAGTGAAAATATAGACTCATAGCTCAAGGGAACAGAACACAAAACCCAGAAATAAACCCAAACAAATATTCTCAATCAGATGTTGGGAATGACACAGAAATTCCTAGAAGCAATTATGGTCTGCAAATGGTGATACTATAACTGGACACACACACACACACACACACACACACACACACACACACACACACACATACACACACACACAAACACACAAATGAACATGAAGCACATCACATGTTTTTCCAAAACAACTGAGAATTAATCATTACCTAAAAGTAAAATGAAAAAAATATAAATTTTCTAGATAGAAAAACAGCAACAGGTCTATTTTGGATTGTAGATGAACTTTAAGACTCAACATCAAATACACACAACATAAGAGGAAAAACAATTTGGGCTTTATTAAAATAAAGACCTTTGCTATGTGAAAGTCATTGATGAAAGAATAAAAGGATCTGCCACAGACATGAGAAAATATTTTAAAAATTATCTGATAAAGCACTTGCATCCAAAACAGACAAAGAACTCTTTCAATTCAAAGGTAAGAAAAAAGAAAAAAAAAAACAGGAAAGAGAAGCCTGAGAGAATATAGCATCTACATGCAGTGTGGCACTCTGGACGAGAGAAAAAAATGACATTAAGCAAAATGTCAAGGAAATCAAAATAGAAGTGGAATAAAATTATTAATAATATATTGATGTTGGTTGCAACAAATATACCATTCAAATATAAGATATTGATAAAGAGACTACTGGGTATGTTTTTTTTTGTTACTTTTACATCTTTTCTCTAACTCTAAAACTATTCTAAAGTTGAAAATATATATTTTTTAAAAGAAGGCAAACACCTTGTTTAGACATATTTAAGCTTGAGAAAAATCATCAAAAGAATAAAATCTAAAACAGTAAATGTTTTATGGAGGAAAAAAAAAAAAAAAGGTGACCAGGTGGAAAACTGTAACCAGGGAAGAGAATAAGGAGACAAATAAATGTCCAATATAGAATCTATCCTTAATCTCTTTAAAATATGTCAGAAAAAATAGTAAAAATGTTTTATGGATTTAAAAAACTTAGAAGTAAAAGTATAACAGAAAATTGAAAAATCTAGGATAGGAAAATAGGAAGATGCTGATATTATTGTTCTTAGACTCTTCAAGGGATGACGCAGTATTAATTGACAATTGCCTGAGATCAATTGAGGATGTATATTTTAAACCCTAACTAACCATTAAATCAAAGAATACAGATAATAAGGTAAAAAAGTTCATAAAGTTAAATGAAGAAAATACTTATTATTTATTCTCTCAAAGGCAGAAAAATAGGAGAAAAGAAACAAAAGAACATTTGGGTAACAGCAAACTTACAATAGTAATTTTAAATCCAACCATGCCAATAAAAGCATTAAATATAAATGGTACATACTCCAATCCAATTAACAGGTAGATATTGAGAAACTGAAAAACTATATGTACTTGACCATGTGTTGAATACAGAAACTCAATTAAATTTAAAGTTACAAAATAAGAAGTTGGAAAAATATATGCTATGCCAAAAGTAGCCAGCCAAAACTATATTAATATCAGATTAATTAGATTTCACAGAAAAAAAAAACATATGAGAAGGCTAAGGACTGTTATTGCATAAGTTTATCAGAAGAACCTAATAATCCTGCTTACTTTGAACTCGATGAATAACAAGCCTGACAGATTCACAATGCAAAAACTGACAGAACTGTGAAAAGAAATACACAAATCCACAACTAGAGATAGAGACATCAATATCCCTCCCTCAGTAATTGATAGACATTGTTGACATTAAATCAGTGACAACATAGAAAATAATTTAACCTGATGGTTATTTATGAAGTATGCCACGCAACAATGCAGAATTAACTTTCTTTTCAAGACCACATAGGACTTTTACTAGGACACACCACATTCTCAGTGATAAAATTACACTCAGTAGATTTAAAAAGACTCAAACTATACTAAGTATGCTCTCTGTCTGCAAGATATTTATATTCAAAATGAATAACAAGATATTTTAAAAGTTCCAAATATAAGGAGGTGAGATACATTTCTAGGCAATTCATGGTCAAAGAAGAAAGGAAAATGTGAAAGTATGTTGAACAGAATGAAAATAAATACCAAAATATATGGGATATATTTACAATGGGGCTTAAAGGGGTATTTATGGGCACTAAATGCCTATATCTGAAAAGTAGAAAGGTCTTGAACCAGTGATCTAGTAGTCCATTCAACAAAGAAAACAAAAGAAAGGGAGATCAAACTCAGAATATGAAAAAGAAATAAAATAAAGATAAAAGCAAAAGAAAAATACAGAAAATAAAAGCAATATATAAAATCAATTTAGAAAGTTGTTGTGTAATGGAATCCATTTCTAGCCAAATTGATCATGCAATAACAGAAGATTACAAAAGTATCAGTATGAATAACTGTAGTAGTATAAAAATATGTTGATAAACCTTTGTTCACAACTTTCTAAAGGTAAAATCTTATGCCTACTCCTTGTAAGAGAATTTCACTTAGTGACTAGCTTCTAATTAATAGTATAACATAGAAATGCGGTGGAGCATATGTAGTGGCTAGATTGTGAAAAACAAATATGTTTCCTTCTCTTGCCTCTTTCTTGGGTCACTTACTGTGGAGAAGTTTTTATGTTGTAAGGACATTTAAGCTCTTAAGAAGCTTATGAAGAGACACATGTTTGAAGAATTAAGTCCTCTTGCCAAGAAGCATCAAGGAACTGAGGTCTTTTCCCAACAGCCATGTGAGTGATCCATCTTGGAACCGAATACTGTGACACATCAAGCCCTCTGGTGATTGATATCATCTGAGACACTTAGGCCTAAATCATCTTGCTAAGTTGCTCCTGAATTCTGAACCCAAAGGAATATGAGATAAACTTTTGGTGTTTTAAGCATTACATATTGGCACAATGGCTTACACAGCAGTAGAAGAGTAATATAAACTTTATGTTAATCAATTTGATAATATAAATAGACACACTGAATTTAAGATATAAATGAAGGGGAAATAATCTGAATAGCTTTAAATCTTGTAAAGAAATTGAATTTATAGCTTAAAACTTTCCTACAAATAAATGAGAAGCAAAGAAGTTATCATTGGTTATTTCTAGCAAATATTAAGAAAGAATGAAAAGTAATGCCATGGAAACTCTTTAAGAAAACTGAAGAGGAGGAAACACCCTCACTCAGTGAAACAACCATTCTTCCTACATTAAAACCAGAAAGAAATTACAAAGAAAAAGAATCTGTTGGTCTATTAGCAACTACTCTTATATACATGCAAAATTTCTTATTCAGTGTTAGGATTTGGTGCAATACATTAATAAAATGTTAGTATTAAATACAATAAACACAATATAAAAGGAATATATATTTAGATATACATCCATATGATAATACAGCAAAATTGGTTTATTATAGAAATACAAGATTATTTTTAGTATGAAAATAATAAACTTACCATATCAACAATATTGAGAAGGAAAAAATAGCATGAGCATCACAATAGATAGTATTTGACCAAATTCAACACCCATTCATGATAGACATTCAAAAAATTTAGAATAAGAAACAATTTCCTCAATCTGTGAAAGGGAATCTACCTTAAACTTACAGCTAATGTCATCTGGCATGGTGAAATACTGAACACTTTCTTCCTAAATTACCTAAAGAAAATGGTAAGGAAGCCATACTGGGCAACATTAAGACCACTATTCAATGTTCTCTGACAATCCAATCCAGAGCAATAGATTAAGTAAAAGAAAATGATAGCACGGTATTTTAGATGAAAGAAATAAAAGTGTCTCCATTTGCCTTAACAAAACTGCCTCTGAGGAATATTCAAAATGTCTAAAGAAATACTAAAAGTCAGTGAGTTTAGCAAGATTACAGGTTACAAAATCAAAATGTAAAAACCAATTCTGTATTTTATAGTAGCAATGAAATCTTAGAAATGATGAACTTATCATTTACATCATGCCAAAAATATGAGCTACAAAATACATGCAAATTCTATACACTCAAAACTATAAAACTCTGTTAAGTAAATTCAAATTTGCTTATGCAAATCAAATGAAAAATGTACCACTTATGTGGATTGAAGATTTGATAATTTTTAAGATATTACTTTTTTCCAAAGTGATAAATTTGAAAAAATTCCATTAAATATCAGAAATTTTCAAGTTAATATTAAACTATAATCAATTTTATATTAGACTTTATATAAAAAGCAAAGAACTAGAAGACAAAATGATTTCCTTTCAGCAGAATAAGAAAGTTGAAGTACTATTACTACTTGATTTCAAGATTTAGAATAAGGCTAAAGCAATTGAAAAAGTATGGTATTGTTGAAGAGTAGAAAATATAAAAATGCAAGATAATAAAAGTTCAGAAATAGAGCCATTTATAGTCAATGGATTTTCAACAAATGGGCAAAAGCAATTCAATAAAGAGAAGGTGATCTTTTTAAAAAATAGTGCTGGTACAATTGGATACACATATACAAACAAAACAACCAATACAAACCCTGAGTCCACTTCTCATAACATACGCATTTATTTCAAATAGATTATGCATACACACACACACACACACAAGCAAAGCATAAAACTGCTAAAAGAAATCACAGTCAGGGGCAGGGTGCTGGGTTCGATCCTAGCACCACATAAAAATAAAATAAAGATGTTGTGTCCACCGAAAACTAAAAAATAAATATTAAAAAATTCTCTCTCTCTCTCTCTCTCTCTCTCTCTAAAACAAAGAAATCAGGCAAAAAAATTGTAATTTTAGATATGGCAATAACTTCTTACATGCAACTCTAAGTGCATCCACAGTAAAAGAAAAAAATTACTTAATCAAAATGGAGAACTTCTGTTTTTTTGAAAGTCACTGTTAAGTTATTTAAAAGAGTCACTAGAAAGAAAAGGCTCAGGATAAGAGAAAATATTTTCAAATTGCCTCTCTTACAATGAACCTGTATCTAGGGTATAACCTGTATCTAGGATAAAAAAAACAAACAAACAAACAAAAAAACATTCGGTACATAACACGGAGTCCCTTCCACCAAATGTTGCTATACTTTTCTTACTTTTTTGCTTTCACCAATAGCTGACTATGGGTACTTTAGGCTTTTCCTAAGAGGCTTCTTTAGGCATTCTCAGCTTTCACTTATTCCAGTCTCAAAGCCAATGGTGTCCATTTTAGATGTTTTTGTGTCTACTCTCAAAATCTTTATCATTTGTCTATTGTTGCATAAACATGCAACCCAAAACTTAATATCTTAAAACAACAACAGTTCTCTTACCTGACTACTAAATTGGTGTTACAGTCAGGGAGTTAGCTCAACTGAGTTGTGCACCAGAGGTTACAATTTGTCCTTGTGCAAACCTCTACACCTGATGCTTGGGGTGTCCTACACCAAGGCGACTGTGGACCACCTCAGCAGAACACAGAAAAGTGCATGATACTTTCATCACCTAGTCTCTGAAGTCACATAGTATTTTTTTCTACCATACTTTTTTTGGTGGAGGCAGACACCAAAGGTAACCCAGATTCAAAATAATGGGACATAGGCTTCTTAATGGAAGAGTTGCAAGTTTTTAGGAAAGCATTTAGAAAGGAAAATATTATTGCAGATTTCTTTGGAAAACGCCATCTGCCCCACCTGGTATACTTCACATAAATTGTGCTTTCATATGAATTGACAATCATTTTGAGCCCTAGTTTTCTCATTTGTAAGAACAGATAATAATTACATATTAATTTCAGCATTTGAGTAAGAAAACATACATAAATATAAAACATGTAACTCGGTGTCTAAGACATGCTAAATTCTAGTGCTTGGTAATCATTATTATCATAACCATTGATATTATTATCACTATACTTGTTTCTTCTCAGTGTTCTTAACAAAGTGTCCTTGCTATACTCAGATTTCAAATGCAAATTTCCTAAAATCCTCTATTCTCCGTTACACTTTTTAAATTTATAACTCCATGTAGGAAACTTTATCCATTTAAAATTTCCAGCTATCCCTTAAATGCAGTTGACCTCCTAATGCATGTCTTGGATTTTATTCTCTCTCAAAATTTAGAGTCATGCATTTATAGTCATTCCTATGTGTATTTTCCAAAACATATCTCAAATTCTGCCGGAAAACATGACTAGATCATTCAGGGTCACTCCAGGTGAATTTAGATTGGCACAAAATAATTACACACAGAGACAGAAAGTACCTTTTTCTTAGGGTCTGGTGACAACTCTGGACCTTGGGGTCAAAGAACCACCTGAATTCTTTATTCTTACATAGGAGGGGGGACACATAAAGGGAGGTTCCATGGAATGTTTTTTTCCAAATAAGCAAAGAGTCAGATTTCAGGGGGGGGTTGAGTCTAGCTTCATAATGTCTTGTGATCAGCAGATTGGTTAACATCTTGGCAAGTCACATGCATCTGCGGTGCTGTGTCAGATCAAAAGGCAGAGGGAGCAAAAAAGACACATATGTGCACTGCCCAGACAGGGCAGCAATATCAGTCCAGTCTGCTCTTCACTCAAAATGCTCACTGCTCAAACACACAGCCCATGGCTGGCCTGTGACAAAATTCCACATATTAAAATGAACTCATAATTGCTCCTTGCTACCAATCATCCTCCTAAACCTGATTTTACTATATTTCTTGAGGTTTATCAACACTCACCATCAGGTTGCTTTAACCAGAAACTTATTTTTGATCCTGAATAACATTTTCTCAATGACTTCCTTAACTCCATCACCAACTTTCTGTTCTAATATCTATCCTATTGATTTTTGATTCTTTATTTTCCCTTCCACTGTTTTCTTGTTAGTATTCTTTTTTTTTTTTTTTTTTTTTTTGCCTACATTAGAGAGCCAGATATTTAACTGGTCTTTTCTTTCCAATGGGGTTCTATTTCAGTCTTTCTTACATGTTGACCAAAGACTTCTTTAAGAACAAGCCTAATCACAATATTCCCTTATCTAAAAAAAGGATTTCAGTATTTCTCAAAGATTTCACAGTCTTATTCATTAGTTTAGCTTTTCTATATTATATTCCTATCTGTCGTGCCTCATTTGAGGCATGTGAGCTTTTGACATTTATTCCAGTCATAAAAATTGACTTTCCAAATTTCTACCTGGATGATACTATTTAACACCAGCATGGTTGTTAATGTTATTTGGAATATAACATAGTCTCCAAACCTAAAACTCTGTATGTGCCCCCAAATGTTTCCCATTTATCTTTTAAGACTTCTACCTGGTGATCTGAAAGCCTTCTACATACAAATTGATCATAACTCGTGTTATAATGAACAATCACTTTTAATTTTGGGGGGGGATACTAGATTTTAGACATTAGGAAGTTGAGGATTGAAATTATTAAGTTGCTTTTGTCATTTTAATGTCAAAGATAATTCAGGGATTTCAATGTTTCCTAATAAATATATCTTATATAAAATAATAAACAAATCATTAATCAAAACTTTAAAAAGTAAAGCATTATTATGGTATCTGTAACATCACATATTTTCTTTTCCATTCAAAGGCCTATACACACAAAGCTTTATTCCAGTAACTTACTAGAACAAATAAATGTAACAAATCTATAATGATATATTTTATTGTTAATTTATTTTTCTATGCTTATAATTCAACATGACACTCTCTAAGGAGCTTTACCACATCTTCAAAGTATTGTCAAGGACCAAAAAGTAACATTCACTGCAATTTTTGCAAATGTCTCATATTTTTCTTAGTTCATTGATCTTGCCTTCTTTAAATTAGAGCTTTCATTGAAATTATACATATTTATGCTAAATTTCAGAGGGTCCCAGTTCATTAAATTCTTCTAGATTTTGACTCTTCCTCAGAGAATTCAGAACACTCTACTGGAAAGCTATTCATGAAGAAAAGTAGTGCACTGCCAGTTTAAACGAGAAATAAAAACTTTGGTTTCACACCAGTGGAAAGAAGTCCTTCAGGCAAGTTGACTCTCAAGTAAGAATATGAGAAATGAATAGAAGAGATAACAGCATAGCCTATGGCTTCTAAACTATGTGTATGTTCCAACCATTGAGACCGTTAATGATTATCATTAACGATATGAATGTATGCACCAGAACTAAGGTTTCTTACTCCAAAGAGGCATTGATACACAAAAATAGACAAAATTACCTAGCTATGTCAAGCCTCAGCAGTTCACACACCTGATACATTTTCTTTGGAAACTAATAGTATAAAATAATTGTTATTCTCCAAATACTTTATCCAGTCAAATATACGAAGAATTCAGAACTCTTGAGTACCTCCCTATTACCGTGGAAGATGAGGAACTGTAAGTTTCAATAAAAAGAAACCATAAGGCCGGAAGCTGTGGCACACACCCATAATCCCAGTGGCTCAGAAGGCTGAGACAGAAGGATCACAAGTTCAAAGCCAGCTTCAGCAATTTAGCAAGGCCCTAAGCAACTTAGCAAGAACTTTTCTCAAAATAAAAATAAAATAAAATAAAAAGGGCTGAGAATGTGGCTCAGTGGTTAAGTGTCCCCAGGTTCAATTTCTGGTAACAAAGCAGGGAGAAATAAGTCATAGTGTTTTAGTTTTAGTTCTTGCATCTTATGGGTCCAACACTAATCCATTTTAATTTAAGGAGTATTTTCTTTTTATTCTAAGAGGAGTTATATTTCACTATGTGTTGCTAGAAATCAGATGCAAGTTATCTACGAACAATATTTCAACAAGCTGAGTTTTAAAGATCTAATTAGCTTTTGTGAGTGATTCATGAATTGGGCAGCATCTCATCTGTGAAATCTGGAAGTGTGCTTTATTGGGAATAATGAAACAGTCAATTTTTGTAAGGTAGCCTGATGTGTCAGTCAGCTTTGTGTTGCTGTGACCAAAGTACCTGACAAAAACAATGTAGAGGAGAAGAAAAGTTTATTTTGGTTTATGATTCAGAAATTTAGTCCATGGGGGGCTGATTTTATTTTAATGGGCCCAAGATAAGACAGATCATTATGGCAGCCAGGAAGCAGAGATAGGGAAGGGGGAAAGGGCCATAGGAAAGATGAATCCTTCCAGGGCATGACTCCCATGGCTCACTTCTCCAACCATACCCCACCTGCCTACAGTTACCATCCAATCATATAGTTCATTCAAAGTAGGAGGGACAGATTGTTATAGTTCTCGTAATCTAATCATTCTACTCTGAACATTCCTGCTTTGGATACTGGGGGACATATTATACTCAAACCATAACACTTGAGCAGCGTCAAGGAGACAGTTTAGTACAAAAAAAGAGAAGGAGATTGTTTTAATTAAGGGTCTTCAAGTTCTTTCCTTGTACAGGTTAAAGCAGAGGGGATTTACTCATTATGCTAGTTCAGGTTGAATGAGGTTTTTTTTTTTTTTTTTTTTTAGTGTGGTGCTGGGATTGAACTCAGGGCCTTGTGCATATAAGGCAAGCATTCTACCAACTGAGCTATATCCCCAGCCCCTGAATGAGCCTCTTTTGATATGTGGATGTGACTCTCCTATCATTTTCAGAAAACTGACCTGATTTGGAAATTGGTTATCATGTCTTATTGTTTCTCAGAAGGTCATATCTTAGAGGTAAACAGCTTAAGTTTTTGGTTTAGTGACACGAACTTTTAGTATGAGTGACTCCATTTTCGCTTGATGCATTGAGATGTAATGCAGAAGCTCAATCCAAATCAGTGGCCACCTATAAATTTTATTTAATAAAGGCAATGGCCACATTCATCTAGTTTGCAGTGGAGGACAATGTCAGAGTCCAGAAGTAAGAGCGAAAAGGAATGGACAGATAAGTAGAAAAGTCAATTCAAGGATCAATTGCTTGTGTCGGGTGTGACTGATCAATCTTACATATCATCTTCTGAAAGACCACAGATATGATTTTTTTTCCTAAAGATAGTCTTGGAAAAGAACTTACAGAGATAATCACTACAGCCATGAGATGGGATGTAAATGTGACCCCAGAGCCTGGAGAACAATGAGACGACTGAGATGATCTGACATAGTCCTTAAATGCTGTCTGATATGAAGTACCTGCGTTTTATCTTTTTCTACAAGAGGTCTACCGGCTACCTCTCCTTTCTAATTATCGTTTTCAAGTTCATTACTGTTTATGTACTCCATGGCTTATTGCAAATCTTCCAAATGTAACATGGCTCATGTGATCCCTTTTGCCTTCTCTGTGGATGATGTAATGCTTTACCTAACAAACTGGGCTTCAGGATTGCTGCAGATTATAGGTGTAGCTAAAATGATTAGAACTGCTGTGCTATAACTCAGACATTTACGTCAAGAACTGGCTTCTATAAATCTTGGGAGAAGTGGGGAAATTGTCCCTTGTTTCCCTTTGTTACTCATTCTATCAATGAAAGGTGAGAGATCACCTATCAGGGGTGGACTTCTCTTAGGGTACCAGGAAGATTCCAAAAAAGATTCCAAAGTACAGCACAAAATATATCCACTTGACCTTAACATAAAAAGAGGAATGCAGCAACTTATTCCATCCTTGGGAGAATCACATAGAAGCCTGAGATTTGTCAGCTTATATAAAAGAAGGCACTTCATTCCTTAAGCTCAGTCCAAATGTGTGTATATTTCTACTTTCAAAACTTGAAATTAGACGAGTTTGGTACAGAATCTGATCTATTTATTATGTGCTCTGTATAAACTAAAAAGTAGGAAGTCATTTAAAGTACAAAAAAATTTCCTCATGTACAATACATGAGAAGGATAGGTATTTGGTTCCTGGGGTCTTGTCTCTAGAGAAATGTAGACATATTTCCTTTGAAAATGCCATCCTGTTTTATCTCTTCTGGGGGTATATTCTCTACTTTACCTTCACACTCGTTACCTATCTCTAGCTGTCTCTCTCTGTCACAGTCTACAAATTATTTTGTCAGTCTTTCTCGAGCTTAGCTGAATTTTAAGATCAATGAACTTACTTGCCAATTTGACAGGGCTATCAGTTGTTGTAGCAATTAATTAAGCCTTACAAATTATTTTAACCCACGACGAGCAGTCTCTACACTGCTTAATCACCACTCAATCACACAGTTAAATTTGCCTGAAATTAATGCCATGTTCCACAAGGGAGATGCTTTCAACCGTCCTGTCCAGTTGCTAATTTTCTGAACATTTCCTTAGGCATAGCTTTGAAAAAAATATTAAAGCTTCCACACAGGAATCTTCCTTTTCTGAAAGCATTTGAAAATGTTCTTTTCTCCTTCAAAGCCTAATTTGGAGTCAAGCAAAAAGTGTTTATGAGAAAGCATTTTTCAGTCTTTGTGGTTTTCAGCACTAATTTAAGGGGAATAAATCAATGAGAGAAGAAGATATTGTAGGAAAGGGAACAAAATGTACACATATGCAAACGCACACATCCACATTTTCATTTATCTGGTTCATTGACTTTGACTTGTGAAAATTATAGGCAAGAAAGAGAAACTGGTAATGTGAACAACTTCACGGCTGATCTTCACACTTAAATATCATTCAACCTGACAAGCAGACTTGGAAACTAACAATCTATCTACCTATAAAGATATTTTTATATCTTCTCAGTGCTAGGAAGCATTCTTCACCAGGATAGCTCAAGCAAACATATCACTCCTGTACTTGTATAACAAAACAGCAGAATTAAGGTTTCTTGAAACACTAGTTATGCTTGGATTTTTAGATCAAGCTATACAATTCATGCCATACATGCTCTTCCTTTGAAATAGCTATTTTGAAATGATATGTTTCCTTTCCTAAGCACATAAATGTGCATGTTAATTCACTCCCAGCATGGGTGCTGTCTCCCTATGCTTAGGGAGAGAATGAGTTATCATGAGAGAGAAGAATTATGATAGAGAGACACTATCACCGTGTTCTTTATAGAAATGGATAATGACATTCCAGAGACTGGTATTGGAATGCTCGCATTCCTTAATTTCACAACAATCCCTTCTGAATATTTTCTTTATTGAATTTAGTAATTAATATCCTTTTAATTTTCAGATTAAAAAGGTGATGCTTAGCAAAAATATACAATTTAGCAAGGTATTACAATTGATAAATAGAGTATCACATCCCTGTCCAAAGCCCTTTAATTAGTTCATATTGCAAAGTCCAAAGCAAGAGTCATTCTTCACCTACCCTTCCAACATTGTCTCTAAAACTTGTGCACTTGCAATGAGATAAATCTATAGCAAATTACCTGTGTTTCCTATGGGGAAACCACAACAACAACAACAACAACCAAAAAACTAAACAAAATGGATCTCCATTCTTGCCAAGCATTGGTATATCCCTTACTCCTTCTTTCCAATACAATACATTAGTATTTCTTCTAACTCCTTTTAACGTACTATTTTAGATCAAGGTACATTTCCTTTTAGTGGTCTTGTAAGATGTGGCCTTATTTTAGTTTCTTTCCTGTTGCTTCTAGTTACCTGTGCTAGCATCTTACCCCCTTGGTTGTATTATTTCCTATTGATGTATCCATCCCACATACTGCACCTAAGTTCTTTACAAGAAAACCATGAGTTATAGCTTTATTTACAGCTCTATAGCTCTAGAATTAGCAAATTATCTAGCATTTTATAGATAATCACTAAAACTGGATGAAATAAAGTCATGTATGAATTGGGCCAGGCTGTATTAGGGGTCAAAGTAAAGATAGCCTAAAAATGGTGGATTTAGAAGAAAAATAATTTTCCAGGTAGAAGGAGTCACAATTAAATAAGAATATCCCCATAAAGAAAAGAGCAGGAAAAAAAATCCCTTGTATAACTTGCTGATTTTAGAACAAGTTCAAGGAGGAGAAGATTTTTTAAATTATCATTATACCACATTCAAGATGTTTGAGTGATAGAAATGTAGTTTTCCTTAAATTTATGGAGTTACTCCTAATTATTTTGTTCTCAGTGTAACCATGTAAACTTAATCCCACTTAGCCTGGAAATTACTTGTAAATAAACCTTTGGAGAATTTTTTGTTTGCGTGAGAGTGGGTAGAAGGAGGTAAATTGGACGGAGAAACAAGCAACAGGTGATGAGTCTCATCAGATGAATCTCAGTAAATTACTCATTATTAAAATTTCTTACTAACTCCACTTTTCTAATTCCAGAATTTTTCTCCCATGTATTGGTAAACTTTGTGTTTGCCTAATGAACTGTAGTATTTCTGCAAAAATATCCATTCTTGAGTATTTTCTTTATTTTCAATATATTAGAGTTGATTTCAAAGCTTATAAATATGACATCTCTATCTATTCTCCTTTCCTAGAAAATTTGTTTCATTGCTGACATTTCATTGCTCATTCCCCTTAAGAAAATTTTTTTAAAAATCTCATTTCTCAGCTATACCAAAAAGATATTTTTATTAAAAAATGCAATGCAAACAGCATTGCTATTAAAATATTCTACTTTTTCCTTAGAAAAACATTTCTTTAAAAAAAGACATTGCTTAAAACATTGTCTCAAACACTGTTTTTCTAAACTTTCTATTATACCAGACTTCAAAAATATTTATGCTCATGTCTAAGCAAACAAATAATGATGCACAAAGCATATAGGTAGAAGATTGCTGTACTTGATAGAGTCCATCCATAAGAAACCTTGGAAAATCTGCAAGAAAGTAAGCAACCTTAAGAAAAAGAAAGTTGTTTTGAGGAGAACTGTTCACAGGCAGTGAGAACACTGAAGTATTTGCTTCTCAAACTATTATCCATTCATCCCCTCAGAACAGGAGTCCTGAGAGGAGGTGATTATAATCACCAGTTTGATTGAAATGTCATTTCCAATCACAAGAAATGGAAACTGTGGGCTGGGGTTGTGGATCAGTGTTAGAGCACTCACCTAGCACATATGAGGCCCTGGGTTCAATCCTCAGCATCACAAAAAAAAATGAATAAATAAAATCAAGGTATTTTGTCCAACTACAACTAAAAAAAATAAATATTAAAAATTAAAAAAGAAAAAAAAAGAAATGGAAACTGGAAAAAGCTAAAGAAAAATCTTATCTAGATAATTTATAATTTTCATATTTATATTTGGCTTGCCTTTTATCCAAATGTTACTCTCTAAGAAAACAAGAATACATCTATGACTGTAATCCATTATAAATATGGATTTGGGAGTAAATATATCTTTTTAAATCTTCAAAAATAAAAAAAGTAAATTATTAGTTGCTATGATTTGGATATGGTTTAAGTATGTTCCTCAAAGATTCTTGTATTGGAAGCTCAGTCCCTGGTGTGGTGATTAAAAGGTGGTGGACACTTTAAGAGGTGAAGCCTAGGGGAAGGGTATCACCTTAGGAAGAGATCTACACAGTTCTCATGGGAACCTACTTTAGTTTTCTTGAGGGGATGTTGTTATAAAAGAGCAAGAATACCTCTGCACTTTGGTTTCCTGTCTTGACTTGTGATATATCCCTCTTGTACATTTTTCCACCATGATGCCCTCTTTCATGATGTGACTAAGCCAAGTGGACCTTCACCAGAGCTGGCACCACAGTGTTCACTATTTCAGTCTCCAAAATTCTGAGCTAAATAAATCTTTTTTTTTTTACACTATCCAGCCTCAAATAGTTTGTCATAGTAATGGAAAATGGACTAATCTGAAAGCATTATTTTAAAAGTATTGTTTTCATTTACATAATAGCTGCTTTAGTCAGCTTTTTCATCACTGTGACCAAAAGACCTGACAAGAACAATTGTTAGAGTATAAAACATTTATTTGGGGCTCACAGTTTCAGAGATTTAAGTCCATAAATAACTGACTCCATTGCTTTGGGTCAGAGGTAAGGCAGAAAATCATGGCAGAAGAGTGTGATGGAGAAAAACAGGTCATGGCCAGCAGGACATGGCTACCAAGAACAAAATATATATTCCAAAGGCATATACCCCCCTCCCAATGACCCATCTCCTTCCACCACACCCTTCCTGCCTATAGTTATCACCTAGTTAATCCATTCATGTGGATTAATGCACCATTGGGTTAATACTCTCATAACCCAAACAAACATTTCATTTGGAAGCTTTCTCAAATTGTTTCACGCATGAGTTTTTGTGGGACATCTCATATCTAAACCATGGCAGTAGTAAAATTTAAAGCTAAAGATATTTAAAATAAAATGTATTAGGTATACTTAAAATAATATTTTAGACATTATAATAAAACTTTAAAAACCCAACAATATCAAAAAAGTGACCTTAAGCTATGTTCATTTTGCAGTTATTTTTTAAGGAATATAGCATGAATATGAGAACTTAAAATATAGGTTCAGTGAGGAGTGAATCCCTGTGGCTTGAGAGGCTGTGGAAGGAACATCACGAGTTCAAGGTCATCCTCAGCAACTTAGGGAGGCCCTAAACAACTCAGCAAGACCCTGTCTGTAAATAAAATATTAAAAAGGGATAAAAAGGTGTCTCAGTGGTTAAGCACCTCTGTGTTCAATCTCCAGTTCCAAAATAAAGAGAGAGAAATTAAGAAGTGAAAATTTTGTGTTATGTGTCCCCAAAACACACACACACACACACACACACACACACACACACACACAATTTTTATTTAGCAGAACTATCATTCAAAAAATTACTGGTAAGCTACATCATATTAAAGATAATCCTTTTCTAGTCTGTTCTACAACCTCTTTTTTTTGGAACTCAATTTCAGTGTTTAACAGTCATTGCCCATCAGGGAAATCTTCCGTATGGTTATCTTAAATCACTTATGCTGTAGTCTAGAGTCATTTACAGTTTTGTCCTCAGTTCTCCTCAGAAGGGGAACTGATTAGAAGATAACAACTAAATTATTCTCCATTTGCCTTCTGTGGTGTGTGTGTGTGTGTGTGTGTGTGTTTCCTTCACACAGGTTTCTTGTACAAAGTTCTTATAACCATCTGAGCTCAGTCATCCACACAAATTCAGTTAGAAGTAAAACAGAAAAGAAAAAGATGGAGGTTCATGAAATGGGTTTTAGAGAAGAGAGATAATTTTAGGTCAGAACTTTTCATTCAGTAGCTAAAAATAAAAGCTCAGTTTTTAAGGATTTGTTATAAGATTTTTATTATGTTGAAAACCTGCATCAAAACTTACCATCCTATTTTGTTATAAAAGTCTGAAATTGGTTACTATTTTTTGCTTACATAGATTCTTTCAATATAATTTTTTTTAAATGCTATTTAATACTTATAACTTTAATATCTACATGCATTCTGATCTGTTATTTTTAATTTTTTATTTGTTCTTTTTATTTATATATTTTAATATGATGTTATTTTCGTTCATCAAAAAGAAGTAATTTTTAGCATGCAAGGATATAGCATACATTGTGTATTTACAAAGGAAGATGATCAATAACAACCAAATTGGACTGATCCCTAGTATAAAAATCAGAATATCCAAAAATCAACTAATGTAATCCATAACAATAACATGCAAAAAAACTACATGAAAATACCATAAGGTAAAGATTACTTGCCAAAATCCAAAACCAATTCCCAATAGAAACTATCATTAGACTAGAAATATGGGGAACATCTTCAATTTAGAGTGAATCTATAAAATAAAAACAAAATAAAGCTGATTTCATACTTAATGGTGAGAAACTAAATATTGAATTTTCAATTAATATCAGAAAAAGACAACCACCCGTTTTTATAGTGCTTTGTTTATTGCATTGTCTATATTACATTACACAAAGTTTTAGTGTGTACCTTATTTTTTGGGATTTGTTATGGTTTGAACAACTTGCTTTTCAAAATCTGGATCATCATCATCTTAAATCAACAAACACAAGTTTACTGGTTTCATATTGTTAAAGTGTGATTATGAATAAACATCCTAGTATCAAGTGAAATATTTGGAGACATATTCCTTTTCTTTCTTTGATACCATATCTTTGACACATTTTCTCATTCAGATAAGAAAATTGCTTCATGGAATTTTAATAAGAAACAGAAAAAATAACTCTGTAATATGAGCAAGAAATCTGCTATATACTATGATCATACCTTCTGTGGCAAAATTCCCAAACCTGAGCCATCCATGTCAACAGAGAGATGTAATGTGTTGGTTACTTAATAAGTTACAGATCTGCTCATGAAGTTGAGAAATGATGTATGGGAGAAGGATGCTTTCACAAAATGGAAGAAAAACATCTTCTGGGCATCAAAAAGCAGATAGAAACTATAGTGAATTTGGTATGAGACATATGACATGGAAACATTTGGTACTGTATAACAAAATAAAAATATTATAATTAATATTTTTATGCAGAAAAGTAACATTACATTTTTACTCACAATACATTAAAATTTGCTTCTTTGTTCTCTCACTAAATAAGAATTCAATTCTTGTATCTATAACATGTCAGAAAAGAAAACATTCACAAGAATATTGTTTTTAGGCTAAAAGATGATTTAACTTTTAAAACTCTCTGAATCGACTGAAATCTCACAGGTACCTCAAAGGAAACATTTTTCAATTCATGATTTATCCTTGCTTCTATCATTACTTTAGGATTCTTTGGTAGAATTTCCTACGTTGTCAAAATTTCAATTCCATGAAAACGGTGAGTTGTCAGTTTGAAAGTAGAAATATGTTGTTATAACTATTCATTGTTCACATGTATAATAGTGTAGCCTGGCACAGTACTGAGTCTTTCATTTATTTGTTTAATCAAATACTCATTTAGTATCCCTGTTTTCTAAGCAACTTTCTAGATGTTAACAATGCAAAGATGAACGAGACAGAGTTGAGTAGCATAAAGAGAGATGTTTTTGATAACAGATGGTGTATTTAGGAAACTATTCCAGATATGCCAAGGGTGAGAAGGGATGATTTTCGGCCAAATATTGAAGGGCCTCTTGTGTCATGCTAAGGATTTCATAACATATCTGTTATGATGAAGGCTTAATTAAGGTTTGTAAGTGATGGAATAACATGAAAAGATCTGTGTGTAGAAAGAGACTTCACCATGAATTGAATGGAGAGGAGGAAAACTGGAGAAAGGAATTGAAATCCCAATAGTACCATGTCCTGGGAATATAAATATTAATGAGGCATGATCTCAGCATTCAAATTTAGGGTTTTAAGGAAAACACATTTAAAATGCAAATTTACCAATTCCTTTGGTAAAGGAATAAACACTAAAGGGAGAGTGCCAAAAGGTCCAAATGAGGGAAGGAAATTTGTGGAAGTAGAGGGTGGTCAGTGTGCTGGTCAGCTTTTTTCCACTGTGACAAAAATACTTGGCATAAACAACTTAAAAAAGAAAAAAATTATTTTGGCTCACACTTTCAGAGCTTTGAAATCATGATTGATCAGCTTCATTGCTCTGGGCCTAGGGTTAGGCAGAACATCATGGGACGTGGGTATGGCAGAAGAAAGCTGTTCAGCTCATAACAGCTAGAAAGCAGACAGAGAAGGAGATCATGGTGGGGGTTGGTGGGGAGACACAAGATACAACCTCCAAGGGCATAACTTCAGTGATCCTGTTCCTCCAGCCATGTCTCACATGCCTACAGTTCCCACCACCTCTCAAGAGTCCATTCGGCCATTCGGCTATCAATAGAGTAATTCACTGAGGAGATCAGAATACTTATGACCTGATTGCTTCCCTAATGACCCACTTCTGAATATTTCTGCACTGGGACCAAGTCTTCCTCACATGAGCTTTTGGAGGACATTCAATTTAAACAATAATATCCAAGTATATTCCCAACAGTGATACAGATATTGGATCTTGGAAAACAGAGAACAGCTTCATAGGGAATAAAGATTGTTTTCCTTTCATTTTGCAACTTTTTATTTATATATGACAGTGGAATGCATTATAATTCTTATTACACATATAAAGCACAATTTTTCATATTTTCTGGTTGTGTACAAAGTATATTCACACTAATTCCTGTCTTCATACATGTTACTTTGGATAAAGATGACCATCATGTTCCACCATCATTTCTAACCCCATGCCCCCTCTCTTCCCCTCCAACCTCTCTGCCCTATCTAGAGTTCATCTATTCCTCCCTATTTTTTCCCTCATTTTTATTGGAGCATTATAGATGCTCATTATGATGGGATATATCGTTACATATTTGTACAGGCACACAATATACCAATATTTTTTGGCCAATATCACTCCTAGTACTTTCCCCTTTCTTCCCCACCTCCCATCATTTGATCTCTTTCCTCTACTGATCTCCCTTTGATTTTTAGAAGATCCACCCATACATTTATTTTCCTTTTTCCTATGTAGATTCTGCATAAGGGAGAAAACAAAGGACACATAATTCACAATAGCCAAACTATGGAACCAGCCTAGGTATCCATCAATAGATGAATGGATAAAGAATTTGAATTAAGATCTTTCCTAGCAGAGATAATAGCATATGTAAAAGCAACTAAGTACAAGAAAGGATAGTATACTTGGAAATATCAAATAGGTATTTATTATTGAATCACAGTGTACTTAGGGGAAAACAGTAGAAGATACCATAGAAAAACCAACAGACTAGTCAGAAATTTCATGACACTATCCTGATGAATGTTCAAACAAGTAAAATAAGGAATACTATAAGACTTTATGCAGAAAAACAGATATTTTCAGAATAGTATTTATGCTGACAGAAAGTTGAAGTCAGAATACAATTAAGAAACAATTGAAAGAAATAATGAAAAGTAGAAATAATTGAAGAAAAGAAAAAGAACATATAAATTCTAAAGACATTTGTAGGATTGGAACTATAGCATTTGATGATCTCTTGGATATGAAGTTTAAAGTGAAAGGGAATATTTCTGATGTGGGAAAATTTGGAAATGACCCATCACTTATAATGAAAGCAAGTGAGAATGCAGGGGAATAGTGAAGATTATTCATTGCTTTAGACACATTGAATCTGAGATGTCAATGTGACGAGGCTAATAGGCACCAAACATTAAAAATTATGAAATAAGGCAAGATATTGAGTTTTATATGCAAATCTTAGATCAAAATCTAAGTCACTGACTTATCCTAGCCTATAGCCTTGTTCCTTACTCTTGCTGACTTCAAGCATGATTGATTAAGACTGAGCTTGTTGTGGTTTGAATCTGAGAGTTCCTCAAAGTCCTATGTGGTCAAGACTTAGTTCCAAAATCAGCAATGTTCAGATAGTGGGGAGGGTGCATTTGGAAAACAATTGGATCTTGTGGGCTCTGATTTTTTCAGTGGATTAATACATTGACAGTTGAAGGGACTCCTAGGAAGTGGTGGAAATTGTAGGCATGTAGGGCATGGCTGGAGGAAGTTGGTCACCGGGGGCATGCCCTGGAAGGATGCCTATTTTTTTGTCCTATATACTTTACCTACCTACCTAGCTCCCTATTCCCTCTCCCACCCACCCACCTCCTCCTTCCTGGCTTCCATAAGTTAACCAGCTTTCATCTTCCAGGCCCTTCTACTATAATATTCCACCTCACCTCAAGCCCGAAACAATGGAAACAGATAACCATAAACTGAAACTTCTAAAACCATAAGCCAAAATAAAAATCTCCTCCTCTATGTGGTTTTTCTGATATTTGTCACAAAAAAAGAAAAGCTGACTAACATAGCACTTTAGGGCAAATCTTGACCAATGAAAGAAGGCCTCACACATGTAAAGAATTCTCTTCCCATTAGATTTTAGAGGCCAACTGCCATATACTCAAAGGCCTGGGAGTGATTAAAATTTTATTTGGTCCCTGGTTTTGTTCCTTGGCTATCAGGTTAAGATGTTTTACCAAATCCTTTTAACAGGTAATGTAGTTGATGATTGTCTGGTGGAAGCACTGAGGTGACGTTGATATGTATGTAATGTTTGTTATATTTCAAGGTAATCTAAATCTAGTTTTCAAATTAAAAAAATAGAAAAATATGTTTCTTGAATTTTTCTAAAGCCAAACTTGATATCATTTTGCTCCATTGGTAACCTACATTGAATGCATACTATATTATGAATCTATTACACACAAAAATTTATTTAAAATATTCTAGTAAAATCATGTTAGAATTTGTTGAGTATCTTACACAAAAATATAGATATAAAAACAAAATAAGAAAATTAATATAGGAAAGCCTTAGTTATACTTGTAAGACATTATTTCAGAGGAGAATACCTTATTCTTTCAAAAGTTTTTTTTTTAAATCATCTTTGTGAAAAAAAAATTTCTCTTCAGAACCCTACAAAGTAAACCTACAAAATATATTATTTTATTACAATGGTATAAACTATTAATTTAATGCTCTAAATTTTGAGTATTATAAGCATCAAAATGAAAGAGAGGCAGGAAAATGAGAAGGCTCCAAGCAATAATCTTCATCTATGAATTTGTATTCCAGGCAGGGAAAAAAAGCAAATCCATTAATACCATAGCTTTATTGTATACAAAATAATTACCTTTCAATATTTAGAAGACTGCTAAGAAACATATTTAGATATTCATTACAAGGTGATATAACTATGAGTTATAAAGAGTACACAGAGTTATAACACAAATTGACAGTCTGAAAAGGTATAAAATTTCATAGGAAGGGCACCAGATAGTGTATATAGTCTGTATAGAATTCTAGTAGGGAATTGGATTTAAATAACATTCATCTGCTTTTCTAGGTCCAGAAAAATAATATGGTGTAAATATGTATATGGTAGTTCTCACTGTTGCATAGATTTGAAAATATATAAAGCAAACATTCTGAGAAAAAAATTTATAAGCCCTGAAAATATGGTGGGGAATATTGTGGGTAGAGTAAATTAGAAAAAAATATATATTATATAAAATATTGTTAATTTAATATAGAAGCTTGATGTGTTTTTAACTTGTTAACTAATAAGAGGAGTCAAGAAACTGACAGGAGCCATACTCTTTAAAGATAAAGTGTGAATTTACCCTTTAAATAGCAAGCACAATAGGGGATAAGCTGATTCTATACCTCATAAAAGGTTAAGTAAACACTGAAAACACACCCTTACTTAGACCTCATCTCAAATGAAAGTTATAGAACCAGTTTCCAGAATATTCTCTTGGCCATTCTGCTTTATTTCCTTGGAGAAAAGTTACATAGGACTTTTTTTGAAGAAAACGTGTTACTTAGAAGAAATAGTTATTTCCAGAATAAAATTCCAAAAAAATTTTTTCACCTGATTATTTCTTATATAAGAATGTACTCCATCCACCATACTCCTTACCAAAACTTTGTCATGAGTGAAAAACTCATTTCCCCGTAGCTATTTCTTGTAATAGCCTGTAGCAAAAGCAAAGGATCTGACATTAGAAAATATCTCAGAGTAGGTGATGCTGTATGGAACTAAGCAATTGTGATCCAAGTACACAATATTCTGCTAGTCTAACTCAATGAAAGAGAAGAACTCAGCGTTGAATTGCTGGTCATTTTGACTATCTTCTCTATATATCACAGAATCAGACAAACTTTTGATATAACATGACAAGAATATACTGTGAATTTTTCAAGTGTTGTGTTCCTTATTGTTAAAAGAAGACGAATCTTTACTCTTTTCTAACAGAGAAATTGGAAATGGGGCCAAAGTTGGACTATGTGACTACTAATAGTTTTTTGCTAAATTTATTTTGCTTTTCTAATGATAATGAACAAGGGGTTATTTTCAAGATGTCATATATATGAATGTAAATGGACATATCCGTTTATTATAGAATGAAAAAAGTCGTAAATAATTTTAAAACAAGATTCCAACAAATATATCTTGCTTAACATTTTAATTTGTCATAATTATGTTTAGCTCATTTCTCCTAGATACAGTTGCCAATAGTTACGCTTCTTAACCTAGCCAGATTTAATCTACTTGCATTTGCCCTTATTCTTACATTTGCAATCTTCTACAATGGCTTCTGCTCTAAATGACTTGGCTTCCTTATTTCCTGATAGCTTACCCAATCCTTGCCACTTTAATATATGGGAACCAAGCCATTAACGTAATTACTCTTTTCTATCTATTTCAAAGTGAGTTTCCTCAAGCATGGAAATGATAATGTCTGATTTTAACTGGAATTATTTTTAAAAGTAAGATCATAACTCCTATTTATTTTCTAGTTCCTAATCATCCTACTTACTATATACTCACCCAAAATCAAATGAAATTCCATAATTATTCATCAAATATACACTAAAATTTCCACTTGATAAGAGTTAAAACAACAAAGCTTATGAAATGTGGTACATTTAATGGAGGGCAAATTGATCAGTGATGGTATATAGAGCTTGCTTGTTTCCCTGGCCTGTCTCCAACTCTGAGCATTTATTTCCTCTGTTAAAGGCGCTCTTCCTCCACTCCTACCTTCTCAAAACAGACATGAAATACTTACACAACAGACAAGGGATTCTGAAAGATTTATTCTTCTAATTCAAGATGTTTTTAAAGAAGCTATATTTTGGATGTTGTTTTATAAGACAGTGTTAAAGACCAGAGGTAGTTCTTTGTTTGGGAGGTGATGGTTTTATTTTTTATTTTGTACAAAACATAGTCACCATAAGGTTCAAGGAGCCGATTTTATTTTATTTTTTTCCTTTTTTTACTAGAACTGAAGAAAGTACAGTTACAGCCTCATACTATGACCATCTCCAGCTGACACCTTTTAAGAAAGTTCACTATACATTCTCATTTTGTTGGGAGGGGCTTTCTGAAGAAAGAACTTATTTCACCCCATAATTACCTCCTTTCAGGTATCACAGAAAATTGCTTTTATTCAGTAGGTAATAATTGAAAGGGTGCTCTTTGCACCCCTTTTTTCCCACTGAACTCTCCATAATGATTGCAGAATGTGATCTACTTCGGTTTTTCTATCAACATTTTATCATTTAGTACTTGTGAAAACAATTCCCACTTTACTAAGCACACTCAGGGTCTAATATGTTTTGGGTTAAAGTAGTTCTAAATATCAGGTGAATAGGCATACAAGGGCACACAGTTATCAAATGCTGCTGTTCACTGACTAACACAGAATGTATGATACAAACCTACAGTTATAGGAATAAGCCTAAGAATAGATACTCAAGAGCTATTTCTAAAATGTATTGACATTCTATTTTTCCCCCCTCTCTCATTCTAAATAGGTAGTTTGGCAACTTGGACTACACAGGAATTGTTTCTGAACTTGAGATTGTACTGAGCACTAATAGTGCACTGTTGGAAAAAAAAATTAGTATCATTCATACATATTGCCCTTTACTGTGACAAAGCATTTCCACTTATAGCATCACATTTGATTTTCTAACACCTTAACCCGAAAAGTGCTTTCAAGCTGCACATCTCCCTCTCTAGGGTATATGAGAAGAAGAAGTGAAAGTGTGTTGAAGGCAGGGCAGAAAAAGGGTAAGTACTGGACCTGGGATCTCTGTGTAGATATTTTTAGTAGTATCCTCTAGTGATTGCATAATTCAGTGCTCCCAATGGTGGTTCTCAAAACATGGTCTTTACATAAATCTCACCTTACCAGGTGAGCTTTTTTGGAAATTTAAATTCCAAACTCCACCCAGAAATATTAAATAAGAAACAATGGGGCTGCACATTAGTCTGTCCTTTAGCAATCTCTCCAGGAGAGTCTGGTACATACTGAAGTTGAGAACCACTGCTCTAAATCACCATTTCACAAACTTTGGTGGGGATCACAGAATCTGGCTTTAACCATTGAACTTTTCCCAGCTTACTACATCAGCATCTCATAAAGGAAAGAGAAATTTGTGCAACTGAATATTCTAAAAAAAAAATTGAGTGTGATTCTGAACAGTAAATTCTGAGAGCCATTGGTATAAGCTAATGTTTCCTCATTTCCTGGCTCCTGTCCCACTCCATCTCCTCTCCTTGCATTTCCACCATCTCTACTTGTGTGTGTGTGTGTGTGTGTGTGTGTGTGTGTGTGTGTGTGTGTGTACATTCACTTATGTGTTTGGTACTGGGGATTGAATTAAGGGGCACTTAACAGTGAGGTACACTCCCAGTCATTTATTATATTTTATTTTTTGAGACAGAATCTTACTAAGTTGCTGAGGTTGGCCTCGTCTAGAACTTAAATTCCTTTTGTCTCAGTCTCCTGAGTCACTAGGATTATAGGCAAGTACCCTCTCCCACAGCTCATCCCTGCATTCTAAAATTCAGCTACATTCCCGAGGCCACGATAGCCTCTAATATTTATGAGACCTGGGCTACTGTGACTTTAAACCACCAGACCTTTTAGAAATCCTTACCCATTCTTCCTGTTCTTGGTGAAATGCTGTTTTCATTGTGAAGTTACTACTTTAATAGTTAAAACATAGGCCCCTCATGTGTGCTAATAATAAGGAACTTGTCTCTACCACTGTTAAATCTTTCATGTCTCTTTTATCTAATTGTACTAAGCTTGATTCTAAGATGTCTCTCTCTACAAATACTCTGTGTTCTCTAGAAACACAGACTTGTCAGATGTGGTGGCACAGGTCTGTAATCCCAGCAACTCTGGATACTGAGGCAAGAATAGCCTTAGCAACTTAGCAAGACTTGGCATCAAAATAAAAATAAAATAAAATAAAACAGGCTGGAGATATAACTCAGTGATAGAGCACCCCTGGGTTCAATACCCAGTGCCAAACACACAAACAACAACAGAGTCCAATTATTTTGCTATTACCCATATGAGCTCAAAGGTCTCTGATTAAAAACATAAATGAAAGTAGTAATACATGATATTTCTGTAGGTTCCAAGTACTGCTGTAAGTTCTCTACTTATATTACCTCTTTTAACATATGTTTAAAATAAACATAATTTTATAATATAGGTACTAGGATAGTCTGTGTTTTATGAATAAGAATTTGGAGGTTAAAAATCTTGTCCATATTATACAATGTATACGTGTACAAAAACATCATATGATATCCCAAAAGTAGGTGCATTTTTTGTTGTTATTTTCATGTATCAGTTTAAAAAATAAGAAAAGATCTTGAATGTATCCATTAT
Source organism: Ictidomys tridecemlineatus (assembly GCF_052094955.1). NCBI lineage: Eukaryota > Metazoa > Chordata > Mammalia > Rodentia > Sciuridae > Ictidomys > Ictidomys tridecemlineatus. The sequence goes on along the minus strand of NC_135480.1, from coordinate 153,477,266 downwards.
AAAGAAGTGATAAATCACTTAACTGATTAAACTATATATACATATATATATATATATATATATATATATATATATGGAAACATTACATGGCACCCATTAATATGTACAGTTTATGTGCTTTTATGTATTAGTTAAAAAGTAAAATTAACTGAGTTTTTTAAAATAGATGTTTTCAAAATGTATGAAAGAAAGAAAAAGAAAAAGAAAGAAAGAAAAGAGCTCACCAAATGTCACAATTGACAAACTAGAGGTGCAAACCAGCAGTCTGCTTCCAAGGACTGAGCTCTTCATTATAAAAATTCTGAAACACATATCTTTACTCACACTCTTGGAGGTCTTCCCCAAAAAGTACTACCAGAAATCTCAAAGTCTACTCTTATTCCTCTGCTCTGGTCTCATGGCTTTTGTTTATAGGTGACAAGGTACCACTGTCACTGCAGCTTCACCATTCTCTCCAGCCTGATGAGTCCAACTACGTCTTTTTTCCCCCCCATAATTTGATAGGAGTTTTAAATTCAGATCCTCAAATATCTTTTTGTGAAATAAATTGTACATCTCTCAGTGACGAAATCTTTTGAAAAATGGCTCATCTTTATATGAGTAGGATCATATAGTATTTGTCCTTTTATGACTGTTTTTATTTCTGTTAGCTTTATGTTTCATGTTTCATCTGTGCTGTAGCATATAATAATGGCATTTCCTTTTTATAAGACTATATAATATTTCATTTTCTACACTTAAGAAATTTTCTTTATCCATTCAACTATCAGTGGACATTCTGCTTCATTCACCATTTTGCTTTACACAAAAATTCTATTTTTTCATGAAAATTTATGTCCATTCTAAAATGTTTGCCACAAGCTCACCAGTGAGGAATAGCCACACCTTAGATTTTACTTAGTTTTCAGCTGTGTCTACTAATACTGTTTTTTTCCTGTCTTTCCTAGAGATTGACATACAGTAGTCACTATATATGTGCTTTGATTTCCATGTTCGTAGTCAAATAATTTAAATAGTAAACAGGTTCAGAATAAAATGTTCTCTAACTTCTATTTCAATATATTTTTCACTGTGATACCTAATTTTAAGTATTTCACCAGCAAGTGACTCCTTCTCCATTGCATTTAATCAATTATACATATTTTATTTTTTGCAATATTTATTTCCAGTTAGTAGCATCATGAATATCAAAATTTGTATTGGTATAGTGTTGCTATCCAGTCCATTTTTTCCCCTCAAATCAATCTTTCCTATTGTAACTGAGTGTTTTATCTAAAGTTTTAATTTGACCATATGTCTCTCCTATATAAAAATAGTTCTTTTCCCCAACTCTAAAACCTATAGAGGGCCTACAAGGACACTTGCCATCTGGCATCAAGTGTCCTCACTACCAATCTGTGCCTTGTACTTTCCCACATTAATGGGTATTTGAATACAGGTGGGGTTTCTCTTACTAACTTTGCTTCTTCATCCTTTCAAGCCATACTCTGTCTTCGCCCCCATGGAATTATTTCCCTCACTCATACGTTTGCCAAGATTCTACTCATTCTTCAAGATATGCAAACCTCCCTTGCCAGCACAGGCACCTCTGTCTCCTCTTATAGAAAAATATAATCAGTAAGTAGGAGACAATTGCCTTTCAGGTGAATCCTACTCCTCCTTAACACCCACCTTTACCATCTGTCACTATTCCTACATCCATACCTAGGCTCAAATACCAGTAGAACACAGGGAAACAAACTGATACCTACCACTGCAAGATTAATAATCACCAAAATGTGAACTGGGATAAGGGTCTGTACTCATTGAAATAATTACATACTGTTTTAATTATTATCTGTATAATAACTGTATAAAATTGGGAGCATGAATTGTGAATGACTATGAATCAATTATATGAAGGAAAGGAAAAACTAATGGATAAAGCCAAATTATTGATATGGAAGAGACAAACTCAGAGATACTAAGTTGGAAGCATATTACCTTGAATAGCTAAGCTAGGAGTACCTCTATTGCTTTGTTGATTGAAAAAAACTGTACGCATGGTAGTTTACAAGAAAGGAACTGAAATGCTGCAACTTCCATAAAAAATTGTAAAAGAAAAAATCAAATGGCTCAAAAATGAAAGAAAGAGGGAGTGAATTTATTATGTCAATCCTCTACTCACATGGACCACAAAGCTCTGGTCCCTTCTTTATACAAAACACCAGGGTCCCTGCTTTAACATGAAAAAAAATGATTTTCTCTTTGCTTTTTTATCTTCCTACTAGACTATAAATTCTTTAAGGGGTCATAATTATTTAATAACTTTATTTCCAATAACTACTATGTGTACAGCCCAATTATTTTATTTGATGAAAAATGAGGGACTGTGAATTTTTTGTTGTTGTTGTTTCATGTCAAATTTTTATTTGTTAAATAGTTTGTTAACTGTGTAAGTGAATAACAAGATATTTTTTCAGATGCTTGTTATTTAAATTAATAATATATGTCAACAGATATTATTCATACACCTTATTTTTTCATTACTGAGATTTATAAATATTGATTTGTGTCTGTCTTATTAATATATCTATTCTATTTGTTGTATCATATCAATGTGCAGACAGTTCCTGGTTTATGTTGATTTGTCTTGACAGTGGAATGAAAGCACACCCAAACAAAAATTCTGTTTTCACTTTTAATACAGCATTCAAAAAATTATATAATGTGTTTATCATTTTAATAAAATATACATTTCATATTACATTAATTTTTTTTTAAATGTACACTAATGTTAAGTGTTCTGAGAGTAAACTATGATATTCAATGGATTATATATATATTGTGAGATGGATGTTATGTTCTCTAAAAAGTCAGAGAGAGACAATGCAAGAATGCCCTCGGGTGAAATGATTGGATTATGAAAGTCTTAATCTACTCAGTATATAATCCACATATGGACTGAGTAGGAACTGGAGCAGGTAGTGTGTGTCTGAAAGATGTGGGTCCCTGGAGGTGTGTCTTTGGGGCTTATATTTTTGTCCCAGGTAAGCAAAGCTCTCTTCTCCCTGATCACCATATCATGAGCTGCTTTTCTCCTCCACACCTTTCTACCATGATGTTCTGCCTCACCTGAGCCCTGAGCAATGGAGTTGGCCATTTATGGACTGAGATCTCTGAATCCCTTTTTCTCTTCTATTTTTCTCTCACCTGTCTTGGTGTGGTGACAGCACCTGAATTACTCCAGACACTTTAGAACTAGAATACTAAGATTAAACATGTTGGTTTGGACTACTGTAGGGGCTTGAGAGGCCCACTGAATCTTTGGCAGGGTTGACCAATAATATTCTCATGTACAAGGCCAATAAAGACTGATAGAAGCAATACTTTTTACCTAATGTATAGATATCAACATAAACAAAGAAAAAGAAGTAATGTGAAAATAATCAACTACAACTACAGGAAGAAAATAAATCTCTAGAAATCAAGTTTAATGAAATTGAAATATATGAATTATCACATAGAGAAATCAAAGTAACTATCAGAAATATGCACAATGAGCTCAGAAGAACAAAGGAAGAACATCAAAAAGTGATTGAAAATTCCAAAACAAACAAAAGAAAGTTTCTTGAACATTTTAGTTCAGTTCACAAGCAGATTAGAGCAAACAGAAGAAAGAACTAATGAATTCAATGATCATGTCAGAGTGTACAGTAAGAGAAAAAAAACAAATGAAAAAAGAGTGAAGAAATTTAAGGGATTTGTGACATGGCCTTAATCTGGCCCATTCACATATTATGAGAGTCTCAAAAGAGAAAGAAGCAGAAAGATTATTCAAAGAAATAATTACTAAAAATTTACTACACATGGAGAAAGAAAGTGACATTCAGATCCAGGAATATCTTAACCACAAATAAGATAACTCTAAGGAAATCAATATTTTATTATTAAATTGTCATAAGTCAACAACATAGAAAATCAGCTTGACATTTCCAAGTTAACATCCATAAGACTATATCAGTACATATTTCAACACAATTCATGCAGTTCTAAAGCAAAGGAAATGATATTTTCAAAGTGTTGAAAGATAATAAATACTTTTTAAAAATACCATATCTATTAAAACTGTCCTTAAAAAAAAAAAAGGCAGAGTGGTTCATGCCTGTAATCCCAGCGGCTCCTGAGGCTGAGACAGGAGGATCTCGAGTTCAAAGCCAGCCTCAGCAAAAGTGAGATGCTAAGCAACTCAGTGAGACCCTGTCTCTATATTAGAAATACAAAATAGGGCTGGGATATAGCTCAGTAATTGTGTGCCCCTGAGTTCAAACCCCAGTACCCTCTCCACAAAAAAAATTATATTAAAGATACATGAGTTAAACTCTCCAATCAAAAGACATTCAATGAGTGAAGGGATTCTATGAAACAATCCAACTCCACTATTTGTAAAAGTTTCGTTTTAGTTTTAAGGCCACAAACAATCTGAAAGTGAAAGGATGGAAAAATATGTTCCATGTATATAATAAACAAGAGTAAGATGGCTACATTTACATCAGAGAAAATAGATATTAATCCAAAATCTGACATTATATACTGATAGAAATTCTAAGTTACCATAAAAATGTAAATATGCATGTTCTCCACATTGGACACCTATATACTTAAAGCAAACATTGAAATTGAATGGAGAAATTAGCACAATACACTAATAGTATGAAACTTCACTTTCCTAATTGATACAAAAAAAAAAAAACAGACAAGAATCCAATACAGGGCTTGAACAACACTGTAGGCAAAATGGAATAACAGATATAAACAAAACATTCACCCAACAAGAGAAGAGTATAGATTCCTTTTTAGAACACAGTTCTCTAGGACAGATTTTTAGGTCACTAAACAAACCTTAATATATTTAACAAATTTAAAATCATCCCAAGAATCTTTTCTGACCACTACGGAATGAAACTAGAACTCAACAGCAGAAGAAAACTGGAAAACTCACAAATATGTGCAAACTGAACAACACACTTTTGAACAACCAAGAAGTCAAAAAAGAAATGATGAAGGAAATTTAAAAATATCTTGAGGCAAACAAATGAAAACTCAGCATACCTAATCTTAAGATATGCAACAAAAATGAAACTGACAGGAGGTTTGTTATGTTAAAAATATCTTAAGTAAAACAAATCTCAATTTATTTCCCAAGGAACTGGGGGAAAAAAGAACAAACTAAGCTCAAAATTAGGAGGAATTAAATATATTTGATCAGAAATTAATAGAATGGAGTATATAGAAAAGATTTTAAAAATCAGTAAGATTGAACTGCTTTTCTGAGAACATTAACAAATTTTTAAGCAAACCAACTAAGAACACAAACATAAAGACTCAAAGAAATCAGTAATGATAGAGATTTAGCAACTGATGCCACAGAACTAAAGAGAATCATAAGAGATTACTATGAATTAATATATGTTAATAAACTGAATAAACTAGAAAGAAAATATAAATTCCTGGAAACATGCAACTGGCCAAGACAAAAACACTAAGACACAGAAAGACTGAACAGATCTATAATGAGTAAGAGGATTACATCAGTAATCAAAAACTCCAAAAAAAGAATTTCCAAAATCAGACTGCTTCACTAACTGAAGCCTTTTAAACATTTAAAAAAGAATTAATGCCAAATCTTCTCAAACTCTTGCAACAAATTAAAGAGAAATGAAACCCTCCCCAATTTCTTTGATGAAGCCAGCATTTCCCTAACACCAAATGAGATAGACATGTCAAAGGCCTGTCAAGACTGGGAGAAGATATTTGCAACACAGATAATTGACAATGCCAAGCATCTGGAAAATAAAAAAATTTAAAAAATTAAAAAACCTCCTACAATTTAACAATGAGAAAGTAAAAGAATTGTATGCAGAATATGAGAAGACATCACAAATAAAGGAAACATGTAGCCAATAGAACAGGATAAGATACTCAGTGATTTTAATTATCAGTTGTTAAATGATATTAAAAATGTGACTAAAACCAAGAATGTCAAACTATTTCATAATGGCAAGAAATTCATAAGATCTTGGAAGTTTACTAAAATAATTGATTGTACACTAAAATTTCTAATTGCTGATTGTTGGTGCACCACAAAACATGCAAAAGGATAACTAGATAGTTTCCTACCCCCCTCCTTCCTCCTTCCTTCCCTCCATCCTTCTCTCTCTCTCTCTCTCATTCCCTCCTCACTGACTCACTCCCTCAACTCTCTTTTCTTTTCAACTTATTGAAGTAAATGCACTTAAAATGAGATCTACCTATTTACCAGAGTTTTAAACTAAGTGCCTAACGTAGTATTGTCAACTATAAAAACAATGCTGTATAACAGAACACTGGAACTTAATCATCTTACATAACTGAAACTTCATACATTTTGATTAACAATTCCCAATTCTTATTTTAGCTGCTCTTGGTAATCAAGACAGAAATTCCACCCCTGCTTTGGTAAGTTTGTTTTACAGACCTTGTGTAAAGTAGAATTATGCAGTATTTGTCCTCTACGACTGAGTTATCTCACCTAACACAATGTCCTCCATATTCATCATGATATTTAATGGGATATATATATATATGTATATATGTTGTGATTTGGATGTTATTGTTGCATGTTATTGTTGCATATTGCAGGATTTCTTTTTTAAGGCTGAGTAATGTTATGTTCCATGCATACGCCATATTTTCTTATTGCATTCCTTAATCTATTGTCATTCTGGTTATGTACACATCCTGGTTGTTGTGAATACTGCTGCAATAAACATGAGAATGCTAATATTTCAAATTCCTGATTTTAATTTATTTGGATAAATAACCAGAAGTAGGATTTCTGTATCATATGGTAGTTCTATTTTTAATTTTCTAGGTACTTCCATACCACTATCTGTAGCAGCTATGCCATTATGTATTCCACCAACAGTGTACAAGTTTGCCAGTTTTTGTACATCCGTGCCAATATTTGGGGTATTTTGTTGTCTTTTAATAATGGCCATCTTAACAGATGGATGAAATCTTGTGATTTTGATTAATTTGCATTTCCCTAAGGAATAGAAACTAGAACATATTTTCCTTTATGTGTCATTTGTATGTCTTTGAAAAACTGTATATTCAAAAACAGCTCATTTTAATACTTATCACATTTTTTTAAAATTTTACTTGTTTGACTTGCTTATATATTTTTGAAGTTAGCCCTTTATCAGGTGTATGATAATTTCTTCCCATTTCATAGACTGCCTTTGCATTTTGTTTATCAATCTTTCCTGTGCAGAAAACTTTTAGTTTGTTTGGCCACACATGAAAAAAGTAATTTTTATTTAGTCAAATCTATCACAAAGCACTTTGTTTCTCTGAACTGAAAACTACATTTTATATTTTTCTTAAATCCTCTGTCTTAACTATCTAGAAGTTACACTCTAGTAAAGTCTGAAGTATAGATCTATTGATATTTTATACAATTTAAAGTTCAGCTATCCAAATACCATTTCTTAGATATTTTATTACCCATCAGTTGATAAAGTTTGATACCCATGTAATATAAAAATTCATTTATGGAATTTTTAATATTTCTGACCTTGGCACTGTGATCAATATGTTTATGGGTCAAATAATCAAGCTATACTATAAGCTTCATTTTATTGTTTTCTTTTTATTCCTCTTATGCCCTACTATTCATTTGTGTTTAATTTTCATATGAATTTTAGAATATTTGATTAGCTTTACAAAGATCATTTTAGATAATTAATTGTATTTGCACTAAACTTACAGAATAAAATGGGAAAATAACATGAAATAATATCTTCTATTTTAATATGCCCATTTATATATTTATCCCACTTAATTAGTTTATTTTGAAGTTCTTCATAATTTTTTAATTTAATAATATTTAGTAGTGACCTTATAAAAATTCTATACATATTTGTTAGATTTACTCTACATAGGTTTTTATGCTATTTAGAAATGAGAAATGTTGGCATATCTTTTTTTTCTAAGTGACCATTTCTGAAAAATGTAAATGGTCTATTTATTTAGTTTTTAATAAACATTTGAAATTTTATTTTTCAAAGTCACACCCATGAACATTGTTAGTCATAGTTACATTTAGTGGCCCTCTTGATTCTCCTCAGTGATACTGAGCACAATCACAAAGAATGCCTTAAGGTTCTTCCCAAGTGGTAAAAAATACTGAAGTGTAGATAATAAGAAGAATGTCATGGCCAATATTATAAACATGGTACTACCAATTTAAAACTTTTGAGAGTGAAATCTGGCTGTCAGTGCTGCTCTGTGGTGTTTCTGTGTCTAATAGGAGCTGTACTTGCATTCCTGACACTGCTGGTCGCTTTACCAATTTGTCCACATCTGCCTCTTCTTCCAACAAATGTTCCATCAAAAGGACTCACATTGTCTTTCTCCACCAAAGCCTCCTCCCTGTCCATCCTTGATCATTTCCTCCTTCCCCTGCTGCCGTTATCAAGACTCCTCATGCTCAAGTTCAAGTTCTTTCCTAATCTAGAAAATTCTCTCCACTCCTGCCTATAAACACTCATGTTACTGTTTATCCCTATTGGGATGAACACTGCTTTTGGCCTGTGTTTATTTCAATCATACACCTGATAAAGGGCTAACTATTCCATTATCTATATTGATTTAGAGCCTATTAGGAGGACCCAGAATCAGGTGAGAGAATGAGGACAGGGGTGGTGTATATAATTAGTGGGAGGCTGCCATCATAGCTGCTTTATTGAACATTGAGACTCTTGTTTAGTTGTCCATAGGTATTCTGCTGAGGGTTACAGCTCTAATCATGACTAGTTGGCTATACTGAGGAACAGCTGATTAAGAGGCCAGGGCAGAGGTGAAGTGACTGGCAGTATGAGATAGCCCCCAGGTACCCGGGGATAGCTGTAGCTGCTCTGTCATATTATAGATTGGGCAGACTTAGGTTGACTAAACTCAGTTGGCTATTTACCATCCTGTGGTCTTAAAGGCTCAGTGATTGATATGCATACTGAGCTTCATAGGAAGCTTGGGTATTGGTGAGTATAGCAGGGTAGCATTATAAGCACCAGGGCCATATCTCTGGATACGCTGACTGGATGCCTGGCAGCAGCTGGAGAAGATTAGCCATTGGGAGACTGTCTATGGAAGTTGTATAACTAGTCTACTCACAAACCACAGCCTGGTTATAGCTGACATCACTGATCTGTCCATAAATTTTGAAGCTTAGTTGACCATATGCCTGGATGGAATGACTGAGCACATCTTAAAGTGGGATGTACAGTCTAAGTACTATATCGTTGCTTGGCTGCAGCTTGGTTATAGGTATTTGTTTAAGACAGCTTTTTCACCACTGTGACTGTAACACCTAACCAGAAAAGTGTAGAGGAGAAAACATTTATTTGAAGGCTTATGGTTTCAGAGGTCTCAGTCTATAGCCAGCTTCCCACCCCCCACTCTTCAGAAATGAAGCTAGTTGTCGATGGAATGGCTCAAGGTGAGGCAGATGGACAGGTGGGAAAGTGTGGCAGAGGAAAGCAGCACACATGATGATCAGAAAGCAGAGAGAGGTATCTCCCCTTTCCAAGTACAAATATATACTCGAAATCTATGCCCCAATGTTCCACCTCCTCCAATCACACCTAACCTGCCTTCAATTACCACTCATTTAGTCCCATCAGGTTACTGATTCACTGATTGGGGTAAGACTCTGACAACCCAATTATTTCTCCTTTAAACCTTCTTGCATTGTCTCATGCATGAGATTTTGGGGGACACCTCACATCCAAACCACAATATTTTATATCTGAACCCCAAAAGCTCATAACCATCTTATAATGCAAAATAAATTTAGTTTATTTAAATTTAGTTTATCTACAAGAGTCCCCATAGTCTCAACAGTTAAAGGATTGCCCAAAATTTCAAGTCCTAAATCCCCTCTCAGACTCAGGGCAAACTTTTATCATAAGTTCCTGTAAAAATCAAAACCTATCTACCAGTATCCAATATTTAAAGATACAGAATAAATATTTCCATTCACAAAAATATGGACATAGAAAGAATGGATAGGACCAAACCAAGACTGAAATCCATCTGAGCAAATAAATTCTGTAGCTCCACATCTGGCATCTGGGGCAAATGGCATGATGATGTTCTTTCTGTTCAATGGACTTATGTAGCTCCAATCCTGTGGCCTTGTTGGTTGCAGTCCAAGTGGCCTTTCTGTTGGCTTGTCTCTGCTTTATTCCTGCAGCTTTCTTAGGATGAGGTCAAACATTACTGAAATTTCTTAATCTCGGTGGTCTCCACTGTAGCTGCAGCTTCCTCCACACACCTCCACACTTTGTGTTCTCAGAGGCTTCCTATAGGAACTCTGACCCTGATGCACTTTGCCTTGTCTCTCAGGCCTTTCTTTGAAATCTTGGTGGAAGCCTCCAGGACCCCCTAACTCTAGCATCCTGCATTCCTGCAGAAACAGCTCCAAGTGGTTGACACCTGTAAGGAAAAGAAAAGGAAATACAGAGACAAGACTCAGAAGCAGGAAAGATGGCAGAATGGCAGAGAGGTCAAGCTGCCCAGCTTTATTTATATCAGTAGGTTACTTTAGTTCGTTGGAACCATTTTTTTGTACATATTGTTCATTGTATTACTAGGAGGGTTATAAACTTAGCAAGATCATGCAGCTTATTCCTCAATTATATACTAAGTTGCAACGTGCAATGTTAGCAGCTTTGTGCAGCTCTCAAGAAATTTCATTGAACAAAGGTACTGTTATATGGACATGTTTAGTCTCAGTTAAATATTGTGGTTGTCTAACAACAGAATTCCTTTATTCCCAGGAGCTGAGTGTCTGAGATCAAGTTCGAGGCTGATAAGATTCTAACACAGAGCCACCTCATGAAGGACATTGCTACAGCAGGTAGGCATTTTGTGTCTTTGCACAGAAGTTTTCCCAGCAGCCAGGCATTGCACATGTTTTAGTTATCTTACTATTTTCTAGGAGAAACTGCAGAGCATTGTAAGGGTGGGAAACAGGGTGTATATTACCCCCAAGTTGTTTGCTTACTAGAGGAATGCTTCCTTGTATATTTCTATGGTCAGAATCCATACAGACACCAATGTCTGTTGCCATCTTGAGCAGTATTAAGTGCTCCAGACATTTTTAACATGTATGTGATCATAAGACTGTATCTTGTTAATGTATGTCCAAATCCAGTTATGCAAAATTGTTGATTAATTTTCTATTTTTCTTTCTAATTGATTGAAAAATTGTACTTACTTCAAAAAATAAATTTCGTAAGTGTCCCTTATTTTTCTTTCAAACTTTTTCTTTTTGTAAAATGAGGACTATATGTACACAAAATTTAGAAATCTTTGCATGTAAAACTACTTGAGACTTGTAGCAGATATCTGTAATGATACAAAAAATATTCCTTCAGCTTACTTGAGTTGCAGTGGGTTTGAGAATATTCAAGCTTATTGCTCTAGTTTTTCATATATCCAAACTCATACTTTTTTTTCTAATGCACAGACCCAGATAATATCATGAAAACATTCTCATTTAATGAGTAAAGTAGAGTAGAGGGTTAAATGCTTCACCATCAGAGACATATTTTACAGGATAACTTGGAAAATAATGAGTGTGTTTTAATTCTAATTGCTTATAGTAGTAACCAGCTTAATAAGACATTTTTATTGCCTTTCCCTATTTTTCTCTATCACTTGCATAGATCTTTCATTTGTGCTTCCCGAGATCAATCACCTCCCTTAAAAACTATAAATCTATATCCCTGTCTAAAGTTTTGCATTTAGGACCTGCAAAATAATACTCGCAATTATGGATGATATCTTAGAAGGGAACTCTGGAAATGAAATTTAAACTAGATATTTCAGTAATCACAGAACCACAAGGAGCCTATTACTAGTGGTAAATGGGAATGAGTAACTTGTGGCATGCTATACAATAACAATTCCTATTATGTCTCACCATTGTGGATTAGGACTCATGAAAGTACAGGAAAAGGTGATTGGTGTGGAAGCTCTTTAGAATTTGAAAGGAATAGGAACATAGTATTTATAGACTTTTATTGTATTTACCAATGGCAGTAAAAGCCTCTCGAAAAAGAGTGACAGGCACAGGTTAGCCAATTTTCCATCATGTGCATGCTGTGACAATGTGAAGGACTCTGAAACAGGATTAAAAGTGATTCTCATCTTCTACAGCTTTAGTGAAGACTATGATAATGAAGCTACAGATTTAATTAGAAAGATTGATTGCAAAAATTGCTAAGGAGACTTAATGTACAAGTTTCATAGAATTTTTATTAAAAATGATGTCATGATAAGGACGAATACACACATTGTGAAGAGGAATGGGACATTTAGGTGAATGTAACTGTGAATAGATTCTAATGAACAGTATTCTGATTACTAACAGAAGTAACTCTCATTCTGCCTAGAGGAAGATCTCACTTTTCACATGGAATTCATGAAAAAAAATTCAAATATGATGATTTTTTTTTTAGAAAAGATGATACTTTTTTTCCTCCAAAATATTCCTTCCTGAATTCCCTCATTGCCCCTAAACAATAAATAATGTCAGCTTTCTGTATCATATGAAGATAGTATGCACAAGAAAAGAGATGCAGCAATGGGCTAATAAGTAACAGCTAGCAGAAACATCAAAACATGGGGAAGTTTGTATTTGAGAGTGTTGAAATGCATGATGTGGGTAAAATATGAGCCTGGATGAGGAAGAATTATTAACATGAGATAAATCTCATGCTGTGCCTTAGAATTTAAGATCCTGACAAATAAATCTGGAGTCAAACCCATGACTCTGCTGGATTGACTTTTTTTTCTGTTTTTAATCCAGTTCTCTTTAGTTATACATGACAGTAGGATCAATTTTTACATAATTATAATTCTAATTCAGACCCCAGTATCTTTTCTTCTCCTTCCTACCCCTACCTCTTACTCCTTTCTCTCTATTAAATTCTCTGCAACTTTCCCATAGTTATTTTTTTAATTAACTTATTGTTGTTATACATGATGGTGAGATTCGCTGTGGTACAGTCAGCATGTACATAATAATGTTATGTAAGATTAACTTTACTCTCTCCTTTTCCTACCCTCACATACCTTCATTCATCTTTGTCTACTCCACTGAAAATCTGTCTCCCTCCCCTTATTAAGGATTAACAGCCACATGTCAGAGAAAACATTCAACCTGTGTATTTTGGGTATTGGCTTATTTTACTTAGCATGATAGTCTCCAGATTCATCCATTTATCTTCAAATGCCATAGTCATTCTTTTTTCTGAGTGAGTAATACTCTATTGTGTATTTTCTTTATTCATTCATCTGTTGAATGGCACCTAGTTTGGTTCCAGGGATAACCTGCTGTGAATTGTGCTGCTATAAACATGATGTGGCTATGTAAGCTTGGACATAATGACAGCTTATAGTGACTATGTAGAAATGTTGGATTGTGCTTGCAGAGTGTTAATAAATATGTCTGAGGGACAGAAATTTTAACATGTTTATCATGTATGACCAGATAATCTACCATCTGAACATTTCCTCAGAAGACACCAGAAAACCTTGCCTTTATTAAGTATAATAATATAATGAGGCAGTTGTATCTTTCAGAAGCTTCATTTTCTCAAAAGTCCAGGTACAATAAAAGAAGAATGTATGTGGGATTTTAGATCAATGGAAATGTTAAAATTGGCAACAATTATCAAAAACAATCTCTATTTAAGTACCATCATAGATGGTAACTACTGCATTTGACATGCCAGAAACTTTGGAGTTGGGTATAGACCAACTTCTTAGAGGAAGGAAGGTGCACAATGAACAAAGATACTTTTTTACTTATATAGTCAAAATTATCAAGAGTTGATGGAGAACTCTTGATACACTGAAAAATCATTAATCCTTGACCAGATCTGGACCAGTGAGATTCAGAATCCATTGACTAAGAAATAAACTAAAACCTCATAACTTAAGTCTTTCACTATCACCAGAAATATGTAAAATATATGATTTTCAAGTACTTTCCTGAAGAAATCTACACTTCTTCATTAAAATAGGGTGAAAAGGAACACCTAGATATTCTGAAGTCTATTAGATTCAGCAATCAATGACATATAATGGTGTCATTATGCTGTTATGACCAGCTTATTAGACTGTGGGTTGATGGAATACAGAATATAAATGGAGGCCTCACTCATATTCACATCCATATAACAGTAAGTCAAAATCATCTATGCATATACTTTATGGTATTTTTTTCCTGTTTCTTTTTGCATAATTGGAATTATTGTATACATAATTGTTTTTTAGAGAGAGAGAGAGAGAGTTTTTAATATTTATTTTTCAGTTCTTGGCGATCACAACATCTTTGTTTGCATGTGGTGCTGAGGATCGAACTCGGGCCGCTCGCATGCCAGACGAGCTCACTACCACTTGAGCCACATCCCCAGCCCTATACATAACTGTTGACTGAACTCTCACATTTGGTTCTCTGATCTGAGGAAGAGGAGCCATTATTGTAGGAAACATAAAATAAAAGTCTGCTCCATCTCAATCAAGTCCCCACCAAAGCCATACACACATGCGTGCGCACGCATCCCCCCCCACACACACACAGATTATTAGAAGTAATATTACATTTTTGTTAGAATTTAAGAGATTGGTGCTATGTTTAAAGTCTCAAAGGTTGTAAGGACAATGGTAGACTTCATCTCTATTCACTCCACTTGTGTAGTTTCCATGAAAATAGAGTATGGCAGATTTCAATGAACGTTTGTAAATATACTCAAATTGTAACATCATTGACCATTTCTGTCTCAAATACATTTCTTGGAACATTTAAATATATCTTCTTCAACTTAATTAGCTATTGATTGAAAATTTCTTTCAATATCCATCTTTGAAATGCATCAAAAGTCTTTGTCCATTTGAGAACAATAATATTACAAAAGTCCTGGTTTTACCCATTGAACAATGTTAACTGTCTTGCTCTCTGTCACAATGTGGTCTTCAATAACCATGATAGTTTTACTGGGTCTGACTCTCTGCAGAAAATCATATTGGTCCACTATACTGATGTCATCATTCTAATAATGATAAATAGCCTGGGAATAGTAAGTGGCAAGTGAGTCTGATACTCATATAGGACATTTGTTTTCTGATTTAAAGAAATAAACCCTACACATTTTAGGGCCCTGAGTCATTGATGAAATTTATAGGGTGACAATGATCTTGAATTTCACTTGTAAAGTAAAGGCCGGTTATTTTCTCTTGCACATCCTAGCATTTAGAAAATGGCACTAGGCTTAGCAAGTCTGTTTGGATTGCAAAGGCAGAATTTATCACCAGGTAAGTACCTAGGGTTTATGGACTTTGAACATATTTTTAAGGGTGCTCTATAAATGAGTGAAATAGCCCAAAAAGGCAGTATTAAATCCCTGGATCTGTTTGAAGTATACTAGTATATCCAGAAAGACTTAAGCTAATGAGTAAAATGGAGGTACTTACAGTTTGTTTGTTGTCCAAGCATTGCACCTGAAATCACTTTGCAGACAGAATCCATTTAGATACAGGGACCATGTCTTCATGTACTTTATGATCAAATATGCCATTCCTGGCTAAGTTCTTATTTACTGCCAACAGAAAAGCTAGCAAAATTGTTATTTAAAAGCCATGGCTCTTTAGAACTTGTATCTATTGAAACAGTATAAATCTTCTTGGCCCTGAAATTCCCTAATATCACTCAATGCTGGCTATGCTGCTACTCATGACTACATCACCCATTATAACATCTGTGAATACCAGCCCCAGTGATTCCCTCAAACATTGTTCTTGCTCATGATCTCACTGCAAATGAAAAATCTTTCCCAGACAACACAGAAAATTTTAAAAGGAAAAAAAATGTATTTGTTAATTATGTTACTTTACTTCTCTGAATTTTATGACACAAAAATAAACCGAGATATTTTCCCACTTTGTCTTTTCTTGAACTGTTTAGGCCCTAATGACTGTATTTCTCGAATATGATCACTTCCAACATTACTGCACCTGCCTCCCATACATTGCAACCAGCATAGGCAAAGTGCCCATGGACAAAGAGAAAAGTGAGGTACAATGCAAGCCAAAAATATCCATCCTTCCTCCAGAGTGGCTTAAGGCCAACTCAGGAGAGCTTGCTGCTACTGCCTAAGTCT
This sequence comes from Ictidomys tridecemlineatus, assembly GCF_052094955.1. NCBI lineage: Eukaryota > Metazoa > Chordata > Mammalia > Rodentia > Sciuridae > Ictidomys > Ictidomys tridecemlineatus. Next base: position 153,461,013 of record NC_135480.1, on the reverse strand, counting down.
GAGGCAAGGTAAAAATTTAATAAAAGAATCCTTTGTTGTTAAAAAGCAAAGGTCTCAAAATTTTTAGAAAAGATAGGAACAGATGAAGGGAGGAGATACCACTCCAGTATGGGAAAACACAAGATACCATAGAATAAAGCATGCTGGTTGTCTTTGATACTCAAATACAAGTGTGGAAGTGACACTACTTCTAGAACACAGTAGGTAATGGCCAACTGAGGTCCCACACAGAAGCTCAATCCCAAGTGTTGGCCATGAAATGTTGGTAGTTCTGACTCCTGCATGAACAGTTTACTACAATTTCAGTATGGTTGAGTACTTTCCATTGTCCACTGTGATTGGAAACTTGGTCTCCAGGTTAGAAGTATTGGAAAGTGCTACGAAACTTTTAAGAGATCATTGGGGAGTGTGTTCTCATGAGATAATTCTTGTGTGCCCGTTTACTAGTTGTCTCAAGAGTGTTGTTATAAAAAGAGGAAGCCTGACCTCTCCCATCCTCTCTGCTTCCTGGCTTGAGCTGAGCTCACTTAATTCTATACACATTCTTACATTGTCATCTACCATCAGCTATGTGGCCCTCACCAGAACTAAGCCAATACTGTGCCATGCCCTTGGAACTCTCAAACCTACATGCTAAATAAACCCCTTTTTTGATAAGTAGCCAATGAACTTAGTTGTGAAAAGTTGAGTTATGAAAAGCTTAGTTATGAAAATCTGAGTAATACAGGAATATAGTATCCAACATGAAAATGTAAACCAAAGTCAATGAATCAGCACCATGCTGGTAGCCTAATTTCACACAGTCCCACAAAGGTTAGTCTGTTAGTCTACTCTCATGGAAATGGAACTGCTACTCATGAAGCTATCTCAGAGCCCCTTAGAATATCTGGTCAAGGTAGGTAAAGGAATGGTGAAGAGACAGAAAGAAGCCCAGTATCAAGAGGTTGGAACTAAGGCCCACGCATGTCCTGTCTGGACTTCCTAGATGACTATTCCCAAGCATTGATTGAAGGATCTTAATGATCAGAATCTTTCATCTTGTCTTAGAGCATTCCAACCACATAGCAATGCTGACTCAGTCACTGGTATTAAAGAGGGCTTTAGAATATTTTGAAAAGGCACTTCAAATGTAGATTCCCTTGAGGCACAGATATCTGAATAGATTCCCTTGCTTGCCCAGGTAAGGGAAGAACACTATAATAAATATGAGGATAAATAGTTCCAATTCTCCCTAACTCCCCAAATAGTATCTAATAAATAGAATCTGTTGGAACATAACAAATGAAATATATTCTAATTTTAGTACTATATTTCAATAATTCATAGTTATTAATGCAACAAAAATTTATCAAACTCTTGTTCAGTGACAAACCTTGTTTTATATTGTGTTAAATAAATGTAGCTACATAGAATCATATGCCAGAAGAATACACATACGATAACCAAGAAAATATATATGATGATATTATCTATAAAACATGTAACAATGACGCTAGGTAGGAGTGTAAGGAGTGATGGATGTTAATAATGTAGATAAAATGATTAAGTATGGTCTACCTGAGGAGAGGACATCTAAGCAAAAATTATAACTAGATAAAGGAGATGGCCACGTGAAAACCTGTGAGAAAGGAGAACATCAAGTGCAGATTGGGTTGGTTAAGTTGATGAGGGCAACTGATGGGTGTAAAGAATACACTTGAAAATTAAGAAGCACACTGAAAAACTGTGAGAGCTGAATGGTATGAGGCTAGAGGAATTACAAGAAGATGAGGGTCTTTAGGCATTTGTAAACACTTTGTATTTTCTGATGGAAAATACTATAATCTGATTTTCATGTTTAGTTTGGTGTTTTCACTGTATGTAAAGAAGCATATGTTGATATATGTGGAAATGAGGAGTTTAGTTAACAGCTGTTATAGTAACCTATATGATGAAATTGCCCAAGTATATAAAATTAAATGTTAAACATCCCTGGAGCTTTGCATAAGTAAGCAGCTTATCAGTATTTGCTGATTGTGTTTTATAGCTATATAATAAATATATCAATGTTTCTTAAGATCTATTAAATATAAGCTTATATAAATTCCATAAAATTTCTATGCTTTTGAGATGGTTAAAAAATTGAGTTTCCCAAAGGGATAACTGAAAGCAATCCATTAGTGTTCATAGTATATTGGAGAAAATAAATTTTATAATTTAGAAATGTTTGATTATACTGTCTGGAAGGTTATTTTCATCTTAGTATAAATATATTATCTGTTACAGGTTTTCAAATTTGTGAAGGCAGCCATCAACCATAATTCAAAGTACGCTCTAATGAGAAGGCAGTGACAAAACATTTCAAAATAGAAACAAAATATAAAATTTTTGTGATATATAGTTTTTCTTTAATTTTTCCAGTGAAAATGCTTAACATAGAGGGAATTAGCCAGTCTAAAATAAAACATAGAGATATTGAATAATCATTCTCTCTGCTGCAGATGATATATCTCACCATATCTTGCCAGCACTTAATCACTTTTATGGAATTACAATTTGGTTCTCACTAACTGTGATTTACTTAGTGTGGGTTGATTTATGCCATTGAGAATTTGTTTAGTTAATGGAACATTTTAATTTATGACAGAAGGCAGTATAAAATTGCTTTGAATATCTGGATTGCATTACTATTGACTGCCGGTCAAAATTTTAAATGAGATGAAAAGTGACAGATAGAGGCATTTTTATTTCAGTTATACCTATTACTGGTAGAGTACAGATTTGAAACTGAAAACACAAGAAACTGGTGGCTTTTACACTTGCTTCTCCTAACTCTTGACTAGATACTGCAGTTCTTACTGACATATGGTGCCGTCTGTGAAGTCTTTTCAGTGAAGCCTCACAGGGAACAAGTGAGATGTTTCATAATGTAGTGTCATCAGTATGCTATTGGCACCCGCCACTGGGTCTCCTTTCATCTGGCCCAGATGGTACAGATCCTTGACTCTTACAGTGTCTGCCTGAGATAAGAAAAGAGTTGAAAGAAAGCTAGCTGATGCTCTCTCCTGATGATTTCAGAATAACATTCATGGGTCAAGGAAGCCAAAAGCAAGTAGAGTTTAAACTTCACCATTAGTGGGGATTTATTTAACTTTTGTGATGAGGTTTAATTAATTTTTATTTAATGCCATATTATATATGTATAATATGGCATTAAATAAATGTATATATATATATCACTTTTCATTCATATCTTTAAGTGTTTCTTTCATGCTGTGTGACTTTTCTTAAAAGAATGTGATAGGATTAGCCTTTCATAGAATCCGAGACTTTCAGTGTTCTGTTAAGTTCACATGTATCTCTAAGACTTTGTGCTAGATATTTGCTGCTTTGTGCCTTAGATGCTTTCTTAACATAAAGACATATTGCAGAGTAGATGACCTCGCTGGATAGTGTCAGGAGATTCTTTTGCCTTCTGTTATTCTCTTGGATTTGACAAATGGAAGGCACTGGCAGAAGGCTGAGGGTGGAAGTTAGGAGGAACATCAGAGAGAGGTCAAGATATTTATTTCCCTAGCTGTCTGCCTCCCAGGCCACAGGAAGTTGCAATGGCTATAATCTGTCTCTAGGGTCCTAGTCTCTGCTTTGTGGTCCTCTCCCACAGAGGAAGGAACCAGGTCCACTGGATTCTTGCCACCATTCAGTTCCCTTATACCTTCAACTTTAGAGTGGTAATGATTTCTTATTGTTCCTAGTCTCAGGATGCTCCATTAGCTCTTGTTAGTTTCCTTTACCCACTATACCAGACTTTTGCTAAGAATCCATTCACCTAGCTGTTTTGACATCCCTATTTGAGGGTGTCATTCTGATGAGGTGGTCATCTATCCTAAACACTTGATGGATGCTTGAGTCCCCGCTATAGCACCTCTTCTAAATGGAACATTTGACCATATTATTGAAGGAATATAGGAACAACGGACAAATTAGTACCTAAAACCACCTGTTCTCTCTTTAATTAACCTCTAAATAAATTTTTTATTCATGGCAAAATAAGAGTAGCACTCTATGAAATTGTAGAGAACATTTCTGCATTGATAGTACTTTCTGGGCATGGAAAATTGGAAACTGGATTAAAGGACAAGATTTTGAAGTTAAAGGAAAATTGAATAGATAAAGGTCTTTGGAAACACGTTGATAGAAATTAATTATCCTTTTGAAACATAAGTTTACATATTCAAAATTTAGTAAAACTAGAGGCCATTTATTTATACACCCAAGAGTTATAAACTAGGGACTTACTCATCTTTACAGATGTTATTTGTTTATGTAAAGAGAATTGGTGTCTCTCCCCTTCTAAGGAAAGCAACCCTGTAGAAGTTTCCATGCAAACTCCAAACCCATAATGTTGGAGCTCCTCTGCTATGGTACTTCACCTTTATAAACACATGCCTAGTCATCTAGCTCTTAGCACATCTATATAAAATAGGCACTGTAGCATGAGGATCCAATAATTACTGCCTTAATAGTCATCTATGTCAGATCTAAAACACTCATGTTTGTCTTTAGAACAGAAATACATATATATATATATATATATATATATATATATATATATATAAGATTTTGACTCTCTTCTATCTTTAGACTGATTTTATAAACTTTCAAAACAGAAAAACTTTTCAGAAGATGGATGTTTTAAGTTTTTTGGGGGAAGGGGCTTGGTTTTCAAGTACATTAAAGTTTTCTTAAACTCTTGGTTATTATTTTACAAAAACTCCAGCTATATTCAGCCTTTAGTAAATAATATTTTAAATCACAAATGCAACATATATTCCCCTTATACTTTAGTTAATATATAAAAGGATCAGTTTTAAGAAAAAAATTGATACTATCAAGGTAACAAGGACAATTCTAATGTTGCTATAATTTATCATCTTGGTGGAGAATTAACTTTAATCCCTTTCAGTCTTTTGGCAACTAAACTCAAGATTCATATTCCAAGGAAAAATACACTACTTGTTTGGCATGGTTAGATGATATCATCACTCTTGGTGAAGAGAATATGAGTCACCTTGATTGACATTTCATCCCAGTCACTTGAAATGGAAGAACAGAATTCTATAAAATAAAACAACAATAACATTACCTGAAAAATATAGAAACTAAGAAGCTAAAAAGAAATATCGATAAGTGGTTTTTGGACAGTGGGTATGGGAGGTGTGGCAAGGTAAAGAAGGAATGTGAGCAAAGGTCCTGATAAGGATGGGGAAGATAATTTTGGAAACTAGGTAACAGTCTGGTATAAAGGGCACAGAAGTCAGATTATGAGTAGGGCAAACTAATTTCTTTCTCTAGCAGGTTGCTCATAGTTTAAAGAAATTCAATTTGAAACTTTACTGAATTAATTTATTAATTTCAACATTTTGGTTGGGGGAAAGGTGGTCTTAATTGTTTTCTACATATAAAATCATGTTGTCTAAAAATAAGAATAATTTTGTTTTTCTTTCTCATTTGCATGCTTCTTAGTTATCTTTCTTTTCTGATTGCTCTTACTAGTACTACTAGTAGTTTAGTGATCAGAAATTAGAAAAGTGGGTATTCTTGCCTTCTACCTGATCTTAGAAGAAAAACCTTTCAGTTTTTCCCATGGATTATGATGTTAGCTTTGTATTTTTTATAAATGACTTTCTATACCTAGATTGCTGAGTTTTTAATCAAAATAGAATACTGAACTTTATCAAATTCTTTTGTATCTATTGATGGCTCATTTTTGTCTTTTATTCTCTTAACGATATATCACATTAATTTACTTGGAATGTAAACCAAACTTGCTATGCAGATAAGTCCAACTTGGTAATGATATGTGTGTTTTTCATGTGTTCTACAATTCAGTTTGCTATTATTTTATTATAGATTTTTGTATCCATCTTCATCAGAGATATGATCATGTAGTTTGCTTCCCTTGTGTCTTTGGCTTCAGCATTAGAGTGATGCTGGCCCTATAAAGTGAAATTTCTAGTACTCTTTCTATTTTTTTTTTGTTTAAATAAAGATAGACCCCTCTATGCAGAGTGTTGGGAAACTTGGATATCCACATATAAGAGAGTGAAATAAGATTCTCAGCTAACATGATACACAAAGATTTACTTGAAATAGATTAAAGAGCCTAACATACAACCTGAAACCCTAACATTTTTAGAAGAATACATTGAAGAAAGCCTTCTTGATGTTATCTTTGGCAATAATTTTTAGATTTGGCACCAAAATGTCAATCAACTGAAGCAAAAATACACAAGTGGGACTACATCAAGCTAAAAGGCTCCTGCACAGCAAAGAGAACATTCAACAAAATGAAAAGGATAGAAGATTCAAACTCTAGATAGGAGAAAAAAATTGTGCACTCTATATTTGATAAGAGGTTAATATTCTAAATACATAAGGAATTCATAAAGCTCAATAGAAAAATATTTTAAAATAAAAAGTAATTGAAAAGACAATTTCATGCAAATGTGATTTACACCACTAATCATCAGGAAAGAGTAAATCAAAATCACAAAGAAATATTATCTATACTTGTTAGGAAAATTATTATCTAAAAGATAAGAGCTAGTAGATATTAATGAGGGTGTTGAGAAAAGAGACCCTTTGTACGTTTACAACAGGAAACAGTGTAGAGTTTTCATGGAAAATTAAAAACAGAACTAATATTGTACCCAGCATTTCCAAAGGTACTTCCATATTACTAGTAGGTTTATTCAGAATAGCCAGGATATAGAAACAACTCAAGTATCTATTGATGGATGAAAGGAGAAAATGTTATTGTTTATAAATACAATGAAATATTATTAGGCTGTTTTGGTCAGGTTTTTTATCACTGTGACTAAAAGACCTGACAAGAACAATTTTAGAGGAGGAAAGGTTTGTTTGAGGCTAACAATCAGAGGTCTCAGTCCAGAGATGGCTGGCTCCATTGCTCTAGGTCTAAGGTAAAGCCGAAGATCATGGCAAAAGGGGATGGTGGAAATAAAGCAGCTCAGGAAATGGCAGGCCGGAATCACAGAGAGCTCAGCTCACCAAAAACAAAAGAAGGCAATAATGTAGAAAATAGAATAAAACAATAAAAATAGGAATTTGGATTAAATTGTGAAACAACTATTTTCTTATATGTGGAATATTTTTCTTAAGAAGGCAATAATGTAGAAAATAGAATTGCATGCACCCAGTGATTTACTTTTTCTGGTCACATACTGCCTGCCTACAATGAAAACCCAGTTAATACATGAGTAAGCTGAGCCATTGATTAGTTTACAAGTGTCATAATCTAATCATTTCACCTCTGAGCATTCTTGCATTGTCTGTCATATATGAAGGTTTGGGGAACACCAAATATACAAACCATAGCAAGCCATATAAAAAGAGAACTTGTCTATTGTAAAAACATGGATAAACACATATGGTATGATACTTTGTGAAATAAGCCAGATGCAGAAAATAAAATACCATTTTCTAAGATAAATGTACAAAAAACTGTGAAAAATGTAATTAACATAATTAAAACAATGATAACATAATTAGAACAATAAATGTATTTTTTAATACATAAGAATTAGAAGAAAATAAACTTTAGTATAACTTAAATGGAAAACAAAGATGATAGATATTAACCGATTTTTATTACTAATTATGTTAAAAATGAAATAGTTCAGTAACAAAGAAAATAGGAATTTGGATTAAATTGTGAAACAACTATTTTCTTATATGTGGAATATTTTTCTTAAGAAGGCAATAATGTAGAAAATAGAATAATAGTTACCACGGTAAGGGTTGCTGGAAAGATAAATGAAAAAGTAGAACATGGTAGCTATGTAGGATGAATATATCTAGAGATTTAATTATAGCAAAAGTATGTGTAATAGCATTGTCTACAGGAAACATGCTAAGATAATAGATTGCAGGGGCTCTTAATACACACATAGTCACCCACACATTTTACGAAAAAATATATAAAAGGAGGAAATGCTAATATGCTCAACTGTAGCAACCTTTTCACTGTGTGTATGTACATCAGGACATAATGTATGCATATTAATTTATATGATAAATATTTTAGGAAACTTTTATACCAGATGAAAATATGATTTTAATTATGGTAAAAGAATAAGTACATTTTCAGATATTGAAATGAACTTGTTTTAATCACATCTTAATAAAAATAAATCTCAAAATAGAAGGAAAAATGCACTTAGCAAGAAAGAGAAATTTAGAAAGAAGTCAAGATTAATAAAGACTGTATATGGATATAAATATAAAATAAGAAGTGACAATACATAAAGTATCATTATATTCTGTGCAACCTAAAATATAAATGAAAGTCTATTTTTTAAAACAATAATGAACATTTTTCATATATTTGGTGATTGATTATATATCTTCTTCTGTGAAATGTCTGTTCAGGTCCTTGTCCCATTTATTGATTGGGTTATTTGGTTTTTTGGTGTTGGTTTTTTTGAGTTCTTAATATACCCTAGAAATTAGTGCTCTATCTGATGCGTGAGGGGTAAAAATTTGCTCCCAGGATGTAGGTTCTCCATTCACCTCACAGATTGTTTCTTTTGCTGAGCAGAAACTTTTTAGTTTAATTCCATCCTATTTATTGATTCTTGGTTTTAATTCTTGTACTATAGGAGTCTTATTAAGGAAGTTGGGGTCTAATCCCACATGATGAAGATTAGGGCCTACTTTTTCTTCTATTAGATGCAGAGTCTCTGGTTTAATTCCTAGGTCCTTGATCCACTTTGAGTTGAGTTTTGCTCATGGTGAGAGATAGGGATTTAATTTCCTCTTGTTGCATATGGATTTCCAGTTTTCCCAGCACTATTTGTTGAAGTGGCTATCTTTTCTCCAGTGCATGTTCTTGGCATCTTTGACTAATATAAGATAACTGTAATTTTGTGAGTTCGTCTCTGTGTCCTCTCTTCTATACATTGGTCTACCAGGCTGTTTTGGTGCCAATAACATGTTGTTTTGTTACTATTGCTCTTTAGTATAATTTAACCATCATCTCTAGCAATTAGAGAAATGCAAATCAAAACTACTCCAAAATTTCATCTCACTCCTGGCAGAATGGCAACTATTAAGAATACAAAAAACAATAAGTGTTGGTGAGAATGTGGGGGAAAAGGCACATTCATACATTGCTGATGGGACTGCAAATTGTTGTAGTCAATATGGAAAGCAGTAAGGAGAGTCCTTGGAAAACTGGGAATAGAACCACCTTTTGACCCAGCTATCCCACTCCTCAGTCTATACCCAAAGGACTTAAAAACAGCATACTACAGGGACACAGCCACATCAATGTTTATAGCAGCACAATTCACAATAGCTAAACTGTGAAACCAAACTAGATGCCCTTCAATAGACGAATGGATAAAAAAAAATGTGCAAAATACACAATGGAATTTTATTCAGCAATAAAAGAGAATAAAATCATGGTATTTGCAGTACATGGATAGCATTGGAGAAGTTATAATGCTAAGCAAAGTTAGTCAATCCCCCAAAAGAAATGCTGAATGTTTTCTCTGATATAAGTAGGTTGATTCATAGTGGGGTAGGGAGGGGGATCATGGGAGGAATAGATGAATTCTAGATAGGGCAGAGGGGTCGGAAGGAAAAGGAGGGAGGAGGGGGTTATCAAGGATGATCGAATGTGATAGACATCATTATCCAAGGTACATTTATGAAGATACGAATTGGTGTCAACATACTTTATATACAACCAGAGATATGAAAAATTGTGCTGTATATGTGTAATAAGAATTTTGTAATGAATTCCACTGTCATTTATTTTTTTAAATCAATAAAAAAAGAAATTAACATTTCTATTTACTTGAGGAACCCAATCAAACTGATATTAAACAAGCTTAATTTATTATTCAGAGATATTTGTTAATGAAAACAATCCATTAAGAGCCATCACTTTATGTCTTACCCCAGAAAAATTTGGAATCAAAAGTAGGGGAATTTAATTTAAAAGAATAGTCACTTGATATAAATTTTAAAATCATTGATATGCTAATAGAACTTTTACTATTTACTCAGCAAATGTGTCCTTTAGTTTTCATGTGGTCATACAAATTACTTTGATCACTCTAGTAGATGATAAATATAAAAAAAATCATATTACATACTCATTTACTTCTTTTTGAAAAACAAAACAAAATTCAGTACCTATTTTTTTCTTAATTAAACAAGTTCTTCACTTTAAAAAAAATAGAAAACAATAATGAAAAGACAGGTGATGGATAAGAAGAAAATGATCCCATGATTCTATTGTATTTTGCAAATGGAGTATCAGTGACTTGTATTAAAATATAATAAACTGGGTCTGGGGTTGTGGCCCATTGGTAGAACACTTGACTTGCACATGTGAGGCCCTGGGTTCAATCCTCAGCAACACATATAAATAAATAAAGTATTATGTCCTTCTACAACTAAAAAAATGTTTTCTTAAAATATAATAAACTGATCTATATATTGTGATCCCTAGGTAAACATAGAAAAATAGTTTTTAAACAGTTATTAATCTAAATAAAAATATGGAAAATTAAATGTGTTGATTAATATACATAGAGAATTGTAAGAAAAATGAAAGTCAAATAGAAAACAAGTAAATTATGGATATTAACCAACATTATTACTTGTTATGTTAAAAATGAAATAGTATAATTAAAAAATCAAATATCAATCTAAATTAAACAATGAAACATTTATTTTCTACTTTCACAAAATATTCCTTAAATATACAGAGATTGAAAGTATGAATTAATACAATATATAACAATATAACAATTCTCAGTCTAACTTTATTAATAAATATTTCATCTAATATACATACAATAGAAAATGGGTAGAATTAAAAGAGAAAAATATAAATTAATAATCATAGAGGCATATTTAAACACTGAAATTTGGGCAAGCAGGAAAAAATGAGCTCTCACAAGTTCTAAAATAGACAAATATCTATTTAATAAACTGAAATTAATACATAAATACCCTAATTTTAATACATACGTAGATATATTATACATTATAAATTATATATTTTATATGCCATGTATACAAACATACACACACACACACACACACACACACACACACACACACACATATATATATATAAGCTATACCAAGCCAAGTAGAATTTAGTTAAAAATTAATTGATTGAACATGTAAAATCCTTTTCAGTGATGAACTGATGAAAGAATACAAGAATAGCTACATGATTAAGCAATTATAGCAAAGTCTATAATTGTAGAATGTAAGTGGCAGGAATATGGGTGTTCCTTATAAAATTGTATTAGTTTATAAATTTGAACTTTTTAAATAAAAATATTCAAATAATAAGCAATTACAATCAAGTCAACCACTGAAATTTATCAGTATAAATAGGATAAGGTCGAGAATAAATCTAATGTGAACTTTTCAGCAGACACAGAGAAAGTATCTGACCATACTATACATTCATTCATGATTAAATGTTTATAAAATTAAGAATAAAATGAAATATATTTAATCTGATAATGAATATCTATGAATAAAAAACCTATGTCAAATATCCTATATATTGATGAGTTAAAGGATTTTTCTATGTGATTGAAAATATAATTTTTAAAACAGTGGATTAAATTCATGTGTAGTATAACCACCTCTTTGTTCTACATTGAACTAAGGTACTGGCCAGCAGCATAAAGAAATAAAAAGAAATAAAAGGGATAAGATGGAAATAGTAATGTCAGTGTTTGAGACCAATATAATTGTATATAAAGCAAACCCAAAAGAATTTACAAAAAAAACTTAGAATTAATAACTAACATCTGTAAGTAACAGAATATACTTATAATTCCATATCACAGCAAAAGGCAGTAAGAAAATGGTTTTTTTTATTTCAATGATATTAAAAACTTCAACCTAGGTGAAATATGTGTAAGATTTCGGCAATGAACAGCATTAAGTAATATTGATAGATGTTTTCTGAGACCTGGATAAATTATGGGATATTCATGGCTAAGAACACTCAGTGTTTTAAATATGTCATTTATGCCTAATTGATGTATAGATTCAATTAAATCCCAATCAAAATCTCTGCAGGTATCTTGTGCCTCTGTATGTACATTATGTGTATCTATTTCAGTGTGTGTGTGTGTGTGTGTGTGTGTGTGTGTGTGTGTGTGTGTACTTGTGAATGTATGGAAATTGATGAGCCGACTCTAAAATTTATATGAAAATTAAAAAGACTAGGAATACAAAGGCAATCATGGAGAACAACATTTGAGTACTTATACTACCAGACAGAGAGATTTATTTTAATACTATGATAAGCATTCAGTGTTGTGATGGTGCAAAGAAAGAAAAATAGATCAAAGGAACATCAGAGAGTCCATAAATAAACTAACATATAGAGTCATTTAGTGATTGTATTTGTCATATATTCTGCTTAACAAATTATCCCCAAACTTAGTGGCTTACAACGTAAACATTTATCATCTCACTTAGTTTTTATGTGTTAGTGATTCTGAAGCAGCTTAGCTGGGTGGTTCTGGCTCAGGGTCTATCATGAGGATACAGTCAAGCTGTCAGCTGTGGGGCTACTCTATCAGCTTCCAACCTCACTGAGATGGCTTTTGGTGAGGTAAGAGGCTTCAGTTGCTTATCACATGGGTCTCTCTACAGGTCTTCAGAGCCGCTGGCTCCCTCCAGCCAATGTTGTAAGAGAGAAAAAGGACAAATGAAAGAGTGCTCAAAATTAAAGGCAGTCTTTCATAGTTAATATTATAAGTGACCTGCTATCATTTCTGCTGAAGTTTATTGTTTACCCATGCCCAAGCCTTATACAGTGTGGGAGGGGACTATACAGGATGTGAACACAAAAGGAGTACATTGGAAGCTGCCTACCACAGAGATAGTGGTGACATTGTTGTGTAGTGAGGAAAGAATGTTCTTTTTAAAAATTAGTGTCGGGTCAATTAGATAACATTTGGAAATTTAAAAAACTCTAGATCACATATCACATAACATATCAACAAAGCGTCTGTATGATAAGATAATAAAACTTCAGGGAGGACCCACTGTAGAATATCTTTATGATATTACAGTAAGGAAAATTTTTAAGCAAGATGCAAAACTTGTTAACTATAAATAAAAACTCTTATTTATTAAATAAAACTACTGATAGAGTGAAGTAGAAAGCCACGTGGTAGAAAAAATATATGTAACAAAGGACTACAAATCAAGACAAAGGCAAATAACTTGCTGTAGTTTGGGTATGGAATGTTCCTCAAAGACCCACATGTTAAAAGCTTGGTCCCTAAAGAGGCACCGCTGGGAGATACAGAATCTTTGAGAGGTGGGGGTCAAGTGGGAGGTCCTTAGGACACTGGAGTATGCCCTCAAAAAGGATAGTAGAGCCCTCCATCTCGAACTCTTCCCAGGCTTGATATATAAGAAGTTTGACTTTGCCACACATTTGCACCATTTTGTGCCACCTTACCACAAACCCAAAGCAACAGGGCAAACTGATCATGCACTGTAATCTCTAAAACTGTCAATCAAAATAAAGCTTTTCTCTTTATAAGTTGATTATATCAGGTATTTTATTATAGTGATGGAAAGCATACTAATACACAATTCAATATGCAAGAGGGAAAAAAAGAGCAAAAGATTTAACAGTCTTCACACAAAAGGCTTTTCGAATGGTCAAATAAACAAGAAAAGTGTTCAACCTCATTAAATCATCATGGAAATGAAAATTGAAATCATACCAACACATTACTACACATCACAGCAAGAATGACTTAAAATAAGAGAGAGAGACAAATTTAAAATTTAAAAAAGACATTTACAATTTAAATGTTTGGTTAGGCAAGTGAATCCAAATGACTAAAATTTAAAATACACTGCTGAAGGTTAGATAAGAAAGTGCATACATAGGAACTCATGTCCTCCTTGTGGGAAACTAAAATGTTACAACTACTTGAGAAAACTGTCTACTGAAATTTAAAATATAATAACCTCTTGACCCAGCTTAATACATTCATAAAGATATAAACAATAGTTACATATCTATGATCACATAAAGTTCACACATGAATGTCCTTAGCATTATCTTACTAATCAAAAGTTAAAATTTCCATCACCATTGAATGGATAAAAACAGTGATATATTCTCATAATGCAAATACAAAGCAAAGAACATAAATCAAAAGTACTCATAACATACTCTTAAAGAATGAAATTAGACAAAACATTTGGGTACTGAACCCCTCCTTGTAATAAAATGCAACTCTCTACAAGTCCTGAATAACTCTACTTGGTAGGTGACATTCAATAACTGGCAGAATTAATCTGTGGTGTTTAATATCAGTATAGTGATTATTTGTGATTGATTAATAAGTAGGGAGGAACATATTGGAAGGCTATAGGGTGCTAGCCAATATCTATATCTTTATCCAGGTACTGATTCGCCGGGTCTGTCATTTCGTAAAAATTCATCAAACTGATGAATGATTATAATCAATTTTCTGTGTATGTTACAATCCAATAAAAAGATTGTTATTTAAAAAAATATTGATGTAGAAGCAGAAACTTAAACTACTCTTAGGATGTGTTCAACCTTGAAAAGAAGGGAAGAAACTGAAGTGATTTAACCATACTAATAATAAAAGAAAAGGTCTTTTTTGAAAATGGGACTGTTTAAAGATTGTGCACAGATAAAAGCTGATGATGCAAAAGAGAATATAGCCTAAAAAGCAAGATCTTCTGTTAAAGAATAGAAAGGAATGTAGCAGAGATACACATGTTAAAGGCAAAAATAAGAGAGTGGGTGAAGAAAATTTGAAAATGATATAAAATTAATTCAGGAACTTACTGGCATTTTTTTTTGCCATGATGAATCAATTAGTTAGAAATATAATCATAAGGAATGTGGGAAAACAAAAATTTTCAGGTATTTTAAGGAAAAGAAACTGATTTGATATACCTTTGAAGAGTTATAATAGAAATTAAATATCAAGATAGTAAACCTATGTCAGCAATTAGTGAAGAATATAACCCATAAGGTTTGTTACACAGCACCATAAGGTACATATTATGACATATAATAAAGTTTAGTTCTTATAGATAGAAAATAATGGACAAATACATCCATTTCTTTTGTAACATCTTTTCAGTTAGAATTCTCTGTTTAAAGGCAATGTCTACAATAGAATTGGTCATCTTTCTTTCATTTATATTAATGTTCTTTTTGGTAATATTTTCACTTGCCATAATAATATGGAATCTTACTTCACTCCTTTCATGCCAACAACTAGTCACTTTTATTTAAAAGATTGTACTTTAATTAACAGGATTGCCAATCTACTAATCATTCATGCCTGGTTATCTCACCATAACTCCAAACATGTATCCTCTTATGCAATGATACTTACATAATTTTCTTGATAAGTAAATCTTCATTGACATATAAAATTAGATGTGTTTTTATTTCAAAATATCTTGATAAGATTATTGGTTGCCTAGCAAACAGGAGTTCACTTCTGCCTGCCACCTCTCCAGCAAGCTATAATTCGATGGTCTGAATAATTATCATATAGTGCTTGCTTTCATATAGTTGATGTAATACATTTTTAACTTAAACAAAATTATTGATATTTATTTCTTTAGTTACATATTTTTGTTCCTTTCTGGAAATCTAATAATTGTTTATTATCTTTAATGATACTTTTTAAGCGTCACCATTTTATTGGACATGTCATGATTTCATTTATGTCTACCCTAATGATGATTCTTGGGTATTTGAAAAATGAAGTTAAAATTTATAATGTGTTCAAAATTTTCTCTCAGATATAATTATCAGTATATCTCAGTTGTAAGAGACAACCTGAGTAAATCAAGATTTATTTTAAAATTTTGAAGAAATTTACATACATAATTTCTCTGTTTATAATTTTACTGTATTAGTCATGAATCAGAAGTGAGTAGGTCTTCAGAGCATTCATTAAAATAGAGCTCTTTCCTTCAATTATTTATGGATAAAATAAAATATATTTTTAAATCATTTCTTTAAATGAAGACCTTAATAATTTAAAAAGAGACACTTAAAAGAAAACAACAGCATGATGAAAATGGATTGAAAAGTTTATCACTACATAAAATAAGAGAAATTGGAAAAGAAAGCCATAAAATAACTATTTTACTATCAAACATTTAGGTAAAAGACCATGAGATAATCAAAAAATTGGAAGACCATTTCTAAATATTTCAAACAAAACATCAAAAATTGTCACAATGTAAAAAAACTTGACAACTTGATATCAAAATAAAGTTTCATTAGTCTTAATATTTCATTAGTTATATTTAATGTTATATAGTTTTGCCCTATTAGGAGTGCCTACTCTCCAAATACACCCACTGAAATCCAGTCTTTAATTATTCCAACTCACGAACCACTCTACTTCTGACTTATTGCTTGGCATCTAGCCAGAGAACAGGAACTCTGATGCTTTCTGGAATTTGATACAGAGCTTCTTAACATACTGACCAGCCCTCTTCTGAATTCAGTTGGTTATAGAACCCTTCCTTGTTAAAAAAAAAAAAAAATCCACCTTTCTACAAGTCCAGTGAGACACGTGTTCTACTGAGCTACCCAGACACCAGGCACTTTTTATTTAAAGGTGTACCTGATTTTTTGTTTAGAACATACAGTATGAGGATTTCAACCTTTGTCATGCAGGCCAGGCAACCTGGCCTCCACCTGGAATTCTATCCTCTGTGATACTACCTGCTCTGGAAATACTCCAGGTAAAAGACTGAATTGAAGCTGGTGAGTCCATCATTTCTCAAGAGTGAATGCCACAATATTCCTGCCTCAGTGCTAGCTGTTTCTTGATATTTGTCAGGAGATAAATCTTGCTAGCCATCAAGATTCTAAGAGAGGATGGGGGTAAAAAATCTGACCATGAAATATTTCCAAGTCATGGTCTGTTCAGGTTTCACCTTGAGCATCTTCTTAGGTGTGTGTGTGTGTGTGTACACATGTATATGAAAAATTATTATGAACAGCTTAATGAATATCTTAAGTTATTATATGTTATATGAATTATTATATAAGGAATATTTATAAGTTCATTCTTTATAGTTTCTGTTTTCACTGCAGTTTGTACAATGAACATATGTCCTATTTTTCTTAAAAAAATTAGCTTTTATTATACCAGTCCCTTTCAATTTCTCTGTAACATTAATTAAAGGAAAACACTTTTAAATTCTCTTTGCTGTATTTCATTAAAAACAAATCCAGTTCAACTTTTTCCTCAGCATGTTAATAAATTTATTTGGAATCATCATATTATTAGTGAAGCTAGTATTTGGGTAGAACAAATCATTAGCTGAAGGTTCTCCATACCCCTATAAGCAATTTTTTGCATTGGTTCACTTCAAAAACAGTTAAAGATATACTTTTATGATTTGGAGATATCCCCTAAAAGCTCATGTGTGAGACAATGTAAGAAGGTTTGGAGGAGAAATTATTGGGTTATGACAGCCTTAACCCAATTAGTGAATTAGTCACCTGATGGGATTAATCAAGTGGTAACTGAAGGTGATTAGGATATGGCTGGAGGAAGTGTGCATTGGGGGCATGGCTTTGGAGTGTATATTTTGTATCAGGAGAACTGAGTTTCTTGCTGTGCTTACTGATCATCATGTGAGCTGCTTCCCTCCACCACACTCCTCTGCCATGTTGTTCTGCCTCACCTTGAACCCCGAGGAATGGAGCCAACCCTCCACAGACTGAGACCCCTGAAACCATTAGCCCTCAAATAAACTCTTCCCTCCTCTACAGTTGTTCTGGTTGATTCTTTTACTAACAGCAGCAAAACAGCTGCTTAAAACACATACCATGGTCTAGGAGCTCAGATTACAAAATCTTAAAATATAAGTCACACCACCTAGGAATTCAGAAATTTGTAGCATCAACAAATAGGAAAATTTTTGACCAGTACTCTAATCAAATAGTTCTTTAAATATGAGTATTAAACTATAATCAATCAATGTAGAGTGCACATAGAGAAAGGACTATGATGTTAAGTTATTTCATGTACTTTTCAGTTATCAGATTTGGTAATTTTGTACCTCTCAGAGTTTTAAAACACAGGAATACAAATTGTTACTAAATGAATACTCAAATTAAACCTCGCTTAATAATTCTGCAAACTATGTAGTTCATATATATGCCATACCTAAAAATTAATTTTGTCTTTTAACAGGTAGAAATAATCTCAATAATTTGAAGAATTATGACATTAGAGGTTTAAAAATAATATTCTTAACTTCTATTCATCCCTATTTTCCCCAATAAATTTCATCACAATTAAAACCTGGTAGGAACAGAAGAGTCCTTGTCTAAAATATAAGGCTAAATTCTATATTGAATATTTCTGAGGACTATCACTTTGTTATACAATTCCAAATGAACTGTCTGTGAACATTACACTATGGCAATACACAAGCAAGGGAGAAACACTTCCTCTTGAATCTAGTAATAGGGACGAACATTAGAACATCATGATTCTTGATATTGTAATCGAGGTGTCAATAAGGGGAGTATTTTAGTCAGTTTTTTCACTGCTGTGACCAAAAAAGCCCAACAAGAACTATTTGAGAGAATTTGCTTTTTCTTGTAGCAATACTATTTTTTTAACCAAAATATCTATTTCTACAATTGACTATATAATACATTGCCATTGTTATATAAAGTAATGGGAAACTATGTAAATATTTTTTTTTATGTATAGCAAACTGAAATGTAAGTAAAGTATCTGGCCATCTGAAATTTTACTTTTATTCCAAAGACTAAGACATAAGTTAAGTGAAAGAGACAACAGTGGCACATTAGCATTCTGGGAGTTCTGTATCAGCCATTGGGTGGCACAGAATATGTAACCAATGACACAGAGTTGAACCTGTAGCTCAGTTAACATCACTAGAATACTGTTCTCCTCTCTTTCCCTCTGTCTCTGTCTCTTATTAGAATCCACTTTGTTTAGGACTACTCCACTTTCTTATCAACCAGCTCTTTTTTTTTGTTTGTTTGTTTTCCTTCTGGTACCGGGATTGAACTCAGGGGCACTCCACCACTGAGCCACATCCCCATCCCTATTTTATATTTTGTTTGGAGACAGGGTCTCACTGAGTTACTTAGCACCTCACTTTTGCTGAGGCTGGTTTTGAAGACATGATCCTCTTGCCTCAGCCTCAGGAGCCACTGGGATTACAGGTGTGAGCCATCAAGACCAGCCTCAACCAGCTCTTTTTGATGCCAGAACATTTTAGTTGTTCTGTGTTATAAACTCGGAGGTCCAAATCCTGCAGGAACAGCATGTGTCTCTCAGAAATGCCAGTCCTAGTTCCTTTCTTTCCATTGGCTCACAGCATACCATGAGTCTAACTCTATACTCATCATACCTGCTGAGAATGTGAAATTAGAGTTAGCTTAGAACAAAATTAGTTTGGAGTTAAAGGTGGAAACAATATTATCTAAACCCGTAGATTATGGGTGAAACAATATAAGGCTCCACAGGAAATACTAAATAATCTTATTTTGAAAGAGAAGGATATGGCAAGTATAATAATTTTAGCAAGTAACAGAAATCCATTTCACTTAATTAATGAAGGTTCCTTTTCACAAGGATATACAGCTGTCTCACTACATGTAAAAACGGGAATGGATCAAGAACTTACAGCTGGTGCTTTTCCTTTCTTTTTTTTTTCTTTTTTATTTATTAAACTTAAATTCCTTTTTTAAAAAAAAATTTTCTAAAGGTCTGATTTCTCTCATATCAACCTATGGAAAGTTGAATAAAGAACCAAAAATCTTGAGATTATTTTACATTATTCTTCAAATCTGAATTAAAAGTCCTTATTTTCAAATCAAACTTTTACCTGTGAGGGTTTGATTTGTCCAGACTGTCAAAAGACCACCCCTCATCCACTTAACAACAGCAAGTGGCAAGATTGGGTAAAATAAACATAGCTGCCTTCACTGTGCTAGAGAGAAGGATAATTGAAAGCATTATCACAAGTTTTTTAGCTACTTCAAAAAGTGACTTCTCATGACACACTGACCCAATATAACCCTAAAGCTTTCTTAAAGGAGTTAATCCTTATGGATATTTGGAATTAGGGTAGAGATATATTTTAAAAGAAATTATAGTTGCTTAAAGTTTACAGAAATGAAAGTGGAGGTGAAGTGTTTAGAGGAGCAAAGAGTGGAGTTTGGATGTGCCTCATGGGGTGGGAGAGGAATCTCACAAAAAAACAGTTCAATAAGAAAGTTGATATTTCTAAAAATAGCAATTTTCCAAAATTGCCCAGGGCTAACCCTACTTATATTCCACTATCTCTAAGCCAACTACCTTAATTTATAAATCAAGGAAGGTTAGGCTATATAATTATCTCTTTATTATCCTGAAGAAAAATGTGCAAGGAAAAATACATAAAAGATTAATGAAAACATCTACCTCCAGTCCCCTAACATTTAAATCAAAGAATCAGGTTTATGAGTGGTACAACCAATCCCCATGGCAGTAAGATTTACAAGTGCAGAAGTAATCTATAAGGCAATGCAGCGGGCCACCAGAAGGGGATTTATAAATTAAAATCAATAAATGGATTTCATTCTAAAGTCTATGGTTGTTAGTGCTGATTGCTGGGCTCTGCTGAATAGCCTTTAAACCTGTTTCTTTCATTCATAGATCACCACAATTTTTACCAGCAGGAGTCTGGAGGCACTAAGTGCCTGGGAATTCTAGAGGGCAAAATAATTCTGTGAAAGACTGTCTAACCTTGGAATATTTTATAAAGCACTTATGTGTGCACACATATACATTATCGTAGAGAAGCACATTTGAGAGAAAACAAGTATTTTGTGTTTTTGTTTGTTTTGCTTTAAAGTGAATTAGAATAATGTTAGCTAACTGACCAGATGGATAAAAAGTAACAACAATCAAATTAGTACTTTGTTATATGATATATAGATTTCTGTTTGTTCTCATGAAAAGAAAAGTAATATTGCATGATGATTAAATGCATTGTCTGTGGAGCAGGACTTTGTAGGCTTGAACTCAGAATTCAAACAGTAAAACTTTGACAAGTTGTTTAGCCTCTCCCTACTTGTGTCTTTGGTGAATGGACATGATTAGGATATATCATGCCTTGGAATTTTCTAGAAAAAAATCAATGGAAAAATCTCGTACATAGAGTATTAGGAATGCTTTATATGTGTAATGGTTAATTTGAATTGTGACTTGATTGGATTAAGAGATGCTGAAGATTAAGAAACTTCAGGGTGTGCCAATGAGGGGTTGTTTAGGATGTGCCAATGAGGGGGTGTTTACGAATGATTGGCTTTGGGATAGCAAATTGAAACCCCACCTAAGCGTGGGCAGCACCGTTCAGTGAGATGGTAGCTTGGATGGAATGAAAATTGGAAGAAAAAGAATGCTGCAGCAAATGCAAGCTCTATTCTTCTTGAAAAGGTTCTTGATTGCTGCTGCCATCACATGAAGATATCAGACTCTCACTCCTTCACTCTTTCAACAAGGACTCTTCCAGTGATTCTCTGGGGAGTTTCCAGAAGCCTTTGGTCTTTAACTAGGGTAGCATTGTTGATCCCTCTTGTTCTGAGGGCTCAGCCTATTGGACTACTCAGCTACTGGTTCCTCCAGCTCTCCATCCTGCCAATGGCCATTATGGACTATCCATCTTCTGATCATGTAAATCAATCTAATAAATCCTCTTTTTATAATCATACTTTCTGTTAATTCTGTTCCTCTAGAGAACCCTGAAAAATACATATGGGTAAGTACTAATCCATTTTGTGAATGAAACATCCATTTTTAAGTTCAAAATGTAAATTTATCATTTAACAATTGTTTTGCGACATTCTTAAGTTGTGGGAAGAGAAACTGTAAGTATCCTAGTACGTATATCCCTTTTCATTTAGGTATGTATATCAGCATAATGAGTACTTACATGTGGTATTGCTGAGTCAAAAGCTAGGAGCTTCAAAATGAAAAATCCAACCTTCTAAAAAAATTCGTTACTCTCTATTTTCTATTAAAATATATATTATTGTATATATTTATATTTATAATATATATTTTAATCATGTGGAATGTAAAGTATGTGAGATTTGGCAAAGCTCTTTTTAGAATAAAATACTTAGAATGTATATGGTGTGAATCAATTGATTAGACAGTGCTTTCTCCTTTTGTCCCAGTTTTTAGCTGTTTTAATAACCAGTGCCTTGTCACCTGGCACAGTAAGTTGTTACCTGACACAATGTTAAATGAATTCTTCAGAGTTTTCAGAAAACTTTCAGCTCATTGACTAATTCATTCTGGCAACCTTTGAAGGGAAAGACATTACATGATTACAGGGAAACATATTAAGTTATATTATGGAAGAACCTGGGCCAGCATAGAAAATATTTGTTTATAATTGAATTTTGCATTTTTCAGTTAAAATTTTTATTAAGGACATAATACAAAACACATCAATTTGTGAAGTGAGAGGGTTCACAATATCTAATATAAAAACTCTCCTAAAAAAGGAAATTTCAGGGCTTTTCTGTAAGTAAATAGCCCGTATTCCCCGTATTCCTTTTCTCTTCTTCTTCTTCTTCTTCTTTTTTTGACATTAAATTCATTGACAACTTTCATAATGCTTCATTCTGTCAAGGTGTTCCTTTGCTATGCCACACGGTTTTGTGGTTTTGTCCATCTCTAAATCTTTATTTAAGTTTTCTCCAGTGGCATCTTTTATCTACTAAGATAACCAGCTCCTTTTATCTCCAGGCCTCTCAGATGAAGGGCTGAAGAAAAAATGGAGCGGGGTGAGCAGGGAGGATAGCAAAGTACTATTCTTTATATTCTTTAGAGGACTTTAGTGTTTTTTTTTTTTTCTTTTTTCTGTTCCTTATGCATGTAAGAAGGAAAAAAAAAAAACATTTTGGAACATACTGCTGTCTGTTTCAACCCTTCCCCCATTAGCTAAGTGCTTTTATGTACTTCCTGGAGTGAAGGGAGAAAAATACACAGGAGAACAATTCTTTTGTTTCACAGCTAATCTCCAGTTCAAGTGTTTTATATTACCACAAAACAGTTATCTGAATCATTTCAGAAGTTGCTTCTGCCTTCACACTGAGGCCTTAATAACAAAACTGAATGATGGCTTTCGTTTTGTCTTTCTTAAGGTCAGAGCCTCCTCCTTCAGCTTTCAAAGCTTCTTTATCTTGGCTACAAATGAAAATTAGAGAATTTACAGCTTCACTTCATCAAACTTACTCCATGTACTGATTATTATCTGCTTTATGATAGAGAAAATTTGGGTTGTCTTTATTTAGATTTTATCTACACATTGTAGTTTAGATGAAAGAACAGGTATACAAGAAGCTTAAAAATCTGAGTTTGAGATACCCTTTTAATTATTTGCTGGCAGTAAGACATCTTGATAATTAATCTTTTTCGGTTTCATTTATTATATCTGTGTTGATGAGGATCTCCGATACTTCCTCTTCTCTAAATCTGTGGTCCTGTTGGTTATCAAACAGCCTTGGCTGCTTTAACCCTGTCTGTACCACTGTTGGCTGCTTTAACAGTACTTTTAACAGTACTCGCCTAACATTTCTGAGCTTCAACACCAGCATCTTGACAGGGAGCATAAATGTACCGTCCTCATAGGGTAGTCATGAGGATAAAACAAGTGCACTCTGGTGTGTATAATGTAGTAGTTAATAATGTAATTTGAAGTGCCAATGGCACTGCTAGACTCATGGTAGTCATCTAATACTAGCATGTCATTGTATATTAGTATTTTATATTATCATAGAATTATGTGAATATTATTAAAGTCAACTTATTCTATTAGTTCTGAAGTTCCTTGCAAGTTAGCTCAAAAGAAAACTACTACAACATTTGTATTTCTCATTCTCTGAAGATTGGAAACATACTAGCATACCAGTGTAGAACAGACTGTTTCCTTGGCAAAACGTGAGGAATAATTTTACTATTTGATCTTTAAATAAAAGGCTTAAGCTAATACAATGGACTACATCCTTGTATTCAATTTCAACTGCTATTATAACTAATTCCCACAAACTTAGTGACTACAACGCATGTGTTATTTTAACTGTTCTATAGATCAGAAGTCTGAGATGGAGCTCACTGGGCTATAATCAGTTGTTGGCAAGGCTGTGTTTCTTCTGGAGGCTGTAGGGCAATCTATTTCCTTGCTTATGCAGTTGACTGAATTTATTTTCTTGCTGATTGTTGACCAAGTGATGTTCTCAGACTGTAGAGACTGCCAGAATTCCTTGGCTCGTGTGAACTGTTATACTTTGGATATGGAGTGTCCCCCAAAGACTCTGCAGTGAAGTCTTGCTCCCCAGAGCAGCAGTTTCAAACATGGGGCTTTAGAAAAGTAAGTGGCTCAGGAGGACTTGGACCTCCTCAGTGGATTAATCACTGATAGCTGAATGAAGAACCAGGAGGTGGTGGAAACTGTTGGCATATGGTTGAATTAAGTAGCTCTCTGGGGGAGTATACTTTGGGAAAACACATTCTCTCTCTTTCTCTGTTTCACAGCTGCCACGAGCTGAACAGCTTTCCTGCACAAGGCCTTTCTACCCTGAGGATTCCACCACGAAACCAGTAGACCATGGACTGAACCTTCTGAAGATGTGTATCAAAATGCACTTTTCCTCCTTCAAGATGTTTTTATCAGAAATTTTAGTCAAAGCAAAGAAAAGATGACTAATATATGGCTCCATGTCTCCATCTTTGAAGAGAGCAACAGTATCTCAAAGCCTTCTTCTGCCAATCTACTCTGCCACCTGTTCTGCCCCATCTCTGATGAGCTCTTCTGCTTCTCTCTGCCATTTCTAAGAACATGATTAGATTGTGCCCATAATCCAGGATAATCCTTCATCTCAAGGTCCACAGCCTCAATCATATCAGCAAATGTCTTCTACCATGATGGTAACATAATCATGGGCTCCTGAGAGAAGAGTGTGATCATTTCTGATGGGGTGGGACATAATCCTGCCCAGGACAGTCCACTTGTTGTTACTGTATTTACTTCCTCCAGCATTTATTTTTTCATGCTAGCTCCATATCATTTGTTTTCCATCTGTACACTAGATTTTGCTGAGGAGCTTTCTAAAATATACCATCAACTAAATTCAACCCCAGGCCAATTATCTCAAAATTCTTTGGGGTGAAGATATTTTGTTCTATTTTAGATCAAATGTTATGTTATGTTTATTTATGCTCCTGTTAAGTTTATTATGATTAAAAACTCAATTCTAAAATCATTTAGCTCCAACATAACTTTGTATCTTATTTCACTGATATATACTAGAGACACGAGAGCCTTGTTACTCAAAGTGTGGTCTGTGAACTGACAA
Source organism: Ictidomys tridecemlineatus (assembly GCF_052094955.1). Lineage (NCBI taxonomy): Eukaryota > Metazoa > Chordata > Mammalia > Rodentia > Sciuridae > Ictidomys > Ictidomys tridecemlineatus. The sequence goes on along the minus strand of NC_135480.1, from coordinate 153,435,518 downwards.
CAGCAGCATCAAAAGAGAGCTTGTTAGAAATTCCAAATCATGGTCTGCACACAGGAACTGAATTCTGATTGAATAAGTCTGGGGATGAGATATTGCACTTCATTCATCGCCTCAGTGAGGTCAATTCTGCCAGTTCATAGACTACACTTCGAATTGCAAAGCTCCAGAGGATTATAATTAGGCATAATACCAATATCAAAATTGATATGTCTCAGCTGGGTAGGTATCATAGCTGCATTTTAGAGAAAAAAATAATGAGCTGAAGCTTTATGAACTAAATTTCATGTCCCTAGAGGGTGAGGAGCAGGGGAGCTAAGATGCTAACCCTCAGGGTCCATAGGTGCTCCTCTATAACATGGATGCTTTCTGAAATGAATAGTGAGCAAGTCAGCCTGAGCTTATCAATTGTCATTTGTCTAATTCCAACTCTGAAGAGAAACATCCAAGAAGAAGCAAGTTCCTATCACCAAATATTCTATTGTTGTTAAGCAGGATATTAAATTATCAGTAATGGTGTTGGAAAGGGGACATTTTTTCCAGGAAAACTCAAACCACTAATTTTTTTTATTGTTGTTCTCTAGATACAGTTCCATTTTTTTTTAGCTAATTTAATGAAAACATCAGAAATGACAAAGGGATGAGTGTGTTCGGTTTATAACTTCTTACAATTCATACTCTGTCTTTGTTTGTACAGTTAATACCAAGAGAAGTGAAGAACATCCCCTGCCCCCAACCTCATTTGAGATTACAATTTTCTAAGGCTAGAGATAGATATTATCAATTACCAGTTGCTTCTTAGCTAGATAATTTGAGTAGCTTTTAATGCCTTTATGCCAAATGATTGAAGATCAGTACTAATTATATGTAATATATAAAGCTACTGTAGATCTCTAATGTTAACAGTGACTAGTAGCATTTTTTAAAATTAGACCAATATTTGGCACCTCATTAAATAAGCTTTTCATGTTTTATATGAAATAAGTTGCAGATTTCACTTCAGTGTCATGAAATTATTTTATGGTCTGGGAAAAAAACTACAAAAACAAAACCTCTTAAATTTCATCACATAATTGGTAAATGAGTGAAGAAATGAAAACATTCACTTATTATTCTGATTAAAAGATTATAGAGTTTAGTGAAACAAAACTGAAAATTAAAACAGCTACTGTTTATGAAATATCAGTGTCTACATATAAGTTTCACTTCGACCATGGCTTTCAAATTTATTTAGGAAGATAAAGTAAAATTTTTTCAGAATTTTTTAAACTTCCAGACCACAGTCAGGTTTAGTAGCAAGACTCTTTGCACACTCGGCATGCTTGAACTGGGGTGCATGGCTCAAGGTTGGGTTGGATCCTATAACCCTGGCTGAAGGCCTATCAGAGACCAGCATCATCCTGTGCATTTTATATAGATAACCTCACTTAATGGTCACAGTACTCTTTCCTATTATCCTTATGCAAAAGAATTAGAACTGAAGCTCATAAAAGGATATAAAATAGCTTCCTTAGGGACATTAAGAAACAACCTCTGATGTCTAATAGTAAACTCCATTTATTTTTATTAACCATAGGACCTTGCTCAAAGATTAGGAAGAACTAACTAGGCTTTAAAAGTTGAGCCCTGCAAACAATCTCTGATAAAATATTAATTCATTTTTCTATTCAAAAATACTTCTCTTTAATGTTTAGTTTTTCTATGCACCAGGCATTGAGCTAAATACTGGAGGCTATAGGGGAAGAGCTGATAGGTAAATCCTAAAACCAGTTCTTTCTTAGGGGGTGGGGACCCCCTGGGATTGAACTCAGGGGCAATCAACCACTGAGCCACATCCCCAGCCCTATTTTGTATTTTATTTAGAGATAGGGTCTCACTGAGTTGCTTAGTACCTTGCTAAATTGCTGAGGATGGTCTTAAATTTGGGATTCTCCTGCATCTGCCTGTGGAGCCACTGGGATTACAGGCGTGTACCACCCCACCCAGCCCTAAAACCAGTTCTTGATGGAGATGACTTGTCCCCAGAGACCTAGCATTGAACCACTAAAGCCCTGCCTGTAAATTTGTACTTAAGGTAGTAAAAAAGGCCCACTGGACTAAGAACTTCTTCTGATTTGCAGTAAGAATATAAGAATAAATGAGAGAACACATGAGAGCCTGGCCTTGGAGTCTGGGCCACTACATCAAGGAAAGGAGAGTTTTAGGCTGTCTTAAATCATGGTTGCTATCATATTTACCTCACCTAGGCTCCATAATTTGCAGGAGTAGATATTAGTGTGTTCCAGTGATGTTTTCCACTAGAAAAAACGAGAAGAACAGAGTGAATTAAGAATAACTAACACAAAAGGAACTTTATAAAAATCTAGTAAATTATTCCTTGGTTGTCCTCCTGAGATTATTAGAATATTAAAAGCCTGTCTGAAATAAGTTGAAACTTTAAAGATTAGTCTGAGCAACGAGTTATTTTCTTCTTACATTTGCATTATTAAGCAGTTTCTTTGTTTTTCTAAATGCACAAGGCCTCCAACTTACAATATTGCAACTTGCAATTTTTCAACATTATAGTGGGCTGTAAGCCCATTTAATTAAGGATTCTTTGAATTATAATATCAATAGGAAATATGTCTTTTTAAAAGTTTTATTTTCTTTCAATTTTTCACTTATGAATTTCTAATGCATATATTTTAATAAGCAATAAAACCTTTCTTTAATCATAAAATATTTATATTATAAAAATGTTTGCTGCAAGAAAAATACAGGACATACATAATATATAATATTTGAAAGTTACATATTTGCACTAGTTAACACTACAGAAATGTCTGAGCTAAAATTATGTCTCCCAAAGGATTGTGAAATATGAAATTAAATACTTCTCAACACAAAATTTATTTTTTCTTGGAACTATGTATGAGTGACAAGTAATGAGGAAATCTAAGCCAACATTTTTAGATTATAATTTAAGGAAATTAAAATTCTTATTTACATGTGTATATAGCTAAATCAGAGAGAGAAATAAACAAAATGTAGATTGGTTGCTTATAGGACATAGATTATATCCTTTTTTGAAAACACAGTACCTAGACACTTCTTACCTTTAAGAACATGGGTTTCTTCCTTAACATTTATTCACTATGTACACTGTAGAAAGCAATAAGATTGCCTGGTGAATTACACCAGTCAACCTCTCAGCCTTGCCTACTAAGAAGGCGGTAAATATCACCATTCCTTCCCTATCTGTACAGACTTCATACAACTTGAATTTTCACAGGATATGGAATCCCCCAGCATTTTAGGCTTTTTGAAGTTATTTTTTCCCAAGGTCCTGATAAATTAACTAGTACCTAACTCCACACTACTTGTTTCCTGAGCCCACAATGTTCCCTCCATGCTAGATTACATTCATTCTTGACCCATACAGAGAAAGAACAAAGAAGTAGAACCACAGCCCCAAAATTTCTCCAATGAATAACCAAAATAATAAAAAAATACTGTTGTACCCTGTGACAGCTCTATCTATCAGTTCTAATCAAGCAATGCTCTGCATGTTTGTTCAAGTCTTTTATTCAACAATGTTGACAGTCAAGAATCAGTACTCAGAGATTTTGGGTCATTCATGAAAAATTCAACAGAAAATTTAGAAATGTACATTCATGATGGAAAATAATTACTCTCTCACACAGTAAACATGAAAGTATGATAATTCATGCTCTGGGAGAAGCTCTCTGGTCACCATTTCAATCCTTTCAATGTTTCATTTGCACACTAAGTGTCTCAGTGTGCAGTTGCTTGGCTTGAGGCAAGATACAAAAGTGCAATATGTATAAACATTTAAAAAATTTTAAATCTAGCTAAAAACTTTTAAATAAAATATGTGTTTTATATTCCTTCTTTGACAGATAATACCTTTTCAATGACCTGGAAGGCCACGTTCAAATTGAGAATTTTCTCATTCTGCATTGCAGGTACCTAAATAGCAATACGATGAAGGCCTTCCTCTGGCCTTCTCTTCCTTATTCTGACTTAGTCTCACTGTGCAGGAGGTAGTTTACCCTGGGAAGGGCATAATGTAATCCAAGAAAGCTCTCTTCACCTGGCACAGACACTGTAGGAAATGGCAGCTGGATTCTGTTTCTTGCCACACTCCTTATAGATAGGCAGTAAGATCTTCTTTGAAGGCAAAATCGAGCTCTACATTTTCACATCAACCACAGTGGCCTCACCATAAATATTGTTCCCTGACAAGATTACACATATTCTTGTTCCTTTCTGAAGAAAAACAGTGAATAGGGAACTTTTTCTAGAATCCTGCGACTTGGTATGTTTAACTGAATCATGCACACATTCTTTGCTCTGAAATATGCCAACTGAAGAGAAAAACCATATTATTCTTCTTTATATGTGTCCCAGCCTGCAGCAAGTGATGTTACTAGTGTGCATCACCAGTTTTGTACTAATAGTTACACCTAATATGTGGTACCTCCTGGTTCAGAGAATGGTAAACGGTTCAATTGCCATATTCACAGGTAGGACTCATTTGTTCAGGGGACTGTATAGTGTGATGGAGAACCTATGAAAGGCAGATGCATTGTCTTTGAGCAAGCCAAGGAAAGAGGAAGATGAGCAAAGAATGGAAAACCAGGTCCATATCATCTGTTGGCCCCTTGTAGAACACAGCTTTAGAAACTGGTAAGCTGATACCAAGGCTGGGTAGAATCTTAAGGAAGTTGATGAATTTCCAGGAGGCGGCTGGATATACTCTAGATGATGCTACCTGTAGAAGAAGTATTCTACCCAGTACAACCTGGTGTTCAAGTAGAGGGCTACTGGAAGGTAAGTCGAAAATTAATTAAAATCTGGGAATCAGTAATAGATAAGAATCTAGCAACAATTAATTTAGAAGGGAAGGACTGTTTAGGAGATTACTCATGAAGGAAAAGAAATGGTTGGAAAGAAAAATGGGCAACAATCTAAAACACTGAGTATGAAAGTCTCCTAGGTTGCCTTCCCTTTCAGCCATATCTTCAACTGCTTCCTACCTAGTCAATCTCTATGATCATCAGATGTCTTGGAGAGAACACAGTGGAAAAAAAGAATGGAGACAGTACACTATACATCCTGATGTTTTCACAAGTGAGTGGAAGATGCCAGAGGAGACTAATCCCCCAATGTGAGACATATGGGTCAAAAGATCAGGTTCTTTGTTCCCTAAATCAGGAGATCTGTCGTAAAGACAAGGCCTCTTAGGTGCTCACCAAAAAGAAGAGAAGTTAGAGGTCAGAGGCCTAGGATACAACAGCTACCTATGGGTATCAGCATCACTCTTTTTAGGATACTGAGTGATCTGAGGATATATGTACCTGTGAATAATTCCGCTCAAGAGTTTCAGCCTCCATCGAGTACTGCTGCTGCTGTTTACCCCACTTAACAAATCTGTTTTATACACACTAGTTATAGATAAAAATTTAAGCCAGGAATGTTGACGCACACCTGTAATCCCAGTGGTTTTTGCATCTTCCCCTGCCATAAGGGTCTTATAATATTCAGAAACAACTTTTGCTACCTTCCAGGACAGTAAATTAAGATCTCATTATTAGATTCGGGATTCTGAATTATCTCTGTCCATATGTACACAACTTCTCACATGCACTTATGACATAGTATTTGTACCCATACCCTTCTCAGGTCCTTGGGGCTAGACACAGTCAAGACCTACTACAAAAAAATAACATCAGGAAGCTTCTTTCCTCTTTTGTTTCTTGTTTTATTTTGACTCACATGTCATTTAAGTGAAGAGATTTGTGGTTAATAAATATTAAAAATTATTTTTCTATTTCCCATTTATCAATTGACAAATTAAGTGACCTTACTGCAGTTTCACTAGTTCCAATTGTCCACACAGTAGGAAAGGCTAAATTTGTTTTGGAAACTCCTCTTCATTGTTTCTTTTCATGGTTGTGTTTTATCTTAGTTCAAAGTATTTCTCAAAGGTAAGTGTCTGTGTCTAATTGTACATCAATCTACTCCCAGTATCATTGTTTGAGCATGATTGGAGCTTCATGCTCTCAAACTCACTGGATATTTCAAATAATAAACTACATTGCATATACATTTTTGATTGACCTAATCCTTCTATTTCTGCCTGAACTCTTACAGCCTCATCTCTCTGAATGTCAATAGGATAATCTTAAAAGAAGTTGAAATATTCCAGTCCATTACAGCCCATTAAAATATTCTAGAAATTATCGTAAGTTTTGCTATTGAAGCTTCAAAACCTCAAAGAATTATTACCCAAATGGAAAATAATGTGCAAGGACAGTACTGAAGAAAAAATAAATAAAAAGGACTGTCAATTGTGAACACACCTTAGCCAGAGCTGTGGTCAAGTACTGTCCAGCAAGGAGCAGCAAATGCATCCAGACAGCAGTTTCTGAAGTGAAAAACAAAGCTCTTGAGGTGAAGATAATTATGCACCAAAAATATCCTTTCCTCAGACTTTTATCTCCTATGCCTCTATGAAGACAGGAAGAATCACCAAAATAAGAAGGCCAGTGCCTATAGATAGCAGGTTATTTATGAGTGCCAATTTTGGCCTCAGAGCAGTTAATTTGATTTCCCTCATGCATCACAAATATTAGAAGGTGAAGAAAGTGTCTTTAATTTAAATTTCTTAAAAAGGGATCATAGCTAATTGTGGCTTCTAAAATTCAGAACACTAGCAGGATTAAACCTAGGTATTATTTCATTGTTACTAAAGAACACTGACATTTACAAGTCATTTCATTAAAATGATGATAATTAAACCATAATGGCAATTTTTCATGCCTGCTTCAGATTTTCATGCCCTTTTCTAATTTTTCTCTCTTGAAAAGAAAAAATATAAAAACCAATATGGGCCACTTCCTGTATTACCACTTATTCCAAACATGAAAAATAAAAAAAAGGAATATAAAGAATTTTCAGTATTTAAATTAAAAAGCAGAAATCACTTTAGAAAAAAAAATAGCTTTTGCTTGTTGGCAAGTGAAACTACAGGGTAAAATTTTAGAGATTTAAATAATCTTTCATTAAGACTACTGGTTTTTTATAATCTTTAATAAATTGGAAATCATAACTCAAAAAATAAAATTTATGAAGAAGAATGAAGTTTATGATTAAATTGATTTTTTTAACTCACCTTTGTCCTTGAAAGTACATTTGGCCCATTATATGATGATATTAATCAATACCCAGTTAGGTCCCAAACCAGTTAAAACATGCTTTTATGCTTTGTTATGGAAAAAGCAGAGAAAGGTTCCATTTTTCATATATGACCCTACAGCATTATACTTTATGAGAAAGAGCCTTTCCCATTTTCAGCCTAAACAGCAATCTCGGCTTGCAGCTGTTCCATTTGAGTAACCTGATTAAAACAGAATGATAACTTTTCCCCCCAGTCTTTACTGTATTTACGATTGCTACAATAAATGGCCACAATCTTCTTTCTCCAGATAGGATATTTTCCCTTAAGAAGCTCAAAATCTTTTACCTCTTGGTTCTGAAGACTTTTCTTTTTCTGGCTGTTAGTGAAGATTGTTTGATCAAAGCATCTTTTATAACCAATGGCCCACCTCATTGTTAAACTAGACAAATAAATGATATATAGGCCTGTGCTGAAGGGGAAAATTATTTCATTAATGGATTTGAGAGGAAAGATATAAATAAATAGGACACCAGTTTCAAAACTGTCCCAGAAATGCTTCTTTTTAAAACCTTTTATTCTTGTATATCTATTTAAGAGGTAATGTCCCTGGAAAGAAATGTCGTCCCTTGATAATTTTTTGTTGCTTACAAGCAAATATTGATATGAAGCCATGGCATCTATTTTCTAAGGCAAAAAACAACTACATTTTTAACTACAAGTGAAACAGAATTTCAGGTTCTGAAATGTAAGGCCAATTGAAAGCACAAGTTCCATTTAATCAGAGTTTCAGAGGAATTTAAGGTTATCTAATCTACCCCAATGTATCAAGGACTTGTATGAGTCCCTGACAGAAACTCATCAGCCTTTCTTTCAGAGGGTCCACAAACAGAAGTCTTTCCAGTACATAAAAGAGCCCATCCTATTGTTACTGCTTTAATGGATAAAACCAGTTTTTTATTTTCATAAGCAAAAACTTGCTTTCCTGATGTTTTTCTATTTTTGCCAATTCTGGTCAGTCCTATAGTATCATGAAGTAAAATCTTTAGGTAATTTTCCCAAATATTTAAAATTCTATAATCACATCAGTCTTCTCAAGTTCATCTTTCCGAAGTCAAGAATTTCCCATTGTTTAAAGCCTTGATCTAAAATCCTTCAATAGTAGATAAAACTCAACACAATGTCCCTAATGTGGAATACTCACAAATTCTCCTTCTTTTCTTTGATCATTTCATTAATGGATTTCATTAATGAGTAAATTTATTTTTATCAGCCTTGTCACACTCCCAATTTATTTTCAGCTAAAAGTAAACACAATAGTCACACGAAAGTGTTGATAATTCACTGTGTTATTTGTATGTGTGTACATAAAGACATATACAAATATAAACATAAATGAGAGTATGTGCATAAATGAATATACTTTTTCCAAATCAAATGCTATTGAACTATGGACCTCATACTGTGCATTAGATAATAAAAAATTGAACACTATGTTTTATTATGTTATGATGATGATGATGATGATGATGATGTCACCATTAATTTTTATTTTTTTCCAACATCCACAGCTATCAAAATAATATCTGTATCACTGTATTTTCTCAATAAAATTTGTCATTACCTGCCATCATGTTCCATTACTTTCTTATTACTAATCTCAACTGGGATGCAAGCTACTTAAAAGAAGACTTCTGTCTACTTATAATTTTATAGGCTTGCTAAAACACATTTCCCAGCATATTTTCTGACACATAATGGGTGCTCAACAAACATTCATTGAAATATGAGGAAATAAACAAATGATCAAAGCATATTTATATAATAATGTAAAACTATACTCTAGCTAAGATGACCCTAGAACTGAGTAAACTTTTCTCCTTCTTTCTCAAGACCCATTATTTTATACCCTTTAAATATAATGTTTCAATCTGCAAATAATATACAACTGCACTAATATTAAGCTATTTTTTACTTGTTTACAAATATATAAAGTTTCAAATAAAAATACAACATTGGATTTTACTTTTCCTAAACAATTAATTTAGCCCAGTTAATAGAAAAAGTAGATTAATTTAGACTGAATTATTTCTAATGAATCCACATAATTTATTAGTTTTTTTTTGGGGGGGGTTGTTTTTTTTTTTTAGTCACTGGGTTGAATCTGGAACTTTACCATTGAGTTAAATCTTCGGTCTTTGTTCGTTTGTATATTTGTTTGTTTTGAGAAAGGATCTCACCAAATTGCCCAGGCTGGCTTGAAACTTTCAATTCCTCCTGTCTCTGCCTCCCAAGATACTGAGATTATGGGTGTGCACCAGGGTAGCCAGCTAGATTCATTTTAATTACCAGAAAATATCTGCTAAAATATTCCTCCTATATATTTTGGGAAGACTGATACTGATTTTTTAAGAAATGTTTCTTAACTTTGGGGGAAATTAAACACACACATATACATATGTATATAATTTGTATCAAAACACATATCCACAAATTCTAATTTATACTTATTATAGTGTAAAGTAATACAAAATATCATAGAATAATTAATTATTTATATGAACTGCTTTACTAAACTAAAAAGAAAATGCTATGGTGAAAAATGTGTTATAATATTTGAAAATGATAATTCTTCTCATATTTAACAAAATAAATGTTGTTATATAATAAAAAGTTGGTGACAATAATCTGACTAGTCAATCCATTCACTTACAAATCTACTGGTGGAGAGATGCAAGCATATAGACAAATACAATAATTATAATTTCCTAGCTGGAGAACTGTGTGATGCAGTATGAATATTATGATACCCAGCTAACGAATATGGATTGTCTAATGTTTTCTCTATGGTTTATAAGTAAATATAATAAAAAATAATACCTTCATTTATCTCTTTCCATTTGTGTATATATACATATATAATAAAAAATATTTATAAATATAGATAAATATCATTTAAATAAATTATGAGTAAAATTATTCAACATATTCCTTTTGTTTGCTACTTTACTTTTAGTCTCCTCCAAGATCCAAATTCCATTGTTAACATACCAAGCAGCTTTATCTTGATCTACTTATTTACATGATCTTTTCCCCTATCGTTGATAAGCTGCTCCTTTAAATACTGGAACCAAAATTTCTGACAAGCCTTTCCTCTTTTCTTCCATTATGACACATTCATAACTAACATGTTTGTGATATATCTTTGAATTTTTCCTTTTAGAAAATTGTAAATGTGGGGCTGGGATTGTGGCTCAGCGGTAGAGCACTTGCCTAGCATGGGCGGGACCCGGGTTGGATCCTCAGCACCACATAAACATACAGGCATTGTGTCCATCTACACCTAAAAAAATAAATATTTTTTTAAAAAAGAAGAAAATTATAAATGGATTTTAAAATCATGATAATGTTAATTGTGCAGAAAAAAATAATATAACTATCTTGTAAAGAAAGAAGGAATGAAGAATAGAAGGATAGAGGGAAATTTTTAGAATAAATATGAAACTATATAACTGAAATTATGATAGAAGAAATGAGAAAGAAACAAATAAAGGGAAAAAGAAAAGAAAGGAAGTGAGAGAGGAGAGAAAAGGCAGAAAGACATGAAAGTCAGGAATAGGAAAGTTGAGAGGGAGGTGTTTATTACAGGAGTAATTATGGCATGAATTAACAACATCCATGGTCCACAGGATACAGATTTAGAAAAGTGCTTAGAAGAAGAATATCAAAGGTACAGAGAAATGAATTGAATCTTTTTTTTTCCTTTCTATGTAAAGTGACTTTGGGGGAAAAAATGTTTTTGAAGATAATTTTTCTCATTTCCTTATCTGTGCAATGAGTTATAATATTAAACATAGCATTCAAATTTGTTATTTGCTTATTGTGTCCCTAGCATGTTATAACAATATTTATATATTTAAATATAATTTAATATTCATAGTACCTTTGTGGGAATAAATAGCACATATAAAGGGCTTCACACTGTTTCTGACACACAGTGTCTATTATATATTATGGCTTCTCTACTTTTCTTTATGCTAAAAGTATAAATAATCTATTCTGAAAGTTCAGGCATTTTATCCATCTCCATGCTGGATTGCCCACTGAATTTTTAAAAACCTTAATAATAAAGCTTTCATTGCTTTCCTGTGCAGTTATAATCATGCATAACACTAATTCTAATGTGAAGAGTTTGAACAAGTTCAAAAGTTTCCTTCTCATCTATTAATCTATTTATCTTCTTAGCAAGTTATGCAATATCTCCAAACAGAAAGAAAGAAATTTTATATTCAGAATTCTTTGCAAAGAAGTATATACATCCTGTTCTCTATCAGAGCCAATTTTCAAATTCCCAAAATGAAACCTTAAAGTACAATTAAAGAAATAAATCAAGCAACATTTAAAATTATTGTTGAAAGTACAACTTGTACTAAGTGTAAATTCCTGGTTGTCATGATATTTGCTTAGAACAGGTCAACCTTTCTATCAATGTCTAACATACATTGTCTATCACCTTCAAAGTACATAATACACCTTAGTGAAATTACAATCTTCAGTGATAAAATAATAAATAGCAAAACAATCAGGATTGTATTCATAGGTAAAACATAATCTTTAAGTCTCCAATGTGCAGATGTGAAAAGTTAAAATGATTTATTATCAAATTTAATACAGGAGAGAAAACCTTGTTTGTTTAAACAAAAGTGATTTTCATTTTTAAAAATGAAAAGGTATAAATATAGCCCCAATTAATAAAGGAGTAATAGCTCTCTATTCTCAGAATTTTTAGCCTATTTCTTTCTTAATGTTAACATATACAAGATGAAGTGAAAAACTTTGAAGGAGAAGTTCTCTTGTAGCACAGTCATAGAGACTCTGACATGTACTGTGTGATAGAGAACATGTAGGTATATTTTAGAAAAATGTATCCAGCTTCCTTCACAAGAGAGTTACTCCAAAACCTTCAGTGCTTATGTTCTTTCTGCAAACCCTTCAACATGATCTAGAAACTCAATAATCTTATGCCTTCGTATTATCCTTGCACTTTACCACATTTCCCTTTTCAAACAAGTTTAGATAGTAAATCCAAAGCTTGGGAGCTACATCTCCAACAACACAGAATTTAATGATTTGTATTAATTCTCTCGTATTTCAGCAAATATTTTTGTAGGGTAGTGTTATGAAACAAACACTATATTAGGCACTGGAATATGATAATTAAAAAAAAAAAGGTAACGCTCAGTCTCAAAGGCTCATGATCTTCTAGCCAAGAGTAGCAAGCCCAAGCATCTATAATATAGAGAGAGATTGGTTGTAGATGTCACAGAGAATTCTGGAAATAAAGAGTCTGGGGTAAAGAGTGTAAGAAGAAAGAATATCTCATGTGAGACCTGAAATGTGTGCAGAAATAAGCTAAATGAGGATCAGAGTAAGCTGTAAAAGAACAGGTAAAAGAGAGCTTAGTTTCTTCATGGAATTTGCTATTTCTATGTGGCTAGAGAGTAAGAAGTTAATTAGGAATGATTAGAAATAATGCAAGAGACATAAACAATGTCAAAAATCACAAGAAACTCTATGCAGCAAACTCTTTTCTTAGTACAGTGAGGGATAATTTCTCATTGAAGGCCACAGAGCCATGTCTCACCAGACGTAAATTTGAATAAAGTCAGCCTGGATTAAAACAGAGTAAGATTAGATTCATGGAACTGCATTGGTGCATGCCTGTAATCCCAGTGGCTTGGGAGTCTGAGACAGGAGGATAGCAACTTCAAAACCAGCGTTAGCAAATTAGTTAGACACTAAGCAAGTCTGAGAGTCCCTGGGTTCAATCCCCTGTGAAGATTAGATTCATGGATTACAATCAGGAACCTTGCATAGTGATCCTAGTAAGAAATGCTGGTGGAATAAACCTTAGAAAGAAGGATAATATAGCAGTTAATTTGGATCAGTTTGCCTTAATGTAATATGCTTGATCACTAGCTAAGTCAGAAGTCAACTAACTGTGGTTTTCATAAAGCAATTATAGATAGATGCTCTTCAACTAGTCAGATGAATACACACAAAAATATTATTCCTTACACTATCCCTGCAAGGTAATTATTCTTAGTTTTATTATTTTGAAAAGCAAAACAAAAACTGGAGTCTCAAGGACTAAGACAACTGCTTAAAGTTATATATCCAATAAGTGGCAGAACTAAGATTCCAATCCAGGTATGTTTGATTCTAAAATTCACATTTGTCCCTATACCTTGGTTAGCTTGTTTCACCCCTTTATTCTTAAAGTCAACAATAGAATATTTCAAATATCAGAAAGACATTTTTTTTTTCTTTGCACTGCTAGGGATGGGACTCAAGACCTTGTACATGCTAGGCAAGCACTGAGCCCCCAGAGAGACAAGTTTTAACTGCTCCAAATTAAATCTCTTCCATTAATAATGACCACATAATGAGACATTAAATTGTTAGTGGTTTAATTATAAGCCCTAGATTGAGAAAATATTTTATGTTTATCTGATACATAGGTTCATGCAACACCAATGTTCAAGTCATCTGGGCTTCTTGCTAAAACCAGACATCTGCACTCCATCCAGGGTGTGATTCAAAGTCTTCAATCAGATTGTCAGAGGTGACGATCTCCATTCTAACAAGAATTCTCAATGACTTTAGACTCAAATGTAAATCAACCATACCATAAAATCAAGAAATATATATTTAGTTAATTTTTCACCTGCACAGAAGAATAGGCATAAAATAATTTAACATTATTAAATAAAATTAAGTAAATAAATTTAAAGTTTCATATTACAAGTAGGGAAGATTTAATTTTTCTGTTTAAAGGAGTTAGTAGGAAGAATGTTAGCCACATTAAAATAAGTTAAGTAATGAAAAATGAAACTTTGAGAAGCAAAACTTCTTCCAAAGGTCTTCCTTGATGGTTATTTAGAATGTTTTTAGAATGTGTCCCTACAATGGAAAGCACAAAAACCTTTTGTATACTGAAGCCTAGGAGTAATTTAGTCTTTTATTTCAGATAATGTATTTGATTTAGTTTCTGTTCTTTTCATTAAAAACAATTATTCTGAAAATCACTAAGAAAAGCGGATTTAGTTCATGAGTATCCACAGGCTATGTGGATTAGAAACATTGAAAAAATAGAATCTATAATAATAGATAAATAGATATTAAGTGATAAAAAAAGGAAATAATTTGCTGAACTATTTACTTCCAATTACCTGAACAGGTTTAGTAAATACCAACATTATGATATATAGTCTTGAGCTGTATAACAAGAATTTGGTCAATGATGGTCCACATATAAAATGGTGGTCATATAAGATTATATATATTGTTTGGAGGTGTCATACCATAGCCATCTTAGTTTGTTTAAGTACATGCAATGATATTTGCACAATGGAAAAATAAGCTAATGACTTGTTTCTCAGATTGAATTCCCATTGTTAAGTAATACATGAGTATATCTTCACACTTACTGCTTTAAAGTATTGATATTTATATAAATTGTTCAATATTTGCTATTAGAATTACTTTTCCACTACATGAAATTCTGTCAAGAAAATACCAACCTACAGTAGAAAAAGTGGGGTCTCTTATTCTATTAGATATATCTATATTTTGCTAGCTCAATTCTTGCTTCTTCTGAGTCCAAAAGAATGAATGTACAAATTTCAATTTAAATGGAGAATTTTTTTTATTCTGTCATAGATTTTCTAATGACTTTTTCCTCTCTAAGCTTTTTCTTTTGTAGAACTTACCTATAGAATGTGCTTCAAAAGCTAATTAGTTTACTAGATATGCCAGCAAAAATAACATATATATATATATATATACATATATATATATATATGGCATGATGTAACATGTGGGGCATGTGGCATCAGAAAGGAAGAAACCTAACTTGCTACCACTTCCCAGTCCTGGGGCCACAGGTGATAGCACCTGGCAATCAGCCAGGAGGTGGTGCTGTGGGTGGTGATGAAAAATCAGAGGACCTCTAGGATAAGATCAGAACCCTTCCGCCCTCATGGATAGCTCATGTCTCCCATTATGGCCTGTAGGATGGGTATACACGTGAACTCTTCCCACCTGCTGACCTTTACCATGATTGGCTCCTGTGCCTTATGTTAGCTGTGTGTGTTTTCTCAATAAACTGAGATCCTGCTTTGACTGGTCTCCCTGATGCGGCTGATTGTCCTCCAGTGGGGGAGGGGCTGGGTACCGGCAGTCAGTTGGCCTTTCCTTTCTTGGTTCATTCTGTTCAGGGCGTGCTCCCCCAATCTCTCCCGCAGGTCAGGTGGAAACGGGGGCTAAAAAACCCGACAATATATATATGAAAATGTCAGTTGAAGATCCTACTAAATATAAGCTCAGAGTATCTAGGAATGTGAACTAGTTGCCATATCATATGAGATAATAACATTTGAATATATATCTAATTTTTTTTTTTCAAAAAAGGAAAGTCAGTTTGGAGGAAATTGGGAAATTCATCTGAAGCTGAATTTTCCACCAAACTCTTTGGAGCTCTAAGGGCACTGAAAGTTTGCAGTCAGAGTTACGACTTCTTTGACAATATATTTGACAGAGATTGCAGATGAGTTGAATACAAGGAACCCCATCAGTTATTTATTTTACATTTAGAAATCAACCTTCCAAGCAGACCAGCTTTTGAAAATATTTGCATCATAAATTATCTCAAGTGTCCTATAGTTCCTTCCTGTAGTGACGCTTTCCAAAGTCATTTGTTATTCAGAAATTTCACTGGTGCATTCTATTAGCAATAATTTATGTTTGCCAATGAAACCTGAAGGGACAACTTGACACCTTGACATTTAATGCTGTGGTGAGGGGAAGTAAATTGGTGGTTTCAGACTGCCTGTGCACTACAATAATTTATGCAGCTTTTGCACATATTGAACAATAACATTTGAATCCATAAACAAAACTAAGAAACAATAGTTGGAGGAACTCAGTCAATAACATGTATCTTACTGAGTTATTACTCTGATACTAAAAGTACAAGTTGCCCGATCTATTTACATAATTTACTTAGTCCCTTTCAAAATCTGACTTATCTGTGAGTAACTTCAGTAGAATGTACCAAGATCTGGTTTGAACCTGTTAATAAATCTTTACAATGTATTTAATTGTGGAGTCCTGTTTTGTAAGGTCTTTGCATCTAAATTACATGCAAATATTAATCTAACTTTTTGAATGGTTGGTTAATATAGCTCAATCAATACCATCATTGAGGAATAGCAATGAAAATGAATCATCTTTCCCATGTTCAAAGGACATTTCTTGTATGTGAATATCACACAATATGTGAAAATTCAATAAGGATATATAAATTTTATCAACAATTTCCTTAAAGATAGTATAAGGTTTATGATCTATTTATGTTAGTAGGACTGTGGATTTCGCAATTATTTATTTATTTATTCCAATGGACATGTTCATTCACAACTTAACTTTCTTAAGTCTTGAAAAAAGTACCTGAACTCACATTCATCTCTGTAGGATACAAATAGATTTTCCTTTTGAGCTCACTTGAAAAAATGTGAACAACTTCTGGTAAACCAAGGATGAAAAACTTATCTAAACCATTGATTTTCTTTTTTTAAGAGTATACTTAGAGTTGTAGAGATTCCAAATGATCTCTCAATTTATTCAATCTCCTCACTTGCAAACTCTATCTTAAAAGATTATAAAATTGTTCCACTGTGTCTATTTGAATATATTAAAATTTGTGTGCTTATTAGTTACTGCCTGTTAAAAAATGGCTTCATAGAAGAGCATGATGCCACCAAAAAAAAAAAAATTAATTACATTAGACCGCCAGTTATGCTTCCCAGATTCTCTACAAACCTGTTTTGTGGAGACAGAAAACAGCAAGTTCTTCATTTTCAAGTTGGCTCCAGTCACTGCCAGGGAGGGCTCTAACTGCAGCACTATCTTTTTTTTTTTTTTTTTTTTTGCTCACGAACTCAAGGACCAGCTGAGGTCACTGAATATCACTTACAACTCAGACTGTTTGAGATGCTGCTGAACATTGTGATACTGCCAGATACTTCCATTATCTTATTTTGTAGATCCTGATGTTGCAACTTTGGAGGTATATTATTAAGAAAATTTCATTCTTTACATTTTCTTTCAGCTTATGATACATCTAAATACCTAACATCCATAAAGGAAACTTCCCCCTAAATCCATAGACTTCACAACAGATTTTTAAAGCTAACATCAGATAGGGAAGCAGAAGGCAGAAAAAGGCTGACATCACTTAATTATCTCGAATGATTATTGAATCATCATAGTTTTTGAAATTTAGGCACCAGATTTTTAGCTTAACTATACTGGGAGTTTTGTACCACTTGAGAAGGGAACACAGTGTTAAAGAAAACAAACAAACAAAAAAAATCTCTTGGGTTTCATAAATAGATCAACAACTCTCCTAAAGGCAAAAACAGGAATATCTGTGCTTCAAAAATACCATATGTCGTATTAATAAGGAACAGAATAAAGAAAAAGCTAGAGAAAAGTGAAAGTAGATCCTTTTATATGAGCAAGAGGACCCTTAGAAAATGTGTAAACATTTTATTTTAAAAATGTAGACCTGGATTTTAAAGTTATACTATCCATACCACAATAACAGCTTACAGAAATGAATCCAGTGGAATATATATACATAATGAATTGATCTCAGAATTTCCCAGGAGTCATCCAAAGGCATATTTTACATCAAAAGCCCATAATATTGCTGATCTGAAGCCACTATGAGCTTTTATATATACGAATTTCTAAGAAATTAAAAAATACCAATTTCTCAAAAATTTAAGTGAGAGATAGTACTGATATTTTCACTAAGCACAAAAATTATGAAAGAAACACTTTTAGAACTTTTATAAATGAAAATAAGAGAATAAGAAAGCAACTTTGGAGTGAAGAGTGGAATATTTATCCCTGTGTGTACATGTGCTTTCATGCTGTGAGTCTGCATTTTTGTGAGTTTCTACACAGAGTAAAAGGGGGAGTGGGTAAAAATGAAAAGCAAAAGAATATGAGGGAGGGATACAGGGAGGGAAGAAAAGAAGGGATAGGAGGTATGGAGGGAGAAAATGGTGTTCTTAGTCAAGTTTCACGATTAAGAAAAAAAAATTAATAAGGGCGTCCAATCAAGGTACATGCTATAGGAAATATTTTATTCCCTTATTTTCTTTCATTATACTCAATCTCATTCAATTCATATAAGAAATTTCTCTATCTGAAAATGCTGATGTGGCTAGTCAAGGCTTGACTGTATCTCATGAAGTTTGAATTACATGACTCGTAAGAGTTAACAAGACTAAGCTACTTTTATTTTAAAATAAAATCCCATTTTATTTTATTTTATGGTATTTTTATTATATTTAGGGTACTGGGTCTTGAACTCAGGGTGCTTTTCCACTGAGCTATATCCCTAGACTTTTTAAAATTTTATTTTAATTTTGAGAAAGAGTCTTGCCAAATTGTTGAGGGTCTCACTAAGTGCATCCTCTTGCTTCAACCTCCCAAGTAGCTGGGGATAAAGCATGTGTCACGGCACCTTGCTAAGATACCTTTCCTCAAGAAGCTGTTAGGTGCCAAGAACTGGTCTAGACCTATTGGCAGCAGTTGATATCCTCTCATCAGTTTTGCAAGAAAGTACAAATATTTTTATATTAGAAATGAGAATAATTCTCAAAATGCTCTGAGACACATGACAAATTAAGGAGAATCAGGCTTGGATCAGTTATTGCCTCTGACTTCCTCTATCACTTGATTTGAGCCACACAGCAATGGCAGGAGAAGTTAAATGTCTTGTGTTACGTTCCCATGTAGTGTTTTTTCCTAAACACACTGATGAATGACACTACCACTGAAGTAATATAAAGTTGAAGTTAATGGTCATGATTTAAATGGAAATTATATTCTCCTCTGCCCACTATAAATGCCATCTTCTTACAAGTGGCATCCTCTGGTAGCTTCCCATCAATGCAGTACTTTCTTCCCTGTGATATTTTTTTTAAGGCTTTGCAATGGTTTAGATATGGTTTGAGTGTTTTTGAGAGATCTACATGTTGCAGTGCAGTCTTCAGGTTGGTGGTATTGGGAAGTGCTGAGCCCTTTAAAAGGTTTCCTAAGTCAATTAAGCACATGCCTTCCAAAGACCATAAGGTATATCTAATGGGACCTGGATGAATACTCAAAAGAGGACTACTATAGAAAGCATGAACCTGCCCCACCCACTTTCTCTCTCTGACTTCCTCTTTGAGGTATGATCACTTTCTCCCACATGTACTCCCACTGTCCTCCAGGTTGGTCTTGCCAAAGCCTGTGTCATGGTGTTTATTCTTTCAGCCTCCAAAACTATGTGCTAAACAGAACTTTTTTCTTTATAAAGTTAGTGTCTTTCCAAAATTTTGTTATAGCAATGAAAAGGTGGCTAATACACAGTAAGATTTAGGGAGCAAGTATGAAAATTCAAACTAATAGGTTCTTCCTGAAGAAGGAAACTTAGGAAGCATATTTTATTATAAAATACAGACAAAAAGTCATATCATTATCAATAATAATGTAAGAAACCTGGGGCAAAGGGAAAGAGGGACAGGACAAGACAAACTGATGATATAATACAAATTCTTTAGTGCAGAGCACAGACTAATTGATATTTACATGAATTAAGTGCCAATTATAGCTATTTATATAGTGGTCCATCTAGAATAAATTTTTCAAACTGGGTTTATGGCTTAAATACTAAAACAAATTGTTTTCGATGTTTTTTAAAAAGTCTATATTTATAACAATTTAAAAGAAATTATTAGTTGCATCTGTCAAGTAGAGAATGTCATTGTTAATTAAGCTTTGGAGACTTTTAATATTATAGAATTAAAATTCCCATAATTCCTAGTACTTATTAATAAAGAAAATACATGATGCAAATATCATCAAATATCTAAATTAATAGATGGGTCCCACATGAAAAATCATTATATATTCACAGTTGATGGAAAGGCCTACTCAAACCAACAGGTAATATTTAATTTTGCATAAGCCTGCCAATTGTAGTGCACTGTTGGTCTGTTTTCTCATTGCAAAAGCAAGATTATATATAGCTATATTGATGAAAATGGGAAGAAAAAAATTTGAGAGCGGTTGTTCATGGTCATAAAAGTTGGAGAATTAATAGCAAAAGCTAGAGCCAAAAAACAATAATATTCCCTAGTGCATCAGGAAAATAAAACAGTGCCTTTTCCAGTCAAGGGTTTCTTCTATGTGAAGATAAATGATTATAATAATATTCAGCATTTTCAACCAAAGATCACACAGTATTTTACAAACTTTGGTTTGTCGTGATATTGAAATAGAATAAAAATATGGGTTCATGATCAGTTGAAAAACTTAAATAGTGCAAGGTGTTCTATTTTATAAAATCAAACTATAATTCATCTTTCAGAAGCCTCTTGTCTCTGGAGTAGCTTTCATAATAGCATTCAGAATAGCTATTGTATTTAGTCACCATATTGGACTAGGTAGGGTAACATATTTTATTTAGAAAGTTAACTAAGGATATAAAGGAAGTGTATGCATAGTTGATAAGAAAAATACAAAAGATTATATGATACTATTTTTAATGGAAATTCTCTCAATATGTGTGTTCATGTACATAAATGGTTATATATATATAGTCTGAATGTTTATTCATAATGTGTTGAGTTGTTACCTCTGACAGGTAGACTACAGTGCATTTTTAAGATATTTTACTCATCCACATTTTTGCAATTACATACATTACTTATATAATAGAAAAATAACAAAATTAGAGAATATTTACAACAAGGTTACATTTAAGTACAGTTTTAATGGATATTTTTAGCTTTCCACAATTACTATTGAGCAGTGTATAAGCCCTTTGCACTTTATGATATTGTTTTATGACTGCCGTAGTGTCATAGAATATATTAGTTAATGATCTTTTGATGTTTTGAATATGTCCCTGATATCTTTATACATTGAAAAGTGTTTTCCAATTAATTTGGTTATTATTCTTTGTTATGATCCTAAAAATCTCATTTCATTGTTCATTTCTAAATGCCCCTATTTTTCCTGGAGATTCATAATGTCAGTAGTAAAATTCATTTATAGAGCAGGTACACGTTGGGCACTTACAAGAGTTGTCCCATCAGTTTCTATAGTAATCTTGTGACTGAGATGTTGGTGTTGCTACTTTGTAGACGAGACAAACATAGGATGGAGAAGGTTAGGATGACAGTCCAAGGTATAACATGTAGAAAATGTCAATACAAGTAGGGTTTTTTTTTATTATTTCATTTAAATACAAAGAGAAGACTTTCCACAGTTTCATTAGGCATTACTCTAAGAAGTTAGAGGAACAATCAATCCATATGAATTTGGAAAACTTATTTAGAAGCATTCATATATTAAAATATACCACAAAGTTAATTTGAAATCTTCTGGGATTTCTCCCTGACTCCATGGAACTTGAATCTTTAACCACCAGGCTGCCCACGTTATTAACAATGCAAACATTTGGCAAAACTCCTTTGGCTAAACGTGTCTCGTGTTAATGCTTCTTAAGATAGTTTAGAAAATAAAAGCAACTTGAGATTTATACATAAAAGGAAAATATTATATGTATAATTCCATCAATAATTATTTTCCATCCATACCTCCACCTGTCTTCCAAACATCATTTCTTGGTAGAAGAAGGCTATGCAAGAGGTTTACAATCACATTTTACAAAGTCATGCCCACAGAGTAATGTCTAATGGATATGTACCTGTCTATACGCTGGACAGTCCAAATTAATTCTTTTATCCAGACTACTCAGGAGTTCTCATAGTTTATCCTGCCATGGGATTTCAGTTTATTTATCCTTTTACCTCCTTTCATAGTTTGTGCCTTAGTTCATTATCCTTCTACTCTCTTTGGGTTTTCTTCTGATTGATACATTCTTTGAATGTTACTATTCTCCTCATTCCTCCAAATTCCTGTGCTGCAACTCTTCTATGTTGCTTTCTTTGATCATCCTTACCTAATGTGATAAAATAAAAAGAGCCAGTACAACTCACTCCTGTATCAGCATAGAGCATCCCAAGAGTACTGTGTGCTTCCGGCTCCTCCTTTCTTAAATTTAGATTTTATCCTGAGTAGAATAGGCTTTGTAGCAAGACTAAGGGACTGTTTACATGACTCTCAAGGACTTCAAGGGTCTTGTACTAATGTTATGGAGCTGGAATCAAGAATTTATGACTAAGTTGCTTTAGTTTAAGAGGTCAGAAGTATCAAATAACTTGACTGAATCTCCCTCTTGTTTTATTTCATATGGTTATAATGATGAAAATGAAACTGATGAAATGCTTGGGTCTTGATGTCCTAGTTCCTAGCAAATGTCCATCAGAGCCTCTTGAACTGCTGTTGTATAGCTCCTTGGAAAGGCCAACTGGGTTGCTGAACATTGGAGATGATTCTTGCTCATTTAGATGTTCATAGACCCAAGTGTGAACTCCTAAGATAAATATATCTGGGGTTCACAAGTATTAATTAGTGCATCTGTTTGACAATGCTGCTAATCCTTCTCATGAGTATACTAAATGGTCTATTTTTGTGACTTTTTACTATACAGATAATTTTGAATTTTATTCAAGTTAACATCAACCTATGATCTCTCCACTAAGTTAAACTTATTCTTAAGATTTCCAAACTACTACTCTATAGTTTGGTGACATTTATTTAAAATCTTAGAGTTCTCATTTTCTGTGGGTAAAGTACAAGAATAGCAAAGAGGATGATGATTTTGTGATTACAAATTTGTTCCACTGACCTTGAAGTTTGGAAACTAACAAGGCCTTCAAGTACATTAATGGAAGTAGTTTATCAGTGGAGCAAAATGGCCATACTATGAACTTCTGTAAGTTGAGCTGCTTATAGATCCAAAATGTTTACAGTGACTAAATTTTTAAAATGTTGTAGTAAAAATAGTGACTAAAGGAAGTGTGGTGCTACAGCATAAATGAGATTAAGGAATAAGATGGTTCATTAACAAAATCCCTGAGTTCCTGAGAAAATGGGTTATAAAAGCTTATAGTATCTTGGAGGATCAAGGAGATTTAGGTGCAGTAGGGATGAATAAACATGACCTAGAAAAGGAAAGTTACCTGCCCAGAAATCAACAATTTGTTAATGGCAGAACTGAATTTAAAATCCTTCTCTGCTGACTTTGATACAGTATCCTTTCCAGATTCCTATTTTCACCTTGAGGTTGCTATTCAAGGTAAAGGTTTTTCTCAGAGAAGGCCTGTTGGATTGTTCAAGATTATAAACTCTAAAATTTAAGTAAGCAGAACAAAAGAATGTATGTCATGCAACATAAAGTGCAACATCAAGACAAAAAGGCAACATTCAGTTATACTTTCTTACATAATAAAAATCTCCACAGCAGAATGACCAGAAACCAAATTTGTCAATACCCAGAAGTTCCTAACTGGAGCAATCAGTGAGTGCTGGAATCCAGGTAGTACAGTTACTTCCCAGGCCCTCTACTAGCTGGAGGAAGGGATGCTACAATGTGCCCACAAGAAAAGTGTGCCCTTTGCAATCCAGGGTGCTTTCCTTCATCCACACAAAGGGACCAGATTTCCTTGAGGTTTTCTTGCAGAGTTAAACTTTTAAACATATTTAACTTATTTCCTGAATTATCACCTCAGTTGTCAGAGAGTTTCAAATGTCAATTTTTATGTCATTGTTATAGCGATAACAGTGTTGAGAATCAGGTTGGAATCCCGTTTCTTCAGTGTTGAATACTGAACACCCAAGAAACACCGAGGAAAAAGCAAAAAGTTTTATTCAAAGGATAGAACAGAGAGAGAGAGAGAGAGAGAGAGAGAGAGAGAGAGAGAGAGAGAGAGAGAGAGAGAGAGAGAGAGAGGATCCTCCACAGAGGAGGATAGGGTTCAAGTCTTTACCCAATGGAGTGGGGGTATTCTGCCCCTCTTACAGATTTCAGATTTCTTTTGTTCTCATGTCCCTTCCTCCCCTAATCTTGCCTACCTGACCAAAAGGTAGAGTGTTCCAGAGGTGGGAATGAATCTGCCTAGGGTTACAGGCAGGAAGTGAGCTGCCCAGAGGGCATTCATTAACAACTCCTTGCTGGGAGTAACAATTCCCTGGAGGCAGGTAACCTTGGCAATAGGTTAGAGGAGGGGAAGTGTTCTGAAGGTATTAGCATTTTATTTCTTCTTGAGAATCAGCTCCCATGTCCCTGACCCAATCATTCATACCTACACTGTCCTTTTGCCCCTAGCCCATAGCCTGAATAGCAACGTTCAAAAATTATTTGCTACTGTCCATTATATCAAACTGAATGCAAATATCAATATATTTTCTCTTTATCATATCCCATTTTTCCAGATAAACCCAACCCAAACATATTTCCAGAATAACTTTAAAAACCAGAAACTGTGAAGACTAATATAACAAATATGCATCTGCCCACATCTTTAAGTAAAAGTCTAAACAAAAACTATCATTTTCATGTTTTTTTTAAAGTATTTTTACTGAAATTATAATTGAAATCTTTAGGTTCACCTTCAACACCCATTCTTCTCCATCTTCAGACACAGACACATACATTTGATCTATAGCTCACCCTTCTTTATATACTTCTGCTATCTATATAAATGGATTTTTGTTAGGACCTTAGGCCAAATTAACTCCATTTTGAAAATCAACACTGCCCACCGGAGGATGACCTTCCTCTTTGGCCCACCCCCAAAGAGTCACTAACAATGGAAACCACAACAAAGATACCACAACAAAGAGTAACAAGCACAGGATCAAAGGGGTTATTTTTTAACTACTCCATTGTATATAACAATTACAAAGTTTCGTCCAGCAGGCAGTCACACCTTGCAGAAGGCCAGCCTGGAAGATATTTTTTGTCAATAAATCTTTGCTTAAACTCAGAGCTGTGTCTTTCATGGATATTTGAGTCAGCTACCTTAATATTTTCATTTATGAAAATCATGTGCTTACAGATTACACCCATGTGATCATCCATAACTTAATTCTTAATTCAACATCTCAAATTTGGAGATCTATAAGATTTAGTTGATTTGTTTTAAGTGATGTATACCTTCCCATGTATAATGTGTGAATATACTGCAAAAATTTTTCGACTTCATCTCTTGTATCTATCCTTTTAATCATTGAATATTATGAAAAATTCTAAGAGAGTATCCCTGTGCATATCATGTACCTCTCTTGTACAATAATTTATTTAGAGGTGATATTTCTTGTTTATATGGCATGTACACAAATTTACTGGACTACCTAATTGCTCTTTAAAGAAGCTGAGCTCAACTCTACTTCCAATAAAAATACATGAAGTATGTGTTCCCTACTTCCTTTTATAATTGATATGGCAATAATTAACATTTCCTAATCCAATAAAAGTGAAATGCCATTGGATTATGCTTTGACATTTTATTAACTGATTTCTGGAGTGATTGAAGAAATTGTGTGTGTGTGTGTGTGTGTGTGTGTGTGTGTGTGTGTGTGTATTTCTATATATTCCTCCTTCTTACAAATATTTATGTCCATCCATATCTATATATTATTTGCCTTCTTTTTATATGAAATAATTATTTATATATTTTGTTACATAAATTTTCTGGATGATCCATATGTCTTCTTCAAGTTTGATTTTTTATACCTTTGATAATAAAGTTTTTAATTTTAAGAAATATTTATTATTCTCTTTTATTGATTTTTGTTGTTGTTGTCATCATTGTTATTGTTGTTTGTTATTTTTGGTATCAGAAAGTTTTCTTCACTCATACAAAGGTAAGAAAGTCATGCATCAATAGCTACCATCTGACCTTTTTATAAAGTTTTGAGGTTTTACATTCTTAAACTGTTTGTATTTCCCTGCTTGCATGTGGAAAGATGGTTGTCCTGGTACTTTACCCTTTCATCTATAGTCTCTCTGTTGGGCATAAAGACCCTACAAATGAGGTAATTTCTATTTTGTAACTTGCAGATTTCTTCCTACATGAGCAGTGTTTGCTCCATCACAATGAATTCAGATATGTTTCACCTGGAAAACCTTCCATACTGAGTCATGTTATTTCCCTTACCATTATTATTTATGTGTGCCAATTTCATTCTATTATTTGCTACTTATTAATATTTTTCTTTTCATTTTTTCCTGTCATAGAAAATATATTTTGTATGCATATTAAAGAAAATAGGGCAAAACTGTACTAGAAGGTATTTTATGGAAAAAAAAACTTATTTAGTGTCCAATGCAATTTAAAATGTATGCTTCCAAAGATTCCAGAGAATGACTGTTGCGAGCCATCTATAGGCTATGTCTGTGAGCTATGGGCATTTGAGTGATATGAGGGGATTTGTCTTTGATTGCATGCTGATTGGGCTGTGCATTGTTAAGTGTCCCTTTCCTCTTGCTCTGCCTGTGATCCAACATAGCACTTAAGATCTGCTGACCACAAGACATCCCAAAGCAAGACTCCACCTTCGAAACCCTACCTCTTGCCTTATTTGGGTGGAATGTTCTATGGAATGTCTTTTCCCTAATAAATAAAGTTAAACAAGACTCCACCTTCGAAACCCTACCTCTTGCCTTATTTGGGTGGAATGTTCTATGGAATGTCTTTTCCCTAATAAATAAAGTTCCATAATTAATGGAGTTCCAGGTGCTTTTTTTCTCTTTCCAGCGCTGCCCAGTGTGAAGCTGACCCTTGTGGTCACCAAGCTGTCCTGCTCTTGTTCTTAAAAACTCATGTTCATGTGCTCCGTGTTTCTTCACCATTTTCTTAGTTATTGATACAGCCAGCTCACTTAAACCCAGCTCATCTGGACAGCCTGGACAGCTGGCAACAAATAACCATATGTTGAACACATCTAATAAATACAAAATGTTTCCCAGACTTATGTGTACATCTCCTCACTTCATACTTAACCTCCATGAAAGGGCTTCATACTTTCTAGCTATATCTCAGCATATTGGTAAAGGTCTTAGAGTTGGACCAGTTTCTCCTAAGTATTGGAAATCCTCACTCCAATTTGTATCTAGTAATTCTTCTTTTCAAAGAAAAAAACATTTAAGTTTGATTTTTCTTGTTTTTCAACTTCCACATCCTGTCTAATCTTTGCAACATACTCATTTTCAGAGCTTTTTCATCTGCTTATAGGCCTAAATATTCTTTAAAATTCAATAATCATTTCTCCAGAAAGTTTGCATGGTTCCCTTGCCTGTGGCAGAATTTGTTGATCATATTACATTAATTAATCCATTGTACATTATTTTATCTTTCTAATAATATTTGCCTGTTATTTTTAAGGGAGAAACAATAAATTTATATTTGTCATTTTCTCTGTTTTTTGTATTAAGGGACTACTTAAAATATGATGGTCCTGCAATTAGTATATTAATATACCATATTGATTTATGATTGATGAGAATTGTAGATATATTGGAACTTATAAAGATGTATGAAAAAATAAGACTGTTTACAGTCTCATCTATAGATATATTTATATAAAGTTAACTAGCTCTCCAAAAAAATAATGAAAATATCTTTCACAAAACACTTAAAATTACTAAAATAAAAATATTGTTTTCTAACTAATTTATAACCATAGTAAAGAAACAGATAATATTAAAAAAGCCTTTAAAAGATAACAATTACATAATTAGCTCTAACATTCATTGGCCCTTTTTGTATATACTTTCCTTGTATGTGTATGTATATGCTTTAAATAAACCAATAAACATATATATAATCTCAAGATAGAAAAAGAGAGACAGAGAAGCAGATGGAAAAAGAATTAGAATTTTGAACATCTCTCTACATAAATAAAATATAGCCTTATTTAAGGAACACAGATCAATTCAGTGTTTCTATGTTTCTTGATTTATTGAACTAAACTCATATTGATAAGTATTTTCAGTGTTTGCAATATTTTGCTATTACCATATAATAATAAAGAGCTTTCTGGCTGTTACAGAACAATTTGAATATGTTTCTAACCATAAAATTGCTGATTCCTATATTATGAATGTTTTTAAGACATTGGACATATATTGCAAAATTGCTTTCCTGAAATTTTGTATGAATTCACACTTGATTGGCAGCATATTGAGTGCCCTTACCAACTGGGTATTAAAAAATAAATTCCTGAGGATTAACGATTAAATATAATGAAAATAACTGTAAGTCTTTAATCCATCAGGGATTTATTTTGGTATAAAATATGATTGTAGGGTCTGTGCTGTTAACCAATTATTCCACTGCCATTTATTGATTAATCCATTTGGTCATCCTATCTATTTAAAATGCCAGTTTAAGACTCATTAACTAAGTAGTTTTGCATAATTGCCTTTGCTTCTAACCTTCAGTCACTCATTCATTGACCTATCTATATATTTTGTTGCTCTTAGTATACTGTTTAATTAATGGTATGTTTATAAACTTCTTAATGTTTGTGAAAGATAATTCCTATGATTACTATTTTAACTTAAATGTGTATGTACCTAAATGATATGTAGAATTATTTTGTCAAGTTCACTATAACTTCCCAAAGTCAAAATCTGGGTTAGAATGTGTATATTAGCTGAGGACTTATATGTATATATTAATTGAGAATAGTTAATAAGAAAAAGTGTTTCTTTATTTCATATCATCCTCAAATTCCATATGAAAGTTACTTTCTACTTATGAAGGTCCATGAAATTGACTTTAGTCAATAACTTAAACTTCTATGTTTTTTTTCTGCTATTTTAATGGCTATTTATTAACTATTTTAAGGGCTTATTGTTAGAATATATGAAAAATCTTCTTATATATTATTTTTAATCAAGCTATGCTATTGTACAGATAAGTTCTAATAGGTTTTTAATTAATGATTTTGGAATTTTGTGGTGGAAAATCATGTCAATAGCAATTAATATATATTTGCCTCTTTTGACTATAATTTTTAAAATTTTGTTTTCTTTAATAATTATATTAGACTTTTCAGGAGACTGTTAAAAATGCTCCTAATGGTAAAGTTTATCTTCTTTTGAATTAAATGGAAATATCCTTAATGCTAAGCTGTTTGATGGGAGGTTTACTTTAGCCTTGATTAAATATATACTATGCTAAGGAAGCATGCAGTTTATTGTACATTCTACTGCTGTATTTGTTCTTCCCCTTACATTGTTTTGGATCTGTTACTGATTTAATGTGCACTGAATGGATGATCATTACTTATAATAGCATCTTTTATTTTATACTGCATTTTGGTTTTTTATTCCTAGTTTTAAAAGATTTTTAAATTTAAGGATGCATGCTAAGTGTTAATCTCTGTCTGGGCATCTATGAATATGATTATATAGTTTTTCTCTGTTGACCTACTGACAATGCATTACATTAACAGATTTCTATGAATTAAAACATCTTTTTATTTTAATTTATTGATAGGTTTTATGTGTTTGCACTTCAGTTCGAAACTTTAGTATATATTTATATTGAGATAGTTTGTGATTTTCTTTTATTATACTATAATTTTCAAGTTCTGGTATCAATTTCTATAGATGATATCAGAGAAGTGAAATCGTAAAATAACAGCAATCTCTAAAATTGATTGTTTTAATATGTTGCTTGAAATTTACCAGTAGAAAAGAGACCATTACTCTATGGGAAAAATTCTTGTAATATAAAGTGTTTATGAAATATTCCCACCTGAAATGAAAGGCACCACAGTTCATTTGAAAAAAAGGTTTTCTATGTTAACTTCCTTTATAGAAATGATAGTGTAAAGCCATTCTTTCAACTACCATTTAAGAAAAAGAAAAGATGGAATCTATGAATAAAAAATGGAACTTTACTGATAAAAATAAAAGAAAAATCATGAAATGAGTGTGTCCCAGTGTCTTCAACTGGAACTATGTAGGGATTTCTATTGTGCTTTTAGAGCAACACACATTTCCAGTTGTATGGAATCATAAAAGTCCACTCACTTTTTTTGTACACACAAATCACTGACAGCATATATCTTAATCAGTCTCCTGATAATGAGATACCTAAAATACTTCAATTGAAAATTTTCAGAGCCACATATTTGTTAATTTTTTTCATTAAAACAAAAGTATATTCTTTTTATGACAATGTTCAAGCAAAGTGAGAACATGAGACCATATAAAATATTTAGGACTCTCAGGCCATGCCAAACAAGAACATTTGTGTTCACAGTTCATGGAAAGATTGAGCGAGGGCGAAACACACACACACACACACATACACACACACGCACACACACACACACACACACTAATTGTAATCTAAGAAACAAAAACTTGGATAATGTCAAAAGTAGTAATGGATATAGAGGAATCGGGTAGAATAGTGAGAGCTAATGCTGGGAATTACAAGAGATACGGCAAAATGTAAATAGATCTAACAGGGAAATCTAGAACTATTGCTATGACTGCTGATTGACTGCCCTCACATACCTTTTGTGAAAGGCTGAGCCCAACAAGTTTTCAAAGGGATCATCCTAACACTTGTATTAAC
This sequence comes from Ictidomys tridecemlineatus, assembly GCF_052094955.1. Lineage (NCBI taxonomy): Eukaryota > Metazoa > Chordata > Mammalia > Rodentia > Sciuridae > Ictidomys > Ictidomys tridecemlineatus. The sequence continues at coordinate 153,404,711 of NC_135480.1, read as the reverse complement.
AGTTTTTTGTTTTGTTTTGTTTTGTTTTAATTATTAAGCCTTTCTTCAAAGCAAGTGAGGAAATTCCATTTTTTTCTTCAAGCTGCTTTGGATCACATCTAATTTCAGATCAGATGAAAAGGAGACCTAATGTTTGCTCCATTTGATTTCAATTAATGATGTAGATTTTAAAATATGTTTAAGTTTTTAAAAAAATAATTAAATGTCTTTCAAGACTAGGCTGACATACCCTCACGCACACAAATTGACAATACAGATAATAGTGGCCTGGGAGCAGGATGTCTTTCCTGTTGGCCAGGTCCTCATTGCTGGCATGAGTAAATGGGCCTAGACTTACCTGAATCAACTGATATCTTTATATTACCTTCTGGCTTCTGAGGCCCAGGTCTGTATTAAAAAGAATCAAACTGGAAAACAGGCAGGAAAATGGAAAGATAATTTAACAAACACACAGAGCCACACGCATGATAGATTTATATATATATGCGTGCACACATATACACACACATATATGTATATAACTTTAAAAATAAAACAAGGGAAAGCAGAAGAAAATAATAAATTTCAAACAGTAAATATATATATAAAGCCCCTGATAGATTGGATTTACAGGCAAAGTTAGAAATAGTAAAGTTTTAAATTGGAATTTATTTCATGATTGTACTCCTGCCACTGAAATCCTTCTAATAGTTAAAGCAAATTTTATGTTTTGGGTTTTTTCTTTTTGTACATCACATATCATTCTAGAATAATTAATTGTGTGTGAAAGAGGTGCATACATAATGTTCGGGAGGCTGAAAATCTTCTTGTGTACAACAGGAAGATCATTGTTAAGCATACTTTCTCTTAATCATTCTCTATAATTTTGTACGTATAAAACATACACGGTCATCTCTAAAATTAACTAAGGCATTTTTAGATATTTGAGAAAATGAACAAAACAGACATTGTAATTTCCCAAATTAACTAACGCAGTTTTAGTTATTTTCGAAGACATAATTTTATTACTTTATGGTAGATGTGGCAACTGAGATAGAAGATTGATGAAAATACTCTGATATCATAAAATGAATTTCCTGAAGAAATAGCATAAGGAATTTTCTTAGTTTACTGTCTATTTATAAAACTACATTTTCATCACCAATTCATATTTGTACATCATAATCTGTACATCATTCAAAAATTACATAATTTATTAATAATACTTGTAACATCATAATTTTATAGTAAAATAGGTATTTTGCTATTAAAATATGATGTGATTACATGTAGCATGTTTATAATTATCTGACTTAATTTTTGAAAGTTAGAAACACCATTATTTAGATTTCCAAGTTTTCAGATGGCTTGTTACTTTTGGTTTGGTTTGGCTTATTTGACAGAGTGGCAGTAAAGTATAAACCCCCAAATCAAGATGTCTAAGTCAAACCTTGTATCTGTCATTTACTATTTGTGTGAGATGAGGCGAATTATTTTAATTTCTTAGCCTCTGTTTATGAATCTTATAAATAATGATAGCCTTAACACCTCTTTTCTATGTCTCTGAGAGAATCAAATTTGAAAACTGCATCTTATATACTTAGGAATATCTCAGGTATACTCTAAATCATTAATAAATATTAACTATTATTATAATTGTTTCATTAATTAATCTACCTTAGAAATTGGCAAATTTCGATATTACTTTAGAGACTAGAGATTATAGACAAGGGAAGAACTCCAGGGTATAGACTGATTTAATTAAAACTAGAAAGAAAAAGTGACTCAAAAGGTGGATTTGTTCAATTCTAGGTCACCTAAACACCTCAGGGCAGAATGGTGGTAAGCAAATTCTTTATATTTTCCTGTCTTTTATGTTGGCAGGATAGCTTACCACAATTTTTCTGCCTTTGAAAGATGCCCCACTACCATCTATGATGTCATTAAAAATTTTTGTTTCCTCTCAAAAAATGGCAGCCTAAGATTAACTCCTTAAGGTGAAAAATAATTTGGTGAGGTGAGACAAAATCTTCATAAGACCTTATTAAGTAAAAAAGTATGCTCCTTGTTTTTCATGATGAACATATGAAACAACAGAATACCAAGAGCCAGCCATGTCCCATATTTCACCCTGGTTTACCAAGCATTTTTTTTTATAAGAGAATCATTGAGAAATGAGTTCAAAATTAGAGTACCACATTTGCTAACAAGAGCAGCTTTTATTTCCATGCTCATCTGTTTTTTTGTTTGTTTGTTTGTTTGCTTACTATGCTTTAATTACTTTGCCTACCCAGAGCTTCCATGTAAGTGTTTCCTCTACCTGAAATGCTCTCTTCCTATACTTGTCATATGACTGGCCCCTGTCATAAGAAAGAGAAATTGACACAATATGTATGAAATGTCAGTTCCTGTGATAAAACAGTTTCAGACTAAACTAAAAAAACTACATGCTCCCAGACACTCTCAGTTATGTCCTTCTCCTTCATTGACTCCACTATTTCAATGTCTGTAAATATAGTTTTATTATTTATTTAATTATTTTAAATATATCTGCATTACTAGTTTATAAGCTTCATAAAGACAGGATCACTTTTTGCTTATTCAACACTATATCTACAAAACATAAAACATTTACTAAGGCATATGGTAAGAGTCCAGAAAGTAGATATCTAACAACAAGCAAAAGCATCCATGAATTTCTCCTTCTAGGTACTGTTAATAATAGGATTAGAGCTCTATTTAATTGTGCTACTTTGGATGAAATAAGCTTATCTTGAATAAAAGAGCTAATTTTAAAGTGATATTCTCATGCTTCTGAATTCAAGGACAAGTAGAGATAAGTCCTAAGAGGAGGGCTTTAATCAGTTACAAGCAGAAGAAATTAAGGGAAGGAGCAAACAGTAGACCTCAATTGTCTGGTAAAACTGTATGATAGAAATAAAACCTTGAATTTTGTGCTCATCTTTTAAAAGTTGGGGAAAGGATGTGGATACACGTACATGAAGCTGTTGAAAGCTATCTCACGCAGAAAGAATGAACAAAGATAATAAAGTCATAAGAGAGAGCTTTGGGTGTAAGGGTCAAATTAAATAGCGTTTCAATAGGGACAGAGAATTTGAGTTGCATGGTGAAAAAATTGGGGAAAATAGTAAGTAACACATCACTTCAACTGGAGACCCAGGTGAAAAGGTGCAGAATAGATGTCATCATCACAGCTGCCTTTCCTTATGGCCTAGGCCATGCTATGCAAATCTCTACCTGCTACATCTGCAGCCATCTGCTTTTGTTGATCATTGCACCCAAAAATGTAACACCATTGCTGACATCTACTAAATATCACAAGATATTGGAAAAGGTAAAGATAAGCCATGAAAACTCTGCATGTTGTTGAATATCAAATTAACAAGATAACAGTTATAGTTCAGAAAGGTAAAGAGACAGAATTCAAAGAGGAAATATAGGAGGCTAATGCCCCAAATTTGAGATTGAGGGACTTACAGTCTGATTAGCTATGGAGGCAATTTGCAACAGAAATGGGTGATTATTGCTAAGTTGCCTTGAGATGGACTAAGATTAAAAATCTGAGGGCTGTACAGTCTAGTAAGTCACACACACATCCTCATTTTCTCTTAGCAACTGAAAAAAAAAAACCCTAAGATCAAGCCAAGAATTTGAAAATGGGTGCTAAAATTCAAAGGTCATTGAATACTCAGCAGAGCAGTTCTCTTATTCCAAAGTCAGGGTTCTACTTTGGAAAACATGAATCCCTGATCCAGTATGTGGACACCTGAGTGGATGTCCTAGAAAGTTTTCACCCTCCAAACTTCTACTAACTTTTGGGGTCTGAATAAGTGGCTAACCTCACTCTGATCATACGTAGTAGCACAAATTAATAAGAAGCTCTGCTCCTCAGGAACTGTTGCCATATCCTCTTCTGGTTTCCAGCTCTATAAGCATCATTACAGTATCATCTGTCTACCCATTGACATGCCTGAATTGCCATGACAGAAGGTAGAAGATGGAATTAAAAGGCCAGAAGTAATCATTATATATAACTATTTTGGACTCCCCAAATTTTAATTGAAGAACTGATTGAGTCCAGGCACTGAAGTAGCACACTGGCAAAGACACACTATAATATTTTCTCCAGGCCTTTTCCAGAGACATATGGCCACCTAGTGGGGTCTTTACCTGTGGTACCTTTATTGAACACTGGACAAAGGAGAATGAAATTACATTTAGAGGACAAATTAAAACAGTATTTAAGATAAAATTAATTCCTGCATAAGCATGAGCCTTATGACTCCTCTGATATAGTGGAGTCACTGGATACAGGGAATAGAGGCCTGATTAGAATTCACATTAGATTCAATTTGCATTGGAACCATTGAATCCACTGACCGACTTGGTGGAAATTTGCTTGACATATGAATATTTATATCTGGCATTGATATACATAGCAGTTGGAGTAACACTGGAATTTGAGCATTTCAATTGTGGTTCTAACAGCCATCATAGTGGGGAAGGCCAAGTGGAAGTTTCTAAAACTAGACTGTTTCTACAGAAAAGACAGTAAGACAAACAAAAAAATACTTATCATATTCCAGGAGGAATTGCAGAGATAATAACCACATTTAAGGATTCAAAAGGTGCAGGAATAACATTCCTCCACCATATCTTTATTTAGTTCATTAGTCTGACCCATGTGAAAACCAGATATCACATGAATCATAGAAATTAACTGTAGACCAATAGAGACTTAACCAATAGTACTGGAACTGTTGCTGCTGTGCCAGAGCCAATACCATGACAAATATATCAGTCAGCCTCAGGTAAGTAATATACAGATACTTATTTAGTAAATATGTTCTTGCTATTCAGTTAGGAAAAAAGGATCAGAAGCAGTTCTCATCGCTTTGGACCAAACAAGAGTATCAATTTACAGTTTGCTCCAGGGCTATGTTATCTCTATAATACTCTAAGATTTGAACTGTCTAGATATTTTACTGACTATCACATTGATCTAATATATCAATGCCATTATGTTGATCAGAAAGGATAACCAAGAAAAGACTCAGCCTGAAGGCCTCAGTGAGGCATATGTGTTCCAAAGGCTAGAATAATGAAAAGGACAAATCACTAAAATAAAGTTTTTAATCGTTGAGTGATAAGGGATGTACCACTCCATCCAAAGTAAAAGATAAATTGCTATATTTTGTACCCCTAAAAAAAGAAGTGTAATTCCTAGTAGGCCCTATCAGGTTGTAGAGAAACACAGATTTCACATCTTTAGATACTTCTTCAACCCATATAGAGGGAGATAATGAAGCTACCAGCTTTGAGTGTGGTACAGTTCTCCAACAGGTCCAGACTGCAGCATGAATGCCCATTAGAAAAGATGTGCTAGGTAAGAGGCACACAATTTCCAAGTAGAAACAATGCAATATCAATTGTTAGTTGATGCAAAAAAAAAAAAACACAAAAACAAAAACAGCAGTCACTACAGTACTATCATGATAGATGTTTGAAAGGTGAAGCTGTGATGACAAGGACCAAAGCATTCACCCCATAGCATAAATTCCTCCTTACCTATGCCAGTCTAACTACTAACAGCACTACTAGTGAATGTCCAAAATGCCAACAACAAAGATCAGTGCTTATTTCTATTCAATATAGCGCACCCTTGAGCAGATCAAATGGCTCCTTAGTTCCTTTTAAGGATCATGTGGTTGGTTTTCTGAAGAACAGATGCCTGTTCTGAGTGGGAATTCTCCTTTTCTTCCTCTGGGCCTGGGCCAGCAACACTATTCAAATGTTTATAGAAGGGTCTTATCCACAGCCAAGTAATCCCCAAACATTATCTGACCCCGGGATCCACTGGTTGTGATACATAATGCATTACCTGGCTGCTGCCAACCCAACACAGTGTTAGAGATGTCTACTAAGAGAAAGCCTAAAACATCACCTTGGAGGCACTATCTTGTGAAAATAGGGTACCATCTTCCAGAATGCTTTAGATTCACTGAGTCAGAGAGAGGCCAGGACAACTTTACAGCAGACAGGACTACCTCTCAAACAAAGAATTTTTTAGTCCCACATGCAATAATCATAAGATTGAGAAAACCTGCACTAAAGGTACAAAAATAATCTAAGATCACTGTCCACAAGACCTTTGTTGCATGTGCAAACAGGTATTGGTAAAACTAGATTGGAGTAAAATTTTAAGATCATATTACCTTATTTCCTGTACCTTCCTTTGTTTCCGAACTGCTTTTGATACCATTTATTTCAACTTGAAATTAAAATACAGTAATTCAGGAACACTCTCCAGTATTCTAGGAGATAACATCAGAGTTTCCTGTAGCATTTCAAAAATGAATAAAATCTGTCATTCTAATGCACCAGTGCAAATTCAAAAGAAAAAGAAAAGGAGGTTTCTAAATGGGAAATTTTAAGAATATGTGAACTTTCCTTTATAAATGAACTTGCAAAATATTATCTACATTTGTTTTCACAAATCCCAATGATAAAATTCTCATCTGATTTCTTAAGTAATTTAAGGTAGGATTATGAAGACAAGGATGGAAAGATTAAAGAATTTTTACTCTTAAGACCAATAATATTATTTTCTAAATGTTGTATTGTTATCACTATCCAATATTTCCAATAATAACTTGTTCTTTGTGGATGCCTTCACTGTACCACACCATGACATGCTGTATGTACAATTTATAGCTTCTTCTAGTCTTGGTTGCAGCATATGAGATGACATTTAACACCACAGGGATTGGGTCTTAAAGTAAAACCAGTATAGTTGTGTTTTGCCTGAATTTACTAGTAACTTTAATTGAGTAGTAAATTCATTTTTCTTGCCAAGGCTTTTACGAATTTTTGAGTGAATTGAAAGAAGTAATGGTCATTTCAGGGAACAGGTCTTAAATCTAGTTCACAGGGAAAGAGGAAATGAGATGCGTATTTTCAAAGATTTACTGTAAAAAAAACAGTGAAGTACACACAAAAAGGAGGGTTACAGAAGGGATGACAGCACAACATTAATAATGATATTGAAAGAGATAAGTTATAAAAGCACTTTTTTCTAAGGTCTAGTTAATGGAGAAAGGGCTAAAAATAAATATAGTAATTAGGAGGACTTTTGGCTTTGGTATGTAAGAGCTTGTTATTAAATATATGGGGCGAACCTAAAAAAATTAAAACATAGTTTAGTATTTCCTTGTGCTACAAATTGAAAATGGAAAAATAATTGCAGACTTGTATTGTGTAAACTCCAGTAAATGTCATTTATTAAATGCTATAGAGGAAGCATTACTAAAATTCATTAGAGCTGAATATTTTCATGACAGAAAAAAATTATTCTTTAAAATGATTGTGCTGTAATCATTTATTTATTTTCCTTCTTCCTGACAATTTTTGTAATTCTGAAAAATTGGTTTTGAGTGAAGTTTTTTTGAAAAGTTGAATGTCGTTTAAAAATAATTACACAGCATAAATACTAACAAAAATGTAATTGTGTATAAATTAAGGATGTATTCCAAATTAAAAGTTTAGTGAGCATTGTATAGAAAGAATTGCTATTTAAATTCAAAATGAATCTTTCTCACTGTATAGAGGACAATGTATCAACTCTAAGGTCAAAAAACTGGATTCTATTTTCAGCTACTCAATTCATTGTAATACTCAGTTTTTGCTACATAGTAAATGACCTTGAAGTCTCTTTCTGCAATAACATATTTTTAGTAGCTCAAAATTCTATGGGTTCCTGGATTTTCACTAATCTCAGCTAGATTGCAAAGGTTAGATTACAAGAGTTGAATGGAACTGGAATCTAGGATGAAAGTTTGCCAGGTCTTTCCACATCTCCACTATTTTTATGACATGAAAGAAGCCCAGAAGGCAAGTAGAAATGATTTTTAACTCACATGTGTAAACTAACATGCTGTGATTACACATGCATTTAATTTGCTGAATAAAATCACATGGCAAGTCCAATATCAATAGAATAGGCAAATACACTTGGATCTCAAAGAGGGACTGCATTAAAAAAATAGCTGGCAAGAGATGATCCATGCATAATTCTGTCTTTTTTCACTTTTCTATATATAAGTGAAGAACTGGAAGCAATAATTCAATTTAATACATGTGTGTGATCTTTGTTTTCTCACCTATAAAATATTATCTGCCTTACCTTTCTCATAGGATCAATGATTCATGACTTAAACATATACCCTTTGAACACAAATTAGTATTCTTACATTACTCCAAGAATTCTACTAAATGCTCCACAGAAAACTGTACAAGGTGCTACTAAAAATGTTTGCTGAGTGTGACAGAATTTGTTAGCTATGGCTGTTATCTCAGGTAAAAAGACACCTCCAAATTTTAGTGGATTCATACAAAAAAGTTTCCTTCTAGGTTACCCAGAGTTCATTTTAGATTGGAATTTTGTTTAATAACTGTCCTCAAAGCAAAGAGAAACTAATCCAAGTCACTAGCATTTTATGACAATGTCTCCTAAGTAGCCTTCCTGGTTGTCACAAAAGTGAAATAGTGTGAAAGATTGTGCCAGAAGTTTCATGGCCAGACTTGGAAATACTATACATCACTTGTTGCTACACTAATGACATTAGTCACATGCACATTATCTAGTTGTATGGCAGCAAACTAACTATATCAGTTAGAAAAATATAGTATCTGTCATAATATGAACATAAACTTTATGTTCGCCAAATATGTTTCACTTTTCTTCCTGCACATGGAAAGACAGTAGAATTAATCTGACCATAAATCTCCTATGTACATATGTGAATACACCACAGTGAATCTCAACATTGTATATATCCACAAGACTGGGATCCTAATTAAAATAAGATATATCCTATGTTTGTACATCAAAATAAATTTTACTGTCATGTATAACTAAAAAGAACAAATTTAAAAAATGAAAAATTACTTTTGAGAAGCAAAAAAAGAGAGAGAAGACACATTTTTCACTCTGGCAGAAACACAGGGTGAATCCCATATACTTATCATATCCAGTCCAAATCCATGACTTTGAAGTAATGCATGCCCCCATCTATGGGATCTGATAACCTCTATTGTCTCCTAGAAATCTAAATGGGCGTAATCCTTAACAAGGAAGTTATCTGACTATAGACAAGTAACACAGTCTGGAGAGACTGGATATACAAAATAAACACGCCCACTTGGAAAGGAAAATAAGGAGACCTTAGAGTCATTGTTCCCTTATAATTATGATATTCCAGTGAGCAAATATTGTAGATTCCAACACCCCAGTAGTACAGAGAGTTTTTGACATTTTTTCTAGTAATGTAAATATGCTGTATGGAAATAATGGTCTTACCCATGGTTTTCCTTGGCCCCTTACTCCACATTCAAAGGCTCTTGCTAGGTCAGTATTCACTTTGTCTATACATAGAGTAGTTTTGGAGGAGCATGTACTGAAGGAGAGATGGAGAGCTCTTGGAATGTTGCTAATGCTCAAGGAGAATGAACTCTTGAGTCATTTTAACTCTTCGAAATCCTAAAAATTTTATGGTCCTGATTATTTTCAGTACTTAGTTTAAAATATATTTCCTTCTGGTCTGTTCCACACTTAAAGTACTTTAATAGACACAGCTATCAAGTCTACTTATATTTTTCTACTTTCTCACTCAATCTGTCTCCCTCAATTTAATGGTGGCTATCATCTTGAAATTTTCGAGATTGAAGGAGCAGATCATGCTAATTCTGATATTTTCCCCTGAAGCATTTTATTTACCTGAAAATCTTTACTAAGGTTTTGAAAAAAAAAATTTAAGTTAATTTCTTACCGTGTGTGATCTAGAAGCAGTTGACGTTTCCAGCAGTCCAACAGTGAAAGTCCCTAAACTCTTCTCTTTTTATACAGTTTTGGTTATAAACTTTTTTATTCTTCCCTATAATTCTTTATCTATACAACGCAATAAACAAAGAGAAATTTTGAAAAAATAATAACTTCTAACTTCTTTCTCTAAGCAAATATAATAGACCCTCAGTCTACTCTGAAAGTTATCATAATCCAACTTTTGCAACTATGTAACACAGTTCACCAACTTTCTAGCTTCCAATTTCATCTTTATCTATTCTCTGATATCTATAACCACAAATTTTCCTCTTCCTCATAGTTACAGGGAAACAATTCAAATTACCAATTTTTTATTACCTAGTAACATACACTGTAATGGATTAACAACCATAGAAACAATGGCCTAACTCATTAAAAATTTGTTTCCTAACTGCTCACATTACAATGTAAGCTGAAGTTTCTCTTAGAGGTTTTCTTCTCAAAAACCTAGGGTGTTTCGACTTATGTTACTTTCAACATAAACTTTCATGATCACCCCTGAAGTAGAAGAGACTGAAGAGGTACATCAGGCTTTATGCCCTGGCATAGAACACCATTCCACCTACATTGCATTTGTCAAATACAATGTGCAACTAGGTGGTCCAACCCAAGAAAACACCTGAAAATAAATATAGGTGTAAAAAAACGAAATGAGTTTCATTAAAATTTGCCTGTTTTACCATACACAAACACCTACAAATGTTTGATACTATTTAATTTGAGGATAGCATGATGATCAAAGAATGATAAGCATGTAATCTAAAATAATTCAAACATCACATCTATTTTATTGGGCTACTCATGGTTGTTGACAATGATTGACAATTCATCTTCTTTTGAGAAATATTAGCAAATACCCATAAACTCAGCTTTTATACAAAACTGGATGAAAATGATTTTTTATAGCCCACACGGCCTTATGCTGGTGAATTTTACAGCATTATAGTGAAGCCAGCTAAAAGTAAATATAGTATAATTCTGATGACCCATGGGTCAATCTAATAGGCATTAGTAGTCTCCAAGTCAGAATTCCAAATGTAATGTATCTAATTCTCCTTTAGTCCAAATATAGGTAAATATTATCTACTGTGGTTATTGCTTCTAAGATAGTCAAAGGAATTGAAGTTAAAAAAAGAAAATTATCCCAGCTTTCCTCCAGTATATTATAGCCGCATTATTTTCATTGAGTATTCTTTGTTTACTATATAGTATAAAATGAAAAATGTAAGGTCAAATGACAATTATCCAATCACCATATAATAATGTGTAAGCAAGACACTGTAATTACTGTGGCAATGCAAACACAAATTAACTAGTTTTAGAGTGCTCGTGGGAATGAACAGGCATCAGAAATTCTTCCGACACTATATTTAAGAATGTAGATTCATTTATTCATTCTTTTTTGCACTCATTCAAAATCATATTGTTCCAAACACCCATTTATATTAGAACACTTTCCTTCTGAATTATATAGTAGGAAAAGTGAGGAGAAAAAAAAGGCTACTTAAAAGTCCTTGGCTGTTGTGTGTTGTTTTTAACTATTGTATTTATTATGAACAGAAGAGATACATGGTAGTATGTGAAATAAAATCAGAACAACAGGGATCTGAACAGTCTTCCACATCCTGTTCCTACCACAGCTGATTCCACAACCTTGAACAAATCACATAGTTTTTCATAATTAATGGTCAATGAATGGTTTGGGGTAATGGAGGAAATAATAACTACTCTTTATAGAGAGTAGTTCTGGGAACTGTATGAGACAATGTATATAAAAGTAATTTGAAAAAAATTGCTGTATAACTTTAAGGTATTATTGTTTCTAAAAATTATTTTAATGGATTATGTTTCAGGTGAGGGCTTATTTTTTGTTCAGTTATTATCAGTGTTCATACTTGTACCTCAGGCTGTAAGATGGACATTCTTAACCTTTTCTCTTTTCATGCTTTCTATTTCTCATGGCGCATTATTCCAATAACACTATCTCATCCTAATATATAAAATGCATTTATAATCTTGACTATAGGAAGATAGCCATTATAATAAAATGTATTAAAAATGTATATCTAAAGATCAAGATGAAAGATATGAGTGATTTGTAGTACAACCTGTCATCAAAAGGACTGAACACTGGGGAATATATAAGACATGTGGAAGAATCAATATTAAAACCATACTTAGTACAGTTTAAGAGGGTAATAGTGACATTCAGCATTGCATTTTACATTTTGATAATGGATTAGAAAGGCAGCTGTCTTTTTGAGCTCTTCTGCAAGAAAATCTACATTTTATGTAATGTTAAAAGTGAAAGATTGTTAATAAATATTAGCATTTTTCCTAAACTGGGTTGAAATGCATAGCATGTGATTTACAAAGTTTTATACTTAGAGTTTCTAATTTTTTGTTTGACAAGATAAATCTAAGTTTAGCTTAATTTAGTAGTGTAAAAGCAACAATAAGTTTCATCATAGATTCTCTAAGTTTTGTCATAATTGACCCAGTACTTATTTAATAACTCTTGAATGTGATTCATGATAGCAAGATTAATTTTAAAACTATCCAGAAACTGTTATTGAGCATGCAATCATAAATACAATGAATATGTTATACAGAAGTGATAACAGTATACAGAGTACCTCATAAAAATGATTTTGTCTTTATTGACCTTAAATTGACCTATTTATTCTTAAAATTTCTTTAAAATATTATTTTTAGTTTGCATGAATTTAGTGGAAAGTTAATCTTGTAGAATATACATAAAATGATAATTATGATATTTCTTTTAAAAAGAATTATGTATAAAAGAAACATACAAAGTAAGTACATATAAATGTATTTTTTCTATATTTATTGATTTTCATCGATCTAGAAAAGCAATTAAATTAGTAATATTATATTGATAAGTAAAAGTTATTAGCCTGGATGAATGTTTTGAGATTCCAATTATATCTTTCAAAACTCTTATGCTGGTCTCTCAATACCTTCAGTGGTGACCCATCTCTCCAGTGCAAATAAAATACAGCACATCCAGGAGCATGTGTGCAGCTGGCTCAATAAAACCACCCAGAGTAGGAGGTTGACATTCAAAGTGCTTTGTCTACTCAAGCTGGCTACTACTGTCATACTTGAGAGACAGTTCTTATGTGAAAAGAGGTGATAGGCCCAATGGAAAAGTTGTATGACTGCACTTTTCTTAACAACTAAATGACAGGTACAGTGGTAGCAGCCACATTTAAATCAATCACACTAAATATAACACACATTCTCTCTGTAGGAGAAAAGGCTACTAAAAATCAGAGATAAAATGAAATAAAAGTGTCACATGCTTAGAATAAGACACACATAACATCCTGGTGATACACAATGAATGATCTACATATTAATGATGAATTTTCCTTTCTTACCATATTCTGCCTTCTTCCATTTAGATTCATCCAACAGTAAATCAAACAATTGCTCTCTCTTGCTTTTAGTTTGCATAGAGAAATGTTCATAGTTATATTACTGAGCATGCCCAGTTTCTCCAAGAATGCAGTCATTTTATAAATCTAATTATTGCCAAGTTATTGATATATATATATATTTATAAATCAAGTTAGTGATTTATATCACTTACTTGATTGTCACTTGTGTTCTTATGAAACCTGAAAGCAATTCAGTGAATTAGCAAGAAAAAAACAAAAAACACAAACACTAATCTCATTGGTCCTGCACCTTGGATTGGTTGGGTAATTTTCAGTAATGATTTAGCCTATCAGGTGTAAAGGCAGAGGGCCCAGACTCTGCCCATCCTGTAGTCTTCAATGACCTTAAGCCAATTATTTAACATCCCAAAGTCTAATGTAGAAACCAAAATATGAATAAAAATCTTGTAGGAGTACTAATCAGACTAGAGATAATATTTATAATGTGTTTCATGTAGTGCTCAACACACAGAGGATATTCAGCTAAATCTGGCTATTATTGTTAAAAGGACAAATCACATAATGACAATCAAAGATTGAGGATGATGCTGAAAATAAAATGTTTTTAGTCTTAGGGGAAGTAAAGACATCATTTTATGTTTGAGGGCCTCCACAGTACTAGAAACTTTGCAGAATAGAATTAAAGGCTGTCCTTGACTTGCTGCTTACTGAAATACTTTCTTCATGCTATTGATTTCCCTGGCATGACATGAGGCCCTTGAAAAAAGAGTGTAGGTAACAATAGTTTAAAATTAAAATGTCAGGTTGCTCTTGAGATTTTTGTTTGGGTGCTAGCTTACAAAATATATCAGTGATCATCTGATATTAGTGATGTGTTTTAAACTTTTCAGAGATGATTATTAACAGTATTTAATGACATTTCAAATGGGCTACAGTGAAGATCTATGTGCTTATCAAATTAATACAAAAAACACAAACACCAATGCCAGGCATTGTTCTAAGAACTTCACTTAAATTATTTATTTCACTTTGACAATTCTCTGAATTTTTTTATCTCACATTTTTAGTATTGATTTTTGAGGATTATAAAAGTTAAACTATATAAGAGCATAGTTTAAATTCTTGTTATACCAGGCATGATCTCACACACACACACACACACACACACACACACACACACACACACACACACACACCTGTGTTCCAGGTGAATCAGGAGGCTGAGGCAGGAGGATCACAAAGTGTGAGACCAGGCTCACCAGATTAGTATTACCCAGCCTCAAAATAAAAAGTAAAAAGGACTAGTGTTATAGCTCAATTATAAAGCAGACCTGGGTTCAATCCCCAGTACTGCAAAAAATAAATGAACAATAAATCTTTTAGTTCTTGTATTTATCATCTCTGCCAATGGTTCTCTAACTGCATAATCTGGAATTCTTAAATTTATTGTGGATACCAATCCTGTCTTAACTTGATTTTCTTTGTAGAAAATTGATAAATTTTTAGACATCAAATCCTATAGATATCACTCCAGCTACTATAATGTAAGTACCATTCTTTAGTTAATTTTTTTCTGAATATCCTACTATAAAAGCTTTCTGACTCCCTAGATCTGACTGCATAGATCTCTCTACCTTCAATTCTTTCTGAACATGGTTATTATAATTATCTTCCTGGATAAATATGTCCACGTCACTCCACAGCTGTAGAGCCCCTATTTATTCCTTAGCAAGGCTTCCAGGTCACTTCACCCCAGGTATCTTCCCATACCTTGAACCTCAATGCTGTCCACTTTCCACACTACCTGACTTGCAGCTTCAGTACACTCATCCCATGCAAACATGCTCTCTATTTCTGCAACACTGTACTAAGGACTCCCAAACAAAATACGAGCTCACATCTGTGCTCTTTGCTTGAATTGCTCTCAAAATTGTTTGTGAATGTTCCCTGATATAACCCCACTTTAGGTTGGATTCCCTGTGGCTCTCTGACAGAAATTTATTTATAGGATATTTATCAAGGATGCTATTTAGTCACACTGCATATAAAAAGTGAAGCAATGCACTCCACTATTATCACGTATGTAAGAAATATTTTTTTTAAAGTGAAACAAGTAGTATTTGTTGGAGAAAGTAAACTGTGATACAGTGAAAACTGAGTACTCAGATAATCCAGTTAGGTAATGTGAAGCCAAGGAGGGTATTAAAATATGTTCCTACTTAAAGAAAGGTAGAAAGATCATAGAGCAGCATTGAATACAGACCTTTCCTGAGGAGGAAGCATAACCTTGGGCATAGTGAAACTCTTCAGCCAAGGATTCATCCCAATAAATGGGAAAATGAGGACTTTAGTCCTGAAGGAAGGCTAGGTGGCTTATCATCACACACAGTGTACACCTGGGGGAGTTATTCATCCCACTCTACATACATCCATGAATACTTGGTAGTAGCCTGTCTCCCACCACATACCACCCATTAATCCAATCATAGAATTCTTACAGTGCTATGAGCTATCCTAAGACTGCCTTTACATCTTTAGCAGCCATTTCAGTTTGCATGCAACATGTTCACCTGAAAAAACTGAACTTGGTACTCTAAGCTTTTGTTTAAAATGGGTACAGCAGTTGTGCTGTGATAAATGAGAAGCTTAATGAACATTATCCTAATGGACTCAGGAAGCTGAGACAGGAGGATTGCCAGTTCCAGGCCAGCCTCAGACACTCAGTGAAACCTTATCTTGAAATTTTAAAACAGAGAGAAGTTTAAAGAACATTGTTGTTTGGTTATTTTGGCTTCCAAAGAGGTAAAAGGACCATGCTGACAAGAAATTTGGTGTGAAATGAAATCTCCATCATGGATAAAACATTTTCCGGGCACAGTGAAGTACCGATATCACTTAGAATTTAGAAAGGAAGACCTGCACAAAGTACAAAATTTGCAAAATTTGCAAGGTAAGAGAAAAACTGCAAGGAATTGCAATCAAAGACTCATGATTTGAAGATTGTGGAGAATTGTAATCAGATATGGAACAGCGAGATACATTGTAAGAAAATATTTGGAATCAACTGGGATCATGATTACAAATCAAACAATGTTACAAAATTACTATAGTGGTGGAAATGAATAAATTCTCAAGTGGCTAGTTGAGTGATTATTTTAAAAAATAATAAAATATATGGATGTTTAAGTTGCTATAGGCTGTCTTGACTCCCTGAGGAAAAATCTAAGTGACACATTCTTCACAGTCCCTGCAACATCATAGGCTTACGGTGAATGTTTGCTGAATTTCTTTTATTAAAGCTAGAGGTTTTTAATCAGCCTTATTCTTTATTTCACAGACTTATGCTATAACCCACAGTACTATGACATTTAGAGGTACACTACCAGTCACACTGTGCCTCTCACAAGAGGCAATAGTCACATCAATGACTCAGGCTGGGATTTCATAAGATGAAAACTGTTATTTATGTCATTTTTCATATTGTCTATATAATTCCCTGCTCATTATTTTTTTTTAAGTTTTCATCCCCCTCCCCCTATCCACACAAGAGCCATACACCTAAAGTGGCCATTTTAGATAAACTTAATATATAAATATTGTGCTTCCAGTGCATGTATATATTGGAAAGAGACCAGAACACATTTTTTTTCACACAGATAATAAGTAAAATTCATTGCTATTCAATTAAACAAACAATATTCAGTACCTACATCTTGCAAAGCAGTGCCCTAGAAAATATTCTAGAGAAAGATGAATAAAACATAAGAATATTGAGAAGGAAGACAAATAAACCACTGGCAGTAGTGGAGTGAAGAGTGAAATATGTGTGATGGTTGAGGTGCAATTAATGTGCTATGAGAACAAGGAGGCAGGAATGATTACTTTTGACCTAAGGGAGATCAGAAAATGCAACACTTTTCAGACCTTTTGAGTGCTCCTAATCATTAGTTAATTGACTCCTGCATGTAAATCTGTGTTGTCAGCTCTGTATGTGTTTCCTGGTAATTAACTACTTTCTCAGTTAGTTTTATGTATCATCCATCTGTGCATTTTTTTGGATACAGAAGTTATTTTAGGAAGATCATATATACACAAGTTTCAAGAACACCAGTTTTATAATGAGTAAAAGTTGACTGACACCAATGTTACATACAGCTATAATATTAAATGTGGCTTGCAGTCCAGCAATAAGAAATATGGTGGGAAATAACTGGAGAAAGCAACTAAGGTCCCGACAGTAATGTTTTGAGGAAGTAGTTTGGAAAGAAATTCTGTAAAAATAAGACTCAACTCAATCATGATAAAACTAGTGTGAGCCAGTAATGAGAGTGAATAAATGACAAAGTGACAGAATTGGAGACAATGACTTCTCCAGGCTGTTTCAATACTTTTAGAACCAAGCAATGAGAAAATGAGATTGTATTGGGGGCCAAAATTTAACCTGAATTTCGAGATTGCATCTAGAAATTGACTGCAAAACTGTAGATTGAGATAGATCAGTTGATATAAAGACAATATAGTCTGAAACAGAGAAATCAACAACACATTTCGCAGGGTTGTGAGATGCTTCATGTTACATTGTAATGTAGATTCTGTATATATAGATTATCTTTTCTGAAATCATTCTACTTTTCTACGGCCTTTCAATGGTGAGGTCATAGGAAAAAATTTTCTTCCATAAGCTCAGCCTAATCCAATCTCTACTTTTCTTTTTTACTTTAGAAAATGCTTCTCCTTGAATGAGTCAAATGTGCCAGTATTCTTTACTTTCAAAGGTTTCATTTGGTTATATAAGAGTAGAGGCATGGCTTTTGATGTGACTTTATGACACTGGGGAAAGAGCCTGTTCACCACTTGATAATGTGCCCTGGCTTGTATACTAAGTTACAGTTTACCTGTCTGCTGTTTTGCCCAATTCCTTTGGCAGGAGCTAGTAATTTTGGTGGCACATGATTACCTATTCTTTCTTGGTTACATTTGTTTGAGACTCCTCCCTGTAGAACTGACTCTTTTAATTTCTCTTTCTTCTCCTAGGTAGATCATAGCCTAAGTGCCTAATGGTAGCATCTATTATCAGATGACCTTGCTCTCCATCAAAGGAGACCTTATGACTTGAGATCAGGAACACAGAGGAGCAAAGAGCATTTGAAAATACAAGCTAGATCATTTCTCCGTGGCAATGCTGCATCAATTTTCAATTAGGCCTAAACTTCCAATACCAATGCTAGAACACTCTATGGAGAAGTCCTTTCTCTGTTTCTCAAATGAATGACTGGGCAAAATATCAAACTGAGTTGCCTTCAAATTTAAACTAAGTCATTTTAACCATTGAAATACTTGAATCCTAGGGTTGGAAAATAAGAGTACATGGCTTCCCTGCTCTAGACTTATTCAGACATCTTACTTCTCAATTTCTCTTCTAAATTTCATTAGGATAGGAAGTAATAGGATTTTCATTTATTTCTCCTACTTCTCTTACTGAGAATTCTATTACATAAAACTCTATCATCCAAGTTCCCAGCTCCAGTAATAGAAACAATAGGAAAATGAAAAGAACATGCTTTACCTCATAACAAGGTCTATTTTTAAGTCTTACAGATTTCAACATTTTGTTTTGATTATCAGTTTATTAATATTAACTCTTTTTCTTTCTATTGAATTTTGTACATGGAAATACCATGAGACTTACCTTTGAAGTTAAGGAGGGTCTCTGGAATGTGTGCTACATACTTCCCACCCCTGTGTGAAATTAATCAGATTCTTCTATTTTTTTAAAAAGCCTACAAAAGACATAATAATGGGCTCAATAAAAGCCATGTTACTCAAGGCGCAAGGCCCAAAGCTAGATTTGTCAGTTGAGGGTATTCTGCTCAGTTACACTATTTCTGCTTTTCTTTTGGAATTGAAGTTATTGAACATTTTCAGGTTGTAGACTAACAACTAATTTATCCACAGTATAATGACTGGAAAGTACATATCTGAATTAATAAGATAAGAACTCATTGTTTGGATGTTTTAAAGATTCAAATATACAATATTGTGAAAAAATAATTTGAGGAAAATTTTATGTAAGGAATACAAATAAAAAATGCCATATTAAAAATTGAACCTCATTTTATTGAGCCTTGGTTTATATAAGATTGATTGAGAAAATAAAAACAAGAGGCTAGTTATAGTATTTTATAGTGTAAATAAAGTAGACATTGAAATGACTAAATCTAAGATATAAAGCTGAGCATTGTTTACCAGCTATAAAGCAAAATAACTGATTAAATGACATTTTTAATACTCTTTCATCTTCATTAAAATCTTTCTGACCAAAGCTAACTATATAGAGTTGTACTTTTAAATTTTCTGCCCACTGGTATAGAATACGTGGATTCCCCAAGTGTGCATATTAAAGAAATGTATGTTTTCATCTTCTTAAACATAGTGCTTATTAGGAAGAGAATCCACTTGCCTTTGGACAGTATGACTTAGGAAAGCAGATTTCTATTACACAGAATACATTTTCAAAATATTTTTATTTTATTATAATTAAAGATTTGTGGAAAAGTTGGAAAGTGAATGCAAAATATTTGTAGATATTTCATAACTACTGTCTCCTACTATTATTTATTAAATATACAATATATTTATTGTATATTTATTATAAGGAATGAACCAAAATAAACAACTAATGAACCAATAAAAATTTAATTTTAAGTTAGAGAAGATTAAATCAGAGTAATAGTAGAAGTAATGGTAGTATTACTAATAGTAATAGTAGTAATTACAGTATTAGTGATAATGATGATAGAATGGTAAAGGAATAATGGAAGCTTTAGGCATGGATGAAGCCAGACTTCAAATAATCTCAGTAAGACATCTCTTCCTCCTTTTGAAAAACTCCATTTTGCCATAATTTGACTCTGCAATTCCTTTGTTAGCATTATTCAGATAGAAATTTCTAACATAGTAGAAAGACATCTGCAGCAGCTTCAGACCCACGGTCTATATTCTCAACCCTAAATTTAATGGTTCTAGAAAATCATGAGACTGGTTTTCACTGGACTCATTATGGTCATGTGACCTTTCCTGAGTCAATCACCAGGGAAACTGAACATATGAATTGGCCAAACCAGCATCATATTCCAGCCCTAGACCTAATGGTAGGATTACCTTTTATAAAGAATTTAGCCCAATTATGAGAAAGATGTTTCTTAGAATAAATGAAATTGCTGATAGAAAAAAGAAGAAATGTGTACTATATACTGAAAAGATCAGACTATGTGACCTCTACTATAATATGCATATAGGTTTGTATCTTAATTATGAAAGAGTCTCTAGTTATAATTATTTACAAATATTTCTAGTCCGTGGTGCTTCTAGAAAAAAAAAATGAATGATTAGTTTTTCTATTTCATGGAAATGGTAGGAGAAAAAAAAATGTCCTTTTCTTACATGTTGGATATCTTGTTAGTTGACTACGTCTATTTTTCAATGAAAACAAGAACTCCAATTTAAGCTGAAGATCGAATACTTCCCTCATAGTCCTGTGACATAAAATATTCCAAATCCCTCTATCAATATTTTTTCTGATACTTCACATACACAATGTTTTACAACAAGGTTATTTCCAATTTTTGTTTAAACTATTGGACTTTTTTCATGAAAAGTTAATATTTATATGGACCAAACATTGTAAAAATATTCACAAACAAGATATCCTAAAATTCATAGAGGAACTAATTAAGGTTGCACAATTATGACATGCTATAGGTATGTAAATGAATCAAAAACAAAACAAATAAAAAGCAAATTCCATAAAGATACACAGCTAGTAAACAGTTTTAAAAGATGTCACTTATATTTCCCTTTAGATGTTGTTTTCAAAAGCCAGGTGTTGCTCCCCGAGATAATGCACAGATATCCCCTTTGTGTGGATTTTGACCAAATTTAAACAACTTTAGGTGCTACAACTCCTCTTCTCTTGGAACCAGAGCACAACTTTTTTTTTTCCTTTTCCCAGACTTCTCTGTGGATACCAAGGCATAAGACATCATGGGAGTATGAAGGGCCTCCACCTAAGCATCCTGAAATGGAGAGAACTTATAGCCCTCAAGGTGAATCTTTAACCAGTGGAAGAAAGCAGCCAGAGAGAATAAATTCTTCATTCCTCCCCAGGTATGGTCTGTCCTGAAAAGCAGTCATTAATAAAGCTTCTTAGAGGAAACCGTGATGTGATCAAGCAATCCATCAAACTTAGTATCAGGTAGTGGCCAGCTGGGAGTACACCCTTGAGTCAGTCCTCTTTCTTCCCTGCCTCACTTTCCTTTACTTAATGCTGCTCCCAGAGATCGTGCTGTAGAACAAGACATTAATTCATAGCCTTTTTTTTTTTCTTATCTGGCTGTTTCTAAGAAGCTCAGTCTAAGACAGTTGTTACCAAGAATGGTCCTCCAAGGCAGATCTTAAGGTAATTTCTTCAAGCTGCATTACTGACCATTCCCAGAGCAAAAACTATCTCTTTGCTATTGGTAACAAGGACTGGTGATAAGTTCTGGCATGCAATGGTGTCACATTTACTAAGGCTTTCTTTCCCTTGTGGCTAATTGGGAGAAGAGAGAGGTGAAAGAGTAAACTTTAGAATATGCAATGGTGGTATGCTTATAGGGTTTTGGGACAATTATAATAATAGGGACCACAAATTGGGGTGGCTTTTGTTAGCATTATTAGACAGTTTGAAGGAGAAAATTATATGCTTAGAGAAGTCAATTGCCTTTTTGAAGCATTCCATGGAAATCATGGGGTTCTACAGTTTCATTCATGTAGAGTTTTGACATCCATGGGTTCAAGGCACTCTGCAGAAAATTAAACACAAGATATAATAGTAAATGTGACAGAGCCACAATGGAGACTAAATATGATGCTTTGAGGGTTCCCTTCTATTTATTATTAGGCTTGTAGTTAGAAAAGAACAAAATTTTGAGAATTAGAACAGAGTCATTTATGTAGATAGAACTTAGAATCTTCAAACCTATATCCTCTTGAACAAAAGCAGAAACAGTTCTTTCGTCTTGACAAAGGGGAGCAATTTTTCCATATTGGAGTATGTGCAAGACCTCGTGGAGGCAGATGCCTCCTAAAATGTGGCTTGTGCTCAGGAGCTGCCCTGTCACCCTGCCACAACTTTTTGTTTCCAGGCTGATTACAAAGCAAGAAAATTCAGTACTTCCTTCAGGAGAAAGTAATTTAATCACTCTTTGGAATAGAAAGAACTGATTAATATGTGCAGGGTGGAAACTGGGGAATAATTATGGTAATGGATCTTAAAAGTGTTAGAGCAGGGCAGTAGAATATAAAGCTTGATATATTAGGTTGACTTCCCCAGGAGACAGACTCCAGGATGGAAATTTGTGTGCAAGTCTTACTGAGGGTAGTAATCTTGGAAACAACACTTGTTAGAAGTGAAGGGAACAGAAATGGGCAAAGGGAGGAGCTAAACTGCTGTCAAGCATTTGAAGAAGGGGTCTCCATCAATCCCATAAGGAGTTCTTGTGCTGCATGGGTATTCAAAGTAGAGGAGGTGAAACCAAGCAAAGGGCTTTGGAAATACTTATAAAATTAGCCTTTAATGTGGGTTGACCCCTGGAGGGAGAAATTTTGTGAGATACCTTCCTGTCCTGAAGGGCATTTCTCAGAAATATCCTCTACTGTGAGCCATTAACCAATACTACCAACATCAGAGGAAACCAAATCTGGGTCCTGAGTGGGCATCAGTGCAGTTCACCATAGAAAGCACTATGAATGGAGAGTTTATTGAATTTGAGGCACTCATTCCTAAATTGAGGGCCAATGTTCAGTCAACAATGGGTTTAGTCTTCAAAATTAGGTGAAATATTTCTTTGAAATGTGGACACAATCGTAGGCTACAAGGTTGGAAGTGGAGATGTCAGTGTTTTCTTACCAAAATATTTAAGAAAAGATAAACTTCAAGAAAGAAGAACGTTTTAATGTTAAAATAGATCGTGATATACAGCTTAGAAATGTACTACCAAAATGTTTCAAAGTGTATTTTTAGAGATCATTTCCTTCACTGAGGCAACATAGAATGCATTGCTAAGACATGAGGGAGAAGCCAACATTCCTAAGAAATTTAATGTTTCTTGTCTTTTGTAGGAGGAGAGTGATAGAGGAAGATGCTTCCCTGAAATTCGGCTCTTATTCATGATACACTCCGCAGGAACATTGATCCTCTTGCTATTCTGCAGAACATCATGTTAGTCTACTCTAATGATACATCATGCTAATTGGACTCAATGATGAAGAACTAATAAGTGATCTATATGCCCAAAGAAGACACCTAAATGCCACTGTGTAAAAGAAAATCCTATTGAAGATGAATAACTACTCTATCAGTAATATTTCAGGTGTTCAAATTGAGTGGAATATATTAAAACATTATTTTCATACTAAAAAAAATTCAAAGCACCACACATTTCCTAATAACCATGCTCAGTGGGCCTCTTCTGATATTTTAGGTAGCATGTAACACACTTCAGAATACTCTTATGATACATTTATTTGGTAACTAAAAAAAGCTGTCATTTTTTGGAGGCACCAGGAACAAGAATGTATTCCATAGCAGGTCAGGCCCATGATGAGCCGCCCTGTCACTCAAAGTAAGTGACACAGATCTGACAGTGCTGGAGGTATTTATGATATATTTAGGATGCTGTACTGAATCTCTGTCAAGCCACAGTAAAAAAAAAAAAAAAATTGACACACAGAATCCTAGGCTACAGAAAAAAGGTCAAGATTTCTGTAGTCAAGAAATTAATCTTCATTTTTTATAAAGTAATTCTGATATACTCTGATATATTGCTAGTTCCTACTAGATTAAGATCCTAACCATGGGGCATGAAACAACTCTGTTGTTATATCTCTTTATCATAAGTTGGGTAGTATTAGAACTGCAGGGTCTGAAGACTGAGAGTGTAAACAATAATTCACTGTGTAATGGAAATACCATCTGTAATCAGGCCTGAGCAATCCAGAAAGCATGAGAAATTTACATGAATTGGTGACCCAGAATCCTGTATTACATATGTCTGTTGCATTGACATCTCTCCCTCACACTTATACCTTGGTCTTTGTGGGAGATTTTTCCATAAACAACCGATGGAGAAGAAAAATAAAGTTGGATCTGCTTCACAAATGGATGGATTCCTTAAAGGAAATAATGTTCTGAAAGATAAGTGACTGAGGGGCTGGGGTTGTGGTTCAGTGATAGAGTGCTTTCCTAACATGTGTGAAGACTAGCACCACATAAAAATAAATGAATAAATAAATAAATAAAGTTTAAAAAAGGAAAGAGTCTTTAAAAAATGATTAGTGATGATTGGACTTGTATATAAACTCTTAAAGAAGACAGCCATGGAGGTAGCATTTCTTATTAAGTAGCTGAATATGATAGACAAGTACCGGCAGATCTGAGCACTGCTAAGTTAGTCTCTTGTGTAACTGCAGATCATCTCAAATTTGCAGTCTCTGGAATCTTTGGTCAATAACCAATAGTTTTAGAATAAGCCAATTTTTTTCATAACCAAGTCTGTGTGGATCCCAACCAGTTTCATCAGGGATAGCCCAAGAGATTTTCATCTCATAGATGCTTTGACTATCATGGGTGTCCTGTTTTGGAGTGCCTTAATCCCCTCCAAAAAAGATGTTGAGGACTATTCAGAGCTCACATGTATGCATTCTAGTAATACAAATAAATTCACAAATCAGGAGGTGAAATTTTATCAGTAATAGATAAGAATCAAAAGCTAAGTTCTTCTATTTTCCTTTCCAGGGATAAGATTACTAAATATAATTTGTTATATCATTTGGATATAATAAATTATATTTAGTAATCTCATGTGTTTGAACTATGTTTGACATTAATTGATGGTCAATTGATAAGGCACTTACATTTCTCTTCCTCCTTTCCTGATTCACTTCCCTTCTGCTTCACTCTCATTTTGTAGGAAAGTAGTGCTACTAACATTTTTCACTTCAGACTCTGCTTTCTGGGAAACCTGGCTATGATGGAGACAGATGCTTAGCCTGAGTTCAATCACTCTTATCTGTGAATACTCTAAATGTCAATAACTCCCCTCTATTTGCCCCTGTGGCCTGTGTTGAAATAGTCTATATAAATAGACCATTTTATATTTTTCCTGTTTTATATGTCTCAAAATTGTTATGTCTTTGAGAAACTCAACATAACAATCTTAAAAACAAAGCTATATTTTGCTTATTAATCTACTTATGAATTTTCTGAGGTAATTTTATTATGTATATAGTATAGCCCATTAAAAATTAATCTGAATGTTTGAGTGCAGTAGCATATATGCCTGTAATGACAGTGACTTGAGAGATGGAGGCAGGAGGATTGCAAATTCAAGGCCAGCCTCAGCAACTTAGTGAGGTCCTAAACAACTTAGCAAGACACTGTCTCAAAATCTAAAAAGGGTTAGGGATATAATTCAATGATTAAGTATCCCTGAGTTTAATATCCAGTACAAAACAAAAATTAATCTGAAGCCAACATATACATTCTATTTAAGATTAACTGAAAATTTGGTGTCTCATAAAGATGTGTAATTGTTAGACAATATGATGAATGATGATGATACTAAAACATCTCTTAAGGTAACATAAATAACATCTCAAAATTATTTTAATAAACATTTTTAAAATACTAAGGTGAGATAGTAAGAGAAGAATAATTTAAATAAAATTTAGTATATATATATATATATATATGTATATATAATCTTGAGGTAATTGAATCAATTGTTAAGAGAGGAAAAAGGGAATTGACTTAAGGCATTTTTAACAAAATATATCAACAAAGAATATTTTTAAATGGGCATCATTAAAGAAAAGGAAAAATGGGCATCTGTTATAAAATCAAAATATTTCTCACACATTTATCTTGTATGTTTGTTTGTAACAAACCAAGTGCTAAAAATTATTTGTGGTGCATTAGACTAAAACTACACGTATCCAAATAAACACACGCAAAGAAAATAGAAGACAAAAGCCCAAGTGCTAGCTCTAAGCTTTTTAGCAATCAGGTCAAAATAGAAAGTATATTTCTTATCATCTACGGAAGGAAGCTAGGAGAAGATAGAACGTTTATTCATTTTCTCCCCAGACCATATGCTCAATAAAAATATATTCTGAAAGATTTTATGCAAAGGACTTTCAGTGGAAAAAAATTTAAGGTATCTTCAGCCAAAGTTACCTTCAAAATCTACCAATTTCTTTGTTGCAATGGGAAATTTAACTTTATAGTCAAAATTATCAAGAGGAGTTCTTTCAAAGATCTTTTCTGTATGCTAATTTATATCATTATTACTTAAAATGCATCTCCTGATGTTGGCAGTGGTCCCTGATGTTGAATTTTACAGAGTAGGTACTGAGCTCCAGAGAGGACCACTAAAGAGAAATGTGATCCATCACACCTTTCTGTATTTGTTTGGTTACCTGTTAGTTTTTTACCTTTTCATTTGTTGGTTTTTATTGAAGAAGTTGAGACTATTATCTCCTTTCAAAGTATGTAGTAAAAGTAGCTCTGGCATTTTGGCTAGTTAAATAGAAAACTTAAACCTAGTGTCAAACATTTGTGAGTTGTGACTTCAGGCATATTATTGACTTTGTATCTGTGCCTCAACTTCTTCACGTACAAAAAAACAAAATACAGCTATAACATATAAGCTTTAGACACCAAATATACTTATTTTTTTCTTCTTCAATTTTAGGATTTATGACAGCTAAGAAAAAGTCATCTGCTCAGAAGTCAAGTATACTGCCCTTACCATTAAAATTTAGAAATTGCACCAGGAAAATTTCACTAAATAAAAGATAATTAAAGTATTTTGGGGGTTAGTCAGTAGAGTTTTATACTACCACCACTTATTCTCTTTAAGATTTTAAATATTTCAATAGTGATAAAAATAACTAAAAATTGTTATTCTAAATTACCTTTTTACTTTGATATATTGCAAGACTTTCACTTATGTGTACATTAGCACAGTAAATTTAACCCCTTTTTATGTGAATTTGAACTGGAATATTTATAGGCCATATTTTAGAGGTTACTTCTTTCTATACTAATGTAATTTTTAAAATTTTTCCTTCTCATACAATTTATGATTTCCTTTTTATTAGAACTTGGAAAATATTTTTTTTAAGCAGTAGAAAAGATTTCCTAGCACAGAATAGTCGAAAGGAGTTTAGGACTGAAATCAGACACACTTGAGTCAAATCCCAGTTCCAGTATGTACCAACACTGAAAGCTGGAAAGTCTTTTAACTTCTGTAAATTTGAAAGCCTTTATCACTCAAATGAGACTGACAGTACAGCTTTGTTGGGCAGTTACACATTGAATAGAAAGCATCAGGCACATAGCAAGTTCTCAATAACTGATATACTATAATTAGTGGTTCCCACATGGTTAATGAAAAAAGTAAATAAAGCAAGCATTATGCATTTTATTTAGGTCAGTGTTCTTTATTTTCCTTCATTGTTCACCATAAGTGTCCGTGTTCCAATAAAAGAAAAGTACAGAAGTTTTAGTAACCAAGGTACAATTTTGCACAACTGACTTCCTCCTTGCTTTGTTCTTTTCCCTTAACCTGCAACATTGATTTGACCTCTTGCTAATCCACAGGACCTCTCTCTCTCTCTCTCTCTCTCTCTCTCTCCACACCTGCATTTTAAACCTTAGCCTTAGAAAGGAAAAAAAAAAGAGGGGGAGAATCATGCAGGGGAGAAGACTGAATAAAAGAACAAAGGACTCATACAACAACAAAATACTTCAAGTGGTATAACTGATTTTCAGACATATCTGTCTATTAACCAGGATATCTACATGTTCTCATATATCAAAACTTTAAATATGAGTTTCTATTTAATTTTTTTTCCGTAATTATTACAAGAAAAATCTTTGTAACCTAATTGTATCAAAGAATATAAGAACAATGGGCAAAGTAGGTCAAATCAATAAGGCAGTTATTTTACTAGGTTTCTCTGCAAACTGCAATTTGAGTTTCAATTTGTTTAAATTGAAATTAGTTTAAATTTGTTTAAATTTGCTATTTTATAGATTTCAAAAAATATGAAAATATCTGATACATGATTATGAAATGTTTAATTTGATTGATTTTATGCTATGCAAAATGTGAAAGATCTTGCTTTTTTAAACTGATATTATTGAAAGAAATTTTTGTACTCTTTAAAAACATGATCAAAAATGGCCTTTATAAAACATACACTTTAGAAGACATGAGGACATCTTGTCAACAGTTAGAAGACGTTCCTCTTTCTATCCTCTTTAGCCTGGTCTCCATTACTTTTCTGGGCATTAATAAACATTTTGAAACATGATTATCTTATTCCACAGCATTGGCTATTTTTCCAATAATGAAGTTTCTTTCTTTCATGCACAATGATAAAAATCATAACAATTTTTGAAATTTTCTTTCTTGACTACTAAATACTTTTCCATCTTTGGGTATAATTGATAATGAATTCTTTTATTATTTAAAATTTTAGTTGTACTTGTATCTGGATACCTTTGAGTATTTTTAAGAGAATTAGAACAAGAGTATCTTTTATATGACCTTTAAACCCAAAGAAGAGATTGAAACACATAGGGAAGTTTCTTTATGCTTACATTAAGTTTTATTAGGTACCTACTGAAGAAGAAATTCTAGCAACTGTGTTAAACTGTCATAGAAATAAGCTAGAATTTACATGAGTATTCCAATTTCTTATTGAAGATCCCTTTGATTGGCAAACTATATCAGCATTCAGTATTACCTCTAGGGTAACAAAAGCTGGCATGGTTGGGAGACAGTCTGCAAAGAGCATTCCAATTGCTGAATTTTCCTTTCAGCACCTTCCAAGCTTTGAGTCCTAAAGATTATGGAGAATAATTAAGTAAGGATATAGTGTAAATATTTTTTAGGGCTGGGGCTGTATCTCAGTGGCAGAGCGCTTGCCTCGCATGCATGAGGCACTAGATTAGATCCTCAGCACCACATAAAAATAGACAGATAAAATAAAGGTATTCTGTCCATCAACAACAACAACAACAAAATCTTTTTACATGACAGTAATGCTTACTTTTAACAATTCAATTGAAAATTCACTTAATTTACAGTATTATCGTAATGTGAAACAGGGAGAATTCCTCCAGATTATAAAAGTTATCTTCATATTTTCCATGTTTTTGAAATCCATTTATTGGCTTTGACTGAAAGTATGGCATAGGTATGATCTCAAATTAATCATTTGTAGATTGAAATCTCATTACCAGCATGAATTTTAAGAAACTACACTATCCAAATGACTTGGATTTGGTTGAATACTCACTAATTGAAATTTTTTTGCCAAGGAATGAGATAACTTTATGAAAAAATTAAGTATGTATTTTATGTTCTTATAGTTTTGTTTTCAAGATCCAGTTATTACCTCTATCCTTAATGTTCATTTTCATTCTTCCTTAATAAATTGGAATTCATCTAAAAAAATCTTACTTACACCTACTTGTTTTTAATGCATGAGGATAGTCATAGGATTATTTGACATAAAAAATCACCTATGAGCAAATAGAAATGAAAAAAAAAAGACTTAAACACTATATACTGAAAATATACTCTCTTGTCTAAAATAAAAGTCTAACTTGACTTGTAACTGTAAATTGTTGAATAAGAAAAAGAACAAAATTTAGTTTAGAAATGTTTAATTACATATTTTCAAGATTTTAATTAGTCTAATATAATGAAAAGGTGTTTTTTTTTCTGAACACTACATGAAGTAAATGTTTTAGTCAGTGTTTTTTTTTTTTTTTTTTTTGGTTTACAGTTTTAGGTGTCTCAGTCCATGCTTGGCCAACCTCATAGCTGTGGGCCCAAAGCAAAATATCATGGTGAAAGAGCATGGAGGAGCAAAGCAGCTCTGGGCATGGCAACAGGAAGGGGAAAAAGAGAGAGAGAGAGAGAGAGAGAGAGAGAGAGAGAGAGAGAGAGAGAGAGCGCTAGAGAGAAGAAAAGAAAGAGAATGAACTCCACTCAGGAAGTATAAAATATATAAACTCCAACAGCAAGCCCCCAGTGACCTACCTCCTCCAGCCATGTCCTACCTACCTATAATTACTTATCACCTGGTTAATACATTAGTAGATTAATCCAATGATTAGGTTAATGCTCACAATTTAATAATTTCATCTGACCCTTCCTTCATTGTCTCACACATAACTAAAGCATAACAGCCAATAAGACTGTTTAATTTCCAACTCATCTGCACCTACCATCAACATAGAGTTGTGTTCCTTCCTAGTGATGTTTAAGCAAGTTTAAGTCCTTATAGAAAGAAATTCACAGTCTGTGAAGTTGAACCTCTTCCCTGGCCAGGATACGAATGCTGTACTCATTGTTATGCCTTCTAGCTAAATCTCAGAAATTCTTGGAATAGCTGCTTCTGAACTCCACAACTGTGTTTAGACAAGTGCATCAAGTTAGCCAGCATTTTAAGCTTAAGGAATAAATTAGCACTTCAAATTTTTCTTCACTCTTTGTTATCCTCATTGAGCCTCAGTTTCCTCATCTGTAATGATGATGACTTTGATACTTTTACTGCCATAAGCAGATGATAAGTTACATATGTGTGGAGATAGGATAGGCCTATGACAGTAATGCTAAACCCTGGAATGTCAGTATCTTAGAAAAAGATATATTTGTCATTCGTTCCCTATGTCTATTGCAAGTTGGCCAAGGGCTCCATTCTTACGAGGGTATAGCAAGACAACAGAGCATTCAACATTTCAGAACAGCCAGAGGCTTCCTGGCTCAGAGAAACATATCTCTAGTGTCTCCGTCAGCTGGAATGCTGCGAGTAGCTATGAGGTGATACATCACACATAGAGATTTTTGCTCATATAATTTTACAAGAGCAAGTCATATAACTATGCCTAACTAAAAGGATGTGGGAAATGGTTCCTGACATGTTAAGGTGGAGAGATATAAGTATTTGATGAAAAGTACTGATGATCATATGTAAAGTAGTTTGATGACACTCCAACAATTTCAGCTATTGCAAAAGGTTTTCCTTCATTTGTTGTCTTAATCAGTAAAAACTGCTATAACAAAATGCCACAGACTAAGTGGTTTATGATCAATACAGTTTTGGAAGCTTGTTAAATTCAAAATCAAAGCTGATAAGCAGATTTGGTGTCTTCTGAGGGCTGTTTTGTGGTTCAGAGACTGTTTCTTTTTTAGTATGTCTTTACATGGTGCCTAAGGCCATCAGGCTTCTTCAGGCCTCTTTTAAAGGGGCACTAATCCTATTCACAAGGGTTATGCCCTCATGATCCCATAAGGCTCCACATTTTAATATCATCACCTTCAGGGTTAGAATTTTAATATGTGAATTTGGGGGCAGAAAGGGAGAGGGAGCAATGACACCAACACTCAGACCATAGCATTCATGAAAGGGCATTTCACCTATAATGTACTCACCCAGCCTTAGGCATTAGGAATATCTGTTTGCAAAACACAATATTGCAGAATTTGAATCCCTTGCAGTTAACTCCTTTAACAAATCATTTCTCCATAAAATTTTACTCCCTAGAATTCATTTACAACTTTTCCAGGAAAATTGGTATCTGATTTTCTTGTCTCTACCACTTGCCCTTACTTCCTATTCCTAGAAATGTTAATATCCATATTAAAATCCCACTGGAAACCAGGTGTGGTGGCACATGTCTGTAATCTCAGTGAATCTGGAGGATAGGCAGGATCACAATTTCAAGATGAAGCTCAATGATTTAGCAAGACCCTCAGCAACATAGGGGACCCTCTCTCAAAACCAAAAATAAAGTGGATTGGGGATGTAGCTCAGTGGTAAAGCACCCCTGGGTTCAATCCCCAACACACACACACACACACACACAAAAAAAAAAAAAAAAAACAGAAAAACTTATCACTATTACTTGCTTTAATTCACTTTTCTTTATTTCTTCTCTACATTAGCAATTTGTCCTCAAAGTCACCTGAGTCATGTGTCCTTAAATGGTCTTTTAATCAAATGTGATATCAACATGATCCCCAAAGCTTCATACATTGCACCATGTGTTTATATAATTATCAATATAATTACTCATTAACCTTTATCTTTTTCTTTCTAACTCTCCCTACTTTTCCCTGGGTCTACTTAATTCTAGTTCAAGCTTCCTCTATTTCTATCATTTTAGTATTTTTCATTTATTAAAATCTCATTGTGGGCTGGGGACATGGCTCAAGCGGTAACGCGCTCGCCTGGTATGCGCCGGCACTGGGTTCCATTCTCAGCACCACATCAAAATAAAGATGTTGTGTCCACCGAAAAATGAAAAATAAATACTAAAAAATTCTCTCTCTCTTAAAAAAAAACTTAAAAAAAGTTCCATTGTCTCCAAAATGTTTTACTGAACATTCCATTTAGTATTCAATTTAAAATCAAATTCATTTATCAGTTCTCCACAATCGTTCCTGAAACAAAAAGCGTTGGAGGGAAAATAAAAAAATTAATTGAATAGCTATTATGTACTTCAAATATATGCTGACAGTTCAGTCTGAGTGACTATATTGAGAATGTATAATTTATATTATTTGGCCAAGAAAATTAATTTATTGCCATGATTTTAGTTATTTATGACATTGTATAACACAATTATCCCTTTTGTTTGTAGTGTTTTATAACTCTTTTCCTAATGAATTAAAAATACTAAATATTCTATCTGAAATATAACATCATTGCTAATGCCTATTAGTTACTCTAATTTGTCTTTAAATCCATGCATTCTTAGAATCATAGAATTTTTAAACTTAAATGTAACTTATAAATTATATTTGAAATCTGGTTCAAATTTGCATTTTGCATATATCTGTCAATACAACCTCCCCCAACTTCTCACTAAAATACTCATGACGACTCAGAAGGAAATGGAAATTTATATCATCGACAAACACTACGTCTGGCACATAATCTAGACCCAAAACCTGAAAGACAGATGGATGGAAAAATGGGAAAAAAAAATTGGCAACAGAAAAAACAATAACAAGCCACTATCACCAAAATTTTAAAATCCTACCAGATTTGAGTTTATCATACATTTTGACCTCTTTTCATTCAAAATAAGTCATCTAAAAAAATTGTAAATTTTTTACAAAGATTTTAATTGATATCAGTCCAAGTGCACCAGAGTTTTTGTTGTTATAATTGTTTATAAGTATTAAATAGAAAATGAATGTATTTATTAGGCACATTCTTTATTAATGCCCCAAGGTATAACACTAATATATATAATAACTTTAATATTCTGGATTGAATATAAAATATAGCTATGTACTCCAAGTCCAAATTTTAAGTATCCATAGAACTGAAGGTAAAATAAATTTAACTTGTCTTTCCTAGGGCCACAACTTAGTTGATGTGTTATTCCTTGATGACTAATAATAGATCTTTGGAAGTGATTTCTGCTTGTTGTATTATTATTATTTCTCTCCACTATTGTATGTGCAAAGTCATCCTCTTCTAAAAATACAAGGAAGTTATTTCAAAAGGAAAATATTTTTCAGAGGATAGAATTTTGTCCCATAGTGAACATTTTCCATCATTCTTTTTTCCAAATGGTATATTTGTTTTGACTTCTTTTTTTTCCTGAAATATCACTAAAGAGATACACCAATCTTTTCTGGGGCATAAACTTTTCTTTTAAACAATAATCCTTCGATATCTATGAAAAAAATGAGGCCCAGAGCACCTCATGTTGGAGTTGGAAGAAGTTAGTGAACAAAAGTACTTCAACTTTGTTTACACAGTGGATCCTGTAAATCCTTAGAGTTTAATGTTAGATGATGAAGCATTTTCTTCTTTCTCATTGGTGACAGCTCTATGTCTTCCCCAAGTACAGCCAACAAGCCAATGTGACATATTTTCATCTTCAAGTCACAACACTTACCTGAAAGAAGAAACAAGCCTCTCAAATTGCATTTACACTGAAGTCGCAAGACAAGTATAATCTAACTATCAAAGGAAGGTTCACTAAAGTGCTTCAACTATTGCCAACATAGTACAGGTATAATTTGTCTTGACTAGGCTCAGACAGCCAAAGCAGTGCTAAAAACAGCAATAGTCAGTTACCCCCAGCTTTAAATGCAGACATCATCAAATAGGGGACTCTGAGGGGCAAAGATCTGCTTTGCAATGATAATAAAGGTAGGCTCTGCCAGAGTTTAAAAGTGTAATTTTAAAAACAGTTCAAAGAGAAGGCATGTTATATATTCTCTGTGAACTACTGTTGATATGGTTTAATTAAAGAAATCTAGTACATTTACATGAATATAAAAGTGGTAGCACTTCTTTCTAAATGACATTAGGATAAACCATGTAAATTCTCTGATATTTGATCATTTATTTGGCTCTAGTTAAGGGTTATTTGTGTGATTCAATCTATAAATTCGTTGAATAATGAATTCCAGGGCAATTCGCACATTTTTTCAAAAGGGAGAATTCATTCAGACAGTGTTAGTCACATGTTATTAAGGGAGTGAAATGACAACTCACCCTCTTCTTTCCAGGCATACTAGAACTTTTAAAAATTTTTCACAAGTCCCATGATTTCTTCTTCCTGCAAACCTTCCACAGTTGTTGTTATTCTGTGTGGAAAGCTCCCATCATCTCATTTACTGACTCATATTCAGCCTTCATTTCCAGATTAGAAGGCCCTGCAAGACAGAAGGCCTTCCTCACAGCCCCAAGACTGCTTCAGACACCCAGTGTTTATCCCTTCACCACTTCCCTCATATCACTTTTGTACTTCTTGTTATGTAATACATTTTCACAATTGGTTTGTTCTGTCTGTACAGTTAGATGACGGTAGAGCTCCAAATCTGAAATCATGAACATGGGGTTCCATGGTTCATGACATGATAAATTACAAATAATGCTTCCAGGTATCTGGTATTGTTTAACACAAAACTATTCTTGGTGACTAGAAGGATTAGAAACCATAAACTAGAATACTACTAAATCATTTGCATTAGCATAATGTTAATATATTATAGTAATAATAGAATTTTAGTAGTTAAAAAATATGAGAGACAGGGTGTAAAGGAACACACTTGCGATCCCAGTGTTTTCAGAGACAACGCAGAAGGATCTCAAGTTCAAAGCTTGCCTCAGCAATTTATTGAGGTCCTAAGTAAATCATTAAACTCATTAGACTCTGTCTCTAAATACAATTATTTTTTGAAAAGCTGGGGTTGTGGGCTCAGTGGTTAAGCACCCCTGGGTTCAATCCCTGGAACAAAAATATATATGTGTATATAATACAGGAGTTGGTCATTCACCATCAATAAGAAACTTTATTATGTAAATACATGCACTGATTAAGAAATTATTGTAACTGAATCTTCATTTTTTAAATGCTGAAGGTTTATTTTTCCTAATTTGTTTACTGCTATTTAATTTTTAAAATGATTTTAAATACTCAACAAGCTATACCAAATAAGTCTAGGAATGACTTATGCCCTATCCTTGTGTTTTATGTGAATATGTAGTAACTTTTTGTAGAAAGAGAAATATAAACATGTTTAATTGACAAAATCACATAATAGAATTTGTGTCATATTGTGCTGCCTTCATTAATGTTATAGCAACAATATCTTCACTAATTTTTAAATAATTTCCAGTGGATAGCTTAATTAGTAATATACAGTTAGCCATCCAGTAGAGAAAGCTAATTACTTGTTTGTCAAATGAAATAACAATAATTTCTCCCACCGTGTAAGCTCCACCATGTAATTAGGTTATGTCATCCTTCAGCCTGAGGAAGAGTAAAGCAAAAGCCCACTAATGCTAATTCCATCCACATTATTTTATCTATTTATAGCGTGATACTAAATTACTACTTTCATGTTAGACCTAAGACATCAATAATAATACCCATGGCCCTTCTGATGCTCAATTACATTGCTTCATGGATTTTAATGCACAATATGGATCGCAAGGAAAAATAATTTGCTGACTAATCATTTATAGTAAACATATTAATAAAAATTTTAAATGTTGATTAAAAGATTGTGCATGGGAAGATGGCGGCGAAGGGAGTGCATCACCCCAGTGCGCCGGGCCACTGAGCGGGAGAACGACGAGGTGAAACGGCTGAAGGCTATCTTGTTGGGAATTTCCAGTGAAATTGAGGTGCTCCAGAATCTAGTGGACGGATTTCCATTGCGCGAGGTTCAGCTGCAGGAGCTCAATTTCTCCGCTCGGAGGGTCGCATTGCCTGATCAGCGATCGCCCCGTGGCTGGAGTCCGAGGCGCGCGCCGGGAAGCAGCGAGGTGCCGGAGCAGGGGTGCAGCTATACGGATTCCGGGGGCTCCCGCCAGTGGTACAATGGCCGCGCTTAGTGCTGAGTTCCTGCTTTGAGACAGAGGAGAGAAGTGGTCCAGTTCAGCAGCCGCCATCTTGAAGAGTTGATGTAATCATCCCTGTTTTCTACTGACCTCAGCTCATCCAGCTACGGAACAGTTGATTTCAGGCTGGTATTTGCCTGCGTCTCGCAGACAGATAGCACAGGCTCGGGACTGGAGAACTTGTGGAGAATACTCCTGGGGGCTCGTTCCTGGCAAGGCGTGCGCCGGGCTCTGAGCGGCCGGATTCTGGTTCCCGAGGCTAACTTGGCCCAGGGCTGGGGAACCTGCGGAGACTGCCTGTGGAGGCCAGCTCCAAGTGGAGCGTGCGCTGAGCTTGGGGCGACTAGGTTCTGACTCCCGGAACAGTTTTAGCCTGGGGCTGGGGAATCCGTGGGGGTCGCTCCTTGGAGCCAGCTCCCAGTGGAGAGTGTGTCTGGATCGGAGAGGCCGGGTTCTGGCTCCCGAAGCTGCTTTGGCCCAGGGCTGGGGAACCTGCGGTGACTGCTTCTCGGTCTGGGTCCTGCTGGGTGCTGCGGGGGCCAGGGGGGCAGAGTGGAGCTGCCGCCTGCACCCAGAGCAGGCCAAGTGACCCGCCGGCGTGGTATCATGACACCCCAACTGCAGCTGGGGCTGAAGAGAGTAGCCGCCTACGCCTAGAATAGGACCAGCGACCCCATGGCGCGGTAGCCAAGTAACCTCATTTGGAGTAGGGGCTGTGCAGAGCTGCCGTCTGAGCCTGCAGGGTAGGCAGACCTGTGACCCACTGGCAAGACAGGCCCAGTAGCCTGCCAGCGTGGTGGACACGTAGCACCGAGGCAGTCATGTCACACTGGTTGGAGTGGGGGTGGAGCAGGGCCGCCGCCCGGGTCTGGAGAAGGCTCAGCGACCTGTTGGAGAGGTAGTCAAGTACTCCCATTGGGAGTGGGGGCTGTGCAGAACTGCGACCCACCGGCCTAGAGGCCTGCCAGCATGGTAGACACATCACACCAATTGGAGTGGGGACCGAGCAGCCGCTGCCCACATCTGGATCAGGACCCATGACCCCAGGGCGTGGTAGTTTCGTCACCACAATTGGAGTGGGGGCAGAGCAGAGCCGCCACCTGCGCCCACAGGGGGGGCAGACCTGCGACCGACCAGCGTGGTAGACAGACCACCCTAATTAGAGGAGGAGTACAGCCACTACCCGCCCTGCAAGGGAGACTTCCCAACTATACAAGAGCAATATAAATAAATAGAGGGTACATTTCAAAAACACAACAGTTTCACCAAGCAGAAGGAAATGCGAGCAGTATGAAAAGACAAGGAAAGAAAGGACCACAGGCAATGCAGGTCAACATAACTTTAGAAGAGGTAATAGCTGCAACAGATGGAATGTCAGATAAAGAGTTCAGGATATACATGCTTGAGATGATCTGGAGTCTCAAGAAAGATATGAGACAGCAAAATCAGACAATGAAAGATCATATTGACAAGGAACTACATAAACAAATCCAGGAAGTAAAAGATCAATTTCACAGGGAGATAGAGGTAATAAAAAACAAACAAATAGAAATCCTAGAAATGCAGGAAGCAATAAACCAACTTAAAAACTCAATTGAGAATACTACCAGCAGAGTAGATCACTTAGAAGATAGAACATCAGACAATGAAGACAAAGTATTTCAACTTGAAAAGAACATAGACAGCTCAGCAAGTCTGCTAAGAAACCACGAGCAGAACATCCAAGAATTATGGGATAATATTAAAAGACCAAACTTAAGAGTCATTGGGATACAGGAAGGCACAGAGCTCCAAACCAAAGGAATAAACAATCTATTCAGTGAAATAATACGAGAAAACTTCCCAGACTTGAAGAATGAGACAGAATCCCAAATCCTAGAAGCCTACAGGACACCGAATGTGCAAAATCATAAGAGATCCACACTTAGACACATTATAATGAAGATGTCCAACATACAGAATAAGGAGAGAGAAAGCTACAAGAGAAAGGAAGCAGATTACATTTAGGGGTAAACCAATCAGGATAACAGCTGATCTCTCAACACAGACTCTGAAAGCTAGAAGATCCTGGAATAACATATTTCAAACACTGAAAGAAAATGGGTTCCAACCAAGAATCGTGTATCCAGCGAAAATAAGCTTCAGGATAGAAGATAAAATTAAAACCTTCCACGATAAACAAAAGTTAAAAGAATTCGCAGCTAGAAAACCATCTCTTCAAAAAATCCTTGGCAAAACATTACAGGAAGAGGAAATAGAAAATAACATTGAAAACCAACAGTGGGAGGTAGGACAGTAAAGGGGGGAAAGTAATCAAAGAGGAAAACAAATCAGGTTTAGTAACATTAATAAACAAATATGGCTAGAAGAACAAACCATATCTCAATAATAACCCTAAATGTTAATGGCTTAAACTCACCAATTAAGAGACACAGGCTAGTAGAATGGATCAAAAAACAAGACCCAACAATATGCTGCCTACAGGAGACACATCTGATATACATAGACTGAAGGTGAAAGGTTGGGAAAAATCATACCACTCATATGGACTGTGGAAACAAGCAGGAGTGTCCATACTCATATCTAATAAAATAGATTTCAAGCCAAAGTTAATCAAAAGGGATAAAGAAGGACACTTCATACTGCTCAAGGGAACCATACACCAACAAGACATAACAATCATAAATATATATGCCCCAAATAATGGTGCAGCTATGTTCATCAAGCAAACTCTTCTCAAGTTCAAGAGTCTAATAGACCACCATACAATAATCATGGAAGACTTCAACACACCTCTCTCACCACTGGACAGATCTTCCAAACAAAAGTTAAATAAGGAAACTATACAACACAATAACACAATTAACAACCTAGACTTAATTGACATATATAGACTATATCACCCAACATCAAGTAGTTACACTTTTTTCTCAGCAGCACATGGAACCTTCTCAAAAATAGACCATATATTATGTCACAGGGCAACTCTTAGACAATATAAAGGAGTAGAGATAATACCATGCATCTTATCTGATCATAATGGAATGAAACTGAAAATAAATGATAAAAGAAGGAAGGAAAAATCAAGCATCACTTGGAGAATGATCAATAGGTTACTGAAAGATCAATGGGTTTTAGAAGACATCAAGGAGGAAATTAAAAACTTCTTAGAGTTAAATGAAAACACAAACACAACATATCGGAATCTATGGGACACATTGAAAGCAGTTCTAAGAGGAAAATTCATTGCCTGGAGTTCATTCCTTAAAAAAAGAAAAAACCAACAAATAAATGATCTCATACTTCATCTCAAAATACTAGAAAAAGAAGAGCAAAACAATAGCAAAAGAAGTAGAAGGCAAAAAATAATTAAAATCAGAGCTGAAATTAATGAAATCGAAACAAAAGAAACAATTGAAAAAAATTGACAAAACTAAAAGTTGGTTCTTTGAAAAAATAAATAAAATCGACAGATCCTTAGCTATGCTAACGAAGAGAAGAAGAGAGAGAACCCAAATTACTAGCATACGGGATGGAAAAGGCAATATCACAACAGACACTTCAGAAATACAGAAGATAATCAGAAATTATTTTGAATCCTTATACTCCAATAAAATAGAAGATAGTGAAGGCATAGATAAATTTCTTAAGTCTTATGATCTGCCCAGATTGAGTCAGGAGGATATACACAACCTAAACAGACCAATAACAATAGAGGAAATAGAAGAAACCATCAAAAGACTACCAACTAAGAAAAGCCCAGGACTGGATGGGTATACAGCAGAGTTTTACAAAACCTTTAAAGAGGAACTAATACCAAAACTTTTCAAGCTATTTCAGGAAATAGAAAAAGAGGGAGAACTTCCAAATACATTCTACGAGGCCAACATCACCCTGATGCCTAAACCAGACAAAGACACTTCAAAGAAAGAAAACTACAGACAAATATCTCTAATGAACCTAGATGCAAAAATCCTCAATAAAATTCCTGCGAATCGGATTCAAAAACATATCAAAAAAATTATACACCATGATCAAGTAGGATTCATCCCTGGGATGCAAGGCTGGTTCAATATACGGAAATCAATAAATGTTATTCACCACATCAATAGACTTAAAAATAAGAACCATATGATCATCTCGATAGATGCAGAAAAAGCATTCGACAAAGTACAGCATCCCTTTATGTTCAATACTCCAGAAAAATTAGGGATAACAGGATCATACCTCAACATTGTAAAAGCAATCTATGATAAGCCACAGGCCAGCATCATTCTGAATGGAGAAAAATTGAAGGCATTCCCTCTAAGATCTGGTACAAGACAGGGATGCCCTCTCTCACCACTTCTGTTCAACATAGTCCTCGAAACACTGGCCAGAGCAATTAGACAAACGAAAGAAATTAAAGGCATAAAAATAGGAAAAGAAGAACTTAAATTATCACTATTTGCTGGTGACATGATTCTATACCTAGCAGACCCAAAAGGGTCTACAAAGAAACTATTAGAGCTAATAAATGAATTCAGCAAAGTGGCAGGATATAAGATCAACATGAATAAATCAAATGCATTTCTGTATATCAGCGACAAATCCTCTGAAACAGAAATGAGGACAACTACTCCATTCACAATATCCCCCCCAAAAATAAAATACTTGGGAATCAACCTAACAAAAGAGGTGAAAGACTTATACAATGAAAACTACAGAACCCTAAAGAGAGATATAGAAGAAGACCTTAGAAGATGGAAAAATATACCCTGTTCATGGACAGGCAGAACTAACATCATCAAAATGGCGATATTACCAAAAGTTCTCTATAAGTTCAATGCAATGCCAATCAAAATCCCAATGGCATTTCTTGTAGAAATAGATAAAACAATCATGAAATTCATATGGAATAATAAAAGACCCAGAATAGCAAAAACAATGCTAAGCAGGAAGTGTGAATCAGGCGGTATAGCGATACCAGACTTCAAACTATACTACAGAGCAATAGTAACAAAAACAGCATGGTACTGGTACCAAAACAGGCGGGTGGACCAATGGTACCGAATAGAGGACACAGTAACCAATCCACAAAACTAAAACTATCTTATATTTGATAAAGGGGCTAAAAGCAGGCAATGGAGGAAGGATAGCATCTTCAACAAATGGTGCTGGGAAAACTGGAAATCCATTTGCATCAAAATGAATCGGAATCCCTTTCTCTCTCCATGCACAAAAGTTAACTCAAAATGGATCAAGGAGCTTGATATTAAATCAGAGACACGGTGTCTGATAGAGGAAAAAGTTGGCTATGATCTACATATTGTGGGGTCGGGCTCCAAATTCCTCAATAGGACACCCATAGCGCAAGAGTTAACAACTGGAATCAACAAATGGGACTTACTCAAACTAAAAAGTTTTTTCTCAGCAAAAGAAACAATAAGAGAGTTAAATAGGGA
This sequence comes from Ictidomys tridecemlineatus, assembly GCF_052094955.1. Lineage (NCBI taxonomy): Eukaryota > Metazoa > Chordata > Mammalia > Rodentia > Sciuridae > Ictidomys > Ictidomys tridecemlineatus. The sequence goes on along the minus strand of NC_135480.1, from coordinate 153,362,466 downwards.
GCCTACATCCTGGGAACAAATCTTTACTCCACACACTTCAGATAGAGCCCTAATATCCAGAGTATACAAAGAACTCAAAAAATTAGACAATAAGATAACAAATAACCCAATCAATAAATGGGCCAAGGACCTGAACAGACATTTCTCAGAGGAGGACATACAATCAATCAATAAGTACATGAAAAAATGCTCACCATCGCTAGCAGTCAGAGAAATGCAAATAAAAACCACCCTAAGATACCATCTCACTCCAGTAAGATTAGCAGCCATCATGAAGTCCAACGACAACAAGTGCTAGAGAGGATTCGAGGAAAAGGGTACACTTTTTCATTGTTGGTGGGACTGTAAATTGGTGCAGCCAATTTGGAAAGCAGTATGGAGATTTCTTGGAAAGCTGGGAATGGAACCATCATTTGACCCAGCTATTCCCCTTCTTGGTCTATTCCCTAAAGACCTAATAAGAGCATGCTACAGGGACACTGCTACATCGATGTTCATAGCAGCACAATTCATCATAGCAAGATTGTGGAACCAACCTAGATGCCCTTCAATAGATGAATGGATAAAAAAAAAATGTGGCATTTATACACAATGGAGTATTACTCTGCATTTAAAAATGACAAAATCATAGAATTTGGAGGGAAATGGATGGCATTAGAGCAGATTATGCTAAGTGAAGCTAGCCAATCTTTAAAAAACAAATGTCAAATGACTCCTTTGATATAAGGGGAGTAACCAAGGACAGGGTAGGGACAAAGAGCTTGAGAAGAAGATTAACATTAAACAGGGATGAGAGGTGGGAGGGAAAGGGAGTGAGAGGGGAAATTGCATGGAAATGGAAGGTGATCCTCAGGGTTATACAAAATTACATATAAGAGGAAAGGAGGGGTAAGACAAGATAATACAAGTGGAAGAAATAATTTACAGTAGAGGGGGTAGAGAGAGAAAAGGGGAGGGGAGGGGGAATAGTAGAGAATAGGACAGACAGCAAAATACATCAGACACTAGAATGGCAATATGTAAATCAATGGAAGGGTAACTGATGTGATACATCAATCTGTATACGGGGTAAAATTGGAAGTTCATAACCCACTTGCATCAAACTGTGAAATATGATATATTAAGAACTATGTAATGTTTTGAACGACCAACAATAAAAAAAAGAAAACCCTAAAAAAAAAATTTTAAATGTTGTAAGTGACAAAACTTAGTAAATAAAGTAATATTTTAACAATTGATTATGCATTTTTATTTACACATTGTCCTCTCTAGAGTTGTACATGTGTGAACTTCAAATAAAACCCACAGACTACTGATACTTTCTAAATAAAACTTGAATGACAGAAAATCATATGTACTCATACAGTCAATAAATTTATCATTTCTGTTTCCCTCCCAAAATTGTTCATCATTAAAAACTGGTCCTGTCAGAAATAATAATATAAAATATACACATATGTGTGAATCTAATTAGATAGGAAAAATGAAAGAGCCCTTATCCAACAAATCATCCATCCAGATTAAAGCAAGTGAGAATTAAAGAAACAAACATGGGCAAAGTGACTGCTTGGATAATGGCCTTCCTGATTCTAAAATAGGTCACCTGTTAAGAAGAAGATGGATGGTTTTCTAGTCATCATTAAGCCATGTCCACCATGAGAGTCAGGTGTTTGATGCAATGAAACTGTTATTGTAATGGCATTTTGGCTCATAATTGATTTTTTTTTATTCTTAGTTATACATGACAGTAGACTGTATTTTGGCTGATTATACATACAAAAAGCATAACTTATTCTATTAGATTCCCACTCTTGTGGTAGTACATGATGTGGAGTTACACTGGTTGGGTAAACAAATACAAGGCTAGGAAAGTTATAATCAATTAATTCTACTGTTTCCTATTCCTCTTCCTCTCCCTTCCCTTCATTTCCCTTTGTCTAGTCCACTTTATTATTGCCCTCCATTTTGGGTTAACATCATTTACTGGTAAATGGATGGAATTGGAGAATATCATGCTAAGTGAAATAAACTAATCCCCCAAAACCAAAGGCTGAATGTTCTCTCTGATTGATGGATGTTAATTGTAATCAATTTTTAAAAGATTTAAACACATTGATGTTGTTAGGGGAAAATGTAAGCTTCAATTTTCATGACATTTAGTTTGATAATTACGAAGGAACATGTCAACAAAATTCTAACCACATTGAATAACCTATAGAAAAATTCCTACCCATAAACTCATTGTAAACTCTGTCTCAGAGAAAGTACACAAAGGTGCAACACATCTGCAACTATAAGTATAAGCTGTGGTCATAAACTTGATGGCCCAGGTTTTTTTTTTTGCACAATTTCTACTATGCTGTTGAAAAGAGGAAAATTCTAAGATATGCTAAATCTATACACAGGCTGGAGATGGAGAGGAAGAAAGGTAAGTTAATCAACTAACATCTACCAGTCAAACTAAGAACTTACCTATTGTACATCCATGAATGTATGTTAAAAGTGACTCAAACCCTAGGCAACTGGTCCACAAGGAGCTATCATATCCTGCTTCCAATCCCTACCAATCCAAAACCAAGAAGTACTTCTTATAGACTCTTCTCCATTCCCAAAGCATTGCTTGCTTTTCATTATCCAGACTTTGTTATCTAGAACCAATGTAAGTTCAATGTAAACAATTTGTGCCTCCCTTTCCCAAATTTTTGCTATAACATGTTGTTGGTCTGTGAGCCTGGTATAAATTCTCAATTGTTATCCATCCTTGCTTCTAGTAGCTATGGTAAATGTTCCCATGCCTTGTCCTGTTTTGACAAGTATTAACACTATGAATCCCTTTATTGAAGAAATATCTCAGTCCAAAGAGCTTGGTTTAACACTAAATAACTTTCATGTAAACATAGATATATGTGTGTGTGTATGTGTATATATACATGTAAAAAGAGAAAGATCAAGAAAGAGGGAGTTTGGGGTATATTCCAAAAGATGTTAATCTAGGCTTCTTCTAAGTAGTTTTTAACTGAACAATCTTATTTAATCACTTTTATTTATATAATTATTTATATAATTCTTTTTCTTTCCTTTTTTTCTTTATTTTTTGTGAGTTTGGTGTGTGTGTGTGTGTGTGTGTGTGTGTGTGTGTGTGGTACTGTGGATTGAACCTTGGGCCTTGCACATGTCTGAAAATTAAGCAAGCACTCAACCACTAAACTACATGCTTAGTCCTTTATATTTTATTTTGAGACAGAGCTTCAGTAAATTGCCTCTGCTGGCCTCAAAATTGCAATCCTCTGCTTCATCCTCAAAAGTAGCAGGGATTACAGATACGTGCCATCACACCCATTTTATCTGTATAATTCTGAAATCACTCTGATCATTTTAAGACATCAGAAAATTTCAGATCTTATAAAACAGGTAATAACAATCATCAATAATTCCAGTATTTTAGTCATCCTCACTACTGTGACAAAATACGAGTGTGTACTTTATAAAAAATAGAAATTTATTTCTCACAATATGGAAGATAAAATATTCAATATCAAGAAATTGGCAGTTAGTGTCTAGTAAGGTTGCTTTCTGCTTCCCAGGTAGTGGTTTTGTGAAGTGTCTTCACATGCAATAGGAGAAAAAAATGGACAAATGCTATGTCCTCATATGGCAGAAGAAATGGAATAGTCTCGTAGCCTTCAGATGCCTCTTTTATAATGTCATTAATCCATTTATGGGGGCAGAGTTCCTGTGACTTACTTCACAAAAGGACCCACTTCTAAATACTATCACGTAGAGGTTTAAATCCCAACATTATAATTTAGGAGGGATATTTACATTCAAACAATAGCATCTCTATATTCAAATTACCTTTATGATACTTCCTTTATTCTCCAAATATGGCTGCTCGTTAATTTTTCTTCTTACACTTAACATAAGGACTTTCATATTTCATTTAAGAACTTCTGAAAACAATTTACATTACTTCAAAAGAAAGGATCTGTTAATCAGCTTTTCATTGCTGTGTCCAAAATACATATGAATAAAAATACTGAGGAGGAAAGGTTTACTTGGCCCTCAGAATCAGAAATTTCATTCGGTAGACAGCTGACTCCATTGCTTTGGGCCTGAGGTGAGGTAAAACTTTATGGTGGGAGGGTGTGGCAGAGAAAATCTGCTCTTTCATGGAAGTCAGAAAACAGAGACAGAGAAGAAAGGACCAGAGACAAGATATAGGTACCAAGCATATACCCTCAATGATCTATTTCCTCCATGCATGCCCCACCACCTACAGTTTTACCACTTTCCAATAGTTCATTCAGCTATCAATTGATTAATCCACTGCTGAGGTCCTATCCCTCTTGATTCAATCATTTCACCAATGTCTACCTGTACATAGCTGCCTTGACTCATTCTCATGAACTTTAAGGGGACATTCCAGACTCAAACCAAAAAAGTATCATAGTTATCAATTTAGTGTCAGAATAATGAAGAGTGGATATGTTTGTACACAAGCAGGAAAATTCATTTGTATTGCTCTAAAGAAATTCCTTAAAGAGAAAAGAGTAAGAGACAACATACCAAATTATTTGCCCATGTATATACATTTCTGTATTATCTCTTCCATACATATATTAAAGAAAAGTACGTAGGTTTCAGGTATATCTCATTGGTGGAACACTTGCCTAGCATGTGCAAGTCCTGCAACCCCAGAATGGTAAGAGAGAAAAAGAAGAAATGAAAAGAAAAGTGGGTAATATTGCTATTATCATTGCTAACTGAAGTCTGCAAGTAGTAGCATTTAAGAATCTGACAATTTCAAATGGGAAAATTAGTATCCACCATTAAATATAATTTGATAATGATGAATTTGACAATTGTTTCACATGTATTTGATTTTTTTTGTCTTCCAAGTTATGTGTCTATTTGATTTTTTAAAAATGTTCATTTTCCAGAATAAGTTTTAGTGGATGAAGTTGAAAACTATTTTATATGCATTTGGATTCTCTGTCTTTTTCTATTTTCTTATTGGGTTCTCCAGCTATTTAGACTTTTTTTCTTTTTTAACCTTTTGGTTACCTGAAACATTGTGAAAACATGCTCACAATGAGCTTAAGTAGTGGATGTATTAGATATAAATTTTAGGGCTAGAGATCAAAAGCAAGGCTCTGGCTTTAGGAGATATGCATTTTCACCCATCTTTGTCCCTGTAAGTTCAAATATATGAACTCCATCAATAGATTCCTATGCCTTCCAGGTTGGAGCAAGGAAACATATGTCAGGGAATTTATTTGCAAGTTTTCTCCAGCAGAGACTAGCTAGGCCCTCCATCAAAAGTAATAGCTCTGCTAAGGGGACTTTCTCCACAGAGTCACTGTGTCTCCAGCTTCATATAGTTATACCTTTTCTTTGAAATTGGGCTAAAAGAGGACTCCCTCTCATTTTTAAAAAAGTTGAAGTGGAATTCAATTTGGTGTTATCCGGTTCCATGTATTTTCTATTGTGGTTTCAGCAGCATTTCTACAGAGCTAAATACATAAGTTTTTTTTTTTTTTTGTAATCCATGCAGCATATGGATGTTATAATTTATTTTGCACTGACATTTCAATAATCTCTAGGCTATTATACAAACTTTATATTCATAATTATTTTTCATCATATCTTATAAGATATTTCTTGTTATTTTTTCTGGTTTCTATTGATTCTGATGAGAATTATGCTGATAATAATTGCTGTTCAACTCTGTTCACCAACTTTTGTCACTGTGGCCAAAATACCTGACAAGAAAAACTTACAGGAGATAAAGTATATTTTGGGCTCTGGGTTTCAGAGATTCAATTCATATTGATCCAACTTTATTGCTTTGGGTCTGAAATGAGGTGTACCATAATGGTGGAAGAGGCCATACCCAGTGACCTACTTTCTCCATCCATGCCCCACTTGCCTAGTTACCACCTCATAGAACACTCAATGATGAAGTTAGAGCTCTCATTAGGTAATCATTATACCCCTGAGCATTTTTGCATTGCCTAACACAAGACCTTGTCAGGGATATTAAAATTTAAACCATTACATCAACCATGTGGTTTATCATCTTTTATTTTCCTCTTTTTATTTTTAAAGATAGTTTTTCTTTGTATTTGATATTCTGGAATTTCATTAACATTCACAAAGGAATGCCTTCCTCTTTATGAGTCCAGCTTGACTCCTTCAACCTGAAAGTTACAAATTTCAATATGACGGCAGATATTTTGTTTTTAATTCCAGATTAAACATTGGATGAAATGTATATTTTCATGACTGCTAGTTTCACTGAGCAAATTGCTTGCTACGTACTAGAAAAAAAAGTAGAATTTTACCATGGAAAATACAAGACAATGAGCCCCTGGCCTTACAATGAATGTAGGTATTGCTAACAAGAAGATGGCCATGTATCATGTAATTTTCTGTTCTGAATGTTATTTGTCCTACTTATAGAATTCTAATTTCATATTCATACTTTTAATAAGAACCTTATTAAAATAATTCTTAAAATAGTACAATCATGTGTAACAATGAAGAAACTATTTAAAATTAAAAGCAAAGTTAGGTTACTGCCTAATTATCCTCCATGATCAATACCAACTTTCATGATCTTGAAATTTTATTCAGAAACTGTTCACCATATACCCTTAGCTTTTTCTACCAATTCAAAGCAACAAAATATAAAGGGGACTGGAGGGGAATTTATCTCTAATTTTGCTTAAAATAAATAGTACAATTAAAAAAATAAAAGGTCATTAGGCAAATGAATTGTTAAGACCACACCCCCAATGACTCCTTAAATTCAATATATCCACCATTCACATTGCCATTCTTAAGCATCCACAATATAAAAATTTCTAGAAACAAAATAGTGCCAATCATATTATTGTGGTTTGGATATGAAATGTCCCCTAATGTCTCACATACTTAGAGGTGGGACTTTTAAGACATGATCCGTCCAGTCTTGAGGGTTTGGACTTTGATCATTGAACTAATATGTTGATGATTGAATGGACCCCTAGGAGAGGTACCTCCTTGGAAGAAGTAGGCCACAGCAGGCATGTTCTGAGCTTTTATGTTATTTATGCCCTGTTTTCTCTCTCTTTTTCTTTACTCATTTGCTGGCAAAAGTAACTTTTGTGTGCCACACCCTTCCACTATGATGTTCTGCACCATCTCAGGCCCAGAGCAAAGTAGCTAGCTGTTTATGGATTGAAATCTCTAAAAATATGAATCAAAATAAATCTTTCCTCCTCAAAGTTGTTTTCTCCTGGATTTGTCCCAATGATGCAAAGAGACAAATCAAGAGACTAATACACACATTAGTATTTATTCAGTTCTTATAGAAGAACTTTTGCCCCCTCAACATGATTAATTAACTTGCAAGAACATCTGAAGTCATTTGTTAAATAATTTTTTTTTGTAGATGAACACAATACCTTTATTTTTATTATTTATTTTTATGTGGTGCTAGGGATAGAACCCAGTGCCTCAGGCCAGTGCCTCACTTCACCACTGAGCCACATCCCCAGCACCAACATTTGAAGTCTTAAACACTTTTCCTGTCTCCTCACAGTAAATCACAGCTCATGATTGTGCATTTCTTTTAGTACTTATTTTCACAAAGCTTCCTAATTGTTGATTAATTATTCAAGAAATGTTGAGCCCTATAAAAAGTATAAATTTCATTTATTGCTTAACAAAATACCTGGAACATGATGGGAAATCAAGAAATATTTGAAGAATGACTGATTCAATGGATGAATTAAGGTGTCCATTACTGTATTTTAATGCATTATTTTATTTATTCACCTAGTAAACTTAAATCTTTCCATGTTTAGAATGCCTGACACAATGGCACCTGGCTAACATATGTTTTCCATTTTGAAGTTATTACATACAACTTTAAAAATAACAGTAACATTTTAAATAACTGCTGAAATTTAATGTCTGCCATTTACTGGATTGCACTTGTGTTACACAATATGGCTAAACAAACTCTAAAACCTGGTAGTAAAATTGACTGATTTATTAAAATGATTAATTTATTATTAAAATTTACTGATTTATTCACTTATTTATTAACAATTAAAATTGACTGATTTATTAATATGATACCATGTTGTGATAAATACTGTCTTAAATATTTTTTTAAAATTTTATTTGTATTATTAAAACACAAAATAAAGAAAAGGGAGGAACTCACTCTGATTCACTACCTAATAGACATTATAGTATAATTTTACACAGCTCCAACTGTCCTTTAACAATGACAATGATTAGAATCATAGTTTACAAATATTTTATGGATCATAAGATCATATATATTATTCCTTTGATGTTCACTTGAACATGGTTTAATATTATTGCTTTAGTCAGCTTTTTTGCTGCTCTAACTAAAAGATCTGACAAGAACAACTTCCGAGGTGAAAAAGTTTATTTCAAGTCTTATAGTTTCAGAGCTCTCAGTCCACAGACAGCTGGCTGCATTCCTCCAGGTTGGAGGTGAGCCTGAATATCATGGAAGAAGAGTGTGGTGGAGGGAAGCAGCTCAAAAGATGATCAGAAAGCAGAGAGACTCCACTCACCAGTTATAAAATATATACCCCAAAGGCATGCCCACAGTGATCCACATCTTCCAGCCACACCTTACCAGTCTCCAGTTATCAGCTAATACCATCAGGATATTAATGCATTGTTTGAGTTAAGGCTCTCATAAGCGAATCATTTCTCTTCTGATCCTTCTTGTATTCTATCACACATGAGTTTTGCGGGTACAGCTCACATACAAACCACAATAGCCATATTTTCACAAACTTCAGGGAACACTTAGGATTTGAGGGCTGGTTAAATATTTTTTATTTTCATATATTATATGCTGTTTACTCCTATTGGAAACCATACTTGCCTGATATTTATGAAATGGAAATCATAAAGGATTATTGTAGTAATAGATGTGTAGAATGATTTCTTAATTTATTTTTCCCTAAGGGCAAAATCCTGATAATTGAAATTGTCAACAGAGTCTTATGTATAATGAAAGAGTATGAATTTCCATGATGCTCCCTGAAGAAATCTTAGAAGAAATACAATGACGGGCAGTGTGGTATGCATAGTTTGTACCAGCATTGTATCTTACTGTGTGCCCTTAGGCAATATTTATTTTTTGACATTTTCACTTTAATTATTTCATCTAAGTGAAACATTTATTACTCAGATCTTAAGATTGCTGGGAAATTTTTATAAACATTTCTCTTTTTAATTTTTAATGTTACTTTAAATTTCAAACTCAATAAATTCATTTATTGCAATCAATGAAACAATAAATGAAAGTAATGTTCACCCATTGCTGCTAATCCTTACACATTTTCTCTTTGCTCAGACATTTTAGTCTGCTTTTTTTACTGCTGTGACCAAAAGATCTGACAAAAATAATTAGAGAAGGAAAAGTTTACTTGAGGGGCTCAGAGTTTTAGTGGTCTCAGTCCATACTTGGCCAACTTTATCCTCAGGGCTCTAGATGAGGCCGAACTTCATTGTGGAAGATTGTGGGGGAGGCAAGCAGCTCAAGGCATTATACTAGGAAGCAAAGTAAGAGATTCCATTTGCCAGATACAAAATATATATCCCAAAGGCACATCCCAATGACACACCTTTGCCAGTCACACCCTAATATGTGCATTAATCCCTTTCAGGGGATTAATGCACATATTAGGTTAAACCTATAATAAACTAATATTTTCACCTCTAAACTTCCTTGTATTGTCTCACACATGAGTTTTTGAGGGACACCTAATACTTAAACAATAACATTCATATAAACATTTAAATACAGGTAATTCCATTTGCTCAGAGTTTGCCTAATTTGCTCAGAAAATCTTCAGTTTAAGCTTGTCCTTCTAGTGTAAGATTAATACTTTGTATTGTTGTTGTTTTAAAAAACATCCAGATTTGAATGATAAATCACAGTCACTATTACATAGAGTTTGCATGTTTAATTTACCTGAGGCCATTAGCTCAATGCTGGGTATTTAGGAAACAATAAGGGCAGGTGTTATTAGGATCCAAACAAAGGCTTAATAAGTTTTATTAAGGCAAAAACTTGTTATTAAAACATTTTAATTATTTTAAAGGAGTAAATTATTATACTATTTATACAAAGATGTTAAACTAAAACCAATTATCTTTCATTTAGATAATGAAGACCCCAAGTTGTTACATTATAATCTTAAATTGCGGGTATAGAGGAACCCCTATAATACTGATGGTACCAGCATCAGAAAGTATAATGATTTGTTGCAGGTGACTCAGATATTTGTTGTCCTTGTGTGGCTCAGTTCTCCAGTTGGAGATACATAAATACAATGTTAATAACATAGATAGAAACCTCTCAATTTAGTAGGCTGTTTTAAAGCACAATATGACTAATTCAGCTGTTTTTACCTTGTGATAAATAAACAACCACATTTTTCCTCTTGTATTTTTTTAATAGAAAGAAATCGGCATTTCTAACTGATAAGATAAATCTAGAAGCATAAGGAACAAGGGCCTACCTGACAGATAAGAGGAAAAGCCTCTTCATGTAGCAAGGTTTCAACTTGACTCAATTATCCAGAGGGCCAGTTTCTAACATGTGTTTAAAAGGTTATTAATTTCCTCCATCAGCCCCCAGTCCCCACCTTCCTAATTATTTCTAAATCATTTTAGGAGAAGTTTCTGAGACATACCTTTTACGAAAGGAAATGATGTACTGATTTTATTTACTATGACTATTTCTCTATCTGCTTGTATTTTCAGCTTTCTTAGTCAATTTATACTCAAACTGCCATATCTTATATGTACTGAAGTTAATGAAATAGATAAAAAGGTATTCCAAGGGCAAATGGGCTTCATAAAAATGTAAAACAACAATTTATTTTTGTAAAAATCAGGAGTGATATAATCAGGAACTTGTGTGTGTGAAAAGCTCATTTCATTTTGAAATAGGACATCCTATTTCTTTCAGTAATTCTATAGGTTCATTTTCATTGTAGTTAAAAGATGAGCCATGCTCTTAAATAATAAATAGCAGGTAAATTTGAAGTTCATGTAAGAGAACAATGAAGTATGCAATCCTTGATGAAATAAAATGAAAGAAAACCAGAAGAACAGATATCAATGTTTCAAAGATAGAGAAATAATGAGAGAATGAAGGATCCTCATGAGGAATTTTTAACAGGTTCGAAAGTTCAGGTAAAATAAGTCTACCCAAATTTAGATGCCCTTTGGAACCAAATTCTAATTTTTAAAGGAGCTATTTTTGTCTTTTTTGCAGACAAATTGAGCTAAATTCTTATGAAAAACTTTTTTTTTTGCTTCATAATTCTTGACAGCTATGTTTATAAAGTTCTCAAAAAAGGCTCATCAACATTAAACATTCACATTTATTAAATAAATATACATACATATACATCAATGTACTTTGAATTTTGAAACTTGCATTCTAGAAAGTATATAAATCTGAAAAATTATAGTAATATTTAAAAATAATGAGTGCAAGCAAAGGTTTTCAACCTATTTTTACATTTTTTTTTTAATTAAAGTGTTCCCAAGTATATCTAGGAACAATTAATGTTTGAGTAGAAATCACAACACTGAACAAATATTTGTTAATATTTATTGAATACTTAATATAGGTCAGGTGTGTGTGTGTATATATATATATATATATATATATGTGTGTGTGTGTGTGTTGTGTGGATATATATATATATATCTATATATATAGATATATAGATATATATATAATCTTAATTAGTGCTCTAGTCATCCTGAGATGAACAATGAATTTTTCCATTTTAGAGACAAGAAAATTGAGATTGGGTACAAGGTCATGTGGCTTAACTGTTGGTTCAAGATCCAGCTGATTCTGGTTTACACTTTGTATTTGGATGATGTAGTGCATGTGATGAATTTCTCACAGACTCTACAGAGGACCAAGACAATATATATGCTAAATACTAAACCAACTCCATTGTGTTCAAATTCCATGTTTTTCAAATACTAGAATCTGATGGTATTTTAATTTTTGTTCCTTTTAACTGCACAGTGAATTGTCTCTAAATGTTTGCCAAAATCAGTAAGTAGCCAGAGGATGCATAATTTTTAAATGATTATTTATGGAACCTTTATTTTCAACATTTGAACATTTATTCCTATAAACACACACACACACACACATACACACACACACACACACAGAGACTTACATATCAATGTTTATCAAGCTCTGTGTTCTGAATTTTGGCCACAGAAAGAGGGAACTGTTATCCATTTATTGTCATCTTGTCTCTTCCCTGTTTTATGTTGTATCACTCACCCTCAATCCAATTGGAGTATGTGGTCAAAATATATGATATATAGTCCATGTATACATGCAGACTATTGGTCACCATCCTAACCTACTTTGTGTTATTACTGGATCTTTTTTAAATGTATGTGCCACATAATTTTTAGACAAGGGTCTTTACTATTCATTGACTTTAATAAATTTTAAAACTTTTGGTCATTCCTATAGTCTGCATTTATGAAGTACAATGTTATAGAAAAGATATAAATTCTCGTTATTTTGTTACATCTTTGCATTTTTACAAACCATGCATTAAAAGAAAAGTGCTATATTTGTTCTCTCCTAAACTCATGTTGAAATTTAATTTCCAAAGCAACAATTTTAAGAAGTGGGATCTGTAAGAGACCTCTTGATTGTCTCAATTGATGTCCTTATCATGGCAATGGGTCAATTATTGGGAGAGCAAGTGATTAAAGTAGTTTGGCCTTCTCTTGCATCTGTCTCTTGTGCATGTTTGCTTCGTTTTCCATCTTGTCTGATGCAGCCTGGAGGGACTTGCCACATGCCCACACTCTGCTCTAGGACTTGCAGCCTCCAGAATGGTAAGAAATAAACCTTTTTTTTTTTTTTTCTTAATAAGTTACCCAGTCTCAAGTATTCTGTTAATAGCAATACAAAAAGAACTAAGACAAAGAGCAAACTGTATCAAATTAGATTGGTGAAACGTATGGTAAATACATGCAAATTTGCATATACAAACAAAGATAAATGTTTCAGGTTATAGTTCTGTTTAGATGTAATAAATAGTCAAACGAGTTATAGAATGTGATTTCAAAGAATATAGTGGGAGAAATACTTATCAGTATTATCCACTTTTCTGTTTTAATTTTGTCTCCAGCTCTTAACTGGGCAAATTAGTTGTTCCTGCTGAGCTTTAATGCGTTTAACAACAACAACAAAATGCAAAGAACAATAACAATTACTTTTCTGTGTATTGTGCTTTGTATGGTAACATCTTGTTTATATATGCTAATATTTACATGTAAACTATAAATGTAAAAAGAAATTGATTTGTTTGTTTTTGAAGTACTGCAACTCCAAAGTATTTTCTAATTTTGCTTCTTCCCAATGATATAATAATATGCAGTTTTGCAAATACCTGATACTGTTTGAGGTTATTATTTACCATTTTATCCTACATAAAAGACTTCCTAACCTTTTGTCATTGTGGATTTTTGTTTTTTTCAGAATGATGAACATTTTATCTTTTGTTGTCTGGAAGTTTCTTATTCGATATCATGATTAAAATCTCCCAAACAACCTGGATCTCTATAAGCAAATGATTGGAGTAGAAAGAATTTGTTTCTCAAAAAGTGACCTCATGCTGAATACAATCAGAAGGAACGTTTTCAGAGATGCAGATGACTGTCCACACTGTAGAGGTAGTGAGCCATGCTTTTACAGCCTCAAATGTCAAAGCCTTCCATTATAGTTAGAAAGATTAATATAAAAGAAGGTCATATGCCAACGCTCTGGTGTATGAGAATATATGATCTGTATTAATCTAAATAATTGAAATTTTGGTACCTTTCAAAGTTCTCATGCTATAAAGGAATCATCATTTAACACATTGAATATTGATAGGATATTTTTAAAATTGAGACTGCTTATAATGAGAATCATTGCATTTGAAGAGATTATTTAATATTCCCAGAATTACATAAAAGATAAATATAAATACGTGACATATTTTTATATCTTTCATAGAAATTTGGTGGGGAGGGGTACTAGGGATTGAATACAGGGGCAGTACACTACTGAGTCACACCTCCAGTCCTATTTTGTATTTTTATTTAGAGATAGGTTCTCTCTGAGTTGCTTAGCACCTCGCTTTTGCTGAGGCTAGCTTTGAACCTGAGGTCCTTCCACTTCAGCTTCCCAAGCTGCTGGGGTTACAGGCATGTGGCACTGCACCCGGCTTTCATAGCAGTTTAAGAGAACTTAGAAATCTAAATTGTTCAGAAAGTTTCATGAAAATAATTTAAATAGAAAACATATACTTTAATAATTATAAATTATTAAAATGTTTTTAATAATCTTTTAAATGTTTTTGTTTTCAATTTTGTTGTAGTTTACCAAAGTCCTGAAAGACCAATTGGACTTTATGATTTGGAATTGGTCCTTTTTACTAGGATCTCAGGGAACAGATACATGATTACCCTGACAATGGAAGTAGTGTTCCACTGGAATTATGACAACTGTCTTCATAAGTATGTTGGAAATGTTCTTCAGGGTAAGTGATTACTTATGTGAGATAGGTAACAGTGAATTAAACTGAATGCCAAAAATTGGTGAACATTTGAACTTTGTGAGCCACTTAAAGAATAAATTGCAAAAAATTGTATTAAGCTAGCAAAGTAATACTTATTGGTTTATAAAAATAATGAGTCTTTATGTTATATAGTGTCTTTGATAAGTGTGTACCATAAAAATACAAGGCTGAAGCAAGGACTGAGAATTTAAAATAGAGACCATTTCAAGATACTTTCATGCAACAAAAGCATCTGAACAGTTTTCATTTTCTCAAATTTACTTCAAAAGACCCCCCAAAGACAATATATTATGATTCTTTTATATTCTCTTTCAATACAATTTGGCATAGTATGAATGTGCTAGCACCTAACTTTATATTTTTACTTTATATGCACCATATTATATACCCACTATAAGACCATCAAAATGCATAAAGCCAATTAGCTTCATTTCAGAACTATAGTGAAAATGCTACATTTTGCTTCTTATTTATAATAACAAGAAAATGTTTTATTCTTTATTGAAGTTCAAAGTTGTAGCAAACCAGGACTACTGTTTGGTACAATAGAAAGAGTACTGAGCTTGGAATTCTAATTCTAAGCACTGACCTTCATGATGGCATGTCCACACATTAGCAAAGTGACCTTGAACATGTTATGTAAACTTTATGAGTGCCAATTCCTTTCTCTATAAAGGAGGGATAATAACTTTCACCTTAACTACCAGATTATTGGGAAGGTCATAGGATAGAATGGAAATTAAAATGCTATCAAAATTAAAATGGTACCATTATTGTGATTATCTTTAGAGCTCTCCTTTTGTTTGGTTTTACATGCCTTTAATAAAATGACTTATTTTAAGGCAGTGACTAAAATTATGTCACTATAGATTATAGTAAAGCTAATAATAAGAGTTAAGTAATCATTTACAATGTTGACATCGATTCTGAATTGATATCAAGCAGGTAAAAAGAACATGTAAGGTTACCTGACAAAAAAGGCATTTGATTATTATATAAGTTGTTTTATTCCTGTTAGTTGAGCAATGTTGAACAAGTTAGAGTGACATTTAAACCAGAGTGGAGGAGTTAAGTGTGAATCAAATTTATATTTGCCAAAAGGGGTACCTGGTATTCTTACAGATTTTGTGGATAAAAATAGTTTTTAAAGTTTATTCACACTAGACATATTTTTCTTCATGCAAGGCTCATATTTTAAAGGCTATTACTACACAGTTTTTGTGCTGAGTTCATCTCGCATTAGTAGTATATTAAGATGAAAGTTTTCAAAAACTAGAAATATTCCTTGCTGAAAAACTGAAGTTATTACGAAAAATGAGGGAAGAAGGGAACAGGTTCAAAGAAAATTGTGTGACATTTAGAAAAATAACCAATATTATTGAGGAAAAAGGGAAGATTGGCGAAATCAAAATTAATGCGACTATTCTTTAAATTTAGATCATAACCCTTAACTAACTGTACACCTAACAAAGAACAAATAACAAGTTTATAAGTAATACTGCTAAAAGAATTATTTGAAAAAAAATGCTTCTTGTTTTATATATTATTTAAAATCTAAGATGTTACCAGAATTTTTAATCACATAGACTTTCCTCCTCGTGGTTTTGTTTCAAATTTGTAAAGCATAAAGATTGACTTTTCCAAAATCTACAATAAAAATTCTCAAAGGAAAATTAGGTATCCACTTTTACAGTTTAGATAGATACTAACAATCAATAACTTTGGAACAAAATTAATTCTATTTTAACATTATTACAATTTAAATTCATCTTAAGGAAGAATATAGTTCATAGGCTTCATATTTGAGTAAAATATGAACCGGGTGTCCATTCAAAATTTTATTTATTTGCAGTTATCTTTGTTCACATAGTTTTTTTCCTTTTAATAAGCAAGCATGATTTTTTTCTCATGCTTAATAAATATCAGGATGATGACTATTTTGTTGGAGGTAAATAAAAACCACATTATTTTAATACAAGTTTTTTAAAAAACTATGATTTTTAAAGTGCTATAATTAGCTGGGAATGTGAAATTACAGAAGCATACCACAAATGACCAGCTTGTGTGGCTACAGATTTTTTACTCTAGAATGGGAAATGTGTGTTTAAAGTGAAGTCAGTGTAACTATATTGTAAATATATGTTTTGTTCTATTTACAGAACAAAATCAGAAATAGATATTTTAATTAAAATTTGTCATTGATTTGGGGTCATAAAATACATGCTTGAATCTGTTCTTTATCATTTGTAATTTATAATCCCCCAAAATTATCTAACCTCTTTATTTTATCATCTGGAAAATGTAGCCAGTGACATCTACCTCACAAAGTTATTGCAAATATTAAGTAAAGAAACGCTGAAAAAATGCTGCCTTACAAATTATAAAGATCTATACCAATGCTGGTTATTGCCATCATATTGGTATTAGGTAGTGCCAAAAATAATTAGACATGACAAATAAAAATAAAAATAAGAAATGACATTATAACTTAGAAAGAATCCATCTGTTTTGATACTTTGATGTAATTAGACTGTGTCAGTCCAACTTTTGCAAAAAGTCAAGAAGAAAGGACATAACTAGTGAGAATTGGGTTGAGCTGCCTTTAAACACACACACACACACACACACACACACACACACACACACACAAATCTCAGATCACTGCTACTCAATAGTAAGATGAGGTTCTATCTCTGAGGCATCAATAATGAGCCTACACTCAACTCCTCTGCCTATGGGATCTCTTTATTATGTTCAGTGGTAATTCAACCTTCCAACTCTTGAACAGCACATGCATGCCTCCTCATGGCCCCTTGAATTCCGGTTTCCAAAGTTCACTTTGTGGAAGGGAAACATGGAAACCAGGATAGCATCTTCATTTTTTTAGGTGGGAAGAGATGTTTCAGAGATTTCTTTGATGTTGCTTTGCGTTTGGAACAGAAGTATGGCACAATATGTATCTCAGAATATGCCATTTTAATAGAAGGATTATTTTGACATAAGGCCTGTATATATGTGTTTATTTATTTCAGTACTGGGGATTGAACCCAGGTACACTCTGACAGAGTTATACTCCCAGCCATTTTTCAATTTTTATTTCAAGGTAGGATCTCAATTATTTACCCAAGCTGATCTTAAACCTGAAATCCTCCTGACTCAATCTCCCGAATCACTGGGATTACAGGCATCCTCCATCACACCTGTCCCTGAGCTAAGGCATTTGAAAATAGCAGATGCAAAAGCGCCATCCCAATCTCTCTCTTTCTCCTGAAACACGAGATGAAATACTGTCATGTGAAAGATGTTCTCTCTGTTCTGTTCTTGAAGAAAAGAAGCATTCTTCAGATGGGATCATAGGTGAGAGAACTGTGTACAAGCAGAACTTGTTAAAACAATCCTTATTTTCCTTAGCCTTCCAGATAACTTAAGCATTTTTCACAATTGTCTCTCTCTCTTTAAACTACTATGGAATCATTTGAGTTTTCCCACTTCTTTAGGTGTTCCTTTCCTTTTGAGGATTCCCATGTCATTTAAAATTTACATATGTATGCTTTTCTCTTTAATCTATCATATCAATTTAATTTTCAGTCCAAATTAGAATTGTACAAGGGTAGAGTTAAAGAAGAAATCTCCAGAACAAAGGAAACTGGTTGCTGTTCATTGCTAATAGTATTGACAGAGAATGGGGTTAGTGTACCATGTGTGTACCTGTATTCATAGGATTGGATTCTAACAAAATGGTATTATTAGTGATTTAGTGAACCTTGACTAGTGGGAACTTGATTCTTACCAGATGATATATTATTCCAAATAATATAAATATATCATATTTAAAGATGCTTGGAATTTTATAAAGATAACATCAGAATTTGATGAGAGTATTTTTTTCATCCTTGGGAATGAGAACTATAGTTTATACTCCAATCTTGTATTGAGTAAACTACAGTAGATGTTCATTGACTTCCAATGTTACTTTCTATTTTTTTGTCTTTCAAGAGAGCTCATGTAGGACATAACTCAGATAGCTAAGGACATAAACTTTTTTTTTTCTTTATTGTTGTGTCCCTTGATGCTCTTACACCATGTAATTTGTGCTGGGTTCTTGAACTTGTTTCAATGATACACTTCAAAACTTTTTTATGTAAGTTCTTATTCAATTAAAGTATTTTATTTTTGTGGATATTTTGGTTGTTTTCAAATTGATTATAGCTAAATAGTTTTTCAGATTTCAGACAATAGCCTAAGATATGTCACTCTTTGTTTTCTTGAATAAATCTCAGTCTCTCCTGGAGTGATCTTTTGAGATGCCACAGCAAAGTGTGGGGAAATTAAAGATGAGCCTTTATTGGAATTATATAATCTGTTCAATTAATATTTTTAAATATCTATTATGCTCCAAATATAGCAGAAAAGCAAATAGAAAAAATGCCCTATATGTGTTTATAGTCTCCTAGTGAATAGACAACAAGCAAATAAACATTAAAAATATATGGAGGTGGTAAGGAGGCAATAGAGGATTCCAAGGCAGAGGAAAGGGGTGTGCAGAGATGTAGGGATGCACATCATGTGCTCAGAGAAGAACTCACTGCTAAAGGAATATATATATATATATATATATATATATATATATATATATATATATATATATATATTTCACCTTCCAGAGGAATTGAAAGAAAGTCAGTATTGCTAAGGTATTGTGCTCAAGAAGATTTTTAAAAAGTAAGCAAACACAGACCAATTAATGAAGCAATAGAGACTGCAGTACAGATTTGGTAGAATTGAATGAGATTCACTTTTACTCTGAATGGAGTAAGAAGCTATTAAGTGGTCTTGAGCAGAATGTTGGGTGGATTCCTTTCCCCTTTCCTCTTCTCTCCCCTCCTTCCCTTTTTTTCCTCCTTCAGTCATTATTGGAAGCTTTATTATATACTTGAAAAAATTCTAAGTACCAGGCCTAAATCAATAATCCAAGAGACAACCGTGCAAGTCATGGCAGTGATTTCATTCTAGAAGAGGAGGTAAGTGATTCTTTTATTTATTTTTGCTGCTGTAATAAGTTACCACAAATTTAGTCACTTGTCAAGAAAAATGTGTTATCTTTCACTCTTTAGGATAGAAGTGTCTAAAATAGAGCTCTGGCAGGATCAAAACTGTTTCCCTCACTCTTCAGATCCCTCTAAGCCACACCCTTTCCTTGGCTCCTGGTCTCCTTTCCCCATCTTCAAACCCATCATTGTTGGGCCTAGTTTTGCTCATATGGTCTCTTTGATTCTGTTTTCAGATTCTTTCTTCTACTATTAAGGATCCTTGTTATTGCTTTGGGCCCACTGATTATCTCAACTAACATCATTATGTGTAGGTCAACTGGCGAACAACGTTAATGCTATCTGCAACTTTAATATTTACTATTGTGCAGGGACCATTATTCTGGTTACTGTAGAGAAGAAGTAAATGGAATATGGTACTGAAAACATGTGATTGCTGTGTTAAAAACTGAATTATATGTCCCTGGGGAAATCATTATCAAAATAGACTGAATAACTTAAATACATTAAAACATAAATTGGGAAATGTTCATTTGTTCTGCACTTGACCATGAAAAAAATGTTACAGTACTGGAGAAAAAAAATAGAAGAAAAAAACACAAACAGAAGTACAAAATCTACCTTTTTCTGGAAAATCATATTCACATAGTCCAATAATGTATTATTTATTGCACTTGGAGTAAATTTCAAATCATAGTTTCCTTATTTAAATAATGATAATAATAAAAGTAGCCATAAAATATCTGTGAGGATTTAATGATGATACATATGTGTGTATATGTGATACATATGTGTATATGTACTTAAATATATGTAAAAATACACATGTACAACACATATTCACATTTACATATGTCACTCTGAAGTGTATATACAATTGAATAATTCTAAAATTTTAAATTGCTTTATTTTCTTCCATTCCAATAGAAGTTGAAAGAAATAAGTTCTTTCCTGAAAGCATAAAAAGGGGAACAATAAAAGTGAATAAAGTAAATGAAAGAAATGAAAAGATAGAAAACTTTTTAAGACCCAGTTAAAGCAAATATTTCTCTGTTTGAGGACATCAACCATTAGCTAAGATATAGTTGCATGGAAGCTAGGGTAGCCCCAATGTTTGTTGAACTAATGAGTTTTCCTTACCTGAGATAGCCCTATCATTGCTAAAATATATTTCTTTGATTTCACCTTTTTTTTTTTTTTTTTTGCACCAGAAATTGAACACCGAGGAACTTGACCACTGCACCACATCCCCAGCCCTATTTTGTATTTTATTTACCGACAGGATCTCAATGAGTTGCTTAGTGCCTCCCTGTTGCTGAGGCTGGCTTTGAACTCATGATTCTCCTTTGTCAGTCTCCTGAGCTGCTGGGATTTTACCCAATTTTATAAATGTGGGTTGTGAAAAATCAAAAACAGAAACAGCTATTTTCACTGATTTTGCTTAGTGCTTAAATTATTTTCAAATAACGTGTTTGAATTATGATTTTTGTACAATGATCATCTCTGATATTTATATATGATTTTATAAAAAGAACATTCAGTTGCACATGGCTATATATTCTTCCTAAAATCCCTATGAGAAGCAGAAGGATCACTAATGTCATTTGACACAGAAGGTAAGTGCTGCCCTGGGCACTGACCAAGCAGAATGAGATGAGTACATCTATTGCTAAACGTAGAACTCTTTGTTCATGTGCTTTGTAAACCGTAGATTACTAGACAAACATTAGTTTTTACTCTTTAATCATATCTCTATAACTTTTTATTTCAGTATCTTTACGTAATGTGCCAGGTAATAAGTAAAATGTTTAAGATAAGGTGTTCGCTAGCTACTCTGCCTTGTTTCTTAAAATTCCTTTATAAAATGTCCTCAAAAATGTTAAATAGAAAATGACAATATTCTTTAAACTTTTATGATGCAAGAATAATAAATATTTCCCACTTGTGAGCAGCCCAAGAAAATTTTGGCTAATTTGATCAAAATAAAATGAGAGGCTTTATTAAAGAACCAGAATTATTTTGTGTTGGAAACTTCATAATGCTTCACACTTGTAAGTATCAAAATGTTGTTGGCATATTTCACTTGATAATGGAAAAAGCAGTGCACCAAGACTAGAATTTTCAAAGGGCCCTTGAAGTGTTACACAATATATTCTGTTGCTTTGAATGTAATTAGGGGTTCTGTCAAATATATCTTTCCTAAGAGATGATGGGAAGATGTAAATTTTGCATTTGTCTTGCTTTTACCTGTTTCTAATCAATGTCTTTGGAATCTGCTGTAATCACTGATAAAAAAGACTTGTTTCTATGTTTTGGGAATATGCATATTAAATAAAGGATTGAGCTAATATATGAACATATATCAAATTAGCCATAATACCTGAAAAAATTAGTTTCCAATATTCTTAAGGAATAACAAAAACAAAAAAATAAATGGGAACTACTGTATTTGATTATAAATAATTTTAATAGCTCAAGATAGAAAAAAATAAAGTAACTAAGCAATCAAGGTTAGTTTCAAATAATTTTAATTAACTTAAGGTTACATATTAAAAATGTTTTCTATTTCTATTTTGAATAGAAAATATCAAATCCAGAAATTTATATGAATTCCTTATAGCTCAGTGGTTTTGCAACAACAGCCATAAAGGACACTTAAAATTAAATAATGCAACAAATTCTATATCATACCTAGGGATCAATTTAACAAGAAACTAACAAGAGCTATATGCTGAAAATAACAAAACTTTCTAGAACTGGACGACGAATTCCTGAATACATTGGCAGACCTACAATTCCTTTAAGTAGAAATACCATTATAAATATATGTTTTCCATAACTTTAATAAATATCAGTAAGTATAATTTCAATAATGTGTCCTAATCATTTGTTAATGTATGTTGATCTAGTATGTTCAGCTGAAATAAATAATGGAAGACTAGAAAAAAAAAATTCTTACAAAAGCAAAGTGAAGGAAATATACCCAAGTACTCAAATACCCAAATATTATTTCAAAATTACATTTAAATGTTAGCAAATTAAATACTTATAAAGAAGTTAGTAGAGCTTACTACAGTGTCAAGAAATAGTCCTATATTTCTGTAGGAATTTAGTGATTAAAGGTAGTAGGGAACAAATAGGTTATTCCAACAAATGCTATTAGGGCAATAAACTGAATAACTGAATAAACTTAACTCACACTATTAAAAAATTCAACTGAGCTGGGCCTGGTGGAGCACGCCTGTAATTCCAGTGGTTCTGGAGGCTGAGGCAGGAGGATAGCAAGTTCAAAGCCAGCCTCCACTAAAGCAAGGCACTAAGCAACTCAGTGAGACCCTGTCTCTAAATAAAATACAAAATTGTGCTGGGGATGTGGCTCAGTGGTCAAGTGCCCCTGAGTTCAATCCCCAGGACTCCCTCCATATTTGGCTCTTGTGTTATATTTTTTCGCCCCATCCATCAAATGTTTAGTCATGTATCTCTAGATCACTCTATTAATGAAAAATAAAAGTCTAAATCAGGAATTAGTGATGTAGTTGAAAGTTAAAAGATGAATATATGTATTCCATAATCAAAAGTTTCAGCAATAATTTTAACATTATCTTTGGAATATATTGTTGTGTATGTGTCTGCCTATGCTGGGCTGACCAGTTAACAGAAAAATTACTCTAGAACCCTATGTAATCCTTCCATTGTCTGGGGAAATGCTTCTTGAAGCCATTTGCTTCTAGTGTTTTTGAGTCAATCATAGTTCCTGCCATCAAAATAAATTGGTTGAGTATATAATTTAAAGTAAGACAATAACAATACTAAATTTGCTTGGACAGAATAACTGAAATATAAGCCATTTATGACACAAACTTGACCCACAATAGTGTTCCCCATCAATTTTGTAATTGGAAGTTGTGGGAAAGGCTTTCCTCTAGTTGATAAACTTTTGGTGTACAGATTAAACTAGAATATGTCCTTGTTCCAAGGTCTTACAAACTACTCTGATTTGTGTGGAATGTAACAAAAGAATGCACTCTAAAAAGTGGGGATAAGACAAAAGGCAGAAATTTTAATAACAAACAAGTTGCAAGTTTATTTCAACTGAAATTTCTCCTCTGTTGTTATGTGACCTTTGTTTGCAGCAATACATCTAACTTTTTGAATAAATAATTTTGTGTTGCCTTTATGTCACTTGTAGCCAAAAGATCTTGTATATCACATGTGTGTATATAGATATATATAGAGAGATATATACACATACACATACATATAATAGAGAGAGAAACTTGCATATCATATGAAGTTCTTCACAATCTATGAAACTCATTATAGAAACTACTTTCATAGTCATTGCTCTGAATGTTTAGTTGTCTTTTGTTGTTGTTATTGCTGTTTTATTTTTAAAAAAGTTCTCTGCCAGATAACGTGTTTGACCAATAGAGGAAAAAACAAACAAAAATATTCATGTCTTCATGTCTTCTTATCTCCTTCCAATCATGGAATACTATTATCATCTTAACCTTTGACTATGATGTTTGTCTTGAAATAATTACTCTTTTTTGTCCATGTAATCTCCATATGCTTAGCTGTGTTTTACATTAAAAATTAGTCTCTTAGAGAAGAGTGGAACAGAGATGGACAGTTAGGAAAAGGAGCAGAGATTATTGAGAATAACAACTCTCACTTTTTCAGAAAATAAATGAGTTTTTTACTGTTTTAATCAATATTCAATATGGAGTCCAAAATGAACAGAAAACTAAGAGCCACAGGTGCAGCAAAAGTGTTTAATAAGCTGTTACCATAAGAAATGATGATCATTGAATTGGTCAATCACAGTAAGTCTCCATTTATCTTCAGTTCTCAATGTGTTAACTGAAAAAAATTTTTTTTGTCTAGTTGTTGCAGGGTCCTTCAAGTCCCAGAAAAATCATAGAAAAGACAAAGAAAAAAATCACAATGATAAGAACTTTTCAAATTTATTAATCTCCTAGAACCAAAGGATGCCAAGGGAACATGCAATGCAAAGAAACTCTTTTATCAAAAACCTGACAGGCTTATATGTAGCATTAAAATAATATCCTTTAATATACAACAAGAAAGAGTCTTTAATGTTTATTGTTAATTTAACAATTAGCTAGGGAAAGGAAATGGAAGAAATAATATATTAACTATAAAAGGAATTCAAGACAATCTTCTCTTTCCTATACTGGATGAATGATGGACTCCAAAGTTTCACTCATACCTATCTAGCTTATATTTTCTGAGATTTTAGTATTTTAATATTAAACCTCTATCATCATAATTCTGTTAAATTTTTCATAGTTATTTTTAATTGCAAATTGGAAGATGACAACTCAAGTACCTTTAGCAACTGAAAATATTAAAGCTGAATCACTTTAACAAAGAATTTAATTGAATGAAGGTCATTGGGTAATTCTATCACTGTCCCAGGACTCAGTTCTCTTGCAATAGAAAAAAAAAAAAAAGAAGATGAACAGCATATTCTTAAGGTTCCTTTTTAACTTCAAAATATTATGAAGCTATGATTCGAGATATATAATTTAGCAAGACTGAATAGTAATTGCCTGCATATTATTTAGAAAGAACACACATCAGTTAATCTTCTTTCAAAAGTGTAATTGTTTTAAGTGCTTTTATCTTTCTATTATTTTCTTAATGTAGATTCATGAGGTTCCTGTGACATAAATCTAACAAGTACCTTAAATTAATGTGCTATTGAGAATATCTATAAACTGAAGTTGGTAACCAAGATATTTTCCAATTTTCATAATCTCTCTGCTTCCTTAGCTTTTTAATATAGCCCAATAATTCATAGATTTAAAATATATACATACATACATGCATGTGCATATATATGTGTTTATATAAAGTAATAAAATAAGTAATAAAGTATGCATACGGCCTTAACTAAAGAAGGGCTTTAGCTTACACTGCTATTTTCTATGGAGGAGGCTTAATAGATACTCAAATTGAGACAAGATTAACTTCATTCAGTATAAATCTGACTCATTTATTCTACCAAGTCTCCTAATTCCTCTTGTTCCTTTGTATATTTATTACAACCCACAAAATTATATTTTGGATCCCACTCATCTTAAAAGTTTTACCTTTTATTTCTTTTTTGTTAATTTTCATATTAGTATTCATATTATACAACATATAATTTACCCATGTCTTGATGGTATGAAAAATTTTGAAAATGATTCCAGTATTAGTGAATTACTCTTTAGGCAAAAGAAAGCCCAACCAACAGTGCCCTAAAGGACTTAATCTTTTCCTGGAACAAGAAGTTTGGGGGCCTGGGAATCTAGGGTTGCCTCAGGGACTACCCTAAGCTTTGATATCTTTTTTCTTCATCTTCCTTATCTGTGACTTTCAAGATAAAAAGCATAATATCTAGGTTCCTGACAAGAAGACAAGAAGGTGAAAAGACAAACCAGAGCATGAAACCTGCATAAATATTGCATATTTCCTTTCTGCAAAAATTTCCAGGAAGCTCCACTAGGGGATTCCGACATCTAATTAGTCGGAATTGTTGTCATGATCACCCTGTCTACACAGAGGTTAGGAAGATGAATATATTTTTCTGGGCCCATTTCCCCATCTGCAATAAACTCAGTTTATTAAGAAAGAAGATGAGAATGTATATTGGGTAGCAACTCAAAATAAATACCACAAAATCTATTGCCAATGCCAAGGGAAATGTAGTGTTGTCTTATTCTCAAAGGAGGATTCCCAACACAGATTAACTGATCATAAAGTACTGAAAGGGCATATTTCCTCACACTAGCGATTGAGTTTTCATTTGTGTTTTGACTTTTCTTAATGTACATGGAGATGCTCTTCTCTACTGCTTCTTTTGACATGGATTTTACAGTAAATACAAAGGGCTAAATTTAGAGAAATATTATAAATTCATGTAACATGGAAATGGGCCAATTATATAGAATGTTTGAGAAAACTGACCGTTTTGAGCTGGTTTTGCTTGCTTCCATGAATGTAGCAGACCTTGTATATGTTGTAAATGTTTGCAGGGTTTTTCCAATATGACTGGTATTTGTCTTCACAATTTGGTGATATGTGAAGATT
Source organism: Ictidomys tridecemlineatus (assembly GCF_052094955.1). NCBI lineage: Eukaryota > Metazoa > Chordata > Mammalia > Rodentia > Sciuridae > Ictidomys > Ictidomys tridecemlineatus. The sequence goes on along the minus strand of NC_135480.1, from coordinate 153,335,648 downwards.
TATTTGTAATTAACTCTACCTCACATGTGAGAAAAGTGATCTTCAGAAAGGTTAAGTAACTTGACCAAGTCATGATTGAGCATAGAAAAATTATAAAATTTCTTATAAGTAAGCTTAATAATTTCTTAAGGATTCAAAAATTTAACTGTGAAAGAAAGAGTCCCTATTATAACTGCATAAGTATGACAACTGTTGAGCCACATGAGCAAACAAAGGAATTATGCTTTAAGAACTTGGAGGATTGAGAGATGTGTAATTATAGAACATGAACAAAAAATCGTTTTGGAGTTCTGCTGGTCCTCAGTAACTCATGTGCTGTTTAGAAAATCAATTTGCCTTGTGGTTACATATATGAACACACCACGATGAATCTTCACATCATGTTCAATCACAAGACTGAGATCCTAATTAGAATAAGATATAATTCATGTTTGTAAAAATATTGTCAGAATATACTCTACTGTCATGTAAATCTATAAATGATAAATAACATTTAAAAAATTATACAGAAATATAATTGTGATAAAAGTGTAGGCAAAAAATCTTGATGTTTAAACTGTGCTGGTTCAAGCTAATCTTCCATTCTTCCTTTCATGAATAAACCTATTGATTGAGAAGTTATAATAATAAAAATCATTGTAAGAGAGAAAAGCATTTCATGAGACTTGGTTATGAATCAGGATGGGATTCAAGGCTGGCTTGAGGACAAAGTTCTTATTCTTAATTTTCATGAAAATCTTGCATGACAAGTACTGCTATTCCAATTTTAGAGTGAGAATTCTCAAAGTAGAGAGGTGAGTAATTTGTCCAATGAAAAACTAGGATTCTATCGCAAACCTTTAAAGATAACTCTGAGCTATTTTTACTACTCTTTGCAGCCTCCCTGTAATATCACTCCTTCCCACTAATATTTAAACATCCTCTTCCTCCCCCTCATCTCTTCTACCTAGGCTCCTTTTCCTCCAAATCTCTGAGTAAACTCAATCTGGTCAGCTTCTCTTGAAACATGCTTTTGGAGGAATTTACCTGTGTGGGTTGCCCTTCTACACACATACACATACATTTTTTTGTGTGTGAAAATTTATCTTTTTTTGTTTTACTGTGTATCTTTTCAATGTACTTCTTTTCAAATATCTTCAGCTATTAGACAGATATAACTTCTTCAAAGTTCATTGTCAGCTGAGAAATTATTGGCACTTTCTGGAATCAACTCACTCCTGCCAGCCCTACATATATAAGTATATAAGTATGTGCATACTTATACTTATCACATCATGCATTTTCATTAAATGCTATAATTTTATAATATAAAAAACCTCTCGGGGGTTGGAGTTATTTTTCTTGAAATATATAGAAATCACTCATCAAGTTCAAATGCATTAGGTGAGCATGTATTTATTTAATTAAAAGAAGACATGTTTTAGGCTTATTGTAAGCTTATATAGAGGTAGAGAAGGAGACTTAGGAGCTCAGACCTAACTAAACAGCCCCAGGGTCCCCTTTATCACCTCATCTCCCAGATTCTTCTTCCTTATTTCTTTTTATGGTTGATCCTTTCTGCTAATGTGCAGCTTTATTGGTTTACCTGCTACAAATTTATATGACTTCAAAGTTCCAAAATATATCTTCAGACTATTTTTTTTTCCAATCCAATCCTTGGAAGATGCAACATAGGAAGTAAGGGAATGTTCTGTTTTCCCACAGATCAGATTTTTCTCTTGACATAATCAAATTTAGCCACATGATATGTGGTGCAAATAAAGTCTGTTTTGTGTGAAATATCAGTGAGCAATAATTTCAAAACAAGGATACCATTTTGACAATTATCTAAAAATTAAAGGACTTTGTGTGCCTAAACCAGAGTAGCTCAACAAGGGAAGCTGAGCAACACAGTTCTCCCATATATTTTAAACAGGAAGAGTTAACTGCTATCATTAGCTCATCATGTACTAAGAGTTTACATATCATATTCCTTGCAACAATCCTGCAAGGTAGATATTATTATTATTTACATTTGACAGAAAAGGAAACTGAAGAAAACTTATAATTATCCCCAATTTATAGACCAGAAAATTTATATAAAAGAAAAGTTTAGGAAATATACTACTAAAGGAAATCAAATGTTTACTCCAATTTAAACATCTAGCAAATACAATAGCAAGAATTTGAAACTGCACAATTTGTCCTCTGAGTCCATACTTATAGACCTCACATCCCATTTCCTTCCAGGACAAATTTTAAGGAGAATAAATCTCTCTTACTGAAGTTGCTACTTTTAATGCAGTTTAGGAATGTGAATTATCCTTTGCTGAAACAAGGAATCTAGACTTCTCAGATAATAGATAATGCATAGAGTAGATATCTGTGGACATCATCCAATCTCAAAATGCAGGATTCACTGTGCATTTTTATATATTGTCTTTGTATGTAGATATTTAAATAAAAGAAAGTAAAATTAAAAAGCAAAAATCTTTCAAGTAAAACGTGTAAATCTATATTTTCAAGGAGCTGAGGTTGATGGTGACTGAAAGCCACTTGTGTGGGATGGCACTTTGGTGGTCTATGATACAGGCTGGTGTTTTTTTTTTTCTTGTTCCTCCTGCACAAATGTTCAAACCACTAAAACCACTTAGGAACCTAGCTAAGAGGAAAACTAAGTTCTTTATCTCAGAAATCCTCTTCCATGAGAAAGAATTATCTCAGAAAGGGACTTTGTGCCCACGGAAAATTTCAAAAGGGGAAAAAGAACCCATAAACATTCTCTATTACAGCATCATCTTAAGTGATTTCCATTTTAAGTGGAAAGTGGAATAAAAAAGTAAAGGAGATTTCTGTTATACTTAAAAATCTTCTTTTCAACTTGAATTGTTAAAACCAACAATTTTAGAAGATCATTCACTTTGAAATAATCATCTTTTAATTTCTTGAAGATTATTCCTGAAGCACAATTCTGACACATTTTACTGAACTTAGAAAAAACAATTTATTGTGCAAAGTATTCTATGACCACATATTTAAATTTTCTCGAACTATTTGTTTCTGGTAATATTCAGGCTTTTCTTGTTGTTGTTGTTGTTGTTTGTTCCACTTAGGAATGGAAATAATTTTTGTCAAAAGAGACAAAATGTACAAAGTGAACCTTCACAAATTTTAATGCAATAGAAAAATCAGGAGAGATTTAGAAATTATACAAAGACTTTCTTCAAATTTTAATTTTATAAAATTTTTCAAACAGGTAAAACATTAGTTCCATTAGTAATTCATACGTGTGTGTGTGTGAATGAAGCAAAATAAAAATAGTTAGGTATTATATAAGACCACTTAGAGTAAGATCAAATTTTGCATATAGTAATTACTCTAATTTAATCTTTTTCATAAATTTGATTTAGATTTTGATAGAAGCAATATGGATAATCCAAACTAAAGACACTAACTCAAAGAAATTTTAAGATTATGTATATTTAAAAGATATTTCTGGTAACTAAATATTTTCTTTTACAAAATATGGATGCATTAAAAGTTTAAAATAGTTCTAGATATTGCAGTGAGCATTGTCTTTCTTGCATCTAAAAGCATAAATTGATAACATATTCTATTGAATTTCAATTAGCATGGCTATAGGAACATGTTTCTATCCTTAAATATTTTTTGATAAAATACATATTAACCACACTTGGTGTTCAAAATGCAAATTTTCTGCAGCATGTATTCAGCTATTTTCAATGCATTTTGCTACTTCTGATATTATTTGTTATTAACTATTTTTATAGCTGTTTACAATTATAATTTATACCTATAACTCTTCTATGAATCCTTTCTGCTCAGAAATCTAACTTAATCTTTATACTATCATTGGTCATTTAATTTCATATTTCTGTTTTTATTGTTTTTTCAAAAGTACTATATTTTTTAAGCCTTTATTTTATTTATTTTTATGTGGTGCTGAGAATCAAACCCAGTGCCTTACACGTGCAAGGCAAGCACTCTGCCACTGAGCCCCAGCCCTCGCCCAAAAGTACTGAATATTCTTAATATTGCAGAACATAATACTGGTGTCTCTAAATTTGTTTGTGTTTCCTGTATACTTTTGAACATTGTTTAAGGCAATAATTTCCTCTGCATTCCACCTACTACTTTGCAAATCTTGTTCACTACTATCAAAACGAGGACTTTGATATCTGGGCTCACAAATTTTCATGGCTTTTCTTACTTGCTAAAGTTTACTGCCACCTACAGCAAGCAGGAGAAACCCTATACCTTGCTAGCATCCCCCTCGGCTGCTTCATGCCACTTTCCATTCCATGGCATTTTCCAACTTCTTTGATTGACTTAAAACCTATCCCTACTCCTCAAAAATCATGATTTTGCTGAATTTTCTCCATTAACTACTGATTTTCCTGGACTGTGCTGTATTTTAAAGGATGAAAAATGAAATTAGCCATACACAACTTTCTTCACTATAATGCTCTCAACAGGGTTAGTAGGCTATGAGGTTCTCTATTTTCTGGAAGTTGATAACTTTATAAAATTTTCAGATATTTTAAAAGATTTCCTTATTTAATATTTCATTGACAATTTCAGTTATGATTTTCTTTTGGCAGTGTGAGTATTCAGACATCTTGCTTATATCTAGATTTCTTTGAATAGCCCGAATAGTTGAATAGCCTGAATAGTTGCAATGTTACCTAATGGATTTGATTAAATTTTGCATATTAAATCTTTTAAATCTAATTACATATTCCCAGGCTTCTGAATTATGATTGTTTTCAGGCATTAGTCATTTTAGTCTTCTCTATCTTATACACATGAATCATCTACTTTACATAAAATATGTTCTCAGACTATGCATTTAGTTAAGTTCTCTCAAATTTGGAGCTCCCCCCTTCCCACTTCAGCAGAAGACATATAAGTGGTGTTAAAATAAACCATATGATGGACCATTATTGCTTTTGATCCTTTCTACATGCTACAGTGGAAATGCAACATAGGAAAAATGAGGTGACTAATCTCCTTTGTGTGTGTAAGCATATCCTAGAGTTTGTATATCATTCTATGTGCATACAAGTCATTAAACAGAGGTTGAAGGTAGAATATCTGGAAATAAATATATTTAAAAGCATTGATTTGATCCTTCATAAAACATTTAACTTTCATTCATAATTTTTTACATTTTTACTTTAGAACAGAAATAAGAAAAAAAATTCCTTATAGATGTTTATAGCTAAGAAATAAATCTTAAATGAAAATTTTATTAGATATATTTGATATTTTCTTAATATTCATGTGCAAACATCTTCTTCTGAGAACCAGCATTTTGGATCTCACTTAAGATTTTAACAAATATCATTTAATTAAAATTTAATTTAAGTAAAATGTATGCTAATAAGAAAAAATACACTTATGTAAGATATCATTTGGAAACATAATATGTACAAAGGGAAAACTACATTTAATATATATGATCCATATTTATCCCATCAATATACAATTATGTTGACACTGTTTAAGGAAAAGATTTTAAAATTAATTTATAAGCTACATAACATAGTTTCTGGATTTCAGTGTTCTTAGATCTAAATTTTATTTATTTATTTTTTAGTTATAGTTATTTGTACTTTTGGGGGCCAAACCCTGGTCCATGTGCAATGTTAAGCAAGTACTCTACAACTATACATGTCTGAGTATATATTCCTGTGTCTTTCTGTGGGTAAAAAGCCCCAAATTCCTGACTCCTTGTAGTATGCTCTAAGAGCTCTTCACTGTAGTAAGAAATGAAAACAGAAAAAGTAACAAAACTACAATCCAGTCACTAATAGCCCTTCAAAAGTATTATTAAGAGGCTCTGAATCATATTCCTCAGTGACACATCTACAAAACAATGTGTTTTCTCCTTTTTCCAACTTTTCCATATCTGGTAGCTGCTTCGGAGATTATTATTTTATAGCTGTCTTAAATCTTATCTTTTCATGCTGTATTTCCCCAAATCCCTGGTATGATTCTCTTCATTCCCACTCAACTTTCTCCGTCTCAGTGTCTGCTACCTTCCTTCATAATAAAAACCTGACAAACAGGGGCAATGCTTTAGAAGCACTATAGGAACAAGAGGACAAAAGTACAATTCCAATTAATGTTAGGGATAGTGAAAAGTACTTGTAAACACGACTCTTCACTAGGCACATCATTTTGTCATTGTTTTGAAAGATTTCCTTTGAGACATTTTCTGAACATTTCCCCTTGTGAATACAGCAGTACTTTTTCCATGTCTCATTTCAAATTTGTTTAAAAATACACTATATTAATTCTTTTTTCATAAACCATAATGAGAGGACTTAGAAAAAACATACACATTGTAATTTAAATGATAAAAACTCTGAATTCAAATAAAATACAGATATACACATGTATACATGTACTTTAGAAAGCATTATATGTATACTTAAAATTAATGTTATTCTTAAAATTATAATGAAGAAAAAGGGTACATAGAAATAGCAGGACCTCAATCACTCATTAGCCACAGAAAAATGAACATGTCACACACACTGGGTTTAGTAGCTCCATGTGTAAAACAGGAATGAAGTTCAAGATCCTGAGTTAAATCATCTCTTGTGTTATGATATTGATAATTACAAAGAAAAGATGAATTGAAAAACCTGTATATAACTGTTATTCTTGCTTTACTTTACACATTTTTTCATAAAGAGAAAATGAGTTATTAATTGGTTTATCACTTACAAACCATAGAAAGCTAAAAAAAAGTCTGATAATGTTAGGGTTGTCATAGTTCTTCACTTTGCTCATATTCAAAAATTTTATAATCTTAGATGTTTAAAATATACATAAAACTTTGATAAAATAAATGACACTATAATATTTTTTCTGCCAGGGTATCATTGCATATGAACAAAAGGTCAATAATAAGTACCTGTGAAATATATTGTCTTTCACTAAAACAGGGTAAAATCTTATAAAGGTTCCAGAAAAGTTGACCCCTTATTATAAAAGAGAGGCAATGCTGCTTTATTGCTTTTGTTCTCCTGTTTTGTATGTAAGGGTGAGAAATAAATAAATGTGAGTAGATGGAAACAATGGTACAAAAGGAAAAATTAGCAATGCAATAAATTGTAGTATTATAACAATATTATAAATATTTAGCTAAAAATCATATTGTTCTTTATAATATTATATTATTCAATGCATTTTATGTGTTAACACAGAAAATGATTTGTCATATGAAGATAAATTATATAGAAAATGACTCAAATAGAAATGTAAATTAAAATACCCACATTAGAGTAGAAAATTGGTTCTCAGAGAAGATACTTCAATTTTTTCTGCCTATATTCTTTATTAAAAGAACAGAAATTTCTAAGTTTCATCTAAATATCTCCAAAGTCCCTGAACCTAAGATAGAAATGGATCATCAGTTGAGGGAAAGATTCTTTGACATCGAATACTGAATACTGGCTAGGCACAGAGACTCAGGAGCTAGACTACCTGGGTACAAGTCTCTGCTCTAATATTTAACAGCTTCATGACCTATACATGAGGTTAACAACCTCATTTTTCTGGACCTCAGTTTCTCAGATATAAAATTAACTGGTTAGTTTATTATCATTATTTGCAGTGCTGGGAATACAACCCAAATTCCAGACAAGAACTCTATCACTGAGATATAATCTCAACCCTTAGATCTAAGGTTCAAATAGCATGTGGTTAATACCCTTGAAGTAAGAACAAGACCTAGAATGTGTATGTGTGCCTTACTGTGGTTCCTATCTTTCTTATGTCTAATTTGTCAATGAAAATCCAAAATTACTCAAGATCAAGAGAAGTAAAATTTATTATGCCTTAACTAAGCAGTGCTATATATGTGAAATCTTGACATGTTTTATTAATTTTAAGTTCAAAAATAGCCCAAGAATCAAGGAACTGTTATATTTTATTTATCAATTATATTTTATTTTCATTGAAGAACTTGCTCTAATCTTTGTTAATTTGTGTATTTTAAAAAATATTTGCTGAAGAAATTTAGTAGATTGCATTCTTTTTATCCATCCTCAATTGTCTTTCCTATAGTATACCTAAAGAATATATTTTTGGATTATTATTGGTATTACAAATTGCTGATTACTTTCTTATTAATGGTGTTTTCATTTTTTAACAATTGTAATAGCTTAATGAAATATGATTTGTATACCATAAAATTTACTTGTTTCCAAATATACAGTTTATTGGTTTTCCATGTATTTACAGTTGTGTAACCATCACCATAATCAATTTTAGAATGTATTAATAAGTACAAAAATAAACACTATACCCACTAACATTCATTCCCTATTTACAAGTTATAAGCAACCACTTCATTAATGGCTTTTTAAAAAATAATTGAATGAATAGATCCATATAGTTTTCTTTGTAATACAGATGAAAAGTATAGTGCTTTACAAACCATGGTATAATTCATCAAATAATAACTATAAGTCTTCAAAATATGTATCATTATTATTGTACAATCACATGAAAATATAGAAACATAAGACATTTTAAAACTATAGCAGTTTTATAGATTTTACTAATCAGGGTCATTTAATACACAGTTATATGATACCTCTGTGCACAATTTTAATGTATTATTATTATTGAGCTATAGTCAGCTGTTTTATTAAGAGAAATACAACCACATACACACACACACACACACACACACACATGAGAGACATGGGATTTGGGTTATGAAATTATGAGATCTGAGAAGCCCCATGATCTGCTTTCTACAAGCTTTCTTTTAGGGAAGCCGGTGGTATAATTTGGTTAAAAGTAGAAGCCTGAGAACCCAGGTGAGCTCACTGGTGTAAGCCCCAGTGAACAAAAGCCCAAGATCTAGGAGTTCTGAGGATTGAGGACAGAAGATATATATATCTGAGGATATATATATATATATATATATATATATATATATATATATATATATATATATATCTCCATCCTAACTTCCTAACTCAAGGGGAGGCAGGTGGAGAAAGAGAGAAACTACCTTTCATATGCTTTTTTGTTCTATTGTGGCCCTCAGTCCATTAGAGGAAGCCAGTTACTGATTCAATTGCTAATCTCTTCTGGAAATATCCTTGTAGACATACACAGTAATAATGTCTCACCAGCTATTTGGGAATCTCTCTTGGTCCACTTAAGTTGACACATAAAATTAACCAACACAAGAGTACAATCAAATTATTTCCTGTTGTGTATTATATTTATTATCAGTTGAGGTAATATGAATGTTTTGGCACTTCTATATACATCATGCATAGTATCCTGAGGAAACAAAAGGCATATGCAGGAGTGATTCTAAAGAAAATTTAGGTAAGAGAACAACAGTTGTGTGAAGGAACAAATGGGAGGCATTTTGGGTATCCTAATTCTGGCCATCTGAAAGGCTGAAAGAGCAAAGGATAAAATGGATTTATTGGAGACAAATGCATCCACTGTCAGAAAGAACAATGGGATATCTTTCCTCTCTGTCCTCTTCTGGTGTCTTTCTTTGACAAACCAAACCACAAATCAGGAACAAAAGTAAACCAGGTTGGTACTTGAGAAAAGCACATGATGGATCTGGGGATGGGAATGGAAAGTGAGGATGGAAAATAATCAGTGCAATAAATGGGAATATAAACATATAAATTACATCAATATACATTTCCAAAGAATTTGGATTTTGTGCAACTAGTATTAGTCATGTGATAATTTCAGTAGGATAACATCTATACCTTGAACCTACAACAATTACAAACATCATCCCATTTATTAAGACTCCTTAAATTGAATGATTATACAGTCAAGTCATTTTCTTCATTGTGTTTTAAGGGTTCTTTAGTAATTTTCTTGGTAGCAAAACACCTATAGCAAATGCAGTAAAGTAGACACATTTGTTAAATTAGAGCAATGTACTCATTGAAAAATAGAAGCTTAATGAGAAAAGAATTATCTTTGTCTCATATGAAATAAGTATGAATATTCTAATTCATTAGTTGTAGGATTTCCCAATCAATTATCAACATAAAATTGTTTCGACTTATAGTTTCTGCCACTTGGCATGATTTTTGGAGGAAATCTGGAGATAAGGGAAAATCAACTGAGTGTATACTATTTCTGCAGACTAAAGCAAGAGAGAGGGGGGGAGGGAGAAACTGTGAGACTACTAGGTAGTCCCCCTTACTTATGTGGATATGTTCCAAGATCTGTGGATGCTTGAAGCCACAGGTTGTATTAAACCCTGTGTGATATTTTAGTATATTTTTCCTATATATCAGACCTAAGTTTAACTTATAATTTAGGCACAGTTAGAAGTTAATAACAATAATTATTAATAAAATAGAACAATTAAAACAACATGCTATGATAAAAGTTATATGAATGTGGTCTCTCTCTTGAAAAAGTCGAGACAAATATTAATATTTTCAGATTGTGGTTGGTTGTGGACAACTGATACCACAGAAAGCAAACATGTAGATAAAGGGTCTTCTGTACTTCAAATCCCACCAATAGAGTGGGTATGGAAAACCTCCTACACTCATTGTGTTCCTTTGAACAGGTTTCTTGCTCTTCCTAGTGGTTATTTGTTTCTTTCTCCCTTATTTCCAACTTTAGGATATGATACGAAGTGCTGCATAATCAGGAAATTTCCCCACGATGCTATTAAAATATTTAAAGAACATATTAGAACAGGAAATTATTGCTCTAGAGTTGCCATTGATGCACTGTTAAGCCTAATTTAAAAACTGAGACAAGTAGTCATTTTCCTCAAAAAATCCAAAATGATAATGTAAATTTGGAGATTTCTGCTACTTGAAACAGGCTGTTAAAATCAATTATAAGACTAAATATAACAAAGCTAAATGAAGTTTTTGTAAGTGAAGGAATGTGGTGAAATAAAGGAGATGCCCAAAGAGACTCATATTGATGACCAGGCTGTTTTGCTCTCTACCACTTTTTCTGTCCTGTTTATTTGTCTTTCACATTTATTACAGCTATTTTAAACACATGGTTCACTGAAGACTAATTTAAAGAGGTTATTAACTTTTTAAAGTAAATATTCAGCATCAACTTAAAGAGGACATGCAAATCTGCCTTTTTATTGAAGGAGAAATAAAACCTAATATTTTGGGAGGTACACATAGGTAGTTAGATAAGGAGATTCTCTGAGCTCTTCAAGATTGGGACATTCACTCTCAAGAAAGATATCTCAATCCAATTCTCAGGATAGTAGTCAATAATAAAATCTTTACAATATGCTAATTATGATGAACACTGTGGTGTCATTAAGTGGGGAGAAGTGCAGCCCCAAGATGGTTGAGGAGTAACACTCACTCTTCCCTTGCTTACAACTCCCCATGTTCTTCCTGATGGCACCAAAGGAGACTTGTGCAGAAGCAAGAGTAAATCAGCCCCAGGGAACACTGTCTCAGTGAGATGCCAGCGTTGAGCTGAAGTAGAGATGAGTTTCAAGTTGCTGAACACCCCCATACAGCAGTAAAAAGATATAAGATATCGACACGCTCAGCTGCATCTTGTTAAAAGCTTCCTGCGGGTTGGCAGAATGAAATCTTTATTTAAAATACACAAACTATTGTCAAGGGAAGGATGGAAAAGAGAGCACAGTAAAAGGGCCAAATGCTTTGCTTAACCCACCAGAAGCAGCAGCAGAAAGGGAAAAGTGGTCACATAGTCTTTGCAGCAACAACAGAAAAGGTGACTAACATCACTATATCAACATCATCTGCACTTCCCCTAGTTCAGAGACGCATTATTCCTTTTAGTATTAATTATAGGTATTTTCAGGGGGAGGGTAAATATATCTTTATGGATAGCAATAGAGGAAATCTTTTCTGCTGCCACTTGGCATTAAGCACAGTAGTGTACGTAATGACTGAGTGATGACAGGAAACACAGCATCCTTGAGCCCAGCATCCTTTCTACCAATCAGCTCCAACTCCCTGTTGGTAGTCAGAGGCTGTCTAACAGAAAGTTCATATAAAACCATTATTGAACACTAACAGGAAGGAACTGAGACAGGCATGAGTGCTGTGTGTTTGTGCAGAGAGGGAGGAGGGAGGAAGGGGAGAGAGAGAGTGGCAGAGGGAGAGAGGATGAGCATGAGTTAGTCATCATCTTGTGCAGACATCACCATAAGAGGGGCAAGTGTTCTGCATAATTACAAAGAGATGTACACATGCACACACACTTGCACATGGCATGTGTCCTTTGGTTTATATATATCATTTCCAAGAACAGTGTTCAGTAACAATGACTGTGTACATGTGAACCTCCTTGGATGAGTGAGCTCCATTGCTTTAGTGAGGTTGAGCAGGGAGCCTGGCAGAGGATGGGTTCAGGGGAAGGGTCACTTTTGAAAAGCAAAGGGACATGGCAAGCAATGAAGCAGGCATGAAGAGAGTAAGGTAAAAGGACCCAGGGGAAAATGTCATCTATATTAATTAAGCTTTATTTCTCATTGGTTAGAAAGTGACATTTCTGCTACTAGATCACGGACATATAAGGAAAGTAGGTGTCTCACAGCTTTGTGTTTTCCATGGTGCTTACAACACCTTTGACTAGAGGGTATCTGGAATCGGTTTGCATTACTATCAACAAGATAATTATTTTGTTTTTTCCTCCCGCTCTTAAACACCCAAGTAGTGACATCGCTCTCTTTAGCGGGAGACAGAGCATTGCTTATAGCTGAAAGCTCTGATCAGACACAAGTGGATGGTAAAGGGATAAAGCTTGATGCTGCATTTTCTCCACCCTGCCCACCCCTTCCCCTTCTCCATCTCCAGTCCCCATTTTTAGCTTTGCTTAGGGGGTCTAAGTTCCTCTCCCGCTGGTTTCCAAGTCCATAGTACCCCTCCTCTGAGGCACTGGTGGAGATGAACCTTCTCCTTCATGTGCCTGTTTGCGTCCTGTCCTTGATATTAAGGCTGCTTTCCAGTAACTCTTATAGGTTTTCCCCTTTCAACAACCAAGCACCTTGGCCGAGCCCTCTCTCTCCCTCAAGCCCAGTCAAACTGTCAAGAACCCGAACTGAAAACAACATGCAGCTTCTGAGACGAAGTACATCTCCTGCGTGAAACCACCTTTGCTCTCTTTCCCTAACCTCGCTAAAGTCGGGCTCTTCACAAGCATCCCCTGTATTGCAAATAAAATCTCTATCCCTTACCTTTGAAAACCCTCCACCCCTTTTCCCTTGCCGCCTGGCTCGCTCCAAATAAAAACCATAAAATAACCCAAAGCACCCGAACACCTGGAGAAGTGCAACCGGGATCCACACCTGGACAAATCCTCTGTGGCTTTAGTGGTCGGGAATAGCCTGTGCCTGACATGTCCTCCTCTCCCCGCGCGCGGGCCGATTTAACCCAGAGCCCTGGAATCACGCCAAGGTCCCCCCCGGTGGCGGGGTCGGCGGGATCTGTTCCTGGGCAGCTCCGTGGCGGTGGGTGCTCATTCCCCTCCCGCCCCGGCTCGCGCACCCGCACCGACGCCGCCTCACCGGCGGGCGCTCGGAGCATCCCGCGCCGCGTTCTCCCCGCCCCGGCTCCCGCCCGCCTTAGCCGGGCCCGCGCCGCTGGCAGCCATCAAGTGGCTCGTTAAGGAAATGCAGGTGAGTGTGTGCGGCCGAGAGGCTGCAGCTGGAGACGCGGGGTGTGTGCCTGTGTGTGCGAGCGGGAGGCTGGGAGCGAGCGTGAGCGAGTCAGCGGGAGCGGCCGGGAGATGCTCACTGCCTCTGCTCCCCGCCCCGCCGCACCCGGCGGCCCGAGCGCGTGGGGCAGCGCCTCGCCCTGACAGACTCGCCTCCTCCTCACCGTCTCGGCGGCTGCTCCCGGGAGCGGCTGCCCGGCCTCCCCCACCCGCGCTCCCCTCCCAGCCGAGCCCTCCCGCTCCTCCTCCTCAGCCTCCTCCCCTCGCGCGCGGCGCTGACAGCCTGCCTCGCCGGCGAGAGTGCAGGTACTTTGCCTTCAGAATAATTTGCAGGACCCAAGCAAGCTTTGGGAGCGCCCTTTTTCTCTTGTTCCTGCGCCCCCTCCCTCCGGAAAAGAAGATCCCACTTTTGAAACAACCAGAACCCCAAGCACCCCTCTACATCAAACCCTGACGGGCTGCTGTGCATGTGCGATCCCTTTTTGCAGTTTATCCTGGGCCTGTGTGGAATAGAAAGACAATTCTCTATGTGACTGGCAGGAAAGAAAAGAGAAGACTCCTCAGGGTTTCCAAGGAGGAATGGAGCGGCTGCTTTAGTAAGTGAACTGTGCTTCTCTATTTCTTGTCTATAAAGTGAGACATAGGTCTAATGCTTTCTCCCCCCGTGGTATGGACAGTTTGTTCGTTTGACAAGGGAAGAACTTGACTTATATAACTTCAACAGTTTCTATTTGAGAAGTGGTTTGCTAAGCATTTTTTTTTTTGTTGGTTGGTTTGTTTTTTGTTTGAGGAAGAGGACTTGAAGACTTCTGTATGGGCAGCTTACTAGGAACCTGGTTTTTAAACGCTTATTGTTCAAGGGCTATTGAAGCCTGGCTTGTGAAAACCTGGTTGGTTCTAAGATTTAAGGACTGATACCTGGAGAAAGCTGGAGAATTCTAAATCCCACTAGCTCACTTCTCCTGTACCTTCAGTCCTAATCCACCTCAACTTCTATCCTCTTCCCTTGGTTGATCGTTTTTAGCTTTAGTTCTAAAGAGCCTGGCCAGGAGGGGGGGGAAATGGGTCAAAGGAAAGTTAATAAAGATGGTTTGAAAGACCAGATGAAAATCCTGCTGAGATTTCTGCGTGTCTCTAAGGAGATAATATGGGGAGGAAATCCTGGAAGTAGCTTAGTTGGAGAATTTGAATGAACTTAATTTGGAGAGGGAATGTGAAAAAATGCTTTGGAGAAGGCGGGAGCTAAGGTTCTGACTTTGACACAGCAGGTTATAAACTGTGACAGGGGCTCAGCAGCCAGTGACAGGTTTAAGGTGTCTCCCAAGGCTGAATATCTCTGCATCAAAAACTTTTGCAGGCAGTATTCCTCTTGGGGCTAACATCACCATGTCAGTGGCTGCAGCATTTCTGTAAAAAATAAGCAGGACACTCTTTCTTTCTCTTTGGAAGGGTTTCTCTTTCTTTCTCTATGGAAGGGTTAATGGTATCTTAAAAAAGAAAAGAAAAAAGAAAAAGATATGTAGTCTAACATCTGCCAATATTTTGTAATATCTAAATAAAACCTTTCTGTTATGTCAGGAAAAATATAGTTGAGTCAGTTTGTTTTGCACAAGAGGAAGAGAATCAATAACATTTCAGCATTTTTTTCTCTTTATCACTGCCAAATGGATTCTGAATCTAATTCTTCTTGCATTGTTACATATACAGTAGGTACAGTAGGTGTTGCAATTGAGATAAAACAGAACAGATTTTTAACAAATTTAAAGTTCTTTGATACAATAACACTTATTCTGACTAGTGTGTAGTAATGATTAGAAAAAGTTTATCTGTTTTATCTTTTGACTTTCCATTTTTTTTTCTCAGAATAAAACATTTCTTTCTAATAAAAGCAATGCAAAAGTTATAAACCAGACTTAAAATTACAACTACTTACCTCAGAGAATTTGTTTAATAACAAAAGCATATTATTATTAAATGATACCTAAGGGCTTTCTCATAGTTAATTGTTGATAATGGTACAGTGAAAAGATTTTTACCTGTGTATTATCTTAAGTAAGCATATAAAGGCAGCAGTATTTATTGGCCATTGCTTTTAAAAATTATAAAAATGGCTTTAAAAATTGTAAACTACTGTATAATGGTTAAAAATGAAAAGACCTTTTCAATTTATGATTATTCAATGTTGAAAGCTCTAAATATCTTGGGACATAAGTTTTTAGAGTGATGAGATAGGGCAATAGGACAGTTGATGAATTTATTGACATGAAGTTATCATAGATAGAAATCATTTGGGAAAGATATGTCATTATTTCTTCAACATTACTTTATTTCTTATCCAAATGGGGTTTTAAAGAGGTATTACTTCTCTTAGCTGCCATTTCTATTTTTGGTTTAAAAAATGAATTTAAATAATTTAAAATGAAGTGCTTGGTTGATGAAATGTGTATTACACCATATGACCTCTACTCATTTGTGACCTCGGATTTCTGATACAATGTCTGATATTTGAAAAAAATATTGAAAAATAAAGGGAAGATGGTAAATAAGTAGCCAAATTTAAGAGTGGTTCAACATGCTGTTACATATATTTTATAACTCGATATATTTTGCACAGTAGAAAAGACAGGAAGAATTATTCATCCTGTTTGGATTTCTGCAAGCAAGGATTTATAATTAACATTTAAACTAAGGTGACACACATTCTGTCCCTGTAAAAATTATGTCATAATTGTAAGGAAAATAGCCTGAATTAAAGCTGTTTCTAGTAATGCCTACTCAGATAGTTGATCATTGTCTTCATAATGACAGAGAAAAAAGTCAAACCTTGATGGGGTGAATAAATTCTTAGCATTTTGACCACTAGCTTTCCATGTTATACAGAAGGAGTTGCAACTTTAAAGTTGAAAGAAGAAAGTTGCTAGTGTCAGCAGTAATGTGTTTTATTATGCAATTGTTCTTGTTATTCAGATCAGATAATGGCCCGATGAAATACATAAGCAGTCTGCAGGGAATGAATGATTAATTCCTCTAACGTGTGCTTACTAAAGGAGTTCTTACTAATAAAGTGCTGTGTACCTGCATTTGCTTAGAGTTGCAATTGGTGAAGGCAAATAGACTTTTCTTTTCCTTTAATATTAACATAGAATTTACAAGTCTACTTCTGTAACTATAGCAACATTAAGATGATTTTTGTGGACCACATGGTCTTACATTTTATGGAGCTCTAAATATGATAATGGTTTACTTAGACTTAATATAGAAAGTAAAACAATGTTAATTAGATATGTCATTGGAAGGTTGGACTATTAATAAAAATCACCTTTTTTCCTTTCATGAAATAACAGTATATCTTTCCTACGTAATACTAGTGGAATGCATGGAGACAAACGTATGCAGATATAAGTACAAATGACATTTTTTTCTCTTTAGTGAGGTTAAGTGTAATGGAAAGCTAAACTATTGTTAATTATCAAAGAGTAAGCTAGACACTATATTAAAATTTTAGGGAGTGATAATAGCATTTGTGGGAATCATTGTGGTTACAATTGGTGTAGATTGCTTTGCAGTTAGAAATGTTTCATCAGTGTAACTTTTGATATCTCTACATGTCTAAAACTAGATTATGGAAAAAGATGGTGAATGGACATATTTTATATGGTAATTTGAGAACAGGTGACCTGAAATGCATCTTGCCTATTTGAATTTTACCCAGTTACTTCCCTTTTTTTAGAAATTTCTGAAAATGTGGATGTTCAAAATTGCATAATTAAATGAATGTGTCAATATTTCTATATATCTCAGTCTATTTAGCTATCTCATACTTAATTCATCAATATCTTCTGTAAGATTCCTCTATTGGAGGAGAAACTTTAACTTCAGTAATTATTTCTTTGACACACACCTATGATTAACTTAATAAACTTTGACATTGCAAATGATATGCTATATCTTATCAGTATTTGATAATGCTAATTTAAAAGTTACAGTGAAAATGAGATGAACAGGATTTTGTGCACAGTCGAATGTCTTTTCAGTTTTTTTTATCTCCTATTTTTTAAGTGCAATTTCTTCACAACTGTCAGTTCAATAGATTTTTATTAGATCTTTCAAAAGCATTTTGGCATCAGTAAATAATAATTTCCATTGGTACAAGGAAATGATATGGAGATTAACTGCACTTGAAACACACTTTTCAAACTCTCTTAAAATTATTGAAGAAAGAAAAATGGGTGAAGAATCAAAAAAGAAAAAGAAAAAGAAAATATTTAAAAAATCAGAAAGAAAGAAAGAAAGGAAAAAAAAAGAAGCAGTACCTAGCAGTTGAATAATTATGTGATAATGTATACAAGGATTTAAATTTTGGGTTTTCCTCTCGCTGTTACAATTGGCTGCATGACCCAAGGGATTTAACCTCGATTCAACTATCTATAACTAGGTTTCCTCTTCTGTCAAATAAAGATATTGGCCTAGTAATTTGAGATCTTTCCAATTCCAAAATTTTATGAAAAAAACTAATGTAACACTAATATAATTGGTATTAGCATTTAGCATATTGTCAGATCATACTGTGCCACTGTGAACATCCATATAGAAGTTAGTGGCAAGCATCTTGTTTGAGGAAGGGCTAAAGAAATTGGCCTGAAACTGTTTTTAGCAGTTCTTGGACACTGTTCTTATGTGGATTGAATGCTTATTTTGAGTGACTTTGGAGAAGGAGGCAGAAGATTATGGAAGAAGGGAGGTGGATTAAACTTCCTCTAAACCACCCTTTACTCCTGCCATTGAGAGAATATTACATGACTAAGTATTTTTAGATTTGTGATGGCCTACTCAATAACAGAAGGATGTGAGAGTGTAAAAATAAAAGGAAATACTATTTTCTTTGGTTCTCCTATGTTCTTTTTATTTCTACATGTTATTTTACAATATTACATTTATCACAATATCACAAATATGCACAATTGCATTAGAAACAGTTACTTTAGCCCTTGCACTTTAAAGAGGAAACTGAAGACTCCAAATATGAAAAGATAAAGATGAGTTTCCCATTTTCATAGAGAGGTTTTATATACTAGTGTATCTAAGATTCTTCTTTGGCAAGTAAATAGACAATACTTCACATAGCCATTAATACATAATAAAATAATCCCATTGATGATGTAAGATACAATGTATTTCCTCTAAAAAATTTATAATGGCAAATTTCTAATTATGGAAAATGAACACAGAGAATGAAAATATACAATGTTAATTTTAAATGCATGTTCTTAAAGAAAACGAAGAATTCATTCTTCAATAGAATTCATATTATATAATTGATGAAATTGGAACTTCTTTTCCCCTCTAGGAAAATCAATATAGCTATTCCTTTACTTTCTGTGATATAAGTATTTGGATCATAGCAAGTAGATCTATGTCTCCATAAAATGTGTACTTTAAATAACTGGAGCCTGGGATAGCAGGCTTTACTTTATTTTTAAACTTGCAAAATATAGGTGATGTCATAAATTAATTATAGAGACTTGATTTGATTTTGATTTTGTAGGTTCAAATGTATGCTTGTATGAAGATATGTATAGTTAAACACATCAGTTCAAGATGGAACTTTGTAAAAATGGTGTGCTCAAAATTTTAGGAATAGAAGTTCAACAATATACCATTTTACTGAGGTCTTGTCTGTAGTAAGTTTATATATTTTCTCTATACCTTATTGTAATAGTTAAATATTTTAAAAATTTGTGATAATGATAATACAGAAATTTTTATCTCTAGATTCCAATATACATTTACTTACATTATATGGTAAAAAATGGAAAGAACGAATTCATAGCTGGTTATATTTATATCTAATTTGAGATTAATGATGGCTTAAATGAAATGTATATAATTTAAATTGGAGTGCCTTGTATGACTTATTGCCTATGGGATACTGATTTATTCTGTAAGGAATAACAGAACTATTATAATTAAAGTTAGAATTAGTAAACTTTTAAAATAATTATTTTTACATATGCAAATATTTAAGTCTACTAATGCATTCATTGTATTGGAATCACTGTGAATTATAATTGTTAAAAACTATCTGAAGTTCCATTTTAGTATATAGTTTGTATTAAAAGGGAACCCTTCAGCAACTACTTGAACAAAGAATAAAGCCACGTGAGTACTTTGTGCACATCCTCCTTTTTACTACTAAATGCACATATGCATCCTTGGATTTATGTCAGGAGAATAGTTCGATTTCCTTTTTTGTTTTGATGATTGGCCTAGAACTTTATATCTTTTCACCACCCACCTACACACAAACACATACACACAAATCACCTAAACCTATAATCCACCTTCACTTCCAGGAAAGGTTAATTTAGTGTACAAAACCAACAACAAAAAAGGAGAGCAGTGGAGTACTCCTGTTTCTCAACCTGAAGTAGACTTTTCCATGTATCCAATATCTTTATTTAGGATGCAGGAAAAGCACTCTTGTGCTGACAATCCTGGGAAATTGTCCCATTATAGTGACCCAGACACATGATAATCAAGGTCAGAAATTCTACTTGGGGATGGTGTGAAGGATGGAGAGGGGCAAGAAGAGAATGTTAACTTCACCCTAGATTTAATATTCTTTCATTTAAATTCTTCCCACAGATGTCTTTCAAAATCAGAGATTGCTCTTCTAACCTTGTACTGAGTGTTCATTAGATTAACAAGGAAGTCTGGCTCACGCCTTCATTGTGCCACTTTTCCAATTCTTGCCATTGTTGCTATGTATCCACCTGGAACTATAGAAAAGAAGACTTTAACACTTAATAATCTATATAAATTCTTCTTGAATTTTTCCACAGAAATCATGGACAGGACAATAATTCAGATAACATCGCTCCATTTTGCCCTTATACTAGAAATTATCCCCTCTTTTATCTCTCAACTTATATATGTTGTCAAGTCAGAATCACTAATAAGGACTATACAATTTATGACACATAGAAACATAATTTGGGCCCTAAATATTGATTGGGTCTCCTAGGTGCCAAGGAGTACTGAGTAAAACACTCATATTCTAACACTATTTAACTATCCCACTTATGACCATTCTATGGTTTTAGGAAATTTTATGATATGTTTTCATATCATTGAGAATTTTTTTATTTGATAGGGAAGATGGAATATCCCTAAATTGTCACTCCTTTAGATCATGGGAGTATTTCTAGGTACACTTCCTCCTTTACCTTTTTTCCCCTCTGATTCACTACATCTTACATCAGAAGTATTTCCTCTGGAAGCCGAGAGGAATCCATGTTGCTGATTTAGCAGTTGCAGGCTCTGTTATCTTTCCCTGAGTTTTGTTGGCATCCTTCATCATCTTTGAGGATGGATTATTTCAGAGTCAATTCCTCATGCATGTCCCACTCTCCAAAATTCCAGAGAAGCAGTAACGCATAGTACACATTCATGGTTCTATCTTCATATTGACAAGGTATAGAAAATAATAATAAATCTCCAGACTACTGTAGCCATTTAAAATCTACCTACTTGGGCTGGGGATGTGGCTCAAGCGGTAGTGCGCTAGCCTGGCATGCATGCGGCCCGGGTTCGATCCTCAGCACCACATACAAACAACAATGTTGTGTCCACCGAAAACTAAAAAATAAATATTAAAAAATTCTCTCTCTCTCTCTCTCTCTCTCTCTCTCTCTCTCTCTCTCTGTCTCTCTTTACAAAAAGAAATCTACCTACTAAACCCTGTATTTCCAATTTCACAGAATACAAGTGACAGTTGAGACTCATGCAATTGTTTTCAGCTCTCATAAAAGCACCATAGCAGAAGTGCTTTCTTTTTCTCAGGAAAGAGAACAGGCAAAATGAAAGAAATTGTGTATATTTTGAGGTGAGCATGTGACATGTGATAAGGGGACATATACTATGTACTTTGAATCAAACTGCCAAAAAGGAAGGAAAAAGGACAATTTAAATTTAGAGTGATACTGGGGTTGTTAAATATCTTTGAAGTTAATAAATTACCCTTATTTCACTTCTTAATTTCTCTTTTTAAATTTTTTATTTGTTTTAATTAGTGATTCATGGCAGTAAAATATATTTCTGCACTTTGATATATCATACAAAGATGGGATATAATTTCTCATTTTTCTGAGTGTACATGTTGCAGAATCATATTGGTCATGTAGTCACATATATACATACAGTAATAATGTCTATTTCATTCTACTATCTTTCCTATCTTCACATCCCCTCCACCCCCCTCCCCTCCCATCACTTCTCTCTTCCTAATCTAAGGTAACACTATTCTTCCCTAGTGTCTCCTGCCTTATTGTGAATTAGCATCCCCATTTAGAGAAAACAGTCTGCCTTTGGTTTTGTGGGATTGGCTTATTTCGCTTAGCATGATATTCTCCAACTTCAACCATTTACTGGCAAATGCCATAATAGAAACATTTCTGACTAAATTTGAAAGAGTTTCATTTCCCTTTTATTCTACCTAAAAGCCCTTATTAAAGATGCATTGAAATTATTACCCATCTAAAACTGCTCAATAAGTATGTTGAAAACCAGAGCCCAGATGATAGATTGTTTCACCCTCAAAAGTTTTTTTGCGTGTTTTTTTTTTTTTTTTAGTATTTCTGAACTTTGAACCTGAATCATTATGTGCTAATATAGGGGAAATATTTTTCTATTGTTATTTCACATTGTATAGTGTGAAATATAATTAATTATATAATTATAATTAATATTTATATATTGTACTTACTTCAAGAGACCATTGCTTGTAATTGTAATGTGTGAGGATGTCTGGTGGCTGATTCTCTGAATGGATGTGTTCATTCTGTGTTGTACGTGTTCTCCATTTGTTTTATCTTCGGAAACGCATGTGGTTAGTTCTGCAAGGCATGGCTTAGCCTCATCGTTTATGTGTGTGTGGTGGGAAACAACAGAGCTTTCTTGTGGTAGATTTGTGTGCTTGCAAGGACTGGATTTAGTACTTTGTTCTCTGATTTCTGTGCCCCACAGGATGGTATTCCTTCCTTTCTAATTTTTTCAGTGGCTCAAATCCTTCCTTCTCTGGGGCACCCCTCCCACTTTATAAACCTGCCAGCATTTAATAACACACATTACATGTTTCCTAAGCTAAACCAATACTTACTTGTTTTTCAAAGTAGATGTCAGTGCTCCTTAAGAGATCTAATTTTATCATCTATGAAGATATGGCTAGCTGTCTTCGGAGCAAGGAATTTTAAGCAACATCCAAGAACGTTTGCTGAACCTGGACATCTTCCTTTTCTCATTTTTCAACAGTCCTATCTCTTCTGATTTCTATTTCTGGTGCAAAGTTCCCTTTACTGCCCATTTTCTTTGACCTTAGTGGGAACCTGGTGCTTCAGACACACAGAGATAACTTTGTTGGTCTTAGGAGACCATGAAAGTGTAGTTGTTAAGATTTGAGAATAGATTATAGTCTTGGCTATATTATAGAATTTTCTTTCTTCTCTAGTTTTTCTCATCCATATAATAGTCCACATTTCATGAATAGTACATCACTACTTCAGAGGGAAGAAATTATAACTTCCCCCTCTAATCATGAATGACTTTCAGGATCATTTATAAACTTATTTTCTTCTTGGGTTCTTGAAATTTTGTTTTTGATCCCATAATACCTTTTCATGACTTCTAGAAAAGTTTCCAGATAGAAGGAGATAATAATAGCTAACATTTATTGCTTCCTTAATATATTGCATCATCATTTTAAGTGCTTTATGTGCATTAATTAATTTTTCTCCACAAGAATTTGGTATCATCATTATGTTTATTTTACAGATGAGGAAACTAAAGTATACAGAGGCCAAATAACTTGCCCAAAGTAGCATAGCAAGTTAAGCACCTGGGTATTCTGCCTACACATCCCACATTTTAAACCAGATTGTTATGTTGACATTGTGACACAAAATAATTTCCAAGAATTGTAACGTGTTTTCCCAGATGTACAACAAAGTCCATAAGAGAAATGGCACAATTATATAGATTCTTTATATCAAAAGTAGAAAAAGAAGGGGATGCAGATGCACTTTTATAATTCAATTTCTTTGAAATGAAGCAAATACATGTTATTATGAATACATGATCAGATATATGAAAGCAGAAGGACAGATGTTGTAAAAATCCTGCTCAAGGTGATAAAGAAACAGTAGGTAAATCACACCAAGGCAAACTAGCTCTAGAATCCATATCCAAAATTTGAGTGGATAAATATGGTGTAAATGTTTTTAAGTATATTCCTTTACTTCCTTTGGAATTTCTAATTCTGCAGGAATAGAACCTCTTGTATTCTCTGCTTTTCTCTGTAGTGGCCTTCCAAGCTCCCTGAGCTCAGATTCTTGTCCATGCCCAAATTGATGAAGGTAGTTCTCACCACTTAGTTCTCTGTAGCCCTGTGGCCACAGATTTTATGCTGCATTAGCTCCTTAAACACCTTGTTACCCTTAGTGACTGGCAACCAAAAGCCAGTATTTGAGAACTAAGAGTTTTGAGTCAGTTCACCCTACATAAGAGAGGTGACAGAATAGAATTACAAAGGCAAGGAAAATGAACTGCTGAAGCAGTATGGGGTGAAGTTTAGGGTCACAGTGTTTCCTCTGCCAGTGACTATGCTTCAGAGTATTTTAATGTGCATTCCCCACATGATAATGAAATGTGACTGTCATTATTAGCTGATGCAATATATATATATATATATATATATATATAAAACAATGCTGGACACAAACAATAGAGAAATATGTACAAAGAGGAAAGCCAAATACTGGTTCTATAAGAGTTGTTTTAAATATAATTACTGTGTAAACTGCTTACTCCTTATGCTTTGTTACCATATATTCTGTTTATAGCACCGTATTGCATTGGATTGAATTTTTGTAGGTTTTACTTCATTGCAATAACTAACTATTTTTTATTTTCTTCTCTCATGTTGATCACTGTTCTTGTATGGTTTCTTACTTGACCTCAAAATAGAATATGAGTTTCAACAAAATTTATAGCTTAATATTTAGATTATATGGATGGGAAAGTTAAACTACTATCTTCAGACTAATCAATTTAGAAAGTTGAATAAAAATTATCTTCAGTTAGCCAGGCACATTGGTGCATGCCTACAATCCCAGCAGCTCAGGAGCCTGAGATAGGACTATCACGAGTTTAACTCCAGCCTCAGCAAAAGCGAGGCACTAAGCAACTCAGTGAGATGCTGTCTCTAAATAAAATTAAAAATAGGGCTGGGGATGTGGATCAATACTCAATGGTTGAGTATCCCTGAGTTGAATCCCCAGTATCCTCCCAAAATTATCTTCAACAAACATTGGATTTCTAGTACCTGAGACATGTGCATGCATATGGGTGGAAATTTTGGTGCCTTAATATTTAAAGGACAAAAGAAATATCAAGGATGTTTCATACAGTATAGCTATTGTGAATTGTGCTGCTATGAACATCGATGTAGCAGTATCTCTATAGTACGCTCTTTTAAGATCTTTAGGGAATAGTCCAAGAAGGAGAATAGCTGGGTCAAATGGTGGTTCCATTCCCAGCTTTCCCAAGAATCTCCACACTGCTTTCCAAATTGGCTGCACCAATTGGCAGTCCCCCCAGCAATGTACAAGTGTACCCTTTCCCCCACATCCTCGCCAGCACTTGTTGTTGTTTGACTTCATAATGGCTGCCAATCTTACTGGAGTGAGATGGTATCTTAGGGTGGTTTTGATTTGCATTTCTCTGACTGCTAGAGATGGTGAGCATTTTTTCATGTACTTGTTGATTGATTGTATGTCCTCCTCTGAGCAGTGTCCGTTCAGGTCCTTGGCCCATTTGTTGATTGGGTTATTTGTTTTCTTATTGTTTAATTTTTTGAGTTCTTTGTATACTCTGGATATTAGGGCTCTATCTGAAGTGTGAGGAGTAAAAATTTGTTCCCAGGATGTAGGCTCCTATTTACCTCTCTTATTGTTTCTCTTGCTGAGAAAAATCTTTTAGTTTGAGTAAGTATGTTTGTTGATTCTTGTGCTAGACTATGGAACCAACCTAGATGCCCTTCAATAGATGAATGGATAAAAAAATGTGGCATTTATACACAATGGGGTATTACTCAGCACTAAAAAATGACAAAATCATGGCATTTGCAGGGAAATGGATGGCATTAGAGCAGATTATGCTAAGTAAAGCCAGCCAATCCCTAAAAAAACAGATGCCAAATGTCTTCTTTATATAAGGAGGGCAACTAAGAACAGAGCAGGGAGGAAGAGCATGAGAAGAAAATCATCATTAAACAGGGATGAGAAGAGGGAGGGAAAGGGAGAGAGAAGGGTGATTGCATGGTAATGGAAGGAGACCCTCATTGTTATACAAAATTACATATAAGAGGAAGAGAGGGGAAAGGGGAAAAACAAGAGAGAGAAATGAATTATAGTAGATGGGGTAGAGAGAGAAGATGGGAGGAGAGGGGAGGGGAGGAGAGGGGGGATAGTAGAGGATAGGAAGGGCAGCAGAATATAACAGTCACTAGTATGGCAATATGTAAAAACGTGGATGTGTAACCAGTGTGATTCTGCAATCTGTATACGGGGTAAAAATGGGAGTTCATAATACGCTTGAATCAAATGTATGAAATATGATATGTCAAGAGCTTTGTAATGTTTTGAACAACTAATAATAAAAAGGAAAAAAGGATGTTTCATACAATTATCAGAAATATTGTGTGAATTAAAAAAAAACTCAATAAAAATAAACTTTGCTTTTTCTTGCCTTATTGAATCAATAGTTCTTATATCTCAGTTAAGCATTTGTATAGTTATAATTTTAACTCATACCACAACACAGTAAAACTCATACAAAAATGTATTTTTCTACATTGGGGGAATACAAAAATATATTTAAGAAATAGAAAGTTCAAATACAAAAAGCAGAAAGTTAAAGTTGTTTTATGACTCATATTTTAAGAGCCTCAAAATTACTACCTTTCAGGTGTGAAATATATATAAACACATAGTGAACAGAGTAATTGGATTATGCTTTCCCCTGTGAGACAGCTCCTTTCTTCCCTAAGGTCTTCTGATTACTTGTTAAGAAAATTCAATGAATTTTCAGTAGTAAATGAGCGTTGAGAAGTAGAAAATGTGCCAGAGTGGGCATTTTTATGATGCAAACTTGTCCACCAGAGACCTACAGGGAACTGCCAAACTGTTAAACTGCTTGTTATCATCTAGAGTTTGAGCTTTCTTCCCTATAAAGCTTGAAGCAGGAACAGTGGTCAAAAAGGCCCAACAAAGATGCTTTAGAATGCCTAAAATTTCAGCAATATGATCATTTTATATCTTTTCTATTTCCAACAATAATCTTCAGATCCAAAGGTTAGCTGCCTTTTTCAGTTCTTTCTTATTTTCTTCCTTCCTCCCTCTTTCTTTCTTTCTTTCTTTCTTTCTTTCTTTCTTTCTTTCTTTCTTTCTTTCTTTCTACAATTATTATTTCTGAACTGTTTTATATATATATATATATATATCATATGCAAATAATTGGAATGTACAGTTTATGTAGTACAAGCCATTTTGGTATTAGGTCTCCATAAGTAAGAGGTATAATAGGTTAAATTAATTATAAAATTAGTAAAATAAGCAACTTCAAGGGAGTATAGTCTTTAGAAGTCTAGATAGTCTTATCAAATTTATGGCAGCATGAACCTTTAGGTCAGTAGGATTCTGCCTTAAAAAAATCTATCAGTGCCCAAGCCTCATTGAGCCCACCTGTATTTTAATTATATTTTTGACACTGGGAATTGAACCCAAGACCTTGAATATGCTAGATAAGCACTTTATCATGAGGCGCTATCCAAGCCCCACCTTCATTATTATTATTATTATTATTATTATTATTATTATTATTATTATTATTATTATTATTATTCAATTCCTACCTTATAGTTATAACTTTTAGTATCTTGCCAAATGTAACAAATGGAACCTGGATGGCTACCTCCTATTTTTCTTTCTGTTTACTTCCTCTATTACATTCCTTGCCACACACACACACCAATAAACAAACCAAAAAAAAAAAACCCACAAAATTAACAACCTCCCCTCCAAAAAAAACCCCAAAAAGCAAAAAGGTGATTTTAAAAATCTGATTATGGCTAAACATCGAATGATTCTTTATTGAATAGATGGTAATATTAAAAACATTTTGTGGTGTGACATAAATGGACTTTCATTTTTCCAGTTTACTTTTAATCTTTATTTCTTGCCTTTTTCCTATAGAATTATATAATTAGATCTTATAATACCTTGAAGTTAGAATTTTGATCATTTATGATAAAAATGATGATACCAACTGTAAATACTTGAAATTCCATTTTTTTTTCCTGTTTGAACAGGCAGGCTAATAGTTTGTAATGTCATGTGATGTCCTTCAGACACTAATTTTGCATTTTATTTCAGAGTATCATGGATGAGTATTCTTTCCAGTCAATGACTTATTTACCATAATATCCAACTTTGGAGGGACCTCTTTATTTTTGTGGCTTTGCTTAAGATGAACCACCTACTATATTATTGCTGCACAACAAATTGATCAGTTTTCTGTTGTTTCCCAGCAGCAGCCAGTGTCTGCCGTACAAAGTAATGATCTCTAGCAAAATTTTATGTTGTGTTTCCCCTGCCAACTCCGAAGTGGTCAGCCTCCTTTGGCTCATCATTCTGAAACTGTGTGGGTTTTTTCCTGTAGCCCAGACTCCATAGATGCATGCTCTGCTGCTCAAAGGTTGGCTGAGCTCCAGGTCTTTGTTGCTGGAGATGTGACCAGAACATCTGTTGAGCATGGCATGTATGTAGTGACTCTCATCAATTTTATGCATCGGGGTGCCATTTCCAGACTCGTACACATTGTGTAACATGAAATCTGTCTTGATGAGAACACAGCAGACCAAAAAGGGAAACAGTATGTAAAATATTTTCAATGTCACTTCAATAGTAAGAACTTTAGGAAGCTCTTACTGGGTATTTATTAACATTTGAACAATTTTTGCAGACTTACCAAATAATAATGATTTTTTAAAGGAAATTTGTGCATATAATTGGTTTATAAAAATCAGTGATTTTTATTTTATTTATTTATTTATTTTTGATATGGGAATTTAGCCTAAAGGCACTTTACCACTAAGATACAACCCTAAACCTTTTTTAAAATTTTTATTTTAAGTCAGGGTCTCACTAAGGTGCTTAGGGCCTTACTAAGTTGTTGAGGCTCATCTTGAATTTGGGAAGCTTCCTGCCTCAGCCACCCAAGCTGCTGGGATTACAGGTGTGAACCACTGCACCTGGCTAGAAATCATTGATTTTCAAAGTGATCATCTCAGGATAGTTAAAACAGATATAAAAATATTATATCAGAATAAAATAAGTCATGTAGTCACAGATTCTATACCCATATTTAAATGATCACTGAATATCTTGCATAGACTCTTAATTTAGGCCACAAAAAGAAAATAATGTGATGGCTATATAAATATTGATAGTGTCCATAGTAAGATATTCCTATGATTTCAACAATTCCTGATATTATGAGACCTGATTCTTTGAGTCAGGGAGTAATGCTGATGATTATTTTGTCTGATATGTAATTAGATATTCATTATTCAACATTGTATAAATTTGATTACAGATTAAGTTTCCTGTAACTATGAAACTACAAAACAACTATCTGAAGCAGAGACATTTGTCTTAATAGCCCTAAGTTCCAGTCGGACATAATGGCAAGTTTTGACATGGTCATTCATAGCCCAAGGTTGATGCCATTGTGTTGCTCAGTCATAATGTAGGGAACGATTCTCAACTTCCTGGTCAAATTTAGACTAAGGACTTGGGGTTACAGAAAACAGAATTGAACAATTCCAGTTTCCTTGGCAGAAAATTTCTGTTTCTACCCAAATGAGCCCAGTTACATGTTTATACTGAGCTGCGTCTAAAGCTGGGAAATGTTGTCCATACCTGTCTAGTTTTATACCTAAAATTTGAGAGTTGCTGGTATTTTAAAATTTTTACAAGGCTGGAAATCAACCCCAGGGACTTGTGCATGCTAGGCAAATGCTTTCCCATTGGGCTACACCCCGGTCCAGAGAATTGCTATTATTTAAAAAAGTAACAGGAGAATAAATAATGAAGGACCTGGTAATGAGGGACCTAGTATACTTAATGCATTTACTGCTCATTTTATCACAAATTTGTGGCTTACATTCTCTCCCTGATATCTTCATATTGTGTACTGTTCTTCTTTACTCTATGAATGTAGAACAGATACTTTATATATTTTGTTATCTATTCTGCAATCTATATGCCTACCTACCTACCTAAATATGGATATATACATATAAGCCCCTTAGTCTTTCTGATTATTTGTTCCATTGATAGTTGTAATGATGCATTTTTTTCCTCCATCAATTTTTGGTATATCATTATATATATAACCTTTGATTCATATGCATATATTCATATATATACATAAATATATTGAAATGAATCAAAGACTATAATGTATTCTAGAAAGGATCCCTTTATAACCATCATACAAAAATAGTTAGATAATATAGTCTGTCCAATTAAAAACACCCATACATTTTATTGTTTGGTTGTTTGGTTCTCTCTCTCTCTTTGTGTGTGTGTATGTGTGTGTGTGTGTGTGTCTGTGTGTGCACGCGTGAGCATGTGTGTATGGTTCAAAATACTTTTATTAATAAGGAAAACTCCCTCCATGATGTTGACTACTGAATTTTATAGCTAGTTCCTCAGAAATAAAGGTCAACTTAGAATCTAGGTGACTTAATCTACCATCCAGACTTTTGTGTTATAAAGAGTTCTACTGGCATTTTTTGTAATGTTAATTTATTTTCTGTATAGAATTACTTTGCTCTTTCTTTGCCATCATTTCCTTTCCATTTTGGTGAGTTTCAAGCAGAAATCATGGGCAGAGTTTCATATATTGTAAATTGTGGTAAGAGGTCAGTTTTATTTTCTGAAGATATATTTACTTTGAGCTAGGGAATTCAAAATGTTTAATACTTATGATAAAACCTCATAGAGCATTGTTAAGCCTGAAATAATATCTAAGATGAAATCAATGACATTAAAAACAAAATTTATACAGTGAGAGTTATAATTCTTGACTCATTCTGTGTTGTTAGGATTTCTGCGTTGAGACATCTGAACTTCAGTCTTTGGTTTTCTGGTTACTGTATCCACAATGCAGTTGTCTGATTAGACTCTCTTGGTCTATAGTGAAACCTGCTGGTAGATTTGGCGAGGACAGCAAATACCTGTACACCCATGTACACAAGGTTGCATCAGGGATGCGTTAGTACCTATATTTCTCTCAGGAAAAAAATGTTGCGAAATTGACCAGAGAATCAAAATACCTTGAAAATGAATAAGCAAGCTCACCTGGAAAGACTCAATATTCAGTGGAAGTAAAGCTATGTTCTTAATATAAGCTAAAGAATTTCTTTCTAGAAAAGAAAAAAAAATGCTTCTGCTGAAATTCTTGCCTGTAAATAATGCAAGAGTAAACACTTTAATAATTTCAATTAATTTTGAAGTGTAGCTTTAATTTTTCTAATTACAGCCGATATTCCTAAATCTGGGACTTCTGGTGGAAGTTAATGAAATCTTTGCTTACCATTGCAGTTACATTATAAAACCTGCTGTCGAAGTGCAGAATGCTTTAATTAAAACTATATTCTAATCTAAAATGAACTGTTTTAACTCCTTAAAAACACTCAAGTTTTGCATTATTTTAAAATGGATATTAAATGAAGTTCAATTGCATTTTTTGATTTTTGTTGGCTTGATATTTCAATATTAAAAAAATACCTGGTTTTCTTTTTGGAGTCAAAGGGTAAATCATTACCTATATTGGTATGTTTATGAAACCATAAACAATGTTCAAGTATATTCATTCAAAGCATAGCTTGGTATAAATTTACATTTCACACACAAAATCAAATAAAATATTAAATTATTATAAGATATAAAGAAAAAAGTGCTCATTTGCATATGTTAAACAATTTTAAGAGAGTCTTCAAGAGACAAAAATAATAACATATTCTGTGGAGAAGTTTTTTTTTGCAGAGCCCTTTTATGTGTTTCTGATTATTTCTGTTGTTGATAATGATGCATTCTTTTCCCCAGGATCTCTTGGAGTCTCACCTGATGTATATAACAGCAAAAAATGAATCAAAGACTATAATGTATTCTAGAAAGGACCCCTTCATAACCATCACACAAAAAATAGGTAGAAAATGTTTTTAGTCTGTTTGAAGTAGCTTTTAGAAACATCTATGAATCTTTCTGTTTGATTTGATTTACTTGGGAATATTACATATACTATCTAAGCCTTGGTTTTCACTACAAGTCATACATCTATGTACTGCCTGTGTTATATCATGTTGTTTCAATGTAAATAAATGTTATTCTAATAAAAAAATGCAAACACAAAAATTACCTTACAATGTAACCACTTACCATACACTAAATAATATTTTCCCTACAAAGTAAATTTTATTTTTGTCTTCCATTCTTCACTACCAGCTCCTCACTTTCCACATTCTCCTATTTCATTAAGGCCTTTACTATTACACCCAATTTGGCGTCATGAATAAACTTATCCAGGACTCATCTTTCCAATAAAAATAATGCCATTTTTTAAATTATGTCAGTTCAAAGAAAGAGACTGCATTTAAATGTCTACTTGTTTTTTGCTGATTTTTATCTTCTAATCCCTCCTAAAATTCTCATTGTTTGTTACCATAGAAAATATTATTTTAGAACAAAATTTATCTTAGTAAATCCATAGGCTATAATTATAATCTAATGCCTGTGTGTGATAGGCCTCAGTAAATGTGATTGTATAAATCAAATAAATGTGTGTGTGTGGTGGGGATAATATATATGTCATGCGTAAACATAATAAAGTGCTTTGGGAACACCTTTTATTTCTTTTTATATTTGATATTAGTTCTATGATCATATAAAGTATATAATTGATAATTTTTGTTAT
The DNA here is from genome assembly GCF_052094955.1 of Ictidomys tridecemlineatus. Classification (NCBI taxonomy): domain Eukaryota; kingdom Metazoa; phylum Chordata; class Mammalia; order Rodentia; family Sciuridae; genus Ictidomys; species Ictidomys tridecemlineatus. Next base: position 153,302,858 of record NC_135480.1, on the reverse strand, counting down.
AAAGTAGTAATTCATTAGTTTTAAATATGTTAATAGTAACTCTCTTAGGAACACTCAAACTCAGATTTTAGTTCCAGCTCTACTGCTAACTTGAGTTTTTATCTTGAGAAAGTTAACATTGTCTGAAAATTGAAGTTTTCTCATATGTAAAATGAGCATCCTATTTTCTCAGTGTGCTTTTATAAGAATAAGTTAACAAGCAAAGTTATATACAAACATGTGCATATATTTGTGAATATGTGACCAATTATGGAAGATTAAAAGAAAGATGGTCTGAAAGGAAAATAATTTAATTATTTGAAAAATACACTACTAACCAAATACATGAAGTGGTAGATACGGCAACAATATACAGTCCTTTCTATTTTAAATCATATAGTTTTTAATCAGTATGCCTTAGACTATGACGTATGTATTTTTTCTTATTACAAGATATTATATTATGTTCTTTTTTTTTACAAAAAGTCTTAAACTTATGATGAAAAAGTAGTATATTATAAAGTAGCTTATATGAAAAGTATTTTGAAATGTACTTTACAATTATAATTTTAATTTCTTACAGAAATACATAATGGCATCCATGAATTAGTTAAATAAAAATGTTCCTAGAACTATTGTATAATATGGGAAAATTGTATTTAAAGCAGAGACATGACTTTGAAGCTGTATAGCAGAGACAGAAAACCCATTTGCCAAAGGAAGATCAGCTTATTTTGTGATCCAAAGGAGAAGAAACCATTTTTCTAAAAGACACGGTTATGTTTGCTCCACTTTGCAGACATTTAGAGCTAAGATAGCTTGCTGAGTTGTCACTGGTTTTTATAACTTACTTAGAAGTTATTATTGGGTTATTATTGGTTATTTAGGAAAAATAAGTGTAAAGATCTTCAGTTACTTGTGAAATAACATTATCATCATTTATTGTTCATCTGTTTTTATTTTTAATTCACTTTTCATGATTGATTTTCTTTAATTAGTAATAAACATTAAAAAGTTCTTTACAGCAGTTACCTAGGTAATTAAAATAGTTGTGTGGATTTTTGTAGATACAATAGTATGTTTAATAGATGCTTTGATTTGACCTAAACTTCATTTTACTCTGGAAATGGCACCTCCACAAAGTTACACATGAACCACACAATATAATCAAATTGATTATTTTATAATCTGAGGTTAGCATGTGTTTTTATTGTATCCCATAAATAGTCACCATTTGGATAATTAAGTCAACCTGTCATTGAGCTGCTGGAGAAGAAGCTCTTCTGTTTTTTTTCCCCCATATCTTGACAAGATAACAGTAAAGACTATATCACTTCTAACTCTTTAAAGTGCAAATGATTCTGTAAAGAAGTGACATTTTTTATTTAATTTAGTACTGTGATAAAGATCTATTCAGAAATGTATATCCATATTTCAGCACAAGGATGCCAAATATTTTATCCTCAGCCGCCCTTGCTACACACCTTTGAACTAGTAGATATCTTGTGATACCTCATTAGACAGAATAATTGTGGCAAGGTTGTGACCTTGTACCTCTGAAACATTCTCCCATTCGATGGATGGTGTGAATGACTAAGTGGGTCAGGCTCAGAAGGTTGTAAGCCATTCATTCTCATTAGGCTGCCAGCCATGGGACTTCAACAACATACCGGGTTGTTTGAGAAATGCAGGGATTTATTGAAGGCATCTCTGTATCTGCCTCTCTTAAGGCAATCAACAGTTCAAAGAACATAAATTAACTGAAAATTTGGGTATAAATAGCATCACTCTATTTTTGCTATATTAAAATGCTCCCTGCTTGTAGTTAGACTGATTTCATATTAATCATTGATCATAATTTCATAGGTGCTTTATCCTTTCAAATTTCTTTAAATGAAGATAGAAATATAAAAAGATATTTTCAGTGTTCCTATTCAAGACTGCAAAAGCAATATTCACTTCAATTGTATTTGAGACATGCAATGTGATTTCTCCTTTATTTGTTTTTAAGAGATACATAAAACAATTTTGTTTTCAAAACCCATGGCAAAATGACCTCTGTAATCACAGGTAAAGAATATTATATAATCTGCTTTCTTATGCTTATTCTACCTAATGAAATATAGTATTTTTGGAAGGGCATCTAATGTAAATGATTCAACAATGCATGGGAAACACTGAAGCACAACGCAAAAAAGAGTTTAATTATTTTATTTTAGGAAGAAAGCACAAAACCTGAACACCTTCTGTTTTAGTGATAGCTTAATTTTGCTATGCCACAATGTATATATTTTAAAACAAAGGAGAAGGTTTACAAAGACAATGAGTGAAAGTGGCTTGAGTAAAAAATTAAAACACCACTGTGGAGTGGAAAGACTTATAAAATTGTAGATTTCCTATCTCAGAAATAGAAAAAAACCCAGACATTTTGTGAAGGTTGCAAATAGGCTTAGATGTCTTTTTGAAAATAGAAATGCATATTTTGCTTTAAGATTTTCTCTTTATTTGTAAATAGTTCATTAAAATCTCTTTGGCTCAATTTCAAAAATGTCATCTGTCAACATTCTAAGAGAATTACAAATCTCTTTGTATTAGTATGAAGTGTGTCTCATATATACTGAGACAAGATTATTCATGATATAGTATTACATAAACATAGACATTTAGAACAAAAACAGTTCTGAACTCACGAGGTGACCTAAAAATCTCTAATCTCTCCTGTATTTCTGTCTGTAAACTGTTGGTCTAGGTTTAACTAGCCTATAACTATAATATGAAAACATATTTATAATAATGATAACTTTGACCTCCCTTTCTTTATTATTATTTTTAGTTATACATAACAGTAGAATCCATTTTGATAAAATTATACAAGTATGGAATATATCTTATTCTAATTAGGACTCCATTCTTGAGGGTATACACGATGATGGATTCACTTACATATTTTCATTTATGTTCATAGGAAAATTATGTCAGGCTACTGTATTTCTTATTCCTCTCCCTCTTTCTTCCCTTCATCCCCTCTTCTCTAACCTAGTGAACTTCTCTTCTCCCCCTCCCCAGTTTATCATGGTTTAGCTTTCACATATCAGCAAAAACATTCAACGTTTTTTTTTTTTTTTTTTTTTTTTTTATTGTTGGTCGTTCAAAACATTACACAGTTCTTAATACATCATCTTTCACAGTTTGATTCAAGTGGGTTATGAACTCCCAACTTTACCCCATATACAGATTGCTGTATCACATCAGTTACCCTTCCATTGATTGACATATTGCTTTTCTAGTGTCTGATGTATTCTGCTGTCAGTCCTATTCTCTACTATGCCCCCTCCCCTCCCCTCCTCTCCCCTTTTCTCTCTCTACCCCTTCTACTGTAAATCATTTCTTCCATTTGTATTATCTTGTCTTACCCCTCCTTTCCTCTTATATATCATTCTCACTCCCTTTCCCTCCCACCTCTCATCCCTGTTTAATGTAAATCTTCTTCTCAAGCTCTTCGTCCCTACCCTGTCCTTGTTTACTCCCCTTATATCAAAGGGGTCATTTGGTATTTGTTTTTTAACGATTGACTAGCTTCACTTAGCATAATGTGGCATTTATACACAATGGAGTATTACTCTGCATTAAGAAACGACAAAATCATAGAATTTGGAGGGAAATGGATGGCATCAACGGTTTTTTTTTATTATTAGCTTATTTCGCTAGCATAATAGTCTCCAGGTCCATTAATTTACTGGAAATTGTCACAAATTTATTCTTCTTTATGGCCGAGTAATATTCCATTGTGTGTGTGTGTGTGTGTGTGTGTGTGTGTTTATATATGAACACATTTTCTTTATCCATTCATCTCTTGAAGAACCTAGGTTTATTGTGAATTGTGCAGCTGTAAACATTGATAAGGCACTCATGCTTTTAAATTTGGGACTTTGCACTGTATCCTTTCTGATCTTTTATTTCTTCACTCTCACATGTGAGCTCTGACCTTATTCAAATTATAATTTGTAGAGAAGAGCATGACCTTATGAGAAGTGCAGTGTCTTAGGCCTAACCCAAGACCAATTGAATTACCTTCCTTGAACAAGATCCCCCAGCTGCTTCCTATTAAGGTCTGAGACATATCACTTTAGAATAAAGCCTGTATTCTTCAAGTTTGGTCTACCTGCCAATGTGCCACATCGTCTTATATTCTGGCAAAAGTTATACTTAGTTACTGCTTGATCTCATATAATTGACTTGGCTGTTACCATCAGCTGGGGTCACACCTCTTATGAGATGCTTTAATGTTCTAACAATGCTTTTGTGTAACCATTAGGCAAATTTTTCCCTCTTACTTTCATAAGGAGAGACCAAGATAAAATAATTAACAAGGTTTATAAAGATATGGGGATAAGAACAGGTACATATACTTAAAAAGGCAGATTATAGTTTACTGCTTCATTTAGTTTTAGTCCATAGACTTAGATGTCTCATCCAGGGCCTTTGTAATGTGACAGACGTGGGGCCTTCCAAGAAGTGAGGCAGTGTGAAGGTTCCCCTCGAGGCTGATTGATTCTTGTGATCAAGTCAGAAAGATTTCAGACATGTCAGAGTAACAGGATTGAGTTTATTGAAGGGATAGGAGAAAGGAAGGGGACATTCCCAAGAGAGAAAGTGGGTCCTCTTAGAGAGGAGAGAGACAAGGTGCCTCTCCTGCACTATAATTTTATTGGGGATCCCAGAGAAGTTTCCAGAGTTCTGCCCAGTTTCACCTCTTGACTGACAGCAAGATGACATCAGACTTTCAAGTACCCATTGCCATGGAAACTCTAGTTCACCTTGGCTCATGCTGAACTGGTTCTAATTGGATTCTTAACCATACGTTCTCACAGATTTTATGGTTAGGAGGGACTAACCTTATCTCTCAGAGTTTTAGGATTTCTCTCAAAAGTCTACTAAGATCCTCTCCAGCCTGCATCTCTTCTGCAGTTAGCAGGTAGAATCATTTTCTTAATCTTGTGTTCCCACCATTTACATCTGTCTGTCCCCTAACATTAGGACATCAGCCCCATTAGCTCACAGGTTAGGCTTAATAAGAATTACCTGTTCTGCACACACACACAAATTATTCTAACACTTAGTGATTTAAAATAACTCACATTTGTTAGCTAAGAAGTTTCTGGCGTCAGGAATCTGGGAATGGCTCAGCTGTGCTTTTCTGACACAGAATCACTTAAAAGGCTGCACAGTGGCAAGGGTGGGGGTGGGGGACTCGCAAGTCATCTCAGCCTGACTGCATCAGGAAGTATCCACTTTTAAACTCCAGTTCCTTGCCTTGTGGGCTCACTGGGACCACTCATAACATGGTAGGAGAGAGGGTAAGTAAGTTAAGTGAGAGAATGAAATGCCACACTGCCTTTTTTCACCTCAAAGAAATTGAGTCACTAAGTACAGCCAGGACACAGTGGGCGGGGGTGGGGTGGGGGGTGATAATAAAGCCTCTTGACTATCAAGAGGCCAGATCACTGGGGCTATCCTCCAGGATCACACCAAACTCTTCTCTCAGGAGAGTAAGTAGTCCTTTCCTGAGTATAATCTTTTCTCTTCCCAACAAGGCAATTTCACCATAGCTTGCAGTAAATAAGATCACATGTACATTAATTAATGGTGGTAGTTTGCGATTTTCAAACAGCCTTTACAGTTTAGATGACAACTCTCCTGAAATTCTTTCTGAATCCTTTAACCTTGTGTCCACATATCCTGTGAACAACTTTCAAAACAAAACAAAACTAACAGATTCACAAGAGCACTCATTTTCATCAAAACACATAATAATAGCCCAGGCATGGTGCGATTTACATGCATGCAAATAAGTTCATACTTCGTCTCTTAAACATGTCTTCCACTCTGAAACCACACCAACACACACACACACACACACACACACACACACACACACATACACACACACACACACAGAGAGAGAGAGAGAGAGAGAGAGAGAGAGAGAGAGAGAGAAGGTAGTTTGCATTTTACCAAACATTTTGTTTTTAATTAAAAAATACCTGCATCCATGCTAACAATGACTGTGAAGTTCTAGGAATATATATATATATATATATATATATATATATATATATATATATATATATATATTTTTTTTTTTTTTTAAACATCTGTGAGGCCAAAATGGGATTTTAAATGTGTTGCTTAGGTAAAGGAAAAACCTATTTTCAAAATGAAGATGGAGAATGGATAAGCACACTACAATATATCTATATAATAAGATAAAGTATTATAATACAAAAGAATATTAATAAAAGAATTCAAGAATGTGAGTAAATCTCAAAAAAAGGTAGGTTTACTGAAAGAATAGTGCATACAATATTTTTATGTGAATTTTTGAGACAGACAATACTAATTTATAGTGTTACAGATTAGTGATTACTTAGGGCATGGGAGATGTGGAAGGTTGAGTAAAAAGTAACAAGTGATAATTCTAGAATAATGAGAACATTTTCTATCTTGGGATAGTAATTAAGTGAACATGTATTCAATATATATATATATAAATATAAGTATATATATGTGTGTGTATATATGTGTATACACACATAAGGCAATATATATATATATATTTTTTTTTGATGAAATGATCACTTAAAATGAGTGCATTTGATTTTACATAAGTTTTAGCTCAATAAAGTTGATTCTTTAAATATAAAAAGACTGAATTAGACAATTAACTTTGTGGACAAAATATTTTCTAGCTTCCATCTACTAATAAATGTTATGGAGGTAGTGGCATAATTCAATTACAGAACATGCTCTTAAACCATGAATTCAATCCCAGCACTAAGAAAAAAGAGTTATAGACTATGTTTCAACTTGATATCCTTATTCAATATGATTTTTCTTAAGGCAAGAAAATTTGAATTTTGTTCTTTATCACTTTATATTTATTTGTGGACTCTGCCTCAGAAGTTTAATTTTGATGCTATGACATTGTGGATTATTGCTTTTTCCCTTATTTGCAGGTATCAGAACATCAGACTTGGTTTATTAATTTACTTTTAATAATTTTTGTACTTTTTTTACACTTGTTTCTACGGATCTTATTATATAATAGTTCCAAATGGAATCACATTCATGTTAATAACATAAATACATTCTTTACATTTTTTAACTTATACATATTCTTTGTCCTCTGCAAAGAATGCTTATCAAATCTCATGAAGAGTCCCAGGAAGATATTTCATGTGTTCAAATGTAAATTATCACCAGACCTCTGCCAGTGCTTTTCTTGTCCTGATTCTAAGCTTTCACTTGGGTAAACTGTGTCTTCCCTAGATCTCATGGATGCTGTCACATCCATCAGTTTGGGACTCTCTGTGAGAGATATCCTAGATCCTTTGTAGTTGAGACACTGAAACTCTTCAGTTGTTACCTTGGAAATTTATTGCCAGTCTAGGGGAGAATGTCATTACCCTTCCCTCTGTGTTTTTCTTGGATGCATCTTATGCTGTAAGGCCTTAGTCATCCTATTGTAACGCCTCCTTCAGATTTACTTGTAAATTTTCCTTGTCCGCACTTTCTGTGCTCTATAGGACTCAGTGGTGAAACTGAACCCAGGTTTCATCTGAGGAAATATATCCCTGGAAATTTCCTTTCTTCTCCTGTACCTAAAACTTAGTTATTGGGTCAAGTTCAACATACCTTTCTTCCTCTTTTAGACTGTGCTTTCTTTCCAGAGGACTCTCAGTTGATTATGAAGACAACATTTTTCTAGGAGTATTGGCCCTGCTTCTTAGACCCACACAGATGATCCTAGAAAGCCCTTTTCCAGTTTCATGGGAGGGTTCCTACTACATCTCCTTACTTTCTATTGTACATGATTCCAACTTTCGTACAATTAAAGCCTAAAAAGGGATAACATCCTATACATGAGACATGTGACTTTGATTCTGGCTCCGGTAAGCTGATGAACACATAGCTCCTCATTTTATTTATCTCTGGCATAAGCGGGTTCTGCTATCTCATCTCATTCAGTAACATCTCCTCCCCGGAAAAGGAAAAAAAGAAAGTCAAATAGGTACATGCTTAAGATGCAAAAATAAAGCAGTAGAATTTGATGTCTGCTGTTTTTTAGTAGGGTATAAAATGTTGAACAAGGGGCCAGGACACTATTGCTAAAAATGGAAGCATTTGAATAAAAAGTTAAAGAGGAGTCTTTTATACTTCCAGAATACTGCTTTGAGACTACTCAAGGTGGTAATTTCTCATTTTGAAATATACTTAAGAATTCAATATTTAGTAGAATATTTTGATAATAAGCAGTGATCCTTTACTGAGTTTATTCTATATAATTTTAAATACTCCATAGTATAAGACTTGTACTCTTCTATTATTTATTACAATATAAGTTTTAATTCACAGCTGGGCCATTTATCCCAATAATTAAAATTGAAATTTATTTTTGCTTTAATTGTTTGGATAACTATCATGTGCTTGTATACACTAAGCCACAGTGACACCTTGATCAATGGCCCCATAATGGTTCTTTGCATACTTATGTAATAGAGTTTTAAGGTAGCCTCTAAATGGAAAATCTTCACTTCCAGAAGGCTTGTTTCTATTATGAGTATTGTTTTAGACTCTCACTTTACATGGCTGTAGAAAGATCACAGATCTTGGAGTCAGAAAATTTGATCTTCATTTTGACCGCTAGATTTAATTGCTGACTGGGTGCTGGCAAAGGTATAAACTTGAGTTACTGCAACAATAATATTGTGACCACTCCTTAATTTGTCATTGAGTGTCTATTTTGGCTAGGCAGTGTATAAATTACTAGGGGTAAAATGGAGTCTAAAAAGTCATCATCATGTGACATCAAGTGACACCCTCCTGTTCACAGATGTGATACCATGTACCCTTTCTAAAATTGTTTTTATAATACTTGATAGCTTACACAGCCTTCTATCCTGTAATTTGTTAGCTATTTGGTGGCATAGATATTTGAGTTAATTTTTGTGGGAATAACCCTTCTGTATGAGCTACATGTCCATCTAATATGATAGGAATATCAACTTAAATCAGCTCTGATTTCATTTTTAGTCCTATCCTCTATTTTTAGCTTTCCATGAGCTGTGCCTTTTCCCTCACTGGGAAATATACAGCATTTATGCCTACTGCTTAGTTCCATGGTCCCTGCATTAGGAGGTGGAAATGTGAAAGGTAGACACTACATTTTCTGCTTTGCACCTTGAGTACCTTGTTCAATGCTGAGGACAGGGTCTATAAGAATGTAGTCCTCAGGGGGATAGATGTAAACCAGAAGGGTCTTCTCTATTGATTAACCAAGTGCTCTTGGCCATGAGATTTTCAAAGTTCCAGATTCTTTTTCTGAAAGATGACATGTATACAAAAAGGCAGTTGCAATAGTTAAGTTAAATGAGATAAACTGGATCAGGTCCCTTTAGAGAGGTAACTACCCCATATGCTCTCCCCAAATGCTGGCACTTCCCTTTATCCTCCTTCCCCCTCCAGGTCCTTCTGCTCTTCATTATTATCATTAATTTTATTAGTAAAACTTAATGTTTAACAAACAAATGTTGTATATTGTTTATTGTACCTCTGTTAGGTCAATAGAGCTAGCTTATATGTAAATACTGGTGAGCGACTATTATTTTCTCAAGAATATAGTTTGGTGAAGAATATTTTAATGTTTTCCACCCAGGGGAGATTGATCCTGAGAGAACTGGGCTTACATGCCTCAGCTGCAGCTTTCTGGGAGCTGCAAGTGAGTACCTTTGCTGTCATCCTGTCTGCTCTTTTGTGTATCAGCTGTTACCATGAGTCTCTTCTTACTTCCTCCTTCATCACTTCACTTTATTGATATAATAACACCTCAAGTGCCTTGTTATTAGTGGGAAATATCACCTCAATTTTTAAACACCAATTCTATTTATCAAGTATTGCATTTATGGGACCTTGATGGTAAAATAGCTTGCCTTTGTATCTACCCTTAATTTCTTAGAGAAATGTAGCTGTAATACTGTCATATAAAATGCAAAAAGGACGAGCAAAAGCATATAGGTTGAACATTTTAAAGAGTTTTTAAAAAAGAAAAATCTTTATAAAAAGATAATAGTTCTGTGTCTGAAAGTTTTTATTGATAAAAATCATTGTATTTAAAAATTTATTTATGTATTATGTATTCATAGGTGTGTTTAAAGGTCTGCTATTAAAATATTGGGACCCTCTCCTAAGTCTATATCCAAAAGACTTAAAAACAGCATGCTACAGGGACATAGCCACATCAATGTTTACAGAAGCACAATTCACAAGAGCTAAACTTTGGAATCAATCTAGATACCCTTCATTAGATGAATAGATAAAAAATGTGGTATATATACACAATGGAATATTACTCAGCAATAAACAATAATAAAATTATGGCATTTGCAGTTAAATGGATGGAGTTGGAGAAGATAATGCTAAGTGAAGTTAGCCAATCCCCAAAAAACAAATGCCAAATGTTTTCTCTAATATAAGGAGGCTGATTCATAGTGGGGTAGGGAGGAGGAGCAAGGGAGGAATAGATGATATCTAGATAGGGAAGAGGGGGTGGGAGGGAAAGGAAGGGGGCATAGGGTTTGAAATTATGGTGGGGTTAGAAATGATGACAGAATGAGATGGACATCATTGTCCAAAGTACATGTATGAAGACATGAGTGGTGTGAATATACTTTGTATACAACCAGAGATATGAACAACTGTGCTCTATATGTGAAATATGAATTATAATGCATTCCACTGTCATATATAACAAATTAGAATAAAAATAATTAAAAAATAAAATATACAAAAATATTGGGGAGTTTCAGGTTAACAACTGAATTTTTCATTTCTAATAATCTTGACAGCTGAGCTAAAAAAATAACCTGTTTCATCCATTAAAAATACATGAGTAAAAATGTCATACACACAAAAACTTCGAAGAATCATTTCATGATCAACAGTCACTTATTTTTCTGGATATTAAGTAAGAGGAAATAATACATCCTGTGCACTTTATAGTCCTTGCTGCCTTAAGTTTTTAAGAAATTGTATGCCCACAAGCAAACCTGATAAAAGACCAAGAAGAATATGCTTCATTCTTTTCAGATCCTTACTATGGTTGTGGTTTGTTTCTCTTATGACTACTATAGTGGATTTAGACTGATACTACTTTATGTAGAATTGCCAAGTAATTTTTATGCTTCCTTTAAAAAAGTGCCTTTTGATATCTTTTCAGAATATTTTCATTCTCTTAAATGTTCTTTTTTATGTCACTTTTTATTGAGCTGAATATAGCAATTTGAGGTTAGCATGATAGCAGTCTATATTTAGTTTCTTTCTTGTAAAACTCCTATCACTGTCTTTGTGAAGCCTACAAAGATGTAAGGTTCACACTTTTCCCCCATCTGCTGCTCAGAGTTCATGTCATTTAATCCTAAAAGAAAATAATCATATACCTTTATTGAATCTATGTGCTATATTTTTTCATTAAGACTATGAAGATGCCAAAATCAGGAATTGCGGAAAAATTTTGAATATTTAAATCTTTAATAATTTACATTTATGTAAATTTCCTTACTGCATTGTATTTTGAAAGGCACAGCTTACCTGTATAGCTTCAACTGAAGATCTTCAACTGAAGATATATATGAAAAGGTGTGAACCTTTTCATATAACATATGTATTTCTATTCTTGTGCTATCCTATAATGCTTACTTTTTGTCAACATTAACTTTTTTTAGGTTTTATTTGCTAACCCAGTTACATCACTGAGTGGAATACATTTGCATATGACTTCTCCATGCATATTTCTTTTTTTAATGTGTGAAATAGGTTATTTCTGTTATCTTTAGCTGTTAAAAATTTCAAAAATGGAAAAATCAGCCATTATCCTGAAAAGCTTCCCATGTTTTGATAGCAGTCCTTTAACGTTGTATACATGAAGTGTATGGGTATGTACATATATGATATCTGTTAATCTTATGCTCTTTGACTATACTCTTAGGACTTTCTTGAATTTCCTTAAAAAAAACAAGCAACATACAAAATAATACATACAGATGAGTATATCTTTTGTGGTATCAGATGACAGAGTATAATGTGAGATTTCACCGCCACAGTTTTAGTTCTGAAATTCTTAGGGTTTGAAGTATTCATTCTTTAAAAGCCTTCAAAGTAAATGTAAATTTTTTTTCTGGAGTTGGATAGTATGTTCCTCTTTTGACTTCTAAAGTTGAATTTTAAGTCAGGTAAATTAATATCTTCTTGTCAGATAGGTTGATGAGAGTATGGTGTGAAAAGGTACAGAGTACATGCTACTATATAAATCCCCCAACATTGGAAGAATTATACAAATAGTGATGACTTGGAGGAAAAGAAGAGCATTAAAATAAGAATGATTGACAATTTAATATTTTCATAATATATTCAATAATATTATAAAATAATGATAATTATTATTTGTAATGATCCATCCTCCATTCATCACTAAAATCCTAAAAGAAAATAATCATATATTTTTAGTTAATCTATAGAATATATATTTGTGCAATTATTCCATTTAAAAACACATTTTAATATTATTAAATTTATTATTATGTTTGTAAACCTATTTCATACTTTAAAGGAAATAAAAATTATTAAAAAATGACTAGGAGAGAAAATTTGTTGTCATTTTTTATCGTTGTCCATTATTAAGTATCTGAGTTCAAATTTTTTAAATTAAAAAAAAATAATTTTTTAAATTATCATGCTAATTTTGGCCTAAAAGTAGTTTGAGTGATTCTATTAAAAGTTGAGTTTGAGATGCAAGTGTTCTTTTGTCCATGGAGTCAAATTTCTGGCTCCTGAATAGTACAAGAGGCTTTCCCCATATTAAACAACTACAATCAGATGCTTCTTACTCTTCAGTTGTCTATTCAATCCTACACTAATCCTCTAATGCACACCAACTATTATTTATATTGAAGTTTTTTTTTTTTAACAGATAATCAAGTTCTAGTTCTTACTCTTAGAGATGCTCAGAAGGTCAGGGTTCAACTGGGGAAAAGCAATCTCTATAGTTAAGTTCCTGCAGGAAGAGATCACATACAGAAGGAAGCTGGTGCTTATAAGAGCCAGAGGAGCAAAGGCTAAAGAAGTCTCTCAGTTCAGGGCCAACTATTAGCTTTCAAATAATCAGAAATGTTCTGCTGAAACCCAGATCAGGAACTATAGTGGACTGCACACTGTGATCAGGTCCACCTGCAGCCCTAAAGTGGGTGTTTTATTGAGGTTGCTATAAAATTTCTTCCATGTTTCAGCTTCGTATCTGCTTACTGTTGGTGATTCCTATTCTTTTCCGTGTTGTAAAGTGCATCCCATAAGTGGAAGCCACACTATATTGTGAGGATCCATGTTGGGACACAAGTCAAATGTAGTTCCCAGGTTTCTAGCACCTGTGATACAGGAGAGTGGAGAAAGGGTAAGGAGGATTATAAGTATGAACTCACAAGCATCCATCTTAGGCATACCTTAAGAAAGAAATCTCCAAGAATGTCTTTGTGTTGCCTCATACTCTGTAATAGAGGAAGCTCCTTTTAGGTCATCAGATTTTTTGTTGTATACCCTCTATTATCCCATATTTTCTGCGAAGAAAGACAATCTTTTTTTTTTTTTTTCTGGATATTGACTCAGTTCTATAGCATTAGTTAATGCACTTCAGACAGCTTTCCTTATAAATAACACAGCAGTCTTTTCAAAGTACATAGCTGTAATACCTGTGAACAAACTTAAGCATCTAGCTCTTAACCACAACCATAGGATTTCCCTGCTGATCAGCAGTTGAATTTTCTTAACCCTTAATCTCAAGTACTCACGGTCCTTCAGAAAATTGGCATGACCAAAAAATAAAAGCACCACCACCACCATCGTCACCACCATCAATAAAAAGAGACGTTTATCTCTTTCATCATTGGTCAATGCATGAAATAGCATACCACCTCAAACTCAAGCCTTTGTCCTTTTCTAAAATATTACCCACTATGTGTGTATCTTGTCATCTTGCTATTGATCCAAATTTTCTAACTTTTTCCAGAATAATTTTATCACACTAAAACTTCTTAGACTAATCATAGGCTAATAGAATACACATGGAAGTTATATGATTTGAAACAAATTGCAATTTTTAAATTAATATTAGAATATTTTTAATTTTACACTTTATTTGAAGCTTGTGTTTTGGACTAGGAAAGAATATGGCCAGTATATGCATAACTAAAAGAGAAAGGGAAAATATAAAGGAAAGAGTTTTGAAAAACTCAAGTTCAAGTACAGAAACTGACCTTAATGTGATGGAAACATAGATAATGGCTCATGCTTCTGCTTGTTGACCAAGATTTTTCATATACTCATTAATCCAAGAACATCCTGAACTATATCCTGATTCTGTTTTACATAATATGGTTAGATTCCACATGACATGACCTACTTTAAACAAACAATAAAGGGTAAGCTTGCCAAGAAGCACTTGACCAAACTTCTAGAAGAAAAATTATACTTGATTTTTCACTGCTGCTAAAAGCCTACTGTACTCTCCTAATGATTTTTAGCTGCAGAATTCAGAGATATATTTGAGTGGCAGAAATTTAAATTATATGTTCTTTGTTTGAATTTTTTATTTGCTATTTGGGAATAGGAAAGAATATGACCAGTATATGCAGAACTAAAAGAGAAATGGAGAATAAGAAGAAAGAGTTTTGAAAATATTGTTGTAGATTCACATTCTTACAGATGATAGAGCTTGGGGGTGAATATCTTCTGATAATTATTAATACAAGAAAAACCTGAATTTTAAAACAGCTATCTACAGGCAACTCAAATATATTTACTTGTTAAAAAAATATTTACCATCTATTAAATACTCCAATATCACTCAGAAATGACCTAAACTGCTGAGACTAAACTGAGAGATAGTGAAATAAAAATGGTGATTTACCTAATTAACACAGCAAGTGAGTTCTCATTTCAGCATGTGGTTGGTAATTGTACACAAAATACACAAACCCTGCTAAGCATTACTACCATTAATTTGACTCCTGGTTATTACTGCTGGGAGTACCATTATAATCCTAAATTAGCTGAAATTATGAATACTTCTGCTTGATCATTCTTTGCATATTAACTCAAGAATCCTCTGACAGATGTTTGCTTTCTGAACTGCTGCTATTATGACATTTTTCATAATGTTGAAAGAGGTTTAAATTATTTTGTTGTGGACATGAGTAAACAGACTGAGAGTCTATAAACTTGAGTGATTATAAGATAACTATCTTTCTATTTTGTACATTTTTCTTCCTTCAGAATTTGGAATAAAATGAAAATCTGTTAGTTCATGTAAGATTGACACACTTTTTCTGAAACTTAATACTGTTTCTCATTTGTTGAATAAATACTTCTTCAGGACTTAATGTTGGGTGTTCCAAGTACTTTACATATGTTAACTATGATCATTATGATAACCCTATGGGATGAGTATATTGTCAGTCTTCCCTTTAGAAAAGATAAAGGTGAAGCACAGAGATAGCATGTAACTTCCATAAGGGCACACATCTTGGCAGTGTCGGAGATGAAATGGTACCCATGCTGTTAGACCTAGCCCTTAGCACTGCACTCTGGGCTCCTGTGCTTTGCTGCTTTTTATTGTGAGAGCAATGTTTCTATTTTGAACATTTCCTCTATATGAAAATTTAGGTGAATTATTTAGTTTTCATTAGACATGCATGTTTATATTAAATCTATATATCTACTGATAGTTTAAATAAAAAAAAACTGATACGTAGAAGGAAAATTCACTTAAAAACTGGGTACTCCTGGGTCTGAGTCAGCCATGTGATACAGTGCAAATAAGCTTGTCTTTTTTCTTCCTCTGAAAGATCAGTATCATGATTCCTAACTTTCAGGTATCATAATTCATAATGTTTTAGTAGACAGACATTACTACTAATACAACTAATATTATAACTAGTACTGCTTTTTAATATTATAACTCGTACTGCTTTTTCACTTTACATTGCCAAACTTCTGACAGTTTTATCCAATCCCATATCTGACCATAAAATAATTGAAGTGACTTATGTCACTAAATTTTTGAGACACTAAAAAAGAAGACAAAAGAAAAAAAATTAGAATCAAGAAAATTTAGGAGAATCAGAAAAAACTTTAATATTAAATTCACAGCATACAGTCTCAAAGGCTTGAATTATATAGAATGAATATATTGTCACAGTTTTATACATTATTGATTGAAATAATAGTATATTACTAAGATACAGGGCACAGTTTCTTAATTTGAAAAGTGGCACAGCCATATCAAAATTACTTCTACATTCTAGCTAAAATGTGCTGAAAAGCTTATACTCACTCAGTGTTATCTCGTTGAAAGGTTATGTAACCTTAGTTGAGCTAGAGATTTTGCTGGAATTTGTTACTGGTATTGTTTTAAAAGAGGGACTTAGGATAGTTTGTCCTGAGTTTCATAGAAAACACCAAGTACTTCATTGTTACACTTTTTGCTTAATTAAGTAGAACAACAAAGAGTTAAACCTCTGATTCCAGTGTTCTATTTATTTCAAAATTGAATGAAAAACTAATAAATTGAAATGACACTGTGTAGTCTGCTTGTGATGTACACAATGCATTTGGGTATATAGTAATGTCAATTAATTATTTGCTTCCACAGGGGAGGAAAGAAGACTCTGAATTCTTGGTTATTGATCACACTTATTTCTTTGTAAAAATACAAACAACTCATCTAGCATAAGAATGAGAACTACGCATCCTACTCTTTCTGTTGGGTTTTCTGTTTTTGATACAGGTCTTCGTGTACATCATTCCTGTGTCTGGGAGACTACATTTTTGTGTAATGCAAATTAAAAATTTGTAAGAACTCACAAAATAGATACCCAAAACTAATTATACATATTCAGTGTGTGTGTATAGGTGTGTATAATTTTCAAAGCATGAGTTTGTACCAGTTCTCCATATATGGTAAGCTTACATATATAGTAAACTTACAAACTTCTCTTCTATGTGGTAAATTTGTCATGTGAGTATATAATTGCCTTCAGATTAAAAACTTCAGTAAAAACAAAAGAAATGCTCACTGAATTCAAATACTGAATTCAACCAAAGGGGGTATTTACTTTTAATTCAATCCTGCTTTTATACTACACTATACTATACATGAATTATAATTACAAAGCATATTCTATTGTTTTTTGTGCTTTTTAAGGACTTTCAAAATAACTTTAGTGATGATATAGGTATATGAGTGAGCTTGATTGTTATTATTAATAAAATATCTTAAATTCTGTTTTGATTTCTAATATATAGGTTAAATAGTTAAATATATAAGATTGTAAATAATTGATCACTGTATTTTCCTGTTGCTCTTGTAACAAATTATTACAAAGAAAGTAGCATAAAATAACTGAAATGTATTATTTCACATTTCTGAATATCATAATTCCAAAGTAGGACTCACTAGCTTGTAAAAAAGAAAAAATAGCTGTTGCTAGGGTTTCATTCATTCTGGATACTCTAGAGAGAAATTGAGTGACAAATACAACTTTGACATGAACCAGTTAAAATCAGTTGGAAACTTGAAAAGCTGAAGATGATCATTAACATTACTAGCTGAGAAATTTACTTTCAATCTGTAACTATATTCATAATTTACTGATTAAATGCTCAGCAATGATGAAAAATCATAATTTGTAATTTTAAAGTTTGATTACATTGACTAAATGCAGGATCTATTAGTTTCTATAACTGGTTTAAAGATTTAAGGCTCCTTTGGTATGTGAATGACATGTTCTTTTTCAGAAATGGGTATACTCAGTAAAGAATAAAGAGGTGTAATTTTCTTTATTTTTTAATAATAGTTACCCCAGTGCACACAGTAGTTTAAAAATTAAAATATAGAGTTTTAAAATAGGAAAAGGATTGACTTTCTAAATTATTTTGATGACATTTTCAAGAACAATTTATTTCTTTGAAACAGATGTTCTCCTTTTCTATTTCAATCCCTTTAAATGTTAAAAAAGTGGAAATTATATTGAATGAAAATAAGTATCAGAGACATGCTATGAACATGCTAAAGGTAAAGGTTAGTGTAACAATTAAGATATTTTTCTTTTGGTGGCATCTTTCCTTGTTAACATTGATGCATTTAACTTGCCTAATTTTTTGTTCACAAGTTTACATTTTATATTTATGACCACCTGTAGTGTTTATGACGAAGTGAAATAATAATTAAAATATTCCCTTGGAGCTGTTGAACATATGGCATGTTGAATCCTCTGTTGATTTTACTGATACTGGTTCTATTTTTTTATATGTTTTCTCAACATGGTTATTTTAAGTTTTGCTGAAGCTTCAGTGATGAGAAAAGCATTTATAAGAAAAAGAAAATCTGCTGTTTTTTTATTTTTAATTAGGGAAATGGGCTATGTGCTTGTTTTCTTTGATCCATACTTTGCCCAAGCTTGAAATGAATACATTACACCTTCATGTGTTTGATGTAATTAGGGCAAGATGTGAGCCCTTGCTAAATGCAATCAAAACTAAGAGATAAGAACCTTATATCCTAGTTTCTTATGGTTACTTTATTTCATTGTAACATATTAATTTTTAACAATAAGAGTCCACCCTATATCTAGATAATGAATTTCCTGCCCATTATCAAGTTCTTTGATTTCATATACTGAAAGCCTGTTTTCACATGGGGGTAAGGGATTAAACTTTACAATGTGTGAATTAAAAGTATCATCCAAGCACTCAGAATAAGAAATACACCATATTTTTAAACACTCACTCATCAAACAGTGGCACAAGAAATTTGTTTCAGAATCACAACATGTTTCAAGCAGTTATCATTGGTAAATCATTCACATCTTTTTCCTCAATACTGAAAATTCTTATGAGATATCATTAGACTGTTACAACATATAATGGAAAAATCAATGCAGTAAGAAAATTAAATTTTACTGATAGCCTTTAGGCAAAATGCAATGTTAAAATGCATTTTAGCTTCCCATGTGGTTCATAGGCAAAGGAAGAAATGGAATCTGGGTTAGCTGTCAGTGCAAAATATATTTTTTTAAGCCGATAGGCCTGCCTGTGAACCCAACTCTTAGCTAATGCATTTGCTCCTTGATTACTTAATAATGTGAAAATAACCATCCTAACCTGATCATTTGAAAGTTCAGAAGTCTGTTCTTCTAAAAAAAAAAAAATCAAAATCAATGAGGGGATTCTCCATCTTCCCAGGAAGAGGAATTAGCAGAAATAGATTCATTTCCAGACCAAAGTAGCAATGACATTTGAGCCCCTAGAGAGAAGGGTAGAGAAGAGGCATAGAATAAGGATGTGGGGAGAGGGACAGACAGAGTGAGAAAATGGAACTAAGAAGAAGAATCATGCTGCCACCTGTCTCTTGTGAAGATGTGACACATAGACTATGCTTGATGTGGTGTATAATCACTTAAGGGGTCAATTTCTCCTGTTGGCACACATACACAGAAGACAGGGATTGACATTCATGTATTTTACTCATCTTGCATCTATAAAGCAATATAAAGTCATGCTTTATAAGAGCAAGTTAAAAGAGGATGTTCTTTGCTTAATTACCAAAAGGAATGTGCACAGTTGATTTCTAGATCATAAACTGAAACAGTAGTGTTTTACAACTGCTTTTCTATTTTAAACTTGTACTGAAATATTCATTTGCTGCCCTCATAAAATGCAATGCCTAGATGAGTATGTCCTTTTACTCACTTATATCTCAGAAAGAATTTTTTAGTAATCCTTTTGAATTTTCTATGTTATTTAATGGTAAATGTTAATATTTTCCCCAAACTTTCATAGAATTTGTAAAAATATATTTAATTGCACTTAGTATTGGAAAGATTCTTGGTCAACTTCTCATTCTTAAAAATGATGATTTTAGTATTTGAAAGGATTTAAATTATTTTTTTATTGTTCACAATGTCAAACAATAAGAAGAAAACTATTTTTATTTTTAAGTGAAGATAGCCAGTGATTATAGTCATCTAAAAGATGTGGGTCATGAATCTAACTTCATTACACAAAACATTTCCCATACTAAAAAATACATTTTGCATTTTTCTTAATTTCTTCTTTGTCAATGTTCTGGTGTCCACTGCACTTTTCAAATTGCTTACTCTGTGATTTATTCACAACTTCTAGAATGTCATTAAACTTTATCTTTTAGAATAATAAAATAGGTGCTTACCTTGCATGCACATAGGCCCTGGGTTCAATCCTCAGCACTAAAAAAAAAAAAAAAAAAAAAAAAAAAAGAAGAAGAAGAAGAATAAAATAGTAAGGGACAGATTATTGGGCAATAAATCCCTTTAAAATGGGAGGGAGAAAGAATCTAAGAAGATCAGATGTGAACCATGCAGAATTTATCTAATGTATGGTGAATTTCATATAAATCAGTACAGAAAATATGCAATAGAGGTCTTCTATTGCCAATAAAATATTACAAATTGACTTTTTAATCAGAATACTTGTTTCTATGACTGGACACTTAGATCTTACCCATCATTCTAATGAACTGTCTCTTTTTCAGAGACAAAGATGACAGTCAAACATTTTCTGATATCCTTGATTTTAACTGCTCTAGCCTGCTGAATCAAAGCAACCCAACTTGAAAAAAAGTTGTCATTTCCTTTAAGAACTAACTCATCTTCCTGGGCTTAGGATATGGATCAAGCAACACCTGGCCTCATCTGAACCCTGTAGCTGTATATTTCATTTGGGAACTTTCTGATAGCAGAAGGGCCATCCTCCTGAGCAATGAAATAGATGGGGATGTGAACATATACAGCCCTTGTCTTATGATAAGCCCAGCATGGATCTCTTGGATATGTTCTGTATTTAACTATGTAGATGTGTTTGTGAGCCAGAGCCAGTTTCTTTCCATTTCCCTACCATCTCAACCCAGAGCCTCTTTTCCTTTCCAAAGGAGACAGAGTTCTACATATATGTGATTGAAGTCTCTTCCTGGGGTTGCTCCGCTGCCTTTCACAATGACTGTGCATCTTTAGAGTGACTTCACTATTTTCTGGAGTGTCAACAGTCTGATTACTGAGAATGTTTCTTATTCTCACAGTAGATGCAACAAAAAAACAGAAAGCATGCATCCTTATGATCTTAATTCTTAAATACACATCAAATATTGGTTCATTTTTCCATTTTTTTTTGCTTTGAAAACTTCCTGTGTGCATTGTTTAATCTATCCAAGGAATTTAATGAACGTTAACCTGGAAATTTAGTGGAATCATAAATTTTCCATATCTTAGCCAAATATTAGAAGTGATACAATTCTTCCTTTCTTCCTAGTTACACCATTCTTGTACTGATGAGAATATGAAGACAGATATGACATATGGTTTGTAGATAGCTACAGACTTGGAAGTTGACCTTGACCTCATGCTGCAAAGTACAGTAATGATTCCTGTATAATGTACTCTACCGCTTCATTTTCTGAGAATTAACATTTAAAAGTTTAGAGGTCCCTCTTTCCTAAAAACCTGGGCATAAACTTTATGATGACTGTCTTGAAACTATGGTTAAAAAACAGATTGGAGATTAATATGAATCTAAAAAAGCCCTAAATTAATTTCACAATTATTATTTTTTAAAAAACAGAATAATTAAAACAGTGAAAACACACACACACACACACACACACACACACACATCTATCTACCTACCCACCTACTTTTCTTACTAAGTCTTTCTAGGCTCTGCTTGTCTACTAACTTTAATGAGATATTTGCATAATCGCTGTATTTATTACAGATATTCTATTCAGAGTGATTTGTACCACATCTTTTTACATATCTGTATGTCTGTAAAAATTCTGATCTAATAGCTTTAATTATTGATTTCAGATTCTATATCCTTCTCTGGGAAACTCCATGTATGAACCATCTCTGTCTCCACCCTGCTTCACAATTCTGAGTTTTATTCTTATTTATGATTCTTATCCTGCCCGTGGCTTTTCTAAACTCAATTTTTCTTTTTTCTTGCTTCTCTATCTTAATCTCTGAATTTCTTAGTTTTTGTTTAAATTTTTTTTCTTATTTTTTCATCTCAGCAAACATTTGAGTTTATAAATGATATTTCTTATTCCCCTAAAATAACTGGGTATGTGTGCAATATGGGGATATCTGAACGTAAATATAAAATATTATTGGTTGCATGTTCAGAAATAAATTCATAAAATTAACAGTTTTGAGTTGATAAAATTTGCATTTCAAGATGGATACATTTATTAGAATTAAATAGCACTCAGCATTCATATGTTTTCAATATGGTGAAAATTCTTCAAATAATATAAAGTAAGTTCATTCCTTCTGATAACATTAAAATATACCTTAAATGTCAAGATTTGTTGAAATATTGTTCTCTATGTTTTTGGTTGGAGGCATGATGTGTTGGGAGCTATTCAATGAGTGATCTTGGAAATATATTGTTTCCTTTTTGTGCGTGAACTTTGGTTCTTGCATCTGTAAAGTCATTTTTCCTACCCTAGAATATTGCCATATGTACATATTCAAATCCAGACATATAAAAGGTTTTCAATGATTGTGAATGTCCCTAAGTACAGGACCTTATGTGAAAGGGTGACAGGAAACATATTATTTTGCATTTTGAGGCCACAATTCTAAGAAAAATAGATTACATTGTACAGTATCTCACAGGTAAGAAAACTGCTGATTGTGTCAAGGTTACATACATCCTGTCAAATTTGAGTGGAGAACTCAGGGATCACTGTCCCACCAGGAATACAATACGAACTTACATAACACCTCATCCCAATGTGTATAATACTCATCCTGCTGATTTTCCACACAGGCTACAAACAAACAAACAAATTTAAGAAAACAGAAATGAGCTCTGTGAAAGGTTCATTCTAGTTCTAGAGCAACCAGCAATGACACTGAGAAAACTGTTCAGGATCTTCATGCCTGAAGTCACTACATTTGCTTGACTCCTGACGAAAAGTTGAGTACATAAAATAATGTTCTATGGAAATAAGTCTTAAGATTTGTTTCTTATTGAGTTATGAATATACCACAGGCATGGATAGCTGTTTTGCTTTCTTTTTTTTTTTTTTTTTTTTTGGTGAGAGAGTGTCTTTCTTCCCCACTCAAGGCTGACAGCTTTAGGCACTGGACATTTGGCAGATTGGCTTATGATTCCCTTGTATACTGTTTCAGATCTTGGAGACATCACGTTTTCCCTCAATTTACCTCACAGGACTCAGTTTAGAGTAGGTTAAAGCACTTTTTTTTTTTCACAGTGTGGTATTGAGACAATTTATCCAAAAAACAATTGACCTTCAATGACTTATTTAATTATACTGTACTTTGTGTTTTAAACAACTCTCTTTCTCCTCCAGGAACAATACTTATTAGAGGACATAAATTGTGAACCCTTATGAGTTTATGAAAGTGCAATGACTTTAACATAATGGCCTTACAGCACTGTAACACTGTCCCAGCTTTAAAACACTCACTTTCCTACAGTTCAGTATGAAGCCTTCACTCCTTGGGTGTCAACTGATTTTTTGAAAATATTATACTCATATGTGCAGATATTTGATCTTTCATACTTTGACAATGCAATCTGTTTAATTTTCTTAGAATTATGGCCTCAAAATGCAAAGTAAAATGTTTGATGTCACCCTTTCACATAAGGTCCTGTACTTAGAGACATTCACAATCATTGAAAACCTTTTATATGTCTGGATTTGAATATGTACATATGGCAATATTATAGGGTAGGAAAAATGACCACTCTACAGACACAAGAACCAAAGTTCACACACAAAAAAGAAACAATATATTTCCAAGATCACTCATTCAATAAGTTATCTGGATTTAGAATCACATCTGTCTCATTCCAAAAGCTAGTTTCTGCTATATCATGGAATCCACTGGAAATTAAAACAACATTTATGCTATCTGATGACAACACATGAAATAAAGGTATCACTCCCAGTTTATCAATATGAAAAATACCTAAGTATCTTGAAAATATTGGTATACTGAAGGATGGCATAATTTAAATGTCAGGCGGCTTTGGCATCAGTTTTTAATGAACTGTGATAAAATCCCTAGGATGTAAATTTTTATAAGTTAATTTTTTTCTCGCATCTACTAAAACCAAAATATGATCTTTTGATACTTTTTTTTTTAGTACCAAGTATTGAACCCAATGTTGCCAGGATGCTTAGACACTGAGCCACATCCTCAGCCCTTTTTAATATTTTATTTAGAGACAGTATCTCACTGAGTTGCTTAGGGCCTTGCTAAGTTGCTGAGGCTGGCCTTGAACTCAAGATCCTCTTGCTTCAGCCTCCCAACCTGCTGGGAATTCAGGCATGTATTACTGTGTCCCTGGGAATTCAGGCATGTGTTACTGTGTCCAACTCTTTTAGATTTTCATAAGAAAAATAAGACTTAAAAATTGCAGTGATTTAGTAATATTACTTTTTTTTTTTTTTTTTGGCAATGCTGGAAACCGAACTCAGGGCTTTGCACATGTGAGGCAAGCACTCTACCATTGAGCTATGTCCCCAAGCCCCATAATATTACATATTTTAACTGCTAAATATTCTTATAAATAGCAAAATATGCTGAACATTACCTATAATGCAATATATATTAAGATTACTACAATATAATAGAAATAGACACACAATAACCAAGCAGAATAAAACTTCCACAGAACTTAACAGCATGAATTTCTAGTATATCTGTTGAACATTGTTATGGGTAGTCTGATTCTAGAATCCTAAAATCATTCCTCTATCATATAGTACTCTCTGTTTAAGAAATTATACATAGAAAGAATGGTAGCCATTAAACAAAAATCAACTCAATAACAAGTGGGCATTGGACATGTCTGGAAATGTTCACCATGAAGGAAATAACAAGTAAGGAAAGCACATAAATCCCCAGCTACAATTATGAATACATAGTGACCTGAAACCTCTACTAAAATGTTCCTATATAATGGCCTAGATTTGGATCAATCAGATTTGCAGATTTTCAGGCAAGAGAAGAAATTGAACTGGCAGCTAGAAAAATACTGGAGAAGTATGGGACTGGTCTGAGAGGAATGTAACAAGTTTCCCATTCTGTTGTGTATGAGTGTGTATATATGTGCATATTTTTTTTCCTAGCATCCAGTATAGATTCACCTTCAGACTTCCAATCATGCCTAAAGATTATTCTGTTCTTACCCTCAACACTATCTCCATTTGTTAATCTCAATCTATACAATATCTTATTGTTCTAATATATTACTAAATAATTATATTGCCTTATAGAACTGAGGGAGGGAGAAAGCACACTGTTGCAATATTTTAATTTTATTTCAGCAATTTAAGCTCACCATTATCATTTCTGATCTTTAGAACATGATCTTGCACTAATTACCTGGTAATGTCCTTGGAACTTCTTAATAAATTCTGTCAGAAAAAGCATTCTTTTCTGAAGAATAAAGTACAATAATGTACCAGAACTTTCTAGTTAATAAAATAGTGAGTATGTGTAACAAATGCACACACAAATGATAAAATGGTCAGTATTTCTTGAAGGGGCAAGATGGATAAGAGAATCCTGGACTATTAAGATTTTTCTTGAAAATCCAAATATATGAGTTAATTTTTTTCTTTAGTACTATATATATAGGGTTGTATGAAAGTGACATATTTAACATATATGGCAATTACATTAATGTTGGCTTAGTTTATTGATATATTGGCCATGGTAACATTACAAAAAGGTGATTTATATAAGCTAAATACAAGTTGGATTTTATTTGACCCATTCAACAAATTCATATTTCCTTATACATTCTAAGTGTTTCAAATTTTCCAGTTTTTAGCTGTATTGAGGTATAACTGAAAATCAAAATTATATATACTCAGAGTGTACAATGTAATGTTTTGATGAATATAAATGTTGTGAACTGATTACCACCTTCAACTTATTTAACATACCTTACTTAGTTGTTTTTTGTGAATGTGGTGAGACTACTCAAAATCTGCTTTCAGCAGATTTGATCTGTATCGTATACAATTATGAACTATAGTCACATGCTGTATGTTTACACATATATGTTCACATAATTATCACAATCTATTTATTCACTTGTTGATGGATACTGAGATTAGTTTCATATCTTGCCTATTGTTAATAAAGCAGCAATAAACCCAAGAGTTCATAACTCTCTTAGATACAGTGATTCTCTTCCTTTGGATAGGTAATAATACCCAGAGGAAGGATTGCTGGATTATGTGGAAAGTGTAATATTTTTTTTGAGGACTCTCCATACTATTTCCCACAGTGTATGCATTAATATGCATTTCCACCCACAATGTAAAAGGACTGCCTTTTTTCTACATCCTGGCCAACACTTTATCTCTTGTCTTTTTGATCATATGTGTACTAACAGTTGTGAGGTGATGTCTCCTGTAGTTTTGATGTGCATTTCCCTGATGATTACTGGTGTGGTACATCTTTTCACATACCTATTGCCCATTTTTAATGTTTTCCTTAGAAAATGGGTATCCAGGTCCTTTGCTCATTTTTGAAAACATTATAATTTTTGCTCTTGTCCAAGTTCCTTACAGATAATGGCTATTAGCCCTTTATCAGATATATGTTTTGCAAATATTTTTTTCTGTGTTGCTTTTTCATTTTATTGATCATTCCCTTTGCTCTGAAGACACTTTTTAGTTTTATATAGTCCCAATTGTTTAATTTTACTTTATTGTCTCTTTTGCTAACAAATAAAACAATCACTGCCATAACCAATGACAAATAGGCTTTGAGTAGGTTTTTTTTTTGGTACCTGGGATTGAACTCAGGGGCTCTTAACCACTGAGCCACATGCCTCCCCTTTTGTTTTGTTTTTCTTTCTTTCTTGGAGACAGGATCTCACTGAATTGCTTAGGGCCTTGCTAAATTGCTGAGGCTAGCTTTGAACTAGCAATCCTTCTGCCTCATCCTAACAACCTCCTGTGATTACAGGCATGCACCACAGCGCCCAGCGACAGTGGGATTTTACTTATGTTTTCTTCTAAAAGTTTTATGGTTTTAATCCATTTTGTTTTGCCTTTTAAAAATTGACTTTATATATACTTTTGTGTATATTTTAAGCATAGCATTATTATTTCTGGCTTATAAAGTCTATTTCAACATATAGAACTCCTGTATGTACTATGACTGATGTAATCTCCCACAATTCTTTGCCAACCCAATAACTTTTCCTTTCCATGTTTATCATTACATTGTTTACATTGTTTTTTAATTTATTCTTTCTGATAAGCTCCTCAAGAGATCCTGTATCATTTCTGTTGTTTTCCCATTAGTAGAACAATGTGACATATGTAATAGGAACTCCAGAACTGATAAATTAGAGAAATGACTGTTTGCCCAAGTCTGTTACACATAGCTATGTATATGGCATTAAAAAACCAAACCAAACCAAAAGAAAAACAAGTAATCTTTTGAATACCTGTGGAAAAACACAGATTTCCCTAAGACACTTAAACGATCTTGTACTTATTCCCTTGTTTAAAGTTCACTGTTTGGGTACTTTTTGTATACTAAACTCATTGTCAATTGTTTTATAAAGATACAGAATTTGGTGACTCTGTCACATTTAAAGGGAGTTGTATGCCAAATATAGAAATATGTACAATGCAAGGTTGAATGTGACAAATGCTGTAGGAAGCTCTAAATGGAGGATTATTGTAGTCTATAGGAGAGACAGAATTATTTCAGCAATCTTTATTTCTTCTTCGTTCATTCAGCAGTATTTTGAGAATAGCTATTATGTTACAGGCTCTACAATAAAATATCATCTCTATTTTCAAAAATATTACAGTCTGCAAAGAGTTGGAATGTAGTTGGAAATGCAGATAAGTGGATAATTCTGGTACAATGCACTAAATACCAAGATAGGTCTAGACCATTGAAAAACACCTGTCAAAACTAGGCATTAGGGATATGAAATGAGTAACACTGAAGCTAAAGCATCACTTTAGATTGTCTATTATGTTGAAAACATCTTTTCCATCATATATATGCTGAGCTTATTACTTATATGCATTATTTTAATTAATTTAAGATAAATACCCCCAAATATAATTACTTAAGGAATAGATCTTGCCCAACTATATAAAACACAATTTCATAATTTTCTAACTTTGAAGAAAGAAATATGGTTGTGATTGGACCTGACACATTTAGTAAAATAAGAAAAAGTGGGTTGTAGAGAGATTGTTATAATGAATTACATAGCTATGAAAATAGTCATAATAATTCATCAGCCTGATGCTAGATAAATTTATGCTATATTTACATTGCATCTATTCAGTAGAAGTAAAAGGCTGTCTATACATAGACATACATATGCACCGATATACAGGATGGAATTTTAGTGACTTAGATCAAATAGCACATATGAAATAAAATAATACTGTTAATAATCATAAAATGAGAGCATGTAGAGCAGAGATCTTAGCCACAAATATTGGTATAGTTGTTAAAATTAAGCACCACTTTGGCTCTGAGCCTCCTGGAAACAAGAGTAGAGACATTACAATATAAAAAGCATGTTGATAATTGTTCCTAATAATTTAACAGGAACTATGGCACTTGTTTAAACTGTGACAGTTGTAATTCTGAACCGAATAAAATATTAGAAAGTTAAATATCAAATAACGAAAATATGTAAATAAAAATTCAGAGAAAAAATTTGAGTAGTAGAGGGAGCAAGAATTTTTAGCCAGCACTATGTATTTAAAATCTGTACTTCCCATTCAGTAGAGTTGTGATTCCTGTAGTTTATTCCTTTTAACCCTTGATTTACAAAGGAATAACTTTTCTAAAATTATGTTTTAATTGATGCATTATAGCTATATATAATATTGGGGTTCATTTTTACATAAAGGCATGAAATAAGATTTCCTTCAATTCAGTCCCCAATATGTCCACCTTGCCTTCCTCCCTCCCTCTACCTTTTTCACTTCATCTGATCTACTGGTCTTCCTTCCATTTATTTATCATTTTTTTCTTAGTGCTTTAATGATATACATAAAGGAAAAATTCACTGTGGTATATTTGTAATGTATGGAGAATAGTTTGGGAAATTTCATTTTACTGCTCCTCCTTTTTCTCATCTTTCCTCCTTTTCCTTCAATCCCCTTCCTCTGTTCCACTGATCCCTTCTATATTCCTGGGTTCCACCTCTCCTTTTTTACCCCCCTATTCTGGTCATATGAGAGAAAACATTTGACCCTTGGTTTTCCTAGTTTAGCTTGTATCACTTAACATGACGTTCTCCAGTTCCATCAATATAACAGCAAATGCCATAATTTCGTTTTTCATTATGGTTGAGTAAAACTCCATTGTGCATATATACACATCACATTTTCTTTATCCATTCATCTGGTGACAGGCATTTGGGTTGGTTTCATAACTTGGCTGTTGAAAATTATGCTGCTATAAACATAGATGTGTATTTATCACCATAGTAATCTGATTTTAGTTCTTTTGAATAAATATAGCAAAGTAGAATAGCTGGGTCATATGGTGGTTCACTCCTTAGTCTTTTTTTTAAATACTTTTTTAGTTGCTGATAGGCCTTTATTTCATTTATTTACTTATATGTGGTGCTGAGAATCGAACCCACTGCCTCACAAATTCTAGGCAAGTGCTCTACCACTGAGTCACAATCCCAAGCCCCTAGTTCTTTGAGGAATCTTCATAGTGCTTTCCACTGTGGCTCTACTAATTTGCAGTCCCTACCCAGCAATATATGAATATACCTTTTTTCACACATCCTCAGTAATATTTATTATTATTTGTATTCTTGATAATTATCATTCTGTTTGGAGTGAGGTGAAATCTCACTCTAGTTTTAACTTGCATTTCCCTGATTGCTGGATATATTGAGCATTTTTTCTGTATGCATTGATCATTTGCATTTCTTCTTTTGAGTGTCTTTTTTGTTCTTTTAACCATTTAATAATTGGGTTATTTGTTATTGTGGTATTAATTTTTGAGTTCTTTATGTATTCTGAATATTAATTCCCTAAGGCCCAGGTGGCAAAGGTAGCCTATTTTTTTAAGGTTCTCTCTTCATGCTTTTAATTGTTTCCTTTGCTGTTTAGAAGCTTTTTAATTTGATGCCATCCTACTTATTGATTCTTTATTGGCTTTATTTCTTAAGCTTTGGGAGTCTTGTTAAGGAAGTTGGTGCTTGTGCAAATATATTGGAATGTTGACTGTGTGGTTTCTTCTAGCAGTTGCAGAGTTTCTGATCTCATTCCTAGAACTTTGATCCATATTGAATTGACTTTTGTGAAGGGCTATAGGTAGGAATATAATTCCATTATTATACATACAAATACTGAGTGTTCCTAGCACCTTTCTTTAAAAAGCCTATCTTCAATGTATGTTTTTGGCATGTTTGTTGATTATAAGATAACTGTATCTATGTAGATTTGTCTGGTTTTCTAATCTATTACAGAGGAATAACTTTTGAGATCAACTTAAGGGAAGACAAAATTAAGGGCAACAAATACCCACTCCAAAACAACTGGACTGACTTAAGGTTGACTTTGCAAATAAGGTCACATTACAGATGTGCTCTTTGGAAACCACAGATAAATAATATGCTATAAAAGCACATTTTAAAATTTATCACTGAATATATTTGAAGTTTGATATTCTGAATATTTTTAAAATACAATTTTACTATTTACATTAGTAGTGCCAAGAAAACTAAAATTCAGAAAATTCTGAATATGTAACAGGTTTTTTTTCTTGAGAAATATTAAAAGATATTTTATTTTGATTTTGTAATCAATGTGAATTAAGATTTAGAAAAGTTTGGCTTGTCATGTTATTCATTGAAAAATGGGTCTCAGCATATGAAATATGAAGATGACTTAGAGTATCTAGACTCTTAAAGGCACTTATAGCTCATTAAAAGAGGGAAACGATTTTTAGAGTTTGAAAATGCTATTTAGTACATAACTGCAGGGAGGAAAGCAAACATACTATGTAAAGATGTGTGTGGGATGTAGTGCATGAGAATTGTTGAGGAAGGGAAGAGGCAGTTTCATAGAAGCATTTGGAGAGGAAATAATATTTCTTACAAGTTATAAACCTTGAGTGAGATATAGCTATGTGAAAGTGAAAGAATAAAATTCAATAAAGACTGTTAGTAATATTGATTATTTCTATGGGGGTAAGGGACAGAATAAAATTGAACCCAACTCATAACATATTCATAATTACTTTCTGGACTATAATTAGAGAAGAATTGCATTAAAATACTTAGAAGGTAAAATGAGAATATTTTCACAACTTGGAGTAAGGGAGAATTCACTAAATAAAACACAAAGAGGAAGAAAGAATGAAAGGAAAAATATACAAATTGGGTTACACTAAAATTAATAACTTCCATTCAGAAAACCCCATTATGAGAATTATAATATGCTGGTTGAGAAACTATATTTCTAACATGTAATAGGCAGCTAATGAATTAGTAATATAAGAGTTCAGATAGAACTCAAAATCAAAGAGAAAAAACAACATCCAATAGTTCACAATAGGGGGAATCCAAATGGTCAATTATTCTATGGAAATGTACTCAGCCTTGCAACACTACATCAGAAAGAAGTGGTAAAGTTTTTTTTTTAAGTCTAACAATAGAAATTGTTAGTAAGAATGTAAAACAATTGAAAAATTTTATACATTGTAGTGTGTGAAAATAAGTCAAGATGTTCTTTTTAACAAAACACTGAGGCATTATATACTAAAGCTTAAGAGATATATTTCAAAGCTTAGTAAATTCTATCTACCCATATCTATCTGCAATATTAAACCTATGAAAACTCTTAAATAGGGATTCAACTACTTATACTTGAATGCTCATAGCAATATTGATCATAATCCTAAAAGCCTGGAAATAACATAAATGCCCACAAAAGTCGAATTGTTGAATGGCAAAGTATCCATGTGATGAATACTACTGAGCAAAGCAAATGAACAAATTACTGTGATGTTCAACAAAGTTAAATTCTGTGTAATATTGAATAAAAGACACTACATGCAAAAGAATACACACAGTATGTTTCCATTAACATGAGAAATAGGCAAGTGCAAATTATTTTAAGGATATAAAATGTGAGGCAAAATCTAAGTCTAGAAAACAAAATACCCATTGCAAGGAATTTTAACACAGCTGGAACCAGAAGCGAAAACATCTGCTTTTCCCTGCATTCTTGCCTCTTTTGGGCACTTCCAGCTGCCAAAAATCAAAAGGAAGTCTACTATCCAAGAAGAAAACATATTTCATTGGAAACCAAATTTATCATTTTAAAAGAGGAGGTGTGGACCTGAGAATCAAC
Source organism: Ictidomys tridecemlineatus (assembly GCF_052094955.1). Classification (NCBI taxonomy): domain Eukaryota; kingdom Metazoa; phylum Chordata; class Mammalia; order Rodentia; family Sciuridae; genus Ictidomys; species Ictidomys tridecemlineatus. The sequence continues at coordinate 153,270,325 of NC_135480.1, read as the reverse complement.
TGGTCCCACTGATTCTTGTCCATTACAAAACGAGAAGTGGGAAATTATGTAGACGTGGGCCCCAAAGGAATCTTTGAAAAATGGACACTAGTTCATATTATGTCCAGTTTTTTATAATAAGCATCACTTCCTTATTTCGCATTTGTGCTAAAAGTTTTCACAATACTTTTTTGAAATTTTTTCTAAACATAATAAATCTTAATGCCGAACACTGTTGTTGAATTGATTTCTTGTTTATTCAGTTCTTTCTTCTAGGCTACTTACTTGCAGTATGTTTTGTTTCTTTGTTTGTGAACACTCTCACAGTATTATGCCAGGATAAGTGGTCCAAGAATACTTTTAAGGAGGGCTAAACACTCACCAGAAGCTGTTTCCATCTGAATTCTGAGAAGCAGTTTTAGTACATGGGCAGTAAGAACACTTGGTGGAATGACTTGTCTCTCAAGACAGACCATCATTTTTCAGGTTACTGGATGCAGTGGCTTACCTAGCATGTGGAAGAATTCATAATGAGTTGAGACACTAAGTAAAGAAGAATCAATGGAATATGTTTCATTTCTTAATTAATGTTATATTGGAAATAGTTTACTTATTTATAAATATAGCCTTCATTATTCTTTTTTCAACTATAAATAAATAAAAGCAGTAACAACAACAAGGGATTCTATGACATAATTGACCTCTGAAACATATAAAATATAAGTTTTTTGACAGGTCAGAGAGCTTTGTTGTCTTGTGTTCTATGATATCTGCTTTGGAAGACAAGCTAAAAGCCAAGTCAGAGAATAAACCGAAATGTTTATGGATCATGTAATCTCAGTTCTTTATTTTAGAGAGGACAAAACTGAGGACTGAAAGATTAGATAATTGCTCAGGGTCACAAAACAAAAAGTGAAATCTTGTGGTATTTTTCTCTCTCTTGCTCTTTGCACTGAAACACCCCACAGATTCAGAATTCCTGTTACATTCTTTGTTCTATGTATACTCAATCTGTAGGTTTCAGAATATATTAATTCAATAAATATTAGATGACTGCAGTATGTTATCAGTATTCCAGGATGTAGGAATACAAAGATGATAGATGCGTGTAATCTTGTTCAGTATGAACAAGTCACTGTGGAGAAAGAACAAATTAATTTCTCCAGTTCTGATTATTAAAATTAATCAGAGATTGTAGAAGGAGTATCAGGCTCCTCCAGGTAGAAAATGTTATTATATTTGTTGCCATATCTTAAATCTATTGGCTACATAAATGCTTCAGGTCTTTTGTTTCTAAATTATAAAACATTCCTAATAAGTGCTGGTATCACTTTACAAATGAAAAAAAAATTAAACTTGCCCAAGAGAACCACCTATTTTAAAATAGAAAACATGGCTTTCAACTATGTGTGTATTTAAACCCAAAATTCAGATGCCATTAAAAGTTCCAAGCTGCTAATAATGACTGTCATTTTTATGTTGGAGAAAAGTTTACATACCCATGGAATTAATGATTGAGAGAACTTGAAAAAAAATCAACATGAGTGTCATTAGGAAATACAGTTGCATTTTCCTGAACAGATTTTATTCCTGCTCACACCAAACACACCCGTACACCCCAAGTCCTTCCACTTCTTCCCTAAGACTAGGGCTTTCTAGGGTCTGCTCAGTCCTGTTCAATAGAACTTTCACATTGATGTACTGTATTTGTACTTCTCTAAAACTGTAGCCACTCATCATGAGATTATTGAACACTAGAAATATGGCTGGCCAACTAGAACTGAATATTTAATTTTTAATTGAGTCAAAGAAATTTTGAATGTAATTTAAATAGGATGTGTCTATTGAGCATTTGAAACATGGCTGATGGCATGGATGTTTTGAATTTCTAATTTTATTTTCATAAAATTCAAAATAAAGTAGCAATATTTGTTTACTGTTTAGACAGTGGCTAATAGATAGTGCAGTAAATGAACTTTTAGATTTGCATGAATGAATTTTTTTAGGATTGATGTAACCCCCAGAATAGAATACAATAATTTGTTTGAATGTGACAAATTTTAAGGGAGGTTTTTCTATAAGAAATTCAGGAAATTCATTAAAGTCTTATCAAACACTTTTATGGTGGGGAGGGCATTTAAGGTCTTCATATTTCTATATTTTCTAATGAGACACAATAAGAAAGGAAAGGTCCCTTTTTGCAAGTACCTGGGAAACAGTATGGTAGATGGGCAAATAAGTAACACAAATGGTAAACACAGCATACTAAGTGCTGTAATAAGATAATCATGAAGAATTACTGAATACCTATCTGCTTACCTGGTCCTACTGTCCAGCCAGTACTGTGCCAAGTGCTCATTTGCATTATTTCTTTAATTCTTACCGCTATCTCTTTCTGCTTAGTTACTCTTGTTTTCTACATTGTTAGTTACTATTATTTTCTACATTTTACAGATAAACAAATAAAAGGTTGAAAAAAAATATTAAGTACCTTGCCAGCACCACCTAACTATGAGTAGCTATACCGCTCTGTAGATTTCTAAGCTTTAAAGATTGGAGAGAAAGGTCAGACAAGGTTCAGAGAAGGTTCAGAGAAGGCAATGAAACATTTATAAAGGTATATTTCTATTATATCTCCCTGGTGAATTTACTAAGCACTAGGGATTGAGGAACAGTTTAAAGAATCTTAAAGTCAAATTACTTTCACCAGGACTGTGAAAGTTTTATTATTTTTCCTCCATCATCTACTTTTAATTAATAGGCCATCTAAATTGATCTGTATTAATGGTGATTGGATTTTAATGTAATGTAATGTAAATGGTGATGCTGCATTATATGAAGCATATTAGCGTAGTCTTAGATTACTGTTTTAGAATTTTAGTGATGACTTTTTCCCCTGTTCTTTAGTGCACTGAATCTGAACGAGTCAAAAGGGCACTCTATCTGCAGATTAGCTTTACACAGTATTGGAATTAGCCCATGTCAGAAGCAAGGACTATACTGAAATCCAACTATGAATATGTGGGGTCCAGTCGGAAAAGAAAATGCAGAGGCCACTTGTTCAAATATGGTTAAAAAATTCAACAAAGTAACAACTGAGCATTGAACCATGTGCAAGACTCTTTTCCAGTCAGGGTTCTCTGTAACTGCACAGGTCATGAGCTCATGAAGATAGCCCGGATGATATTTTTCTATAAAATATTTTATACATATTAAAATTTGACATAAATACACATACTGTATAGTCAAGAAGTCTGAAGCACTTATCACTCAAACACAGAAATGACCTCAAGGGCTCTTTTTCAAGAAGCTGGTCTAGTTGCCTACCTTTGCATAAGGTAACTCCTGTCACTGCATGTGACTGATCTACAGTGAAACATTTAATTCAATCAGAGCCCATCAGATTTCTCTCTTGAGATTTTGAATCAGGAACATAGAAGCATACTCAAAGCTTCTAAAACTTTGAAGCTGTACAGGTGTTGATATTTAAGGACAATTATTAAGGCAGCAATCTAATCTCTACAAATAAAAATATATGGGATAGTGGGATCTAAAACTTTAAGTCAGTTTTACATATTGCTGGGTTGTGGAGCCCATAGTAGGGTATAGAGATGACAATGAGAGAAAAGAGAGAGGGAGAAACTTCTGAGGGTGGGGAAAGTGGGGAGAAATGTTGGATGGGGAATAGTCATTTAGTGTGTTAATATTTTAATAATTAATATAGTTTATGTTGACATTTTACTTTTTTATAACCTTTCAAAGGGTGGGATATCATTTTAAAAGAAAGAGGTGGAAAACAGATGCTGATCACTTCATAGTTTCTAGAAACTTTTTTGCTCTATCTGTCTTATTTCTTTAATATGAATCTTCTGTTGCTCCTGCTAATTGGACTGGGTCATATTTCTTTCCATCAAGTGGGCCTTGATAATGAATACCATGGTGCAATTTGAATTAAGTGGAAATCTGAATTAAAAGTAAAACAACCTGTATTTCATGAGTCATAATGGTTTTATTGTGTAAACTCTGGATATATGATGATGTTGGTATTATTATTCATTTGGAAGTAATGAAACAAACCAGTTCTGGAAGCCCAGTGGTTGGCCTGGCACAAGAACTATGGTTCAACAGCAGGTTCTTGTTGCTAGTATAGCCATGAACATCACTGTCGGGTACATCCTTAATTCCATAGGACTACTACTAATTGACAGGGACACCCAACTGTCCTCCACTCCCTTCATATTATTTATTTAGCATTTAATCAGGTTAGTAAATTGTTCACTTCTGTTGATTGTATTAAGTAGCAAATTGCTTGAAATTCAAATTAGTTGATCTATTTTTTCTTTTTTTGCACCAATCCATCTTGCTGCAATAAATTTCAAAAATATAACTAGACTCCTACTTTTTTTAAATCCACTTATCTGCCCACATCTGTTGTCAAATGTATTTCTTCTGTTTTTTTTCCACTAAAAATTCTAAATTTGATACAAATAATCAACAAACAAAATACATTTTGGTGAGATTTCATTGCTTTGTGAATGTGAAAACTATTTGAGATGTGGACTAAAATCAGGATAAGAAATAAAGGATTAATCAGGACTTAATTAACTTTTGTAGGCCTTTCCTTAATTACAAAGTATCATTATAGGCATTGTATGTTTTTTATCATGCAAATTGCCATATAAGTAATTTATGTAATGTAAACAAAATGTTAAATGTACAAAAATGCTCTAGTGTCATGGAAAATCTTTTTCATAAACAATTTTAGCATATGTTCTTTCTTATTTTTTAAACATTTTCTGCTCTATAAAAATGACATTCCATATGCCAATTACCCTGGACTGATCCTTACACATTGTAAACCTGCATTCTATTACACTGTACTCCATAAATGGGAACACTTACTGTTTCATTTTTAAAAAATCACATTCCTTATATAATTTTTAATTCTGTTTAATTTTTACCTAACATTTTGTATAACTGCTATATACAGGAAATAAGTTACTTAAGAACTTCCTAAATGGTTTTTATTTAGATAAATCATATATATTTGATTAAAAGATAGATTTGAAAAAAATATCTTTGGTGGTAACAATTGATTTAAGTCTCTGATAACTTTTTAGGGTAAGGTCTTAGAAGTGTAAAAACAAGTTGAAAAAGCTATCCATACTTTGAAGTCTATTTTGCTAGTTTCTACACTCAGTGTTTTAAGTTTTGTAAATAACATGTATTCCCACTGTGCTATTTCATTTGACCTCAGTAACTTAATTTTTCCTATTTTCCTGTCCTTTGCTCTTCTTCTCACCTTTTTTTTGTTGTTATTGTTTTTTACTTGTAGTAGGATCACTCCCCAGGCCTTAAGCCTGCTAGGCATATTCTCTACCACTTGAGATACACCACCAGCCTTTTTTTAAAATTAATTTTTTGAGATACTGCCTTGCTACTTTACTCATGCTGGCCTGAATTAGCAATCTTCCTGCCTAAACTGCCCAAGTAGCTGGTATTACAGATGAGTGACACCACACCTGAATCCTTTGATTTCTTTTTTCCTACATGTCTACAGTAAAATTTTCATTTCATTTGCTAATTTCTTAGCATCTAATCATTACATTATCTTTTATGTGAAGGAACCTTATAAGTGCTAGCTTTTATTTATTTATTTTTTGAGATTTTAATAGTATTTATCCTGATGTTTAAGTTTAATTAATTAATTTATTTTTAGTGCTTAGTTATAAATCTTTCTTTTCAAGTTCTTATATTACTTGAATATTTCAAATACTGGACTTCTTTGTTTTCAAATAGTACAAAGATGTGTCTGTATGCAGAAAGCATCACTTTTTCAAGGCTAGTAATTAAAATGATTGGTATTCTTGACTTGTAGGAGACTGGGTTATCTTAATCTTATCTGATTGGATGTTTTTTTGGAGGTGGGGAAAGGGATCCTTAGATAGCAGAAATTAAAGTCCTTGTAATAGTTTGGCTTTCAGCCCCAAGCAGCATAAGAATACCAGCAATCAAGTTTCAAGTACAGTTGATGAGTGGATGCTGTTATTTAATAGGTAACATTCCCTGCATATTGATAGAATTCAAAGTAAGTAGGATAAGTCATTCTTCAGTTATATGTTAAAATGTTTTAGTACTTTTATTTACTGTACCTTTCACTTATAAGTGAGTTAGTTTTTTTTTTCCTTTATGGATATACCACAAAACTTTTCTTTGACGAATATATTAAACTTGGTTTTTACCTCTATGAAATCAGATAAAATGTAATAACTATTTATCAGGTAGGTTTTAGATACTTAAAGGTACAGTGGCAAGGTGTTCTGTAGTAGCATAAAGGTTTTTCAACTTACTTTTATAAAGGCTGTACATAAGCCAACCAAAGAAATTATATCAATTTCATGATGTAGGCCAATTTGAGAAGTTGGCAAATTAGTCACTCTAACTCTTCTAAGTGGTGGATACCTTGGCCTTTGGAAGTGAATACAACTGTTAATAGCAGTGGTCAAATAATTATCCTGTGAAATTGGAATCTTCAAGCACCTGATACTATTGTGAATATCCATGGTAAGCAGAAGCCATGGTTAATATTCAATGATAAGAACAGTCCAACTGGAATATTGAAATCAACAAGGGAAGAGAATAAAATATCCCTCTGAGAATACCTAAATATCTTTTATAGCCACACAGAGTTGAAAAAGTATGATGCTAAGAAGTTTGCAGCTGGAAATGACTCTGGGAGTTATTTAGAGTCTCTATCCCCTATTTTTTTTTAGATGGTCCCTAAATTATCAAATGGCTTCACAGATAAGTAATATTTATTGGAGAAAAAAGGTAATATACTGAAAAAGAGCCAGTGTAAGTGAGAAAATGCATTGCCATTTAAAGGTTAGTGATGTAGAGTTCAAAATCATATGGAAAGTGTTGAGCTAACACAAAAAGACCCAATCATTAAAGCACTTAGACAAATGCATTTGGGGTAAGAATGTGCATGAGATTAAGAGAGTAAGAAAATGGGCTCTATGACTGCTTTTTGTGGCAGGTGGATTATCCAGGTCAAACATTTTCCACTCTACTTCTCTAGGAGAATATAATAAAAAATAATCTAATCCGAGAACAATATTGGGAGGAAAAATGAAAAAAAAGAAATTCCTCAGAAATTTGAGAATATTTGCCAAAATGTAAAATGAATCATCCTTTAATATAGTAAAGATATAAATCTAATCAACAAACATACCTGTACAAGTGAACAAAAATGATTTTAATGATGTTACCTAGTTAATTTATATAACTGTAATATTTTAAAACACTAAAAACATTATTAAGAAAATTAATGGTAGACCAATGGTACAGAATAGAGGACACAGAGACTAACCCACATAATTATAGTTATTTTATATTATACAAAGGCATCAAAAACATACATAGGAGAAAAGATAGCCACTTCAACAAATGGTGCTGGGAAAACTGGAAATCCAAACACAACAAATTGAAATTAAACCCTTATCTCTCTCCATGCATAAAACTCAACTCAAAGTGGATTAAGATCCTAGGAATTAAATCAGAGACCCTGCTTCTAATGGAAGAAAAAGTAGGCCCAAATCTCCATCATGTCAGATTAAGCCACAACTTCCTTAATAAGACTCCTATAGCACAAGAATTAAAATCAAGAATTAATAAATGGGATGGATTCAAACTAAAAAGCTTCTTCTCAGCAAAAGAAATAATCACTGAGGTGAATAGAGAGCCTACAATATTGGGAGCAAATTTTTACCACTTGCACATCAGATAGAGCACTAAATCTCTAGGGTATATAAAGAACTCAAAAAGTTCAAAAAACACCAAAAAAATAAATAACCCAATCAATAAATGGACCAAGGAACTGAACAGACAGTTCTCAGAAGATGATATACAATCAATCAACAAATATATGAAAAAAATTTCAACATCTCTAGCAATTAGAGAAATGCAAATCAAAAGTACTCTAAGCTTTCATCTTACTCCAGTCAGAATGGCAGCTATTAAGAATACAAAAAAAACCCAATAAGTGTTGGTGAGGATGTGGGGGGAAAGGCACACTCATACATTGCTGATGGGACTGCAAATTTGTACAGACAATATGGAAAGCACTATACCCAAGGACTTAAAAATAGCATACTCAGGGACACAACCACATTAATGTTTATAGCAGCACAATTCACAATAGCTAAACTGTAGAACCAAACTAAATGCTCCTCAATAGGTGAATGGATAAAGCAAATATGGTATATATACACAATGGAATATTATTCAACAATAAAAGATATTAAAATCATGGCATTTGCAAGTAAATGGATGGAGAATATAATGCTAAGTGAAGTTAGTCAATTCCAAAAAAACAAATACCAATTTTTATCTCTGATATAAGGAGGCTGATTCATAGAGGAGTTGGGATGGGGAGAGTGGGAGGATTAGATGAACTCTAGATAGGAAAAGTGGTGGGAAGGGAGGGGAGGGGGCATGGGTGTAGAAAATATGGTGGAATGAAATGGACATCATTACCCTAACTACATATATAAAGATGCGAATGGTGTGAATATACTTTGTATACAATCAGAGAAATGAAAAATTGTGCTCTATATGTGTAATATGAATTTTAATTCATTCTACTATCATATATAACAAATTAGAATAAAAAATAAAATCTAAACTTCATTATATAATTATACCTTCAGTGTATCTATTTTCTTTAACAAAAGAGTTGGATTTATCCATGCTATTATTCAGAGAGTCCTAAGATATATTGACAAGTAAATAATGTCAGGTGAAACTAATTCCACATATGATATGATCTTATTTGTATTTTAAAAAGGAAGTGTGCATGTGAATGTCCATCTTGGAAGGAATGAACATATTTGTGCCTGGGTAATTGGAGAAAATCACATAACTAACATGTTACAACTGTTTCTTTTAGGAATACAATGTCAGGATAAACTTGTTTTTGTGAATCATTTTGTACATAATTTTTTTATGCACAACTATTTCCTTTTTAATTAACTTATTAAGGGTAGTTAATGCATCAATCTATTATTTGAGATATCGTAAGCATAGTCACAGAAATTTCGTCTTTCTAGGTTTTTCTATTTCCTATCAGGGTCCCAGATAACACTCAGAACTGATCTCTAGGGCCGCTCTTGCATTGCTAACTACTGCTTTCTGCTTTGGAGGGCATGTGCTGACCTCCCTATCCAGGATGGGTGTGAGTGTTACGCTCCAGAGCTTCTTTGTAAAGAGGCTTTATTAGAGATCATTATGCTGGGTGTAAGACACAGTGAACAGGAAGCACAGACACTACCTCAGCTAAATTCTCATGTCACACCTTGAGCCATAAATAAATATACTATAGGCCAAATAGGCACCATAAGCTCTGTCTTCAGAGATGATGATATCAGGCAACCTGAATTCTCAGAATCTGTATTGTATCTCACAAAACAGGCACAAGCCTCCATCCAGGACAAGAGTGGGCTTTCTGTCGGGCGCAGCGGCACACACCTGTAATCCTCCTGGCTTGGGAGGCTGAGACAGGAGGATTGTGAGTTCAAAGCCAGCCTCAGCAATGGCAAGGTGCTAAGCAACTCAGTGAGACTCTGTCTCTAAATAAAATACACACACACACACACACACACACACACACACACAAAGGGCTGGGGATGTGGGTCAGTGGTTGAGTGCCCCTGAGTTCAACTCTCCTCAAAAAAAAAAAAAAAAAAAGAGTAGGCTTTCTTTTCTCCATATAGAAAAGGTAGGCATACCTCACCCTGTACTATTGTCCCTCTGCTGTAAAATGTTCCTACCATTTCCACAGTGTGAGGGAGGGTTTATCTATCAAAGAAAAAAACAGGACAGTGACTTCTCCATTCTCTGAAAGACTAAAAGAACATGGAAATCTCCTGCCATAAATCTAAGAGGTCCTCTTCCACTCAGATGTAATTTTTTTTCCCTCAGAAGAATAAAAGTTGGAGGGAGAAAGATGGACTGGTTGATCTGGGGTTGGCAGAGATAGGTGTTTAAATGTAATGCATATATAGATTCTAGGATGCATGGAGTTAAAAAGGGTGGAGACATTTGACAAAGGAAAAATCAAATTGTATTACATTTGACACGAGAGCCAAAGGAGTAGGCAAGTCCAAAGACTGTAGACTAGCTAATGCAGCTCTTGTCATAAAATCAGCGAAAATAATGAATGAATGTGAGAAGTGATGGCTATGTTAATTCCCTTCCCTGTTGTAAACCTTTTATTCTTTATATCACATAACACTATGCTATATGTAGCTTAAATATGCACAGGAAATTTGTTTGAAAACATTTAAAAGTATATGTAAAGTAAAAAATTTAGACTGAAAAAATGGGCATGTGTGACAGGAGTTCCTGAAATAATAACTAAAGGTGGTAGAAATGAAAGACAATATATGCTTGGTCTTATGGGTCTAAGTGAGTAAAATCATTTTCCATTAGTTCTGGGATATGCTGGTACTATCTCAACTCAGCTTCTCCTTCCAAATCCCAGAAAGAATGGTCTGGGAGCAGTAATGGGAATCATGATGTCTTAGTCCATTTGGGCTATTCATAAACAACAGAAATGTATTTCTCATAGTTCTGGAGGCTGAAAAATCATACCAAGGTAATTACATAGGTGTGTAAAAATTTCTCTGCTATGGAGACCTAGATTTTGCTTTATGAAAGGAAACTTTAGAAATATGTGAACAACAGTGGGAAATTGAAAGAAAGTGAGTACCAGGGAGAAAAAAAGCCATAGAAAACATGGAAAAATGGGCCCTGGTATATAGAGCAACCTTCAGAGAGAAGGAGAGGTGGGAACAAAGAAGTGGTGACCACCTGTGGTAGATACAGTTCCCTTTCACATAAACAATTTCAGAACATCTGAGATAGAGAGCTCTGTTCTTATTGCCACCTAAAGCACATTCCATGATGTATTTCTATTTTCTGCCATAGGCTCTCACTAAAGTCACAGTGACTTCAGTTCAGAAGTAAGTGCATGTATGTGTTGATTGTAGGTTAATGTCCCAAACATCATTTTTAGCAAGTGGGAAAAAGGGATCTGTAATTTTACCAACCTCTCCTATCTTTTGCTATAACAATTCTGAGGTGGTTTCTACAGAACACCTCACAGTCTCCAAAGAGATGGATGTGCAGTTGCTTAAATCAACAGCAGCAAAACTGGGCACAGTTTGTTGGCTTTCTCCCTTTTCTATCTCCTTGCTTCTTCCTAGGATTAACTTGGAAACAATCTAAATACCCCTGAAGCCTCATGTCAGTTTCTGCTTTGAGGAAATCCAAATTAAGATAGTGCTTCATTTATTTTCCCCCTAAGTAATTTAGTAATGGACTTTTGAGGATAATGAAGAATGTTCAAAATAGAAAACAGTGAATGTTTCAGGAAATTGATCAGCAATGGGATATTGTGAGGAACATCTTTTTATCTGCATTCATAATCAAGCAATCTGTTGTTAGTTTTCTCTTCTTTCATTTGTGATGTACCTAAATCTCACTGTTCTGGGATTGTTACTGACAGAATCCATCTTATCCATCCTCATCAATCCCTCCAGAGATGAAATGCCTGGAACACTCAAGGCTCTAAGCTGAAAGGGAAGAAGATGAGGGCGGATAACTCAATAAAGCAGAGCAAACAGTTTTGAAGAATGACAGGAGGGAGCAGGGGACTGCTCTGTGAGCCATTATCTTTTCCTCACCAACTTATCCAAACTTTTTTCATAGGTCAAGTTACTTTTCTCTTGTTGTAAGTCTGTGGTTCTTCCCAAGTTTAGTGGAGACCTAAAGAATTATCAGGTAGTTCCTATGAAAAACAAAAGAGTACAAAAGTAAACATAGCCTTTCCCAGATTTAAGGATTTATACTCTCAGACTGGAGTTACCTTAAGAAACAGAGTTGCTGGTCTGAAATTGTTGTGAATTGATGAATAGGGATCTTATGATCCTCTCTCTCTAATTCTAAGACAGACTTTTTTTTTTTTAAATAATCTGGATACCTGCTTAAAATTGTATGCTAGAATGAGTCCTGTCCTATTTCTGAGACTATAGAACCTCCTCCCACCTCTTGCAGGAGTGGGAGAAGTGAAAGATTAATTTAGACTGAACAATAGATTAAACCCTTTTTTTTTCCCATTTTCCCAACTCTCTCCTTTCCCTATATTACTTTGGTCAAAAGCAAAGCCTTCATCAAAATTAATTTCTGAAACTACAGTTTGGCCATGGATTAGAGGCTTTTTGTCTCACATGTGGTTGTCTAACAGGATTATCTGAGGCAATGTTGCACATGTTTAACTGCTATTAAAATAAGATTATAGGGCTGAGGTTGTGGCTCAGTGGTAGAGCTCTTGCCTTGCAGATGTGAGGTACTCGGTTCGATCCTCAGCACCACATAAAAATGAATAAACAAAATAAAGATATTGTGTCCATGTATAACTAAAAAGTATTTTTAAAAAAGAAGATTATACATGAATTAATAATATTTGGTAAAGAATTAGAAATGTCTGGTGAGAGACAGTCTTTAGATGCTATTGAGTCTACTACTAATATGGAACTCTGAGACTAAATAGAAGATACATTAATTTAAAAAAATGGCTGTATGTTGCTGTACTTAATATTTTTTCTCTATGAGTCAAACAAAAACCACAAATGTAAGTTTCCATCATTCTTTTATAAATGAAAATGCTTATGGGGAATGTTCAGAAGCCAACACATGGATGTTTTTTTTTTCTCTTATTTTCCTGTGTGATTTATTGGTTATTTGTTCACAGTTGGTTGCTACCCAGAATTTGATGCACATTATCAGTGTCCTAAAGATCATTTGCATTTCTCCAGTGAGATATTGTGCTTCTTTCCCCCATGGAGACTCTATAATTATGCTGAAACCTTTTGTCTGTGACATTGGCAGTTCTCCTGGAGTGCACACATCTCTCAGCATCCTACAGATGTTGCTCAAAGTTAATCTAGTGGCAAAGGATGCCTGGTTTTGTTCACGTTCTGGAAATCACTAGTGAGAATCTCAGTGCCACCACTTTTATCTTTGTCTTTAGAATTTGCACAGGTTATTCAAACCCTCTGTGTGATGCCTGGAGCCAGGGACACCACATGGTCAGTGGCTTATGATGAGACCCTAAGCCGTATTTTTAGGACTTTCAGATGTTTCACTTTTCAAGGCTTTCACAGAACAGCTGAGCCCTCATTGGCAGTGGCTGAGCCCCATGGGTTCCCATTTTCAAGTACTTAAGCTCCTATAGTGATTGATGCCATAGATGAAAATACATCAGTAGGCCTGATAGATGAAGTAGAAAATGTACATTTCTCCATTTAATGGCTGTGTGGCAGAGAGTATCTACTTCTGTGCGTGATTGATAGTGAAGGTCTCCTTAATCTTAAGTGGAAAAAAAATGGCAACAATGTCTTTGTAGAGAGTAAAAGACTCCTTAAATTAAAAGGAGACTTCATGTTGCATATGTGCTTATCTTCAATAAAGGTATGCATCCTTATCACATCCCAGGCTTTGACCAACTTTAAACAGTTAAGTATTTTAATTTAAATTTCTTTTACAAATTTTCTTCAAGCCTTGGAAATGCTGAAGTTCATTGAGAGTTCTGAGAGTCTCATAAAATGCTTGGTCATCTAAGTGCACTGCTGTGGCTCTGCCTTTTCAATGTCTCTTCAAAGTAATTTGAATTATCATGGTTGTAAATACACTGTTAGCTCATGATTGATTACAAACTGAGAGAAATCCATTACTAAGATTAACATGCAACTATGTCTCTATTAAAGCACTATCACAAGTAAATAGCACAGTGTTCCTTATATCGTATCAAGGAATAAAAAATTGCAGCATTCATCTCTTGGCTAAAAATAAGACACTCTGTCATTGTTACTTCCTCTATTACTTTACATCTTCCTCTTCTTCTAAATTTTTAAATTAGCCAAGTCTTGATAGATCTACAAATATTTGTTAGGCCTATAGTTATTTGAAAAAAAAAAAGACCACAACAATGTTATACAATACTAGTTATTAGAAAAAAAAAAGTAGAAAGGGGACATACAGTGTATCAGTCAGCTTTATGATGCTGTGATAAAATACCCGAGATAATCAAATTATAAGGAGGAAAAGTTTTATTTTGGCTCACAGTCTTACAGATTTCAATACATATCTGGTTGGATTTGTTGTTTGGGGGCTTATGGTCAAGCAGAACATCATAATGGGAACACATGCTGGAGCTAAGGAGCTCCCATGGTAGCCAGAAAGCAAAGAAGAGAGAAAGGGCTGGGGAACCAATATTTTTTTCAAGGTCCTCTCACCCAAGGACCTGGATTTCTTTACTAGGACACATGTCCTAAGGTCCCACCATTTCCTAATAGTGCCATGGGCTTGGAAGTAAGCCTTTAGCATATGAGCCTTTGTGGGACACTTATGATCCAAACCATGCATCAAAAATATACTATTAGTATGTGGATTTCTTTTATGCAATGTATATGTCAGGCAAGAATAAATTAGGTGTGCTGGGAATATAGCTCAGTTAGTGGAGTACTTGCTTCATGGCCCTGGGTTCAGACCACAGCACCACACACACACACAAAAAAAAAAAAAAAAAAAAAAAAAGAATAAATGAGGTGTTTTTCTACTTGCACGTCAAAGGGTAATTATTGCTCTAAAGAAATATTGCTATCATACATATTGCTATCATACATATCGAGAAGGTACAAAAAGAGGTAGTGGTTCTTACCATGTGATTTTAGAGTATGGTATTATTCTTGTATATCTATTCTGACCTAAGGTCTGCTGCTAACTTTTTGCAGTTTTGGAAATGGGATCATATTTGTTAATGATTTTTTAAAATGCTAAAATTTCATCAAGCTTGATATCAATTTGTGAAATTATAAATGAGAATTTTTTTCTATTAATAGGAACAATATAATTCTGTATCCCAATTCACCTACTTATATTGAGGTATGTTACAAGCTGACTCTAAATAAGATATTTGAATACTATATGACTGGTAGGAGAATTAAAATAAAGTCTCAGTGAGAATTAATGAACCCTACAACAGATGATTTCCCTCCAATAAAAGCTTGACTATCTCTCAGATGGTTGAGAAACTCTTTTTTTTTTTTGAGCAAAAAAGCACTAATTTATTTCAAATAATATTTCTTGCTATAATTTAAACATTGTAAGAAAAGTTTTCTTCTGACAAATATTTATTTTTTGAGAAACTCTTACCTGAATAATTTTTATGCATGTTTGGACAAATTTCAATTCTAGAACTATGGCTAATTTTCCTAATATTTCTAGTTACATGACTAATTTTGATGGGGTAATTTCTATCTTTCCCTATTTTCCTATGTAGTTGTCTGCCCTCTGAAGCTGTTGTGTAATATACCAGACATTAAATTATCTGTATATACTTCTTGCATATGGCATTACTGCTAGAATCCTTAATTTATTTATTGACTACCCGTTATGTATCATTTACTAGGTTTCATTGAATGGATGCAATGTTCAATATAAACGAATCCTATCCTAGACAGGCATGTAATTCTTTCTAAATTGTGATCTAGGAAATTGTGCCAGTAAGTATCAATTTCTTGTAACATAATCATTTTCTCCTTACTTTTAATTAACCACCTCCAATTCTGTTCTAGTGTCAATGTGTGAAATTTTTATAACATCTGTCTCCCTGATTTCTTCACAGTAAGGGTTCTACTTGACTAAGCTCTAGTCAATGAACAATAAATTAAAATTTGTTTAGATTTTTAAGAAAGTTTTGTTTCTTTGTTGTTATTTCTTTCTTTCTGTTGTATGGAAAGCCAATTTAACCTCTAGAACTATTGGTTCCATATTAGTAAATATTAATAAAATATCGTGCAAATATGAGTAAAACATTAAATGTGTTCACATACTAAGCCTTTAATGTACATCACTGATCCCAAACTAAGAATAACCCATTCATAAATTTCATTGCATGTAAAAAGTAAAGGCATGCACATATGGTTTGGTTATAGGTCTATTTGTATTTTTGTTTATTCAGAGGCCAATACAATCCCTCACTGATGTAGTGACATTAAATCTGAGGGATAAGTTATTCCTAGGATAAAG